>NC_057389.1:47563584-48163584 GCF_019320065.1 Cervus canadensis
CGCCAGTCAGGATGGCTGCTATCCAAAAGTCTACAAGCAATAAATGCTGGAGAGGTGTGGAGAAAAGGGAACCCTCTTACACTGTTGGTGGGAATGCAAACTAGTACAGCCACTATGGAGAACAGTGTGGAGATTCCTTAAAAAACTGGAATAGAACTGCCATATGACCCAGCAATCCCACTTCTGGGCATACACACTGAGGAAACCAGATCTGAAAGAGACACGTGCACCCCAATGTTCATCGCAGCACTGTTTATAATAGGCAGGACATGGAAGCAACCTAGATGCCCATCAGCAGATGAATGGATAAGGAAGCTGTGGTACATATACACCATGGAATTTTACTCAGCCGTCAAAAAGAATTCATTTGAACCAGTCCTAATGAGATGGATGAAACTGGAGCCCCTTATACAGAGTGAAGTAAGCCAGAAAGATAAAGAACATTACAGCATACTAACACATATATATGGAATTTAGAAAGATGGTAACGATAACCCTATATGCAAAACAGAAAAAGAGACACAGAAATACAGAACAGATTTTGAACTCTGTGGGAGAAGGTGAGGGTGGGATGTTTCAAAAGAACAGCATGTATACTATCTATGGTGAAACAGATCACCAGCCCAGGTGGGATGCATGAGACAAGTGCTCGGGCCTGGTGCACCGGGAAGACCCAGAGGAATCGGGTGGAGAGGGAGGTGGGAGGGGGGATCGGGATGGGGAATACGTGTAAATCTATGGCTGATTCATATCAATGTATGACCAAAAACTGAAAATGTTTAAGTATAGCCTCCAAAATAAAAAAATTAAAAAAAAAAAAAAAAAAAAAGCATTAAGGAGACAACCAGGAAAAAAAAAAAAAAAAAGATGTCCTTTTCATTATAGGGGACTGGAATGCAAAAGTAGGAGGTCAAGAGATATGTGGAATAACAGGCAAGTTTGGCCTTAGAGTACAAAATGAAGCAGGGCAAAGGTTAACAGAGGTTTGCCAAGAGAATGCACTTGTCATAGCACCCTCTTTCAACAACACAAGAGAAGACTACACATGTACATCACCAGATGGTCAATATCAAAATCAGATTGACTACATTCTTGGCAGCCAAAGATGGAGAAGCTCTATACAGTCAGCAAAACAAGACTGGGAGCTGACTGTGGCTCAGATCATGAACTCCTTATTGCAAAATTCAGACTTAAATTGAAGAATGTAGGGAAAACCACTAGACCATTCAGGTATGACCTAAATCAAATTCCTTACGGTTATACAGTGGAAGTGACAAATAGATTCAAGAATTAGATCTGTTAGAGTGCCTGAAGAACTACGGATTTATTACTTTATCACTTTAAATTAGTCATATCCATTCTTTACTGAACATCAATAAGGACATGGAACTTTTTTTTTAACTAGATGAAAGCAAAAGCACATTTTGTAGTGGTGTAATCAAAGTCAAAACTTCCCTGGTGGCTCAGTGGTCAAGAATCCGCCTGCAATACAGGAGACACAGGAGATGCAGGTTCCATCCCTGGGTCAGGAAGATCCTCTGGAGGAGGAAATGGCAACCCACTCCAGTATTCTTGCCTGGAAAATCCAATGGACAGAGGAGGATTTTCTGTATATAGGCTTATGTCATCTGTGAAGAGAGAAAGTTTTACTTCTTTTAATTTGGATGCATTTTATTTCTTTTTCTTTGTGATTGTTCTAACTCAGACCTCCAGTATAATGTTGAATAGAAATAGTGAGGGATGTTGTCCTTGCCTTGTTGCTGATATAAAGTTGTGGTGGGAGGTGTGGGGGCAGGGAAGCTTTCAATCTTTTATCTTTGAGTTAGCTGTGGGTTTTTTAATATATGTTTTTAATAATTTTTAGGATGTTTGTTCTCATTTCTAGTCTTTGGGGGTTTTATCATGAAAGCATGTTAGATTTTGTTAAAGGCTTTTTTCTGTGTCAGTTGAGATAATCATGTGAAATCCTCTCATTCTATCATTGTGATGTCAATTTTCTTGTACTGAGCCACCTCTTCATTTGTTGGATAAATCACAGTTGATCATGGTGTATAATCATTTTAATATGCTGTCAGGTTTGGTTTGCTGGAATTTGGTTGAGTATGTTTGCAGTTAGGTTCATAAGAGAAATTCATCTATAGTTTTCTTATGATATCCTTCTTTGTTGATGGAATCAGTTACTGCAGCCCTCATAGAATGAGTTGTGAATTGCCTAGTCATCTTCTATTTTTTTGAATGAGTTTGAGATGAATCAGGGTTAATTCTTTAAGTGCTTTTCTTTGTTGGGTGGTTTTTATTGATTGATTGAATCTCTTTGATATTTATAGGTCTGGTCAGAGTTTCTACATCTTTTAGTTTGTTTTCATGATTTGTAAAGGTTCAAAACACTTTGCTAAGACAGAAATGTATTTGTAATACTTATATTTCTAAGTCTATGGAAAGATTAATCATTTTCCTGGATCAATGTTTATTGAGTAGTTCTTTTTTCTTTTTTTTTAGCTTCTAGAATTAATTTTATAGCCATTTAAATAGAAATAAAAACACTGAAAAAATCAACTAAAAGTGGTAAATGCAATTGCATCCAAGAAAGGGGGCAGAGGAATGCTAATTTTCTTAGAAGTACAGCAGCACAGTTTAACCCTTTGTAAAAATTAGTCCAGAAGAAGGCAGTTCTATAGTCAGGTTGTTGTTGTTGAGTTGCTAAGTCATGTCCAGCTCTTTGGGACCTCATGGACTGCAGCACTCCAGGCTTTCCTGTCCTTTACTATCTCCCGAAGTTTGCTCGAATTTATATCCATCGAGTCAATGATGCTGTTCAATCTTATCCTCTTCAGGTTGTCTAGATCCAAATTCCACCTCCATTTGGTAGCTGTGTGACCTTGGGCAAGTTTACAGTGTTTGATCTCTCTGAACCTCAATTTTCCTATTGTAAAATGGGAATGATAACAGTACCTACTGTATAAAATTTTTGTGGGAACAAAAGGTGACAGTGGTATGTAAAGGTTTGGCTGGTGAGTGTCCTGTAAATGGAAGCTTCTTGTTACTATCTGTTATCAGGCTTGTCCAGACCAACCTAACTTCCTTTCCCACTTAGCAAGAGCCCCCTGCTGCTCTGGAGACCCCCGTGTGTACAATCAACTGCCTGTCTAACATTGGGCATGTCTCTTCTCTCAGGGCCCCTTAGAGGTGGCTTCGGAAGGGCTCCAAACTTAGCCAGTCCTACCCTGACTCCAACCCCGCCCCCTGGGGGTCATGTCTTTATTTTGTTTTGTTTTTTTTTTAACCAAGATTTCCAAACTCTGTGGTTGCCTTGCCTAGCTAAAAGAGGAAGAGGGGGATCAGCCCAAGGAGAAGAAGGAAGAGGAAAACAAGACAAACAGCCAGTGCCAGTGGAGAGGAACACATGTCTAGGGGGTCTGGTCCCGTCAGAGCTAGTGTCCAAGAATCCTGTTCTCTGCCTATCCGCAAGCCCTGCATCAGCCTGCCACTTTCCTGCTGAGGCCATGGGCCCATGGACCCTGCTGATCCTGCTGGTGGCCACAGCTTGGCATGGTAAGAGCAGAACCAGAGCCTTGGCGGGGGCGGGGTGGGGGGGGCGGCGGTGAGAGGGATTGTGACAGGGTTCCTAGGGAAGGACTCTCTAAACCTCTGCCCCTCACTAGGGGTCCCCACTCTGTGTTTTCATCTCCCAGCCCTGGACTTCGGGTGTGTGGGTGTCTGCTTCGGAAAGGCAGTGGAGGGGAAAGCGGGTATGAATGGGGTGGAACCAGCCTGGCCAGGGCTGTGGATCTTGCCCAGCTCAGATGGTGACTGTCCCTGTGTCCTGAACACATCCCTATGCCCTCAGGGCTCTTTAGTGCCTACTGAATGGTCAACGGCATGTTGTTGGGGGTGATGGACCAGACAAAATGCTCCTCAAACCCCACTGTGCACACAGATCCCCCAGGGATCTTGTTACAGTGCAGACTCTGACTCGATCGGTCTCAGGTGTGACCTGAGATTCTTCATGACCAGTGAGTTCCTAGGAGATGCCAGTGCCGCTGGTCCAGACCTACACTGAGCAGAGAGGCCCAGAAAGCCCCTCATGGCTCCACTGGCACTGCCAGCCTGGGACTCACGAGGCCAACTAGGCAGGATATGACTTGGAGGGATCTGAAGAAGCAATGGTCCTTCCTTGGGCAGCTTGGGCAAGAGGTCAGAAGGAGAGGTAAGAGGTTAGCCTCTCTGGCCCAGGGCTCAGGAGAGGTAAATTTTGGATGAGAGAGTACAGGGCTAGCAGCTTGTCTCGGGGGAGGACAGTTGAGGGTCTGCTAGGCTGAAATCCTCCCAAACACAGGCTGCGGGGCCTCAGGACAGAGAGCTATGGAGCAGACCCCACCTGAATCCCATCCCTCCAAACAGCATCAGTGATGCAGGATCTCCTGCTAGCAGGGTCCCTAACTGAAGCTGGGGGCTGGGTGCTGGACTCGTATCTACAGTAGGCCCAACAAACACATGTTAAGTTCTTTTGGCCACTCTGTGCGGCATATGGGATCAAACCCATGCCCCCTGCACTGGGAGTGTGGAGTCTTCACCATTGGATCACCAGTGAAGTCCCTAAATTTTATTGCATATTTGGAGGAACTCTAGGGAAGGATGGGGACTGTGGGTGGGGTAGGAAGGCAGCAGCATCTCCAGCCTTCCCACAATCCTGTGGCTGCAAGACCCTGAGGAATAGGTGTGTCTGGTCCCTGAGGAGGAGCTGGCCCACTGAAGGGCTTTTTTGGGCCCAATCAGTTCCACTGGGCTTGCAAGTCTGTCCTCTTTTGTTGAGATGTAATTTACATGTAGTAGAAAGCACAGATTCTTAAGTGTCCCTATGATGAGATTTGACAAGTATATAAGCTTGTGTCCCCACCATTTCAATTAAGATAGAGACTCTTCCCCTCATCCTAGAAAGCTTTGTGGGTTTTATTTCACTCTTTTGTCCTATCTTCCTGCCCAGAAAATGCCTGTGGGAGACTGATGGGGGATGGAAGGGCTGTCCAGCATCTCGCCTGCAAGGAAAGAAGAAATGGGGACTGCAAGCTGGAAGCCTATGTTTTCAGTAGACCAGTGATGAGTGAGGAGCAGTTGTGACAAAGTTAAGGGACAGAATCAGTGTATCCTAGAGACCAAAAGAAACTTGCTAAGAATCTGGGCCAAGGAGGAGGCCGTGCCCCAAACCTTGGCATACTGTGTGTGTGTGTGTGTGTGTGTGTGTTGGGGGAGAGGTGGGGGGTGTGGGGGCACACCCTGGCAGCTGATGATGAGGGGGGTCTCCCAAGCAAGTGGGAGGGGGTGAGAAGGTTTGGGGAGAGAGATGGTGGGGTGAAGGGGCAGAAGGGGTCCAGCCCCTACCCAGGGAGTAAAGGCCTGAGCAAGCTTTTCCTTCCCTCCAGTCAAGCCAGCAGTGGGCAGCTGGAGCGGAAGCTGAGGGTGTCAGCCCTGTCCTGCATGAATACTCGAGACGACAGGACAAAATAAGATAATGCCTCTCTGACTGCACTTCCAGGAGGCCGAGGCTGGAGTTAGACAGGGGAAGGGCGGGGGAGGGAGAAGGCGCCTGTGAGACCCAGCAGGGGCAGAAGCGGAATATAAGTCACAGAATCTGAGACCGCGGGATGTGACAGGCGTAGGCTGTGACCTTTGAAAGTTAGCACTTCAGCTGTGAGAGTGTGAGGATCTGAGAGGAGGTTAGGAGAGTAGTAGTTGAAGCAGTAACACAGGACAGGAGAGCTGACTCAGGCAGAGGTTGTTTATCACCTCCTTGAATCCTCCCAGGACCTTTCAGAGGTGGAAATTCGGATTATTCTCATTGAAAGAGTAGCCTGAGGGTCAAAGGTTAAGCAGCCTACTTAGTTAGCACGGAAGAGCCAAGTTTTAGACGCAGGTTGGCATAGCACAATGGTAAAGAATCCTCCTGCCAATGCAGGAGATGCAAGAGACTCGGGCTCCATCTCCGGGTCAGGAAGATCCCCTGGAGGAGGAAGTGGCAATGCACTCCAGTATTCTTGCCTGGAAAATTCCATGGACAGGGGAGCCTGGCGGGCTACAGTCCATGGGATCGCAAAATGTCAAACATGACTGAGTGACGACTGGCTGACATGAGCCCACAGTCAAGCTCTTCCCTCCAGTACCCCACCCCCACCCCATGCCCTGCATGGCTGCAGCAGGGATAGGCCAGCACCTGCTCTGTTGGGACTTGCCAGCAGCCTGCCCAAAACGATGTTTGCCCCTCTCCCTGGTGGTCAGCAGCACAAGGAAGCCTGGCTGCAACCCCCAGGTGTTGGTTTCCGCAGTATTTCCCTGGTCACTCCATCCTTTATGCGAATCAGAAGCTTGGGCAGACAGCCTGCACATCTCTGATGTGTACAAAATCAAAACATAAATTAAGTCATCCTGAAATAATTTGACAGGATCTTTCTGATTCTGGGGTTTGTGATGAGGGCAGGGTGTAGTGGGATGGAAAGACCCATTTAAGAAGCTTTTGTGCAGTACTTCCCTGGTGATCCAGTGGTTAAGAATCCACCTTCCAATGCAGGGGAAGTGGGTTCAATACCTGGTCGGGGACCTAAGATCCCACATGCCATGTGGCAACTAAGCCCACATACCGCAACCTTAGAGCACTTATGCTACAACAAAAGATCTCACATGCTGAAACTAAGACCTGATGCAGCCAAATAAATAAATATACTTTTTTTTTTTTTTAAGAAGAAGCTTTTGTGCAAGATGATGAAGAGTCCCTGAATTTTCCTAGTTCCCTCAGGGTTGGGATGTCCGTGGCCCCATCACTGGGACAGACCGATTGGACTCAGTAGGGGGGTACCTCGTAGGTCAGTGGCAGATCCGGGTCCCACAGCCTGGGACATGCCTGTGCCCAGCAGGTGGTACTGCCTGTTTCAGGGGGTGAAGGGGTCTTTCCCCTAAAGGGGACAGTGGCCAGGAAGCAGAAGTGAGAGCCTCCTTGGGAGAAGGACTGCAGGCTGAGCGGAAACGGGGGCTAGGCCGGGTGCCAGCAATGTGTTTCCTCCTGCACAGGCTGGAGGGCGCCTGGCAGCCCCTCCAAGTCCTTGAATCAGCTCTCACTTCCCTCCTTTACCCCTATTTTAGGCCCTGGAAAAGTGCTGACACTGCAGAGGCAACGGGCCTTCTTCCCGGAGGGCCTGAGATGAGTTTCAAGTTCTCTTTTCTCCTTCAAGAAAATTTTCCTTAAAAGAGATTGTCCCCCTAGTAAACACAGCAGGGCTGGGATGTTATGGTGGGCTTCTGGGGGTAGACTAGATAGTAAATAGAATGGCTAACCTTTGCTGAGTTATTTATATTTGGTGACGGGTGATGTTCTAAAGCTTTCTGTGCATTTAAATCTCCCAACATCCCAATAAATGGGTACAATTTTGGTCCCCATTTTTTAAGTGGGGAAACTGAGGCACAGAGCCTCTGAACCTCCCCACTGTGCTACAGACCAGATGTCCAGTGATGAGAGAAGGCACACCAGAAGACTCTGAGCTCTGCTATGTTAAGATCCCACACCCCTTTTCTTCTTCTTTTATTTCTTTAAGATATTTTTTTAAAGGTATATGCATTTTTATCTGTTTTTGGCCATATCATGTGGCATGTGGAAGTCCCCCACCAGGAGTCAAACCCGTGCCCTCTGCAGTGGAAGCTCGGAGTCTTAATCACTGGACCATCAGGGAAGCCCCTTTTTCTTCTTCCTCGTGTGAATCAATTCAGAGCACTTTGCCACAAACATTCTATTCATTTGTTTCTTCCTTGCCTGGAGAATCCCAAGGACAGAGGAGCCTGGTGGGCTACAGTCTACGGGGTCGCAGAGAGTCAGACACGCCTGAGCGACTTTCACTTTTGCTTGTTTGAAGCCCCTTCTTTGAGCTAGGTGCTGGACTTCGTAGCAGGAATGCAGGCCATTTATTACATCAGGCCAAAGGAGTCCACTCCTGGGGAGAATGACGCAGTCATGGCCAGGAAGGCCGAGGCCAGAGGCTGGGGTAGCCCCCACGGGACAGTGGCTGGGTGGGAGGCCAAGAAAGCCCCCAGTCCCCTTCTCTCAGAGACATCAGAGATGTCAGTCCATCACAGAAGGTTTGGGGTAGGGCCTGAGTGAGTGACCGGAGAGGGGCAGGGACTTGTTCGAGGTGATCCTGCAGGTCGCAGCTGAACCCCAGAACCAGAAGCACCCTGCCAGAGTAGCACCCATCTCAGAGGCAGGGTACAGCCAACGGGGTGTCACCTCAGCCCTCGTTTCTGTTTGCCACTTCCCATCACCAGGTCACGGGGTCCCAGTGATAGAGCCCAGTGGCCCTGAGCTGGTGGTGGAGCCAGGCACAGCGGTGACCTTGCGATGTATGAGCAATGGCAGCGTGAAGTGGGATGGCCCCATTTCCCCCTACTGGACTCTGGACTCTGATGCCCCCAGAAGCATCCTCACCACAAACAATGCCACCTTCATACACACGGGAACGTACCGCTGCACGGAGCCTGGAGACCCCTCGGCGGGCACTGCTACTATCCACCTCTACGTCAAAGGTGAGGACTATGAGTCCCCTCCCAAGAGGACTAGCCCAGCACGGCCCACCAGGAATGCCCAAGAGGGCTGGGCCCTGACGTGAACCATCATAATAAACCAGCTCCAGGTTTTCTGAGAACCTGCCACAAACAAGGACCTGTGGCAGTGCTTCTAATTTCATTCCTCACAGCAACCCTGTGAGAAGGTTCTCGTTCCTCCCCATTTTCCAGACGCTCAGAGAGGTTGAGTCATTTGCCCAAGATCACACAGCATTAAATAGTGGGGCTGGACCTGGCCACAGAGCCCCCAAGCCTCAGCTGAGCTTCCTTGGTATTATGTGACCTCAGGCAAATGAAGAACATCTCTGAGCTTCACTGTCACCAATGTCCAGGGACCGGTTAGCCTGGCGGAGGGGGGGCAGTTGTAACCCTGTATCTCCGTGCTCCCCAGATCCTGCTCGGCCCTGGAGGGTCCTGGCCGAGGAAGTGACAGTGTTGGAGGGTCAGGACGCGCTGCTGCCCTGTCTGCTCACCGACCCGGCCCTGGAGGCGGGCGTCTCGCTGGTGCGGGTGCGCGGCCGGCCTGTCTTGCGCCAAACCAGCTACTCCTTCTCGCCCTGGTATGGCTTCACCATCCACAAGGCCAAGTTCATTGAGAGCCAGGACTATGAGTGCAGTGTTCGGGTGGCCGGCAGGATGGTGAAGTCCCTCAGCATCCGGCTTAAAGTTCAGAAAGGTGCGTGGACAGGGTGGACCCAAGAGCTGGTGTCTGGCCAGAGGGGAAGTAAGGGTGGGTGCTTCGTTTCACCTCTTCTTTCCAGTCGTGCCTGTGTCGTCCATGGGGCACCTTCTGGAGCGAGACCGAGAGGTGTCGGGTGCTGGGAGGCAGACCGCACGTACGCTGATAACTCAGCTGGCAAGGTAGTCTCAGGTCATGAAATAGGCTATGAAAAGCACTGAACACGGTGGTGGAATAGAGTGTGGCGGGGGGGGCTCGTGGAGAGAGTGACATTTTATTTGAGCGGAAATGTGAATTATGAGAAGGGGGAAACAGCAGAGGAAACAGCAGGTACACAGTCGTGAGCTGGGAACAGGCTTCGGATGTTCCAGGAATGGAAGGCGGTCCCGAAGCTCTCCCACCCCTTCAGACATGGATTCCTACTCAGGGCCCACCAGGTGCTGGGTGCTGAGCACAGGAGGGGGGCACCGTGAGCAACGCCCAGGCGCACGGGACGCCTCTGGCTGGGAGGCATCAGTGGTGGTGAAGTGTCTCTCCTGTCTGCTCCCACCTCATTTCTGCTGGGCTGGTAGATGGGATTCTGGTTTCTGGGAGGACTGGTGGGAGTCAGCAGGACCCCAGGATCAGAATCTGAGCCTGAGACAGGAAGCAAGCACCTGTAATGAGGCCAGGGTCAGAGTGGCAGAGCTGGCCACCCCTGAGCCCACGAAACCTGTCCAGGAAGCCAAGGGAACCCACTTTGTGTGCAGAGGAGCCAGGCAGGCCCTTTTCCTACAGCCCACCTTGCAGAGGGATTCTAGGGCCCTCGTTTTGCCTTGATTCTGTGACATGAGTGAGCTCCTTAACATCTGACCCTGAGAAACTGAGTCAGGTTATCTTTCAACAGCAGCCACAGATGTTAATTCATCAGCTAGGGCTTCCCTCATAGTTCAGTTGGTAAAGAATCCGCCTGCAATGCTGGAGACCTGTGTTCGATTCCTTGGTCAAGAAGATCCCCTGAAGAAGTAAATGGCAACTCACTCCAGTATTCTTGCCTGGAAAGTCCCATGGACAGAGGAGCCTGGTAGGCTATAGTCCATGGGGTCGCAAGAGTCGGACACAACTGAGCGATTAAACCACTACCACTATGTTTTAGGCACTGGGTTAGCTGCTAGGGATATCACCTTCATTTACTGGGGATGACGGATGAGAGAGAAAGCAAGTAAATGTGATGAACAAGAAACCAAGCTGAAGAGATTTGGTCAGGGGAATCCGTGGGATTCTCCAGGCAAGAATACTAAAGCAGGTTGTCATGCCCTCCTCCAGGGGATCTTCCCGACCCCAGGGGTTGAACCCAAGTCTCTTACGTCTCCTGTGTTGGCAGGTGGGTTCTTTACCACTAGTGCCACCTGGGAAGCCCGAAGCTAATTCAGCTAACCTGTGACAGGAGGCCCCTCTGAGGAATGTTTGAGCTGAAGATGTGAAGATGAGAACAACCAGTCAAAGTGTGGTTGTTGCATGGATCATGCATTCCCACAGGGAAGAGCAAGGGCACGTCTTGGGTGGGAGGGGCCACAGCGGCTGCAGAGCAGTGAGGGGGTGGCAAGTGCATACAGGTCAGGAGCAGGGTCTGGGGAGGTACGAGGGGCTGCAGCTTTTAGTCTGAGAGTGATGAGAAGCCGCTGAACATTATTAGCACAAGAGAGGAGCGTGATCCAATCTTCCTTGTAAGGAGCTCACGTTGGCTGCTGTGAGGAAGCAGGGAGGCCTTCCAGGTGGCTGCGGGAGTCCAGAGCAGAGGGAAAGGGTGTGACTGGGGAGAGGCGCTGGTGATGGAGCCAACGGGACTCTTCCAGGTCCATTTAGGAGATGGGACTTGTTGTGGGGAAAACTGAGGTGTCATGGCTGCCTCCCAGGATTTGGGAAGGGAGCCTGGGCCCATGTCAGGAAGCAGAGTGACAGCTCTGGCCTGGGTCCTCATGGGTGCCTTCCCCCGACCTCAGTCATCCCAGGACCTCCGACCTTGACACTGGAGCCTGCAGAGCTGGTACGGATTCAAGGAGAGACTGCCAAGATCATGTGCTCAGCCAGCGACGTTGATGTCAACTTTGACGTCTTCCTTCAACGTGGAGACACAAAAGTCAGTCCTTGGGGGCGGGGGTGGGGGGGTGGGTCTGCCTGTACTCCTGGCACTCCAGGCCCCACCTCAAGCTGGCACTGGGAGCTGAGGGCATAGCTCAGGACCAGAGAGGGGAGTAACTCACCCAAGGTCTCACTGCTGGTCAGTAGATGATGCAGAAGCAAGTCTCAGGCTCCTGCATCTACACTTTGTGATGGGAGAGGGAGGAGGCAGTATTGCACCCCCTTGACCCATGACCTTTGTCCTAGCCTGTAGACAAGAGGCATGTGTCAGCTCACTTCTGACTTTGCAAGGGGTTCCAAGGCCATCTCTGAGGCTCAGGAATGTAAAAATTATTTCAGAACAACTCTAGAGAGAGGAAAAGGGGGTTTTCTCAGGAGGAAATGGCATTAGGCTGCTTCTAAGAACATAGTTCCTCCGCATGCCTTCCACATGCCAGGCCTAGTCCTATGCCATTTGCATGTTCCATCTCACTCACTCTTCACTGCAACCCTAGGAACACGGGCCAGTGTCAGTCCCAATTTGCAGTTGAAGAAACTAAGGCTCACAGCTCAGCCTAAAGAAAAGCAGATAGTAATCTTTAAAGGCTGAGAATTAGAACCCAGCTCTTTGTAATTCCTAAACAACCTCAGCGTTTCTGTTCCTTCTGGCTGCAGCTCGCAATCTCTCAACAATCCGACTTCCGTGACAACCGTTATCAAAAAGTCCTCACCCTCGAACTCGATCACGTAGTCTTCCAAGATGCTGGCAACTACACCTGCGTGGCCACCAATGCCCGGGGCGTCCACTCCACCTCCATGGTCTTCCGGGTGGTAGGTGAGCATCGGGGTGGTGGGGGAGGGTCAGCATGGATCCTGGAGCAAGGTGGGTGCGTAAGGTGATTGAGAAAGAGGGAGCTGATGTTAAAAAAAAAGGAGCAGACACTATTAGAATAGCTCACTAAAATCCCCCTTTTCTCAGCCTGGCTGAGGAGCCATGTCTGTGTCAGCCCTCTGATTCTTCCTCTCTCAGAATCCTCCCTCTCTCCCACCTTGGAGGTCCCACAGTACATGGCTGCATCTCATTCCAGCATCATTTTGTTGTGTTTTGGGATTGATGTCCAATAGCTCCCTCCTGGACTTTGCTCCCTCCTGGACTCATTCATTCATTCCTTCATGCCTGGAACTCACATCACATGGGCATGTGAACAGACAGCAGTCACCCTGGGTGGGCATGGGAGAAACCTGAGGTGTCCTGGGAACTCCAAGAGGGACTCCCCAACAAAGACTTGGACTAAATGGACTCTAAGCTGGGACCAGAAGAATGGAGGTGGGTTAGCCAGGCAGAGGGGAGGGGAAGAAAAGGGAACAGCACTTCTGGCAGAGGGAACAGCATATGCAAGCCTCAAAGGCAAAGAGAGCAAGAGCAACAGAGACATCCAGAGAAACCGACAACAGCAGGGACGCGAAGGGGTTGAGGGGGGGTGGTCACAGGAAAGCGGGGCTGAGGGTAGTATCTGAGAGCAAGTTGAACGGGTAGCTTGCATCATCTCTGGTGGGCGGGTGTCAAAGGTTTTAAGAGGAGAGTGATGAAATCAGATGGAACAGAAGATGCAGGAGTGGTAATCAGGAGCCCACAGTCCTGAGCCACATTCCAGCCTGCCTCCACCAGTGACTTAGGTAGGTTGCTTAAACTGTTTCCCCATCTGCAAAATGGGGATCCTAACAGTAACTGTCTCACAGGTTTGCTCTGAGAATTCATTGACTGTATCTGAACTAACTGGGGCAGGGCCTGGCACAGAGTAAATGCTCAGTGTGCCTGAGGAGGTGTCATTTGAGAAAGCTCAGCCCTAGGTCACGTGGAGTGGACAGGAGACTCGAGGCCAGAGACCCATCAGGGCAGTTAATGCGGCGCTCCAGGCCAGAGATGGCGAAGGGTGCTGGATTGTGGTGGGGACCCCGGAGAGTCTGTTATCCAAAACAATCTAGGAGGGGCAATGGCTGCTGGGGCAAAGCAGAAAGGAGCCGAGATGACCAGAGTGATTGGGGAGGAGGCCGTGACAGTCACTGGGCTGAGACTCCAGAGCAGAGGGCAGCTTCTTCAGGGTGGACAGGTTCAGAGTGCTTTCAGTTTGGCCATACCTCATGTATCAAGCTGGGAGCCCGAGGGGAGGTGGGAGGGCAAGCCTAAGAATCATTACCCTCACAGAGCAAGTATTACATCAGGCTTGCAGGAGCACCTAAGCTCTCTTGTGGGCCCACCCTGGGCCGGCAGCTCTGAGGGCTAAGGCAGGAGAGGAGAACAGTGAACTGTCTCCCAGTTATGGAGTCTAATCCTATCCATTTTGCAGTGCAGACCTACAGTAATCACTCAACAGATGTTGTTTTCCTTCACTCTTCCCTCTAGATTGTTTTCAATGCTAGGGATCCAGTTACAAATGAGAGAGAAAATGCCCTGCCCACATGGAGTTTGTATTCTAGTTAGGAGAAGACAAGCAATAAACAAAGTAAATTATGAAAAAGATAATTTGATAGGGTTTTCAGTTTAAAATTGAGTGATCATCAAGGAAGACTTACTGGGAAACTGACATTTGAGCAGAGACTAGAAGTTGGTGAAGGACCAAACCATGTAGAATCTTGGAGAAGAGAGCTTCAGCCAGAGGGAAAGCAGTGTTCTTAAGGCAGGTCCGAGCTCACCACATGCAAGGAGTAAGTCAGCCAGTGTGGCTGGGTGGAGCTTGAGAGGAAGTGTAGTACATGATGACGTCAGAGGTGAAGGGGAAGGTCTGGGAGGCCAACATAAAGACCTGGGCTTTTCCTCTTGAGAGAGAGGGGATACCATTGGAGGGTTTGAGCAAAGGAGTGACATGATCTGACTTGAGAGTATAAGATGTAATATGGCTTTCTGGTGCTTTGTTGAGGATTGTCTATTGGGAGACGAGGGTAGAAGCCAGGAAACTGTTAGGAAACTACTGCTAGTTTGAGCCAGAGGTGATGGTGGCTTGATTAGGGATGGATATGGTGGAGGTGATAGGAAGTGGTTGGAGTTTGGATGAATGAATGGTTGGCTGGCTGACTAAGGGAGAAAGAGAGAAGAAAACAGCCTTGCCCTCAAAGCTCACAAGCTTGAAGAGAGAAGACAGCTACCAAGGGAGGACCAGATGCATGAAGTAGTGTGGTGGTGGTGGTGGTTTGGTCACTAAGTCGTGTCCAACTCTTGCGACCCCACGGACTGTAGCCTGCCAGGATTCTCTAGGCAAGAATACTAGAGTGGGTTGCCATTTCCTTCTCCAGGGGATCTTCCCAACCCAGGAATTGAACCCAGGTCTCCTGCACTGCCGGCAGATTCTTTACCAACTGAACTACGAGGGAAGCCTGAAGTAGTGTAGATGTGGTGCCTAATGACTGTACAATCTCAAAGGGCCGCAGCGGTTATCCTGCTAAGTGAAATAAGTCAGACAGAGAAAGACAAGTACTATATGATATTGCTTATATGTGGAATCTTAAAAATACCACAAAGGGACTTCCCTTCTGGTCCAGTGGTTAAGAGTCCACCTTCCAATGCAGGGGCTGTGGGTTCAATCCTTGGTTGGGGAACTAAGGACCCACACGCTGCAGGATGCGGCCAAAAAATTAAAATAAATAAAACTTGGGGAAAAAGATCCTTTAAATATAAATAAATTTAAAAATTTAAAATACCACAAACTAATGAATATAACAAAAAAGGGGCTGACTCACAGAGAACAAACTAGCAGTTACCAGTGGGGAGAGGGAAGGTAGGAGGGGCCACATAGCAGTAGGGGATTAAGAGGTAGAAACTTTTATGTATAAAATAAATAAGCTACAAGGATGTGTTATACAACACAGGGAACATAGTTAATCATTTATAATAACTTTAAATGGAATATAACTTTAAAAAATTGTGAATCACTTTGTTGGATAGCTGAAACTTATCAAATATTATACATCAATTATACCTCAGTTTTTAAAAAAGCAAAACAAACAAACAAAAAAAAGCAAAACGAATCAAGAGGAGGGAGTACTCCTTTAGCCTGGAGTGATGGGTGGAGTCTCCCTGATGGGGGGGTCTTAGAGAATGAGAAGGATCTAAATAGAAGAAAGGAAGAATATGGAGTTCCTGGTAGAGGACATGATTGAGCAAAGAGCCCAGGTTGGAACTACTGTGGGGTGTTCTGGGGATATGAGGACACCAAGATGGGTGGAGAGTTGTGTGTGTGTCTGTGTGTGCACATCTGTATAGGAAGAGCGGCCATGGCTAGATGGGCTTCAGTTCAGTCGCTCAGTTGTGTCTGACTCTTTGCAACCCCATTAACCGCAGCACGCCAGGCCTCCCTGTCCATCACCAACTCCTGGAGTTCACCCAAACCCATGTCCATTGAGTTGGTGATGCCATTCAACCATCTCATCCTCTGTCATCCCCTTCTCCTCCCACCCTCAATCTTTCCCAGCATCAGGGTATTTTCAAATGAGTCAGCTCTTCGAATCAGGTGGCCAAAGTATTGGAGTTTCAGCTACAATATCAGTCCTTCCAATGAACACCCAGGACTGATCTCCTTTAGGATGGACTGGTTGGATCTCCTTGCAGCCCAAGGGTCTCTCAAGAGTCTTCTCCAGCACCACAGTTCAAAAGCATCAATTCTTCTGTGCTCAGGTTTCTTTATATTCCAACTCTCACATCCACACATGATGACTGGAAAAACAGTAGCCTGGACTAGACGGACCTTTGTTGACAAAGTAATGTCTCTGCTTTTTAATATGCTGTCTAGGTTGGTCATAACTTTCCTTCCAAGGAGTAAGCGTCTTTTAATTTCATGGCTGCAATCACCATCTGCAGTGATTTTGGAGCCCCCAAAAATAAAGTCAGCCATTGTTTCCACTGCTTCCCCATCTATTTGCCTTGAAGTGATGGGACTGGATGCCATGATCTTAGTTTTTTGAATGTTGAGTTTTAAGCCAACTTTTTCACTCTCCTCTTTCACTTACTTCATAGGGAGACCTAATTGAGAAGAGCCTTGAATGCCAGGCTGAATAGTGGAGGTAATGGGGAATCAGAGTTGGCTTTTTGAGCAGGAACATCAGATTAGAAGAGTGAATTTTAGATTTCATAGACTTGAGTAAGAAAAGGAGCCCTGAGAGATGATCTAGTCCAGGGATTTTTACAAAGCCTTGGGATTTTAAGAAAGCATTTCAGAAGCATCCATGAGTGGCATGGAGAGTCTGTGGATGGGGGTACCTCTCCTTTGCCTGCAATTCAATCAGAGTAGCTTGATTTTAATTCATGCAACATTTAATGAAGGAACCAGTCAAGAATCTTTCAGGTATAAGTAGCAGAAATCAACTCAAACTGACCTCACCAAAAGAGGATCTTATTGGCCTTATAGCTAAAGCAAAACAAAACAAAACATGGGTATGAGCTTCCGGGACAGTTGGATTTTGATGTTCAGATGTAGACAAGAGTCTATTGCTTCCCAGCCCTCGGCTCTATATTTTTCTTGTGGGGCAGCACCAAGCTTGGAAACCCCAGTGGGATGGAAGCTTCTCTTTTCCTCCAGTCCCAACAGAAATAATAGGAATGAGTGTCATGGACTCACTCATTCCTACCCCCAAACCAACCACAGTCCAAAGGGCACAGATTACCCTGATTGGCTGGCCTGGGTCACATGCCCACTTTAGAACTGGATATGGAAGTTGCATTGATTAAACTTCTACCAGAAAAAGGGGAACTATAAACTACTACCAGAAAAGGGGACCTTTTTAGCTGCTAGAAAACATTCTATACAGTTATAACACGATAGATATATTCTATTAATCTCTTTATTATGTAAACAAAGAGGTAGAGGTGGCAAGGAGGATAGGAATTTGCCCGGGTTCTTTCAGGAACTTGGAGAGAAGAGTTTAAAGCCCTGGGCTTTTGAGAGGGGCGGGAGTGGCAGGAAAAATATGACAGAGGGCAAGTTTTGGTTACAGGTCGGGTCCGTGTGACTGGCACATCACATGCTAGGTACTCAGGGAGGGTCCAGCTGAAAGACTGGATCCACAGGCGGATCACCAAATGAACACACAGACAGACATTTTCCCACTCATGCCAGATTTCTGTGCATTCTGCTTTCCAGACAGTGCCTACTTGAACTTAACCTCTGAGCAGAACCTCCTCCAAGAGGTGGCCGTGGGTGAGAAGCTCGAACTCAGAGTCAAGGTGGAGGCCTACCCAAGCCTGCAAAGTTTCAACTGGACCTATGAGGGTCCCTTCTTTGGCTCCCAGCCCAAGCTCAACTTTGTAATCACCAACGACACATACAGGTACCACCCACTAGCTCCCATCTGCATGGCCCACAGCCAGACAGAGAATACTTTAACCAAGAGTCAGCACATTTGGGTCCTGTCTCAACCTTGATTAGGGGGTGAGTCCTTTCCCATTTCTTGGTCTCAGTTTTCTTGACTATGTAGAGCCTCAACGTCAGTCATCTGTGTTTGAGATGTAGATGACATTAGTGTAGCCTCTGTGCTGTATCCTTGGGAAATTAAATGTCCTCCTCAAGAATTCTACCATTTCTTGGGTGTGTGCATTCTGACAGTCACCCAGGTTCTCCCGAGCTTATTCATTCTCCTCTTTTGTGACTAATCCAAATGCAGAAGACCGTCCCCATGATTTCCACTTACAGTCACACTCCTGATGGCAGTTGCACGAGGTATCTGCCTCACACACAGGTTTGGGGGACTAGAGGGAATTAATATCTCTCAGTCACAGATACATCGAAAGTTCTTTAAAAGCCTGTGGCCATCCACCCCTGAGAATTTCTCACCAGCTACTCTCCTCCACTGGATCAAAACTCTCCTTATAAAGGTCTGTCTGCCTGTGCACGCCCCCACCCTCCACTCCCAGAGTCCTGCTTACTCTACGTGCACAGCATCTTAGAAATGTCTTTTTGTCTCCTGTGGACTCTCTCCTCAGGGTCTTTCTTTCCTGTCCAAAGTGACCTAACCAGGTGGTTTCTAAACAAGAGAGTTTCTTCCCTAAGGAGGTACACTGATAACAAATGTGAAAATAATAATTTCTCTGCCCGGTTCTATTTCTAAAATTTTTCCTGGAGTAAGGAAACAGCAACCCACTCCAGTATTCTTGCCTGGAAAATCCTATGGGCAGAGGAGCCTGGCAGGCTCCAGTCCCTGGGGTCACAGAGTCGGACACGACTGAGCATGTACACACTCCCGTCCGTAGCTGCTTCACAGTGTTGCGTTAATTTCTCCTGCACAACAAAGAGAATCATCTATGCGTATATGCACGTCCCCTCTTTCCTGGACTTCTTTCCCATTCAGGTCAGGACCACAGAGCATTGAGTAGCGTTCCCTGTGCTATACAGTCGCTCTCATTAATTACCTATTTTATACATAGTATCAATAGTGCATATATGTCAATCCCAATCTCCCAGTTCATCCCATCTCCCACTTCCCCCATTGATATCCATGTTTGTTCTCTATGTCTGTTGCTATTTCTGCTTTATAAATAAGGTCATCTATACCAATTTTTTCAGATTCCACATGTATGTGTTAATATACGATACTTATTTTTCTCTTTCTGACTAACTTCACTCTCTATGACAGTCTCTAGGTCCATCCACATCTCTAAAAATGACCCAAAGTCATTCCCTTTTATGGCTGAGTAATATTCCTTTGTATATACACACCACATTCTCTTTATCTATTCCTCTACCATTTGAATGAGGGAGTACAGCTCCATTAAGGACAGCAAATATGTGGTGTACACGCAATCACGTCTCCCCACAGCTGTGATGAACAGCCCTAATTCAGTTTTGAACCATTTCCTGCAGCGTCTAAACGCAGCCTCAGAGTCCTCAATGCAGTCTTCAGGCTGTATTTCCATCATAACGGGCTCACTTGGGGAGACCTGCTTGCCACCTCTGGTGGATAATCCCCGGACATCTTCCGACTTCCAAACTCTCAGGAGTTCTCTTTCTAGTTCTGGAAGCCCAAACCTCTTCGATTCCTGGATTCTTGTTTGTTGATCATCAGAATCAACAAAGATGTTCCCTTGTCCTCATTTTCCTCTTCCCACTTCCTTTCTTGTCCTTTCCAGCCAGGATTTCTAGCTTCCTCTCTGCTAAAGCAGAAGTTCTGAACTGGAGTCAGCAGACCCCTGGAAGGAGGCTGATCCATGGATAGGTCTCAGGGGTCTGTAAGCAATAGGGACACTGTGGAAAGGAACCAGAGAGGTGTCCTTGAACTCGGTAATCTGGGGCCTTTCAGCACAGGGCCCCAAACTGAGGCCATGTGATAGGTGTGTTCATCATGGTGATTTTGACTCATGCAAAAAGTTAAATTCTTTCAGTTTAAGAAGCAGGTATTAGTTATCTCAAGAATTGACACATGTTAGAGGGGTTCTATATGCCAACGAACTGGCTGAGTAAATACCATGTGTTTTAATCTAGTAGTGGCTGCAGATATTTTCCAATAAAGGGGCAAATGTCTGCAATGAGTCAGGCTCTCTGAATACAGATCCCTCTAACCCTTAGGCTGAGTCGGTGAATTAATTACTCTAAGTGTCACGCTCAGGAAAAGAAACAAAGGAACAGAAAGGTTAAGTATCCTTGCCTAAGGTCACACAGCTGGGAAATGCAATACTAGGACTTGAGCCCTGGTCTCTGGAGCCCCAGGGCTGTATCCTGCCTCCCTTTCCTCTCAAAGCCCCCTCCTGGCAGGGCTGGCGCTTTGGGAATAGAAGCTGACCAGGTACTGGCGTTTTCAGCAAGGACTGTTTAGCCCAGTGGTGGTGGTGAAAGGAGATATATTCAGCGAGGCTTGTGAGGTGCTTCCCAGCATCGGCACTTTACAGACACCGCCTCTACTAAATCTCAGAACTGAAGTGCTTTGCGGATGAGAGGGACAATTAAGGAAATCGGGTTGGTGGTTTTTCCATGTCTCAGTGGACCCAGCCTGGGTACCTGGCTCAGCCAAGGCCTTCATGCCCCAGACCCTTGACCAAAAATAAAGCCACCCCCTCTAAGGTGGTTGTTGGAACCCTCTGTCCTCACCCCAGACGGCCTGCTCCTCCCACACAGATACACTTCCAAGCTCACCCTGCCTCGCCTGAAGCCCTCCGAGGCCGGCCTCTACTCCTTCCAGGCTAGAAATGCCAGAGGCGAAGATAACCTGACCTTTGAACTCACCCTTCTTTGTGAGTAGAAGGGCTTGGGGATACAGGGTTCCTGGGGCGGCCCAGATAGATGAGCTGGGGGAGGTTGGGCTGGGGCAGAGAAGGCTCAGGGTGGGCGGTCAGGCGAGGAGACTCAGGCCCTCTCTACCTCAGACCCCCCGGAGGTAGAAGTCATGTGGACCTTCACCAACGGCTCTAAAGCCCTGCTCTGTGAAGCCTCGGGGTACCCCCGGCCCAATGTGACGTGGGTGCAGTGCAGCAGCCACACCAACAGGTAAGTGACTTCCCTCCTCACCTGGGCTCGGGGGCTGGGCACCCCAAAGCTCTGACCACATTCTGCGCTTCCCAGATGTGATAAGACCCACGTGCTGGTCCTGGAGGAGCCGAACCCTGACGTCCTGCGCCAGGAGCCCTTCCGCAAGGTGACCGTCCAGAGCCTGCTGACCCCGGGGACCTTGGAACCCAACAGGACGTACGAGTGCAGAGCCCAGAACAGCATGGGGAACACCTTCGCGGCCTTGGGGCCCATCTCCGTAGGTGAGCCTGGGACCCCTGCTCCAGGCTGCGACAGGAGCGGGGGCCCGGGGAATACCCCCACCCACTCCTGGGAGCCAAGGGCCAGAGTTCCAGCGCCGAGTGGATCCCAGCCGTACCGAGTTCTAGCTCTCCGTGGGTGACTCTAGGCCCCTCGTGACCAAAGGCTGCAAGATGGGCAGTCTAGAACCCAGAGGGCTGGAGTAGTAGGGGGAGAAGGGCAGAGGGGAAGCAGAGATCTCGAGAGAAAGCAGCGGCAGCCTAGTCTGGCCCCTCCGCTCTTACTCCTGCACTTGAGCTGACTGGTTAGTTTACAGGTGTGTATTTGAGACTCAGAGAAGCAGGGCCTCCCCTGGGTTTAGAGTCTGGTGACGGGGACAGGCGACTAATGAACCCAGGCCCCGCTCCCAACCCAGGGCCAGCCTCGCTGGCCTTTCCCACCCTTCCCGGACTCCCTTCCATCAGAGACACAATCCTATCCACCCGGGGCCGCTGTGCGGTGGGGGTGGGGGACAAATGCCGCAGCAGCCTCGTCTGGAGGAAGACGCATCCTTCTCTGCATTGCACAAAGGCTGCATGTGGGTGAGTTCTCTGATTCTGAAAGGCCCGAGACTGTACAGGGCCACAGCACCCTCAGGCCTCTGAAAAGCAGGTTCGGCACCCACTGTGTGCCAGGCCCAGAGAGGACAGACTGGGCCTCTGCTTGGCTCCAAGGGGGCTCCTGGGGCCCTAGCCTTTGGAGTCCCAATTCCACATGCCCTGGCGGCTCTGTCTCAAGCTGGTGGTCCTATATTACAAATAAGAAAGCCAACATTTCGCTGAAGGCTTACACTGTGCCAGGCATCATGCTAAGCCCTTTGCAAACATTATTTTAGTGCACTCGCCTAATCCCGGGAAGTTGCTTTAGTACAGTCTGCCTTCCCTCTTGGGGTATGATGAACCTGAGGCTTCGGGAGAAGTCACAGGTTTGCTCTCACACCTCCTAAGAGGTAGAAGTGAGGCTGAGTCTCAGATTCATGCTGCTGATCTGGCCAGGGGGTGGAAATTAGGTCCTTCCCAACACATCAAGGGAACTGGGGCTACTGATGTGGGAAGAGAAGACCTGGGTCCATGAGTCTGGTTTTCAGACTCTCGGAGGGGTGTGTGGTCCCAGAGGGCACTCGGGGATGCCGCAGGGACCTCCTGGGGAGGCGGATTTCAGTCCAGCCTCTAGAAGGTCTCTCCGTCCAAGCTGGCCAGAGGTGTAGGTAATGAGCCTCCACACTGGGGGAGTGTACAAGTCACAGCTGAGCCCCAGAGGCTTCTTGTATAGGCAGGGGGTGGGTTGCGCGACCTGAGGGGCTCCCCCGGCTGCAGAGGCTGTGAGTCTGGGTAGGGTTTAGAGCTGGGCGTGAGCAGGGCTGGAGGTGGGGGGTTCTCCCTGCCCCTGGCTGGGGGAGGGTCTGCAGGCTTCCTGCTGAGAGGACACCTTGTTCAATCAACGAGAATTTGGGGGGCACCTACCGTGTTCCAGGCCAGTGGCCTGTTTCAGTGGGGCAGGGGGTCTCAAAGGCCCCTTCGGCTGGCTCACTCCTCTGTCCCGCCCCTTCATGCAGGAGCTTCCACGAAGCCCCGCGATGAGCCCCTCTTCACGCCGGTGCTGGCAGCCTGCATGTCCATCATGGCCCTGCTGCTGCTGCTGCTGCTGCTGCTTTTCTACAAGTACAAGCAGGTGAGCCTGGGCGGGGCGGGGGCCGCCAGACCCTGGGGTAGCACCGCCAGGCTGTGTGGATCCGCCCGGCATGACCACTCATCCGTCAGCCGGTCATTCACCGACAAGGGTTCTCCAGTGTATGTTAGTGTGAGTGGCTGTGTGTCAACACTCAAGCCTCTGGGGTTCTGCCCTCGTAGGCTTCACTGTCTAGTGCAGGAGGTGGCTGCTACCGTGAAAGTGGAGGGCGTGGATTACAGAGGAAAGATGCCATGGGAGTCGGGGAGAGGGTGAAGGTGGCATCCTCTCCCAGCTGGGGCTTCCAGGGGCACAAGAGGGGCCCCAGGGGCCAGGCCTGTGTCTCTGTCAGGTGGCAGGTGAGTTTGTGGAGGGAAGGCCTGACCATCATGATCCTCTTCATTATTTTTTAAAAAGATTTGTTTGGCTGTTTCAGGTCTTAGTCATGGCACACCAGCTCTTGGTGGATACCCATAGGCTCCTCTAGTTGAGGTGCATGGGCTTATTAGTTTCATATGCACACTTAGCTGCTCCGCGGCATGTGGGATCTTAGTTCCCCGTCTAGGGATCGAACCCATGTCCCCTGCATTGGAAGGTGCATCCTTATCCACTGGACCACCAGGGAAGTCCCTATCCTCTTCCTATCCACAAGCATGCCTTGTGTATGCTAAGTTGCTTCAGTTCTATCTGACTGCGACCCTGTGGTCTATAGCCCACCAGGCTCCTCTGTCCTTGGGATTCTCCAGGCAAGAATACTGGAGTGGGTTGCCATGCCCTCCTCCAGGGGATCTTCCCAACCTAGGGACCTGACCCAGGTCTCTTATGTCTCCTCCATTGGCAGGGCGGGAGGTGCTTATGTCAGCACCCAGCATGAGGAGGCAGCTCTGAGTGCAGCCTCCAGAATCCAGGGCCCTAGGTCAAGTCTTCAGGGATCTTTACCACTAGCACTACCTGGGAAGCCCCTCCTCTTCATTATTTAACATTATTGTGAATCAAGTCTGCTATTAATTGCACTTTGACATTTAGTACCCTGCCTGTCACTTTGAATGCTCAATCAGTGATTGAGCAGTGATTTTAGGTGCATTTTTATGACATGTGTTACCTACATCCTCTCATTTACTGCCCTCAGCAACCATGGCATGTGGATAGTATCACTAACCCCATTTTACAGAGTTGGAAACTAAGGTTCCAAGAGATTGAGACAGATGACCTAGTCTACAGCTGGCCAATGGCAGAGGCTGGTTTTGAAAGAGTCATTTTCTAAACCATTTTGCAAAACATGAAGTCATCTTATTTTACCCTCACGGCAATCTGGAGGCAGGGACAAGAGCAGTCAGCATTCTACAATAAGGAAACGGGCTCAGCAAGGTTGAAGGACCTGCTCAAGAATCCCAGTTGCTTCCTACCCCAGAGCCCACGGTCTCCACCATTTAGCCTCACTGCCAGTCTATGTGAAAGACCATTTCCGGTGCGGTTGGGCGCTGACAGGGCCAGGCCAGAATGCTGTGGGAGGCCAGAAGTGGAGGGACAGTTTCTGGCTGGCAGGTAAAGGAGTCTGCTTGGAGGAGGTGGCCTGGCGTGGGTGAGATGGGCCATGGAGGACGGGGCAGGCAGCCAAGGGAAGAGGAGATTCAGGGCAAGGGTGGCTCTGGGGAGAGGGCAGTGTGCACAGAGTGGGGAAGACCACGGGGAGCACTGGAAATACTGATGCCTGGGAGAGGATGCAGGCGGGGGCACATTGGAGGTCTGGACCCCATCCTGAAGGTTCAGGAGATGTGAACAATAGGATGAAGGGAGTTACAAGTGAATAGCCCATCTGTGGGCCCCTTTGCTGCCTTTTCTTCCCCGCACCTGCCTTGAGGGTTTTAGTGTAAGTAGAGGACTTGGAGTAGACAGGTAGATGCTGTGTCGGGGGGGGTGCCCCAGAGGTGCACAGGGTGCTTGCAGCTTATGTCAGCACCCAGCATGAGGCAGCTCTGAGTGCAGCCTCCAGAATCCGGGGCCCCAGGTCAAGTCTTCAGGGATCTGGGTCCACCTCTGACACTGGCCGTGTGACCTTGACTGGCAGACTGCAGACTGCAGACTACTCAGCAAGGTCCTGGGTTTGGACAGCGCTCAGACTGGACGCTGAACATGCCGGGCCCAGGAGGAAGCTGGCTGGGGAACCTGAGTTTGCTCACGCATTTTGGGATTGGAGTGCTGTCTGAGGTTGGGCATCTCCTTGACTACACGCCCAAAGTGGTTGTTGGGCACTGCTCGCCCACCTCCAGGGGGACAGGACTTCACTCTCGTGGCCTCCCGTTCCTTCTCTGAGCAGCTCTGTTGCAAAGTTCTTCCTTATATGGAACTGAAAGCTGCCTCCCTAGCCCCGCAGAAATTCCAGAGAAGGGCCCAGTTCCCCCTCCTGCCCTTTCTGCCTTGGACTGCCCGGACCCCTTGGTCAGTTGTTGTTTGGGAACACTCTACCTTCTCTTCAAGGGACCATTTTTGGAACATGTACGCCCAGGCACCTCTTATCCTATTTAGGAAATTGAACTGGCCCCAGAGCCCACCCAAGGCCAAAAGGAGGAGGGTATCCCAGGAGTCAAGATGGCCATGCCCTAACGTGATGGCCATGCCTGAGGGCTTACCGTCCAAGTATCCTTTGCTTTGCCCCTTGGGGTTCTGAGCCTCGCCCCTTCCCTGGGGAGCCAGCCTGGCTTGTCCTCACTACCCAGGCCTGAGGGGAGGGTGGCTCCAGTTGGGGGAAGGGTTGCTTCTGTCCCGGGGCTGAGTCATCGCCTTTCTGGCCCCCAGAAAGACCACAAGGGGGGCTGAGGGGGAAGAGAAAAGGGCAGGAGTCAGCAGGCTAGAAGCAGGAGAGACGTGCGGAAGAGAGGATGACAGTGACGGGAAGGAGCAAAGGGGATGGTGGGAGGGGCAGTGGAGAGGCTAGCATTCTCGGGAATGGGGGGTATAGAGGGGATGCACAGGAGGGTCCCTGAGATTTCTGGTGAGAACTGTTCAGATCTTCCCCTTCCCAAGACAGAAAGCATCCTCCCACCCAGACAGCAGGCCTACATAGGGAGTTGTGGGGACTTTGATGATTCCATGCCCACCTCGGTCGGCAAGGGGAAGTGGCCTGGGCCCGTTACAAGGAATAAGTGAGATGACGCACGTTGAGTGTGGAGCCCAGTGCCCACTCACAGGAAGTGCTCTGCAGGCACGCACTGACAGCATTCTATTCCGAGGCCACCCAGAGGAGAGGCCCCTCTGGGCAGGAGCTCCCAGGAAGAGCCACGTGTAGGCGTGGCGGAGGGCTGGGCAGAACTGGAGGCCGCCTCCCAAGAAGAGGGGTGGGGGCGGCTGAGACAGGCGGGAGAGAGTGGTGTCCTCCTCCAGTGATCAGGTCTGGGATTCAGAGGCTGAAGTTCCAGCCGGGCAACCTCGCTTGCCTTGATCACCCTCCCCTTCCCCACTCTCCCCTGCCCGGCTCGGGGTGAAGTGGGGAGGGGGCTGACTCAGGCCCAGCTGCAGGGCCAGAGGAAGGAGAAGTGGCGAGGAGGAAAAGATAGCCCTCACCGCAGTGGCTCCTGGAGATAGAAGTGGCCAGGAGAGGAAAAGGAATACTTCCTGGTACTGTCTCTGTCCTTTGGGTTGGAAAGGCAGCCACAGGCAGGGTTTGAATCCGTTGACACTCAGGAAATCTTCCTGTCCCATTTCAGACTGTCTGTTATAACTCTAACATGGCTGTCCTGACATTTACCCATAGTCTCTTGTTAGGAATCAGAACCTGGAAGTTCTTCCTTATGTTCTTCCTGATGGCTACCTGGAGTCTTTTTTCTTAACCTGGGAGACTTCAGTCACAGGCCACGCTCCTCCCAGCACCCACTTGAGCTCCCCCCACCTCGAGGGGGGTGCCCCATGGAGGATCCCAGCTGCTAAACACAGCCCAGCTGGCCTCCATGCCCCACGAGTGACCGGAAAGAGAGTTGGACTGCTGATCCGAGGCCTCGGTGTTCTCCACCGCCCCACTCCAGCTTCCACTTTCCACCTAAACTCTGTCTTCCATCAGCACTTCTCGTGGGCACCCTCTGGCATCATGCCCCCATGCAGCTGCCACCCTGGGCAGGAAAGAGAGCGGCAGCCACTCCCCGCTCTTCAGGCTCTGCCACCGGCCGGCTGGCTGGAGCTGCATGGAGAGCCTGAGTGGGTGCGCCAGCTGCTCGCTGCTGTGTGCACGGGGTCTCTCTCCGTCTGTCCTTTAACTTTGTAAAGTCCGATGCATCACTCGCCTGCATCAAGCCTAGGGGGTTTCTCCTGGCACTGAGAGAATTCACTCAGTGACTGGCAGCCCTCAAGACTTTCCTGCCTTCAGAACTGTGCCTGCTCGCCTCCAGCCACATGGCACCTCCAGTCCCTCGGCCTCTCCAGGACCTTTGCCACATCCACACCTCTGTTCCCCCGCCGCTCCCCTGGCCAGCACCCTCTCACCTCCCAGGGGGCCCTTCCTGACTTGTCTTCCATTGTATTTGTAGTCCTTTATATGTATTTATTTGAGTGGAATGCCTATCTTAACCACTAGAATGCAAACTCCAGGGGACAGGAACCTTGTTCTGTTCAACTCTGAATCATTGATGCCTGAAACAAATAGGTGCTCAGTGGGATATTTAGATGGGAGTAATACTCAGCCTTAAAAGGGGAGGCAATATTGATATAGGAAACCACATAGGTGAACCTTGAAAACATCATGCTGAGTGAGACGAGACAGTCATACAAGGACAGATTCTGCATGATTCCAATTAAATCAGGTCCCTGGGATGGTCAAATGCATAAGTGGGAGGTGGGAACAGGGAGCTGTTGTTTAGTGAGCACAGAATTTCAGTTTTTCAAGATGAAAAGAGTTCTGGAGATTGGTTGCACAACAGTGTGAATGTACATACCACCACCAAATAGTATACTGAGAAATGGTTGATTTGGGGAGTTTTGTTATATGTTTCTCACCACAAGTGAAAGTAAAACAGCTGATACTTGGATGGGAGGGTGGACGTGTGAATGGACCTATAGTTTCACTCTCCCTCCTAGCTCAGGAATTACCAAATTATCAGAGTTGTCAAGACCCTCAGACATGGTCCTAAGTCTTTCAATATACAGTTAAGGAAACCGAGGCTTGGAGAATGGATGGTCCCTTGGTAAGGCCAAGCTGACAGGGACTGGGCTCTCGGTGCCATGGGCATGGGGTGACACGGCCCCTCTCACCAAATCGCAGGCCACACCCACCTCCTCCCACTGTGCAGTGGGACCGCCCAGCCCCTGTCCTCCTGGGTCGGGATGATGTCCCAGACCCACCTGGCAGACCCGGCTGACCCTTCCCCTCCTTCCCCAACCCTCCCCCCAACAGAAGCCCAAGTACCAGGTACGCTGGAAGATCATCGAGAGTTATGAAGGCAACAGCTACACCTTCATCGACCCCAGCCAGCTGCCCTACAATGAGAAGTGGGAGTTCCCCCGGAACAACCTGCAGTTTGGTGAGCTGGGGTCTCTGCACCCACCATGCCCTCCTGTCACAGGGCCGGCATGGGTGGCGGGGAGCCTGTGGGCCCTTAGAGAGAGGCCCCTCTGGCACCCCAGGACCTGAGGAGGCTGTGTGTGTGTGTGGCAGGTAAGACCCTCGGAGCTGGCGCCTTTGGGAAGGTGGTAGAGGCCACGGCTTTTGGTCTGGGCAAGGAAGACGCTGTCCTGAAGGTGGCCGTGAAGATGCTGAAGTGTGAGTGCAGGAGGGGCTCTGGGGTGGGGGAGCGGGTAGGAGGTAGTAGACACCACCAGGATGGTCTGTCCTGTGGTCACGGGGCATTGCCCGCATTTTCAGCCTGTCAGAGCCTGGGATCAGGGCTGAAGCCACTGTTTTCTTTGTGAGCGCCAGGCTCCCTCTTACTCCTGGGTGTGGAAGGGCTTCTGACTGAACCCCAAAGGGGCTGGGATGAGAGGCCACCCTGGGGTCTGGCTTGGCCACAGCTTGGCCTGCCACCCAAACCAGTTCAGTGACGGACCACCTCTCCTCTCTCTCCCAACTCCCATCTGTATGTCCTCATCTATTCTGCCTCTCTTGGCTTCTGATGATCTTGGGCGCTCTGGGTGCCCCCTGCTTTGCTCCCCGGTGCCTCCTGTGTGTGGCTCTCCACGTCCTGTCCTCTCTCTGTGGCCCCACCTCCCAGCCACGGCGCACGCTGACGAGAAGGAAGCCCTCATGTCAGAGCTGAAGATCATGAGCCACCTGGGCCAGCACGAGAACATAGTCAACCTCCTGGGAGCCTGTACCCATGGAGGTGAGGGGCCCTGGCAGGCATGCGGGGCCACGGTCTTGGGCATCTGAGGGCCCCGGGGTGGCCTCACTCCATCCATCTTCCCCTTCCCATTCCCACAAAGTGAAGGTAGGATCCTGTCTGGGCACCCCTTGAATTCCTAAGGCCAGACGCCTGGACTGGTCAGAAGCTGCTTGTGGATGACAGGCAGTTCTGGGAGCTCTGACCAGTGGCTCTCAGACATGCGTGGACATCAGTCACCTGGAAAAGGAGCAAAGAATGCAGATCTTCAGACCCTGCTCCAGGGAGTCTGATGCTGTGGGTCTAGTGAAGCCCTCCAAATCTAACTTTAAGCCCCACTCAAAGAGGCTGGGCACTCACCGCAGGCCCATTGAAGTGTCCCAGGAACCACTGGGATTCAGTCTGCCCCATCCTATTCTCCTACAGCAGCTATGACTTAATATGGAACTGCCTTAGTTTTCCTTGGAAGAAAGAATTCTTCAGCTAGTTTTTTGGGGGTCCCTCTGCTCTAGACAGATGTGGTCACCAAGGCCCAGAAAGCATGGAGGGCTGCTTACAGTCAGGCAGGATTAGAATCCGGGGCTTCAGAGTCACAATCCAGGTTCTTATTGCCCTTTCCCCACATCCTTGTCCAGGTGGGGTGGTGGATAAAGGGCGCACTGACCCCACTCTCTTGGCTGCTCTAGGCCCTGTCCTGGTCATCACTGAGTACTGTTGCTATGGTGACCTGCTCAACTTTCTGCGAAGGAAGGCTGAGGCCATGCTGGGACCCAGCCTGAGTCCAGGCCAGGACCCCGAGGCAAGCACTGGCTACAAGAACATCCACTTGGAAAAGAAATACATCCGCAGGTAGTATCCTGGCAAAGGCCAGGAAGGCCAGGACTGGGAGGTGGGGCCCCATGTCTGTTCCCAAAGTCAGCTCAGGGTTGGGTGGCTGTGTGGTCTTCACCTTCCCGTTCGTGCTGTGGGGAGTAGCTACCTGTATTATGTGGGCACTTTAGTTTGTTTCCTACTTATTCCCATCACCCAAGGAATATTTGAGCCCCTACTCAAATATTCTGAGAGTATAACGGGCACAGATAGGCAGCTCACAGTCTGGTGGAGTCAGGCGTTAATGGATCATTTTATTGTGTGTATAAGATCCATTCGGGGCCCTAGCTAAAGACAGGCAAGTCTTGGGGATAATGGCCCTATTTCTCCCATAGCATGTGCTATGAGGCCTGGAGGGCACCCATCCCAATTTTGAGCAGCCATGGGGAAGTGGGATAGAACCTGTTCCTTGTTGGATGACAGGGGGCAAAACAGCATAGCTGTGGCCAGGTCCTTGGTCCACTTGGGCCTCAGTTTCCCCAACAAGCCATCCAGGCAGAACCTCTCAGTCTTTCTGCTCTCTCGGTAATGCTGTGATTCCTGGAAGCCACACAGAGGCAGATGGACAGAGCCACATGGGGAACCACAGAGAGGAAGTGGCCGGCTTTGTGTCATACACGAGGCAGAGGCAGAGGCGGGGCCTGGTTGGACCCTGCTGCTGCCTCCTTGCCCAGTGCTCACCTGAGTCCAGTGTTGGACTCAGGGCCTGTGAGGCCTCGGGGCCAGGCTGCTGCGAGCTGCAGCAGGATCAGAAGGGTATACACTGGGCTCCTATCCTACCACTGTCAGCTACCCGGTCTGGGAAGGCAGAAGGGGAAGGAGACCATGTCACTCTATCCAGTGACCTCAAGCACGGGGGCTGGCAGGATCTGCTTCCTCTTCGGAGTCTCTGACACCCTTTGGAGAGGGTGGCTCATACTGGGCCTCAGCATGCTGGGAACTCAGGGCAGATCAACTTGAAATGAGAACAGAAATCAAGTGTTAGCTTCCATATTCATGATTTCAAGGGCAAATGGCATGTGACCCAATCTTGCTTATAGTATAGTTTCCAGACCAAGAGAGAGGATGGTTTTTCGATGGTCAGACTACAAATAAAACACTGGATTGTTTTCCTAGGAACACTAGAGTAAGGACATCATCACAGTACACATCTCTGTCACAGAAGGGGGCAGTAGGTGAGAGGTCCAGGCTCCTATCTGGTTGGAATATTAGAAGCAGTGGTGTTTCACAATCTTAGAAAGTGGAAAAAGTGTCACTCAGTCATGTCCGACTCTGCAACCCCATGGACCATAACCTACCAGGCTCCTCTGTCCATGGAATTTTCCAGGCAAGAGTACTGGAGTGGGTTGCCATTTCCTTCTCCAGGGGATCTTCCCGACCCAGGGATTGAACCCAGGTCTTCTGCATTACAGGCAGACGCTTTACTGTCTGAGCCACCAGGGAAGCCTATCTGGACCTTAACAGCTACCCAAAGCACAAGCTCATAGTCTTCTGAGAGCTGTTAGGCATGTACCATCTCAGGCACCTCCAGACGTGCAGAGTCAGAATCTGCATTCAAATAAGATTCTCCAGGTGATTCACATGCACATGAATTAGTTTAAGCAGCTCTAGATCAGGCCTCCACTCTGGCTGCACACCAGAATTGCCTAGAGAAACTGGTGAGTGGGAATGACTAAGTTTTGTCCCTAGTTTCCAAAGTCTTTAGTCTTGGGGGAGGGGGTGCGGTCTGAGTATCTGGAGCTTCCCAGGGTGAAGCCAGAAGGGAGAGGCACAGTGCAGACAAGTGGACTCAAAGAAGGGGCCCTGGCGTAAGCTCAAATCCCCCCTGGGGCGTTCCAAGGATGAGACAGACGCTTTTTGAGGGCAGAGTGAGGACTAGGAAGAGGAACAGCCCCAGGGCAGACTAGCATTAGGAACAGTGGAGAAACTTCTAACAGGCAGAGCTGTTGAAGATGCAATAGGCTGTAAGCGCCCTTGCTGGATGGCCAAGCACGAGTCACTGATCACTCAAGAGAGGGTGGTTCAGAAACTGAAGTCCAAGTTGACTCAGGTTCCTTCCTCTCTGCTAAGTGGCTGGGCGAGGCCTGAGCTGGGCAGTGGGAATGATGGGCCCCTCTCCTCTGCAGGGACAGCGGCTTCTCCAGCCAGGGTGTCGACACCTACGTGGAGATGAGACCTGTGTCCACTTCTTCGTCAAATGACTCATTCTCTGAGCAAGGTGCGAGGAGGTACCCAGGGCTGAGGGAGAGGAGAGGGGCTGCTGGGTTCGAGGTGGGGCCGGGGGCCGGGGGCGGCAGTCAGCGGGGCTGCCCTGATGCCTCTCCCGACCCCAGACCTGGACAAGGAGGACGGGCGGCCGCTGGAGCTGCGTGACCTGCTCCACTTCTCGAGCCAGGTGGCCCAGGGCATGGCGTTCCTTGCTTCCAAGAATGTAAGTCTCAGAAAACAGGTCCCTCTGTGTGGTCACCCCGGGGGGCGGGGGCAGCTGAACCCGTGAGGCTAGATGGGTGAGGACACGGGGAAGAAAATGGAGTTTGTGAAGGGGGCCATGCTCCCCACAGCACAGACTGGGGTGTCTAGAGCTCGAATGCTGGCTCCGCCACTTGCTGTGTGGCTTTGAGCAACCGCTGAACTTCTCCAAGCCTAGGTTTCTACACCTATAAAGACAGATGCAATCGCAGGATGGCATGAGGGTAAGACAGGGTTACGATGTGTGCAGATACTTAGGGGAGGGCCAGCCCTGAGGGTGGCGGCCGCTGGTCCTGTTAGCAGCTCCAGAGCTGTTTCCAGGCCCATGCAGACCACCGAGCTTCTGAGGCGGCTCCTGATGCTCTCAGCCAGACGGCCAGTCATGGCGGTTTCTCAACACTGCCTGTCTGACCACATGACATTTTCTCAGACTTGGGTCATGGTAGAAGGCAGGGCCTGGAGCCAGGGTATGGGACCAGAAATGATGGCCACTGCCTCATCCCCCAAGCCCTCTGGGGCCCTGGCTGCTCCTCCTGAACCCTGGGCTCAGGCAGGGAGGGGCCAAGACTGACCCTCAGCGCCTTCCCTCAGTGCATCCATCGGGACGTGGCGGCCAGAAACGTGCTGCTGACCAGCGGCCACGTGGCCAAGATTGGGGACTTCGGTCTGGCTCGGGACATCATGAATGACTCCAACTACATCGTTAAGGGCAACGTGAGTGCTGGGAGGGCTGGGCCAGGCAGGGGAGGGGTGGTGACCTGGGCCCAAGGTGACCGGGGTCTGCTCTGCCAGGCTCGCCTGCCCGTGAAGTGGATGGCGCCAGAGAGCATCTTCGACTGCGTCTACACCGTTCAGAGCGACGTGTGGTCCTATGGCATCCTGCTCTGGGAGATCTTCTCACTCGGTGAGCCGCTGGCCCGGTCAGGCTCAGCGTGGGGCTGGCTGGTGCTTGGTGACCCATGGCACCTGCACCTCCTGGAGGATGCTGGCCCAGGATGCCTGGAGGTCAGCGCAGAGCAAGGGCTGCCGAGGGCGCAGGGGCGGGGGAAGCATCTTAAAACGAAGTGTCGCGGCTCCAACGTGGGCTGAGCCCCTCTACCCTGACAGCACTCCCTCCAGGCTGTTTCCTTGCATGCTATTTCCCCTTGTCTGAGACGTGCATGTCCCTGAAGACCCAGCGCCCGTTTCTGGGGCACTAAGACAAGTACCTGAGCTCAGCCCGTCCATGTGCTCCTCCACCGACCAAAGCCTGTGCTGGAATTCCGCGGGTGTAATGAGACCTGAGCAAAGGTTTTCTACATCCTCGAAGTCTATAATTAGCAGGACACCTTTGGCAGCGCCTGGCCCGTAGTAAGCGCTTGTTAAGGGGAGCTGCTGTTCGACTACCACGTCCAGCTGGGACCCGACACCCAGCCCCGCCAAGCTGCAAGGGGGAAGGGGACGGCGGGCACTGAGCATCGTGATCTTACCTTTTGCAGGGCTCAACCCCTACCCTGGCATCCTGGTGAACAGCAAGTTCTATAAGCTGGTGAAGGACGGATACCAAATGGCTCAGCCCGCATTTGCCCCAAAGAACATGTAAGTGAAGCACCCCGGGGTTTGGTGGAAGTGAATGGAAAGGTGTGTGGCCCATCTTTCCAGTCCAGTGTTCTAGGGCCAGGTTTCCTCTTGTCCACAGTGGACTAATGCAGACCCCTTTTAGCAAATTTAGGGTTTCCACGGGTTTTCCAGGTAGCATGGAGGACATTCTCAAAGAGGGATCTTAACAGGGGCTGGCCCCAAGACGGATGATGAATGTTTCATCTGGACTCTGCTATTATGAGCCCAAGAAGGCTCTTCTCTTTGCTTCTGTCCTGGCGGCCGGCCTCTTGCTCAACACAGCCACCAGCCACTGCACTCTCGTAACCGCCTCCCGACAGCCGGCCCACCACAAGCTCCTCACTGGCTCCCTGCCCTCACCACAGCCCTTCCGCAGGCCTGCTGGCCCGTCTCGCCCACTGCGTCTTTCTCCAGCCACTGTCTCCCCACAGCTGCTCCCTGCGCCACCCAGGGGCTCCCTGCCAAGGTGGATGCACGCAGCCCGCTAACCAGCTCCTCACCCACTTTAGTACTACCACCAAGCAGCCGCTTAAACCTACCTGCAGGCAGCAACGGTGCCCCTTTGTGCCAAGAGCTTGGGCAAAGTAGCATCCCTGAGCTTTTCTTAATTTTCAGGTCCATTCTGACAAAAAGCCCCCTTTCCCAGGGTTACCGGAAATATTAGATAAAGCACACCAAAGAGTTCACACTGGTCTTGTGCTAAGCTCACTTCTGACTCGGTTTCAGGACCTCTGCCAGGCAGGAGTGTGTATGTGTGTGTACGTACGTGTGTGCACACGTACATGATGACTCCCAGGCCCATAAGCGGCTGCTTCCTCTCCCGTCTCAGATACAGCATCATGCAGGCCTGCTGGGCCCTGGAGCCAACGTGCAGACCCACCTTCCAGCAGATCTGCTCCCTCCTCCAGGAGCAGGTTCAGGCAGACAGGAGAGAGCGGGTGAGTGGGGTCTGGCTCATGGTGGGCGGCTTGGTTAAAGCTGAGCCTGAGCCTTCGGGACTGACCGTTCCCTGGCCTCTCTGCACCCAGGATTATAGCAATTTGCCGAGCAGCGGCGGCAGCAGCAGTGAGCCAGAGGAGGAGAGCTCCAGCGAGCACCTGACCTGCTGCGAGCAGGGTGACATCGCCCAGCCCCTGCTGCAACCCAACAACTACCAGTTCTGCTGAGGAGGGGACCACAGGGAAGTACTGCCCTCCCCGCCTCCAAGCTCGCACCTCCTCCATGGATGGGGCACCACGGGAAGAACATACAGACTCTGCCCTCCGTCTTTTCCCTCAACAGCCCGGCCCAGCTCTGAAACTCAGGAACGGGACCTCTATAGGTTGGTGAGAACCCCACTCCCAGGGCCTGGGCCATCACTGCCAGTTGGGGACTGGGGCTGAGCCCCACCCCACCCTACCAGTTCTCAAAGCTGTGGCCTCAGCTTCACTATGCCAACTGGGAGAACACCCAGCTCACTCTTAACCTGTTCCCACTTCTGGGAACTGCCTCCCATCCATCCCTCCTGTTTCAAGGGAAATGGACTGATTTGGTGACTGAAGTTCCCAAGAGGAAACCAAGGTTCCCTGGGCTTTGGCAGAATGGAAGGGACAGCCACTGAGTGGCTCGATGAGAGCAGACAGATGCTTAGGACTGTGCTCAGGCCCTGGGAGCAAGCTGGCTCCTCTGGAAGAACCTAACTGTCCCCCTCTGCCTCTAAGCCGTCTCTCCACAGCCCCACCCCGCCCTGGGTCTGGTACTGCTGCAATGAGCCAGGTGGCAGCTAAAAGCTTGGAGTGTTCTGTTTGGCCCCCACCATACTGAGGTGGGAGGCAGGGGACCTGTGTGGCTGGCCACACCAAGCAAGCAGCACCTGCTCCAGGTTGACTCATCATAACTAACAGTCACACTGTGGAATGTCCCTGTCAGCATTAAACTAACCCCATTAACACAGCCGGCCTCTGTGTCTCTGTGCCCCACGGACTCCCTGGGACTGCCTCCGTCCTTCCATGGTGAGTGACCCTCCCCAGCACCTCTGAGGCCCAACCACACTCTACCCCACACAATGAGACTGGAACTGACTCTTGTTGCACCCAAACCATATAATTTAATAAACTTTATTCTGGTCAGGGGAAGAGAGAGGGGGGGAAAAGCCATCTATCCCACTCCTCTCAATAAATTAAGTAACACGGCCAGTTCCCGTGCCCTAGGCAAACCATGGGCACTTGAGCCAGTCCCGCTGTTTCCTTACGACCCAGTCTGCTTCCCCTTCACAGAAGGGAGTTTTCCTGCTGCCGCCAGGTCATGCCATGCTCACGGGCCACTTCCTCTTTAGGGGAGGAAGGAAGCTGCAGCAGCAGTGGCCAGGAGGGGTCCTCACAGCTTGAGGCAGAGGAGAGTCCTGGAAGGGAGCAGTGGCTTGCCCCCTTCCACCCGCTCAGCTGCCCCCAGATGTGGGTGCAGAAGAACAGGAGAGAGATGCATGCCTATAAAGACCCTCAGAGCTAAGGAAGGCCCCGAGGCAAAGGCAACAGGCTGCGGGGGAGGGAAACGGCATCCCCGGCCCAGCCAGGGCCTCCACCCCGACCCGCAGGCGCCCCGGGGAAGCAGCAGTCTCCCCAACTTCTCTCAGCCTCCCTGTCACTCTAGTGGACACATAGTGCCACCCATTGAAGTGTACCTCTGGGTCTAGTAAGGAGCGTCCCGGTGCCTCTCCCGACCTCTGGAAGGCTGAGAGCCAAGGACCCCAGGCTCCACCGAGCTCAGGAAATGGAAGCTCTTTGGTCAGTCCCAGCCTCAGAGGCTGGTCCCTGGATGGATGTGCCTCGGGCAAGGGCCTTGCTATGGCTTGAGACGTGCTTACTCTGTGGCCGTGGCCCCGTCCTCTTCCTCACCGTCCTCCTCCGCCTCCGTCTTGATCTGAGCAACCCCAAGGCGGTATAGGGTGTCACGGATGACCACCTCACCAGGCTGGCAGCTCTGCACAATGTCGTGGATCTGCCGGTTGACGATCTCGCGGCTGGTGAGGAAGTCCATGAGGCGGTTGTAGAGGTAATAGTGAGTGGCATTGTCAAAGGCAATGGGCCGCTGGCGGACGCTGTTTGGTTTGCTGTCTGCAAAGGAGGCCAGGATGGCTGCATAGGGTGCCAACTCAGGACACAGGGCCAGGGAGTGGTGTCCAGCACTAGGGTCACCAGGACTGGGCTGTGTGCCTGCATGGACGATGCGCCGTGCGGCAGTCTTGGTGACCGGGTGCTGGACAGAGTGCTCGGCCTCTGTCATGTCCACTGTATAATGCTGGTCCAGGAGTTCTGGGCAGGACACACTCTAGAAGGGAGATGAGAGGGAAGTCCAAGCTGTGTGAAGGATGGCGTGAAAACCGGCTCAGTCAGCTCTGTTTCAATCCTCCATTGCCACAGGGCAGGCACATCTTCCAGGGTAATCCCCCGTTCCTCCTACCCTGGGCCTCGTGTGATGCAGGGGACAGTAACAGTGGCCACCACCCAGAGCAGACTCGGGATTACCGGAACTGCTCTTACTCTGTCCGTGTCTCATCAATTCTGCCCAGGGCTGCAGGGAAGGTTCCCCCAGAGGCTCTGATGTCCTGCAATGCCCCTCACAAACTCACAGGGTGAGCAATGCCCAGGGAATAATAAGAAAAAGGCAAGTGATGACAACGATGTCCCCTTCCTCCTACCAGTCTAATGTCTCTTCCAGCAAAGGGCATGTGCCTGTGCTAAGAACCCAAGCTTGAGACAATGCACTAAGACACAGAGGCCAGAGCTCTGCTATTAATCTGCTGTGGGACTCTCAACCAGTCCATTTCCCCTTCATGGCCTTACTTTCCCCTTTTAATTAGAGGAAAGAGGTTGATAAGGTCAGCATTTTCTAAGCCACTGTGCCTCTAGATCACAACACAAGGAACGCCAGGCAGCAGATTCAGGCAAAGCCAAAGTAGGGCTGCTCTGGGCCTATAGTATGTTAGTGCACAGTGTCTTCCAAGGTGGCAATCTTCTAGGCTCATCTGCAAGATAATCCCTTTGACCCCCACAATACCTGTGTTTTCACCCTGGGTACACTAAATGACATGCTATGGCCTCACACACAAGGTCAGTAGAGATTTGTGGCATAAATGCTGGTTCCAGTGTACTGAGACAAAACACTGGTGGAGAGAAAAAAAGATGCTGGATGGGTCACAGAAGACCTGCCCAAAGAACCAGGGAGTAAGACACGGTCAGCCTCGTGGGATCCCAGTTTCTCAGAAGGGAACGTACCACTGGTGGCTCCGTGGGGCTAGAGAAACAGCCCTGATTCCTCCCCCACATCTGGTTGGTCAGCTCCGGATAGCAGAGGTCAGCACACAGGGCCACGGGTGTGGCCATGTCAACCACGTACACAGGAGGCCAATGGCGGGAAGAGACAAGCAGATCCACGTGGTCGAGGGCACTCTCGCCCCGCACAAGATACTTGGAGCCGCAGACCACCTGGTGGAGACGGAGGGTATAGCACAGGGTGAGCAAGGCAATCTGCAGAGATGGGTCCACTCACTTCCTCCTAGGATGGTGAACAATCGGGTTTCATGCCTGAAGTCCTGCTATCCTACAGGAGCCTCCTGCTCCTGTCCCCAAGTGAAGTCGCCAGTTCACTCCCACATAGGAGAAGAGCACCCAAGCCTCAAATGAGGCTGAAACACACCCCCCACCTCCCCAAGGCACTGGCTCCAAACCCCCCTCAACATCGCACCCCTAAACCCCATCTAGCCCGATGGTTCCCAAGCTGCTTGGTGCCTGCAGCTCTGAGATGGTTAGAAGCCAAAGTCTCCCTCTGAATCCACAGAATCAGCCTCTGGGGGTGGAGTCTGAACACCTGTATTGCAAGCAGCCCCCTACCAGGCCCTGAGGGAGCCGTCCAGATGGGAACCTCTGGTGAAGGCTACACCTCCCCAAGCAGGATTCCCCAAATGCCAGGCTACTGCAGGGCAGCTCTGTATCTACTTTCTGTCCACCGTGTCCAATTCTGCCTCTACCTCCCTCCTCCACAGCAGTGCTGGCTATTGCCTCCAGGTACTATTGCTGCCCTCTCACAGCCCCAAAATCTATAGCGCTCACACCCCTCTGAGTCCTCCTCGTGAGCTGGATGCCAGTCACATAACACGATGCTCAGAGAAGGCTCTGACTTGTCAGGGGTTATAAAAAAGGGCTGATGACCTGACTCCCTTTTGGTAGCCAGTCCCCTGCCCACTCTGAACTGAAGGCTTTGTGAAGCTGTCTTCCCCATTTAGCACTTACTTTTTCAGGAGGCTTCCTATCCTGGCATCTCCTTGGTTCGGGATGACTGTCATATAGGGCACAACCTTCCCAGAGCTATCCTGGCAGCCACATACCCTAGGCACACTCTCTACAGACCTAAGGAGTGATCTTCTGAGAACCCAAATCAGACCATTTCCCATTCAAACCATCCAAAGGGCCCCTCACCACTCTTGGAAGAAAATCCAAACTGTTCCTCTGGCCCACAAAGTGCTACATGATCTGGCTTCCAGAGACTCCTCCCACCTCCCTCCTCCGCTCACTAGGCTCCCCTCTCAGGACAGTGGTCACACCCCTTCCCCAGCTCACATGGGGCTCTCGGCCTCCTCTGGCTGCCCCGCTGGGCAGCAGGCTCCTCTCGGCTGCTTTCTATCTCTGATCCTTGTCTAGTTCCTGCAGAGCCGTTGCCACGAGCCATGAAAAAGTTGCTGAGTCGTGTCCAACTCTTTGCAACCCCATGGACTGTATAGTCCATGGGATTCTCTAGGCCAGAATACTGGAGTGGGTAGCCTTTCCCTTCTCCAGGGGATCTTCCCAACCGAGGGATTGAACCCAGGTCTCCCACATTGCAGGCAGATTCTTTACCAGCTGTTGCCACAGCCATGGTGACTTTATTTCTCAATATGACAGCACTGAGGAGGAGTGATGTCTTTGCTGCTCACCCTCGTACTCTCCACCACTGATGCAGAGGCCAGCACACAAAAAGGCGTTTACTACTCTCTGGTGATGACCACAGCGGCCCAGCGACCTAAGTGCCAGCTCCGGGATGAGATCCTCTGTGTGGGTAAACTGACATTCACTCCGAGTTCCTCGTCATCCTCTTACCTGGTGGGGGCACACCTTGTAGACTTTGCCCCCTGTGAGATGAGGTGGGGGCTGTCGAGCTCTGGCTCCATTCTGAACAGATTCGTAGAGGGCCAACAAGGAGAAGCAGAGCTGCTCCTAAGCAGAAGGAGCAGCTTGGTTAAATGGTGGTAAACGCTCAGGGGCCAGGATTGGTCCACAGCAACTAATGCTCGCTCAGGGCGAATGAATCAACTGGTAAGGCCAGAGCAGGCCTTGAAGCCTCACCAGCCCAACGTCCTGTACCTAAAGGTACTGATAGGAACACCGAGGCCCTGAAAGGACCAGGTCACAGAGACAGCCACACTGCTCAAGCTGCCAGGCTCTGAGGCCTGGGTTCTCCTACTACTTTTAACAGGGCAGAGAAGGGATCAAAGAGGAGCCAACATTTGGATCTGAACTTAGCACATAGGATTTTTAAGTGTGAAATACATAATATATGGGTACAATATGCATACACGCATACTCACTCTATGAATGCTACAGCACTTCTTTTCTAAGAGCCTAGAGAGGTGATAACCAGACACTGCAAACATCATGAGGCTGGTATTTTGGTTGTTGTCACTTTGCAAATGAGGAAAATGAGGCTCAGTTTATCCAAGGTCACACACAGTCAGCGGGAGAGCCTGGATTCTTGAACCCGAGTATGGACCCACTACCTTCAACAGAGGAACTGCCTGGATGCAAAGGCCTCACATGTAAGGCCTGACCTGGCTGCTGGCTATCTCCCAGGCTCCCCTGCCCGCCAGCACCCTCTGCCCCAAACAAGTACCCAGTCACAGGGATTTGTATCCTTGGCCAGAAAAATTGCCCACCAGAAAGTCCCCGTCCCCAGCACCGCCCTGAGACCCACCTTGGAGTCTTCTGCCCCAAAGGGGATGCCACACTGCCTCAGCAGGCACTGCAGCTCCTCCTTGCTGTAGGAGCCGATCTCCTCAAGCTTACACGCGCCCTCCTGGAGCAGCCGCACCAAGGCACTGCCGTTGCCTGCAAGAGATGACCAGCTGATGGGAGGCGCTGCCGCAGCCACCAAACACCCTAGGAAGTCCCTCACACGTGCGGATGGACAAGCGGGGGGCCCAGTCCACAGTCGAGCAGGCTCTGCCCCAAGCAAAGCCTGGCGGCTGAGAGAGGGGAACTCAAGGCAGGCCTCAGGGTGTTCTACAGACACACGAGGTCTCGCAACTGGCCTTCTGCTTCTGAAGATCTAGGGGAGATATCCAGCAGAGCACTGGTGCAGAGAGCCCCCAAAACGGGTTGGCTTTTAACCTTTTAAGGTTTTTCAAAACCATGATCGCAGATGCTTACCACACCACAGCAGCTCTCATTTTAAAAATACTCTTGATATGCTACATTCCTGAACCTGCTGATCAACAGAACTATGTGGGGGCCTTACTTATAAAATCAATTTAGCAGGCCATAGCAGAGTCGGACACGACTGAAGTGACTTAGCAGCAGCAGCAGCCAGGATTTTAAAAATGAAATAAAACAGCATTTGTTAAGGAAAAGGACGGTTTTATGAAAGTTGTTACTTACAGACACATACACATGTGCTACTTAAATGAGGAGCACACTGGGTAACAATGTAGAACCTACTGCTCCCTGTGAGTTGCAGTTAAACAAGAACTTCAGCTAACAGCTCACTTAACCATCACAACAACTTAGGTGGTGGGGAGCAGTATCATGCCCCTCTGTAAACAACACAACAGAGAATAGGGCAATGAAGAGATGTGGCAGAGGCCACATGGCTACTAAGTGGCACAGCTAGGAATCAAACTCAGGTTGTCGGAAACCAACATTCTCAAAGGAGCACCTGAGGGCTTCTCAACATATAAGCACAGAGCACCTGCAAAACCGCCTGAAAGACCTGCTGAGCAAGCCTGCCTCCCCCACATCTGTCTGTGAGAATCTCTGGACTGGAGCCCTGTCCCCAGCGTTTTTCACAGGGTTCCCACTGTTCAGTGCAGGGCATGCCAGAAGCCTGACAAGTTCTGTGGGTCAGTCCTAGACAACGTGGCTGACAGCTCTTCAAAACTCTGACTCTCCAGGGGATTTTGTCACAGGTTGTCACTATCTTTCCAGAAAGCTCTCTGGGTGGCCTTGGCCCCCTCTTTACCACTCATGTTGTCTGGCTACAAACAATGTTCCAGACTCCACAGGACCGTGCCCTGACCCCAGTCACCAGCAGGTGGCCTCACCAGGTACTGGCTGCATGTCCAGGCTCTTGTCTTTCTCGGTGTTGACGACCACAGCTCCTCTCATGAGTGGTGGGAAGAAGGGGGCAATGACGGAGGCGTCAAACCTGGTGATGGGGATGCTGGCGGGGAAGGCCACCTGCTCAATCACCTCTGTCTCCATTGTGGCCCAGAAGTCCTCCACATTGACCTCACTAGATGCCAGGAAGTCAGGCCAGGTGAACTAAAAGGTCAAACAGAAACAATCAAAACACACGAGTCACAGAACATCAGCAACATAACACGTAACAGCCTACCGTCTCAACACAGGCTGAGTAGGGGGAGGGAGATTGAGAGCTATGTCCTGCTGGGATACCCCCAAATTTAACATCTCAGTGCCTCGCCTCACTGCTCCCTCCCACATCACTGTATTCCCCAAGACCTAAGTTCCTTCTGCATCTCTGTCTTTATTCCCGTCATTTTCACTGCCTCACCAGGAGAGGTCAGCTACCACAGCCTGTCATGTGCCAGACACTGGCTAATTAACTACTACTATACAAGCCAGAGGGGGCCTGAGGTAAGACCAGACCACCAGAGTGAGGGACAGAAGGAGAATGTGAACAAAGATCTAGTGCCAAACCCTTAATCCCTATGCCTGGCTTGCAGGAATCATGAGAGTAAAATTTAGCGGCACTCTGCGCACTTTCAAGGCCCTGTTGTTTCCTCCCTGCTCACGAAGGTCCTCCCGACATGCAGTGATCTCTACGTGCAGCACGTACCATCCACTGTAGACATCTAACCTTGTGCTATTCAATTCTCCTTCTTGTGAGCCCTGTGATGTGACCCTCAAAGTAAGACCCTGATCCTAGTACCTCATCAGATTTGTGTTCCTCAGCAATGCTGATACCCAGGCTCCATCTCAACCTGGATGAACTAAATCCCTAAGTTTGCTTTTTTAAAAGTGTCCCTAGGTGAGTGGTTCTTGGTGTGAGCCCTGGATCATAGGCAGGAGTACCACATGGGAACTTGTTGAAAATGCAAATGCTCGGCCCATTCCCCATGCACTGAATCAAAAATCCTGGGGGTGGGACCAGCAAGCCTCACACCAGGAAGTTTGCAAACCGCTGTCCAATGTAATTCTTATGACCACGAAATCAGAACCACTGCTCCACATGTAGATGGTCCAGATGTTTTTCCTCTACACAGTCCCCGAGGGGAGGGGCCAACTCTACAAACTCCTCATGGACAACTGCGTATTTGTTTTATACCTTCCTGTTTTAGTTCACAGACTTTAGAACACCCCCATCCGATTCTCCTCATATGCACTATCCAACTTTTCATCCCACACACAAAAGGGAGAAAACTAAGTCCTAGTCTCTAAACACCCAGAAACCCTGAAAAGAAGAGACATGCATATGGAAAGTGAAGGCAGCGCTACTCCATTCTACGAGGAAAGAGCTTTGATCAGGACAGGGCAGGTGCCAAGGAGGACTAGGACACGTGAGCTTTGCAGGAAGGTGGGCTTCTCTCTATTCTGGAGAGCAAAAAGTCAAGCAGTCTGTGACCAAATGTGTTTCAAAAACTGGAGCTCAGGGTCCCAGGAGGTACTGGTGAATACGGCTGTGCTTAAGACCTCAGACTCTACAGTTAAGGAGCGAGACCAAGGCCAGATCTCAGCACCACCCCTTCCCGGCTGGATGAGCTTGGAAGGGCTTCAGTCCCTTCATCTACAAAAATCTCACCGGGTTGAGAAGTCAGTCAGAAAGTAAAGCATTGAGTACAGAGTAAGAACCTGACATATGCAATAAAATGCTCAATAAATCATAGCTGCATTACTATTAACATTTCCACAAGACAAGCAGATTTGAATGAGTCTGGAAAGAGCCTTTTTCGTGATAATAATACAAAAGCAGTTCATTTTACCCACAAGGGACACTCAGAAGGCTCCAGTGGTATTATGCCAGTTTTCATACATCTCATTATGCACCACCCCCTTAAAGATAGAACTGTTTGATCAGTATACATACTTTTTTTTTTAATTGAGAAGAAAAAGAGGAATATGCCTTAAATCACTAATACACTCAGCTGGTCAGGCCAAAACACACCAGAGCTTTTCTTCAGAGGTCCTGAACCATGCCCCAGTGGAGTGAGTTACACATCTAGTGTGTGAAGACTCACATGAGAGTTCAGAGATGGAGAGTCTGCACCCCTGTAACTACTAGCATACTCACTGGGCATCCCAAACCCTATGCAGGCAGACCAGCCCTCTCAGCATGATGATAGGGAAAGTATTCATCTGTGGGATTTTTTTTAAAAATTCCCAACACTAGGTTAAAGAATTTTCTCTATCAGTCTCAATTTGCAACAGGTTTTATCACAAATGGGTGTTGAATAAAACTGAAAGCCTTTTTAAGACATCCAGTAAAATAATCATATGAGTTTTCTCCTCTAAACTGTTAAGTATTCAACTATATTAGTATATTTTCTAATGTTGACATAATCCTCCTTTCCTGGGATAAACTTAAGTCATGAGTTTACTTTACATGTTGTTAGATTTGTACTCATTACTAATTATTAGATTTGCTATTATCTTATTCAGGACTTTGGTATCGATATTCATGTGTACCATCAGCCCAAATTTTCATCTGATATTAAATGTTTGGTTTTGTTTTCAGTTATATGGCCTTATGTCTTACCAAAATAAATCTACTTTTGCAATTCTTCTATGACTAGAATCTTATTTCTTGGATATTTGTTAAAATTAATATATTAAGCCATTTGAATTTGTTGTTATCTCTGTGTGACATTTTTCAGTTAAGAACCTAAGTCAGGTCTTCCCTAGGTGGGCATGGTGGTAAAAACTCTTGCCTGCCTGCCAACGCAGGGGAGACAGGTTGGATCTATGATCTGGGAAGATTCCACATGCTGCCGAGTAACTAAGCCCGTGTGCCACACTATGGTGCCCGTGCTCTCGAGCCCGGGAGCTGCAACCACTGAGCTCACGTGCCCCAGAGGCTGCTCTGCAACAAGAGGTGTGACCTGTCCTCAGTCACTCAGTCAAGTCCGACTCATTGCAACCCCACTAGGCTCCTCTGTCCGTGGGACTGTCTGGGCAAGAATACTGGAGTGGGTTGCCACTTCCTTCTCCACCCAGGAACTGAACCCGCATCTCTCGAGTCTCCTGCATTGCAGGTAGATTCTTTACCACTGAGCCACCGGGGAAGCCCACAAGAGAAGTTCCTGCACCACAACTGAAGAGCAGCCCCTGCCGCCACAACCAGAGAAACAGCCTGCACAGTAACAAAGACCTCGCACAGCCAAAAACACACACACACAATTATGCATACATATATGCAGAGCAGGCCACTCCTTCTCAAAACCCTTCGCTGGCTCTCCATTTCACTCAGCAAAAGTCCTTACAGCAGCCTGGGCCACCCAAAGCCTCTTAAACCTCACATACCCCACCACTCTCTCCCCTGCTCACCAAGAGCCAGCCACATCGGCCTCCTTCCTCCACCACGCCCAGCGAGCCCGCTTCCGACTCCGCTCCTGCTGCTCCCTCTGCCTGAAAATTCCCCTGCTGAAATCTACATGGGCTTCAGAGCTATTCTGATGCCCCTCTGTCAGAGAGGACTTCCCCAACCACCCTCTATAAAGCAAGAATCCCTTCTTCCTGCCACACTGCTCTCATCTCCTACTGTGCCTTATTGTTACTGTGTTACTTTTAATGAATATGTATATTAATAGTATTATCGATATAATATATACAATTATTAATGTTTGTTTCCTATCTGTTTCCTCAAATCAGAAAGTGAGCTCCATAAGCACCGAAACTCCATGGGTTTAACTGCCGTTTCCCAAATGTCTAAAAAGTGCACCTGCTGCTGCTGCTAAGTCGCTTCAGTCGTGTCCGACTCTGTGTGACTCCATAGATGGCAGCCCACCAGGCTCCCCCATCCCTGTGATTCTCCAGGCAAGAAACACTGAAGTAGGTTGCCATTTCTTTCACCAATGCATGAAAGTGAAAAGTGAAAGTGAAGTTGCTCAAGTTGTGTCCGAATTTCAGCAACCCCATGGACTGCAGCCCACCAGGCTCCTCCATCCATGGTATTTTCTAGGCAAGAGTACTGGAGTGGGTTGCCAATGCCTTCTCCAAAAAAGTGCAACCAGTTCATGTTTAATAAATTAGCTGAATAAGTAACAAATGCCCCCATTTCCATCCAGCCTTCCTTAGATGAAAACCTGGGCAGTGGCGGGAAAAGGCTCCTCGCCTTACTCAGGAAAGAATCAGAGCCATCTGCTCCTGGGACCTCATGCAGGAAGGTGGCTGCCAGTGTGAGGAGGCATCTAAAAGTGACCCGTGGTGACCAAGAGGCACTTACCTCCACACTCTTTAGTGCCAGCACATTGTTTTCACTCCTCTGGGCAACTTCCACTTTGGGGGCCACTCCACAGATGCCACAGATCATGTCATTGTAGTCTCGGACAGTGAGGCACTCGAAAGCCCAGTAGCCATTGCACAGCAGCTCCTGCAACTGGCTCAGCTCCTCCGAGGTAAGAGTCTTCTCTGGAAGGAAAGCAAGAGCTCTGAGAAGTTCACAGAAAAAGATCTGGAGGCCACCGGGGATGAACAATGGCCAGGAGGAATAACAATTCTGTAAGAATGCTTCTCTCCTAAGAACATCTACGACTATTAACCACCGGAGGGTCAAGCACCTGGGCTTTTAGGTGTTCAGGTAGCAACTCAAAGGGCAACTGCCATCAGAGTACTGATGGGTGTACCCAGCACCCACTGGGACCCAGACGCTGTGCTGAGAGCTTTGAACACATTCTCTCATTTAACTCACATCCTTAGGAACCAAGAGCTGTGATTATCTTCACTGTGTAACTTAAAAAACTGAGATATAAAGAATAACTTACTGAAACCCACAATGCCACTAAGTAGCAGAGGCCAGAGTCAAACACAGACCCTAGGACCTTGGCTCTACTCCATCTGACCTCATAGCAAGGAAGGGACAGGGGGCTGGATTCTATAGGAATGAATGGAAAAGCGTAAACAGAAAGAAATGAGGGAAGCAAGGGGAAAAATAATTTCAATAATAAAGAGTATGGTGCCCATGCTTAGGTCTCAGTGTGAGCTTTGGAAATGGGGGAAGATCTCCAGAAGCTGTGTATTCAGAGTGAACTTGATTAGCATGTACTAAGGCCAAGTCTACCTATGACCAAAGAATGAGCTTCTATAAAGTCCATTCAATCTTGTGTTGAAGGCTGCTGGACCCGTGGAAAGACTCAAGTTTTCCAAAGTTAGTTCAGCATTTGTAAAACTCAAAAGGAGGAGTGTGTTAGGAAGCCAATGTCTCCTTTTCAAAATATCAGACTCTCCTCCAGGTAATTTTTTCAACAAAACTCCATCACTGAAAATCCCCAGGGAGCCTAGGACTAACCTTGGAAAAAGGGAGGAAGCCAACCTTTACCTGTCTGCTCCTGCACTGACTTCAGGAGAGTGCTGACGGACACTCTGGGGTCCTCCCCCAGCTTGATCTGGTTTCGGATTGCAAACAGCAAGTCCAGGCTCACTAGTAGCTTATTTCCCACATTAAAGAGACCTGCAGATTAAAAAGTGACAACAGAGAAACTCACTGTTAACAACATCCATGATGGCAAAACACTGGATACTAACTAGGTGCCCATCAATGGGGAACATTAAAAAAATAAACCACGGTACATTCATATAATGCAAAACTAGAGGTCACCTGCAAGTTGGTAACCTACAAGCAGCTATGAAGGAAGCTGTTTAACTGGATTCCATTGTACCCAGACCACAGAGCAGCCATCGCAGCATGCAGGAGTTGCTCAAAAAAATTGTGTGGAAGATGGCAGAGTAGAAGACGTGGGCTCATCTCTTCTTATGAAGACACCAAAATCCCAACTAACTGCCAAAAAACCATCAACAAAGAAATGTTGAAACCTACCAAAAAAGATATCCAACATCCAAAGACAAAGCAGACACAACAAGATGGCAGAGGGGAGCAACTACTATAAAATCAAATCCCAAACCCATCAGGTCGACCCACAAGTTGGAAAATAACTATCGCAGAGGTTCTCCCACAGGAAGGAAAGTACTGAGCCCCACGTCAGGTTCCCCAGCCTGGAGGTCTGGCAATGAGAGAAGCAGCCCCAGGAGCACCTGGCTTTGAAGGTAGTGGGGATTGATGGCAGGAATTCCATAGGAGTGGGGTAACAGAAACTATTCTTATAGGGCTCACACAAGGTCCTGTGTGCATCAGGGCCAAGGGAAAAAGTAGTGACCTTGTAAGATCCTAGAGGGGCTTCCCTGGTGGCTCAGACAGTAAAGAATCTGACTGCAACGCTAGAGACCCAGGTTTGATCCCTGGGTCGGAAAGATCCCCTAGAGAAGGGAATGGCTACCCACTCCAATATTCTTGCCTGACAAAATCCCCTGGACAGAGCCGCCTGGCAGTCTACAGTCAAGGCTGTGTATTGTCACCCTGCTTATTTAACTTACATGCAGAGTGCATCATATGTATGTACTCTGCCCAGCCTGAAATGCCGGGCTGGATGAAGCACAGGCTAGAATCAAGATTGCTGGGAGAAATATCAATAACCTCAGATATGCAGATGATACCACTCTTATGGCAGAAAGCAAAGAGGAACTAAAGAGCCTCTTGATGAAAGTGAAAGAGGAGAGTGAAAAGCTGGCTTAGCACTCAACATTCAAAAACAAAGATCATGGCATCTGGGTCCATCATTTCATGGCAAATAGATGGGGAAAAGTAGAAACAGCAACAGATTTCATTTTTGTGGGCTCCAGAATCACTGTGGATGGTGATGGCAGGCACAAAATTAAAAGATGCTTGCTCCTTAGGAGAAAAGTGTCAAACCTAGACAGCATATTAAAAAGCAGACACATCACTTTGCCAACAAAGGTTCCTATAGTCAAAGCTATGGTTTTTCCAGTAGTCATGTATGGATGTGAGAGTTGGACTATAGAGAAAGCTGAGTGCTGAAGAATTGAAGCTTTCAAACTGTGGTGCTAGAGAAGACTCTTGAGAGTGTCCCCTGGACAGCAAGGAGATCAAACCAGTCAATCCTAAAGTCCTGATACTCACTGGAAGGACTAATGCTGAAGCTGAAGCTCCAATACTTTGGCCACCTGATGCAAAGAGTTGACACAATAGAAAAGACCCTGATGCTGGGAAAGATTGAGGGCAGGAGGAGAAGGGTGTGACAGAGGATGAGATGGATGGATGGCATCACTGACTCAATGGACTTGAGTTTGAGCAAACTCAGGGAGACAGTGAAGGACACAGAAGTCTGTGGTGGCTGCATTTCATGCAGGTCGCAGAGAGAGTCAGATACAACTTAGCAACTAAACAACAACATGACCCAGCAGTCCCAGTCCCAGGCATGTTGTTGTTGTAGCGAAGAGGCTCTTTAGTTCCTCTTCACTTTCTGCCATAAGGGTGGTGTCATTTGTGTATCTGACATTATTGCTATTTTTCCCAGCAATCTTGATCTCAGCTTGTGATTCATCCGACCCAGCATTTCACATAATATACTCTGCATGTAAGTTCAACAACAATATACCTAGGCATACACTTGGAGAAAACCATGGTTCAAAAGGATACGTGCACTCCAATGTTCACTGCAGCACTGTTTATAACAGCCAAGACATGGAAGCAACCTAAATGTACATCAACAGATGAATGAAGAAGATGTGGTACATATATACAATGGAATACTACTAAGCCATTGAAAAGAATGAACTAGGACTTTCTTGGTGGTCCAGTGGGTGAGAATTTGCTTGTCAAGACTGGAGACACAAGTTTAATCTCTGGTCTGAGAAGATTCCACACGCCACAGGGCAACTAAGCCCTCGTGTCACAACTACCGAACCTTGCGTGCCCCAGAGCCCATGCCCCACAACAAGAGAAGCCACCACGAGGAGACGCCTGAGCACAACAAAGAGTGGCACCACTCACTGCAACTAGAGAAAGCCCACGTGCAGTGACAAAGACCAGTGTGGCCAAAAAAAACCCCAAAAAACCCCAAAATATGCCATTTGCAGCAACATGGATGGACCTGAAGATTATCATGTATGTGAAGTAAGCCAGACAAAAAAAGGTAAATGTCAAGATATTGCTTATATGTGGAATAAAAAAAGTGTTAAAAATGAACTTATTAATACAAAACAGAAACAGACTTGGAGACTTAGAAAACAAACTTATGGTTATTACCAAAGAGGAAAGAAGTGAGGGGAGGGATAAAGAGGGAATTTTGGATTGACAGATACCCACTACTATATTTAAAATATATAACCAGGGACTTCCCTGGTGGTCCAGTGGTTAAGAATCTGCCTTGCAGTGCTGGGGCCATGAGTTCAATGCCTGGTTGGGGAGCTAGGATCCAACGTGGCATGTAATAACTAAGCCCATGTGCCACACTACAGAGAGCCCACATGCCACAACCACTGAACTCTGCCACGACTGGAGCCCACACGCCACGGTGAAAGATCCCACCTACAACAATGAAGACGCCACAGGCCACAAGTAAGACTCCACGCAGCCAAGAAATACACATTTTTGGAAAAAATACAATAGATAACCAATATGCACCTACTGACAGCACAGGGAACTCTGCTCAATATTCATGATAACCTAAATGGAAGACCTGATACATGCATATGAGTAACTGCATCACGCTGCTATACACCCGGAACTAACACAACATTTTTAATCACCTATTTGCTGCTGTTTAGTTGCCGAGCCATGCCTGACTCTCCCGACCCATAGTCTGTAGCCTGCCAGGCTCCTCTGCCCATTGGATTTCCCAGGCAAGAATACCGGAGTGGGTTGCCATTTCCTTCTCCAGACAACCTTCCAGACCCAGGTATGGAACCTGTGCCTCCTGCATTGGCAAACTGTATTCCAATATAAAATAAAAATTAAAAACAAACAAACAAGAAATCTTTAAGAATAAAGTAAGTCTAAATGCTGTGACATGAAGTTTTCCACAATACATTGTTATGTGAAAAGAACTAATAAAATACATATCAGGGTTTTTTCCTTTTTAATAAAAAATGAAATATCGCCTTACCACCCAATTCAGTCCTTATCACCAAAAGGATTACCATTCCTCCACCTCTCACAGTTATACCATGAGGAAAGGCCAGGAGCATCCTTTAGCCCAGGGATGTACAGGGAATATAAAAAAGGCTAATAACATCACCCCTATGTCAAATCCTGGGATCAAAGACCCAGAAGAATTTAAATGCAGCTAATTTAAAATGAATAAAAGAGGGTGGTTTGACATGTGCACAAAATGAACAAAAGCAAATTTTGGCATATGATTCCCAATAATGAACAGTATAGAGGAGTGGGGAAGACCTTTTTAAACATGATACCAAAGGCTGAGACCACAAATGAGAGGGTCCAAGTTCTGATCACATAAAAATTTAAACAAGGGGAAAAAAAAAAAACCACACACACAAAAACCCAACTCTCATGTCCAAAAAAAATCAAATTTAAAAGATAACTAATAAACTGGTGAAAAACTCCATCAACAAAACAATCCCAAAGAGTGAAAATGTTTACAAAAGAAATTCATGAAACAAGACTGAAAAACACAGAAAACATATAATCTTCCCAGCTGTCAAAGAAATACAACAGGAGGAGAGTGACCAAGATGGTGGAACAGTAGGGCATGGAGCTCACCTCCTCCTACAAATAATCAAAAATACATCTAAAGATGGAACAATTCATACAGAACATCTAAACACTGCAGAAGATCTGAGACTTCCAAAAGGGCAAGAAAATCTCCATATGACCAGGGAGAACAAAAGGGCAGGGGGGTGGGGAGGTATGGGGGAAAGGAGGGCAATCAGGATGTGACCTGTGCCCCAGGGAGGGAAATGAGAAGAAAGGTTCCTGCACCTTGTCCAGCACCTTGTGAAGCCCCAGCACTGGTGGGGAAACCAGCCTGGAACCAGGAGGAGCTTAGACGCCTCAGGGGGAAAGCACAACAGTCAGTGTGAGGAAGGCAAATCGGAGACACTTTGCACAGGTGGTCAGTATGGCCTCCCTGCACTCTCCTGCCTGAGATGCCAACCCACCTGTGCAGGCAGTGGGTGCGTGCTGAAGCTCGGACTTTGGAGATCACATCTGGGAAGAAGACTGGGGTTGGCTGCATGGAGACAGTCTGAAGGGGCTGGAGTGTGGTGACTGACTGTGTACGTCAAAGAAGCCTGGGTCTCCCAGTGAGACGAGAGACCACTGTTGGGGGGTATACAAGGAAAGGGGCAGGAGACCACAGGGGTGCTTCTTTCCCCACACATGTTCTCAGTCAACAGGACACTACCTATACAAGCTCCAGGAGCCAACATGAGCTGCCGCTGCCATCACAAGCTCCAGAGGTATGCGCAGGCCACCCCTACTGCTAAGACATGCACGAGCAAGCACCAATCACTGCCCCCGCTGCTAGCATGCGGCCCCAGGAGCACAGGTAGGCCACTATACCTTCATACTCCCTATCATAAGGATGACGGCAAGCATGGGCTAAGCAAAGAGGTAACAAGCATCCAAACTAAAAGCAACAAAAATATTAAACCCATACAAGCTTATACAAGGATGCTCCCACATATAGTGTTCCAAGACTATGGTAGATAATTGTTTCTCCTAAACTCATACAGTAAGAGAAAGGTAAGTAAAATGAACAAGCATAGGAACCGTTCCCAGTTAAAAGACCAAGAGAATTCCCTTGAAGGAACAAACAATAAAAGATGTTTTCAATCTGAAATTGAGTTCAAAAGAGTAGTAATAAAAATTCTGAAGGAATTAACAGAAAGGCCATCAACAGAAACACAGATTACTGTAAAAAGGAACTAGAAACTATAAGGAGTAGCCAAGAAAAGTTAGAAAATTCATTTGCTGAGACAAAAGATGAGCTAAAGGCAATGAACAGCAGAATAATGCAGAAGAATGAGTAAGTGATCTGGAAGACAGAATAATGGAAATCATCCAATCAAAACAGGAGACAGAAGGTGAAATCAAAAATGACAGCAATATAAGAGACCTATGGGATAACCTAAAGCATGCTCGTCTATGCATAATAGGGACTGCAGAAGGAAAAAGATCAAAAATGTATTTGAATAAATTATGGTTAAAAACCTTCCAAACCTAAAGAAGGAAACAGATAAACAGATACAAGAAGCAGAAGGTCCCAAACAAGATGAACCCAAACATACCTATGCCAAGACAATAAAAATGGCAGGGAAGGAAGAGACATGGGTGTGCCTATGACTGATTCGGCTACTATGAAGGCCAGGAGTGGCAAAATACATTCAAAGCAACCTAGAATATTATACCCAGCAACATTATTTCTTAGAATAGGAGAAGAAATAAAGAATTTCTCAGACAAGCAAATACCAAAAGAATATAGCAATACTACACCTACCATAAAAGAAATATTGAAAGATCTTCTCTAAATAGAAAAGCAAGAAAGGTACACAAAAAAGGAAGTCACAATGGGAAAGTAAAGCACAAAAAAATCTTATTTGTGAAAGTGAAGATAAACACAAGGAACAGCAAAAGGATAAACAAGAAGATGTAAAATAAAATGTGGCGGAGAGGAGTAAAAACATTTAGATTCTTTTTTTAAAAAAGAATGTGTTTGAGCCAATATGACTATCAGTCTAAAGCAAGTAGATATAGGAAGGGGTTAACATACTTGAAAAACAGGGTAACCACAGATCAAAAGCATACAAAAGACTCATAAAAAACAGAGAACACAAGCATAACATAAAAGGAAATCATCAAGCCACAAAAAATATGATAAAAAGGAACAAAGAGGAAACATAGAGCCAATAGGAAAACAAGGTTTAAAATGGCAATAAATACATATTTTATCAATAATTACCTTAAGTATCAATGAACTAAATGTTCCAGTCAAAACACAAGGTGGTAGACTGGATTAAAAAACAAGAGCCTACAACATATTGCCTATAAGATTCACTTTAGGGAAAAGCACATACACAGATTTAACGTTAAGGGATGGGAAAAGATATTTCACGCAAACAGAAATGACAAGAAAGCAGGGGGTTGCATACTCCTACCAGATAAAACAGGCTTTAAAACAAAGGCCATAAAGAAAGCTAGACCTTATATAATGATAAAAAGGGTCATACAAGAAGAGGATATTACATCCATTAACATATATGAACCCTCTATAGGAGCATCTAATTATATAAAGCAAACATTAACAGACATAAAAGGAGAAACTTACAGGCATACAATAGCAGGAAACTTTTAACACCTCATTCACATCAATGGACAGATCTTCTAGACAGAAAATCAGTAAGACAACAGAAACCCAAAATGATACAACAATTATGAGACAATTATTTCAGGATATTACATTAAAAAAATAATAATACACATTATTTTCCAGTGTACATGCAACATTCTCTAGGACTGACCACATACTAGGGCACAAAACCAACCTCAGGGAATTTAAGAGCATAAAAATCACTTCAAACAATCTTCTCTGATCTACAGTAGAATGAAACCAGAAAGCAACCACAGGAAAACAAGTGAGAAAAAAATTACATGAAGAATGAAAGCATTTTACTAAAAAGGCAATGGATCAATATGTAAATCAAAAAGGAAAATTAAAAATACCTTGAGACAAGCAACAATGAAAACACAATCATACAAAATCTATACAAGGGAGCGAAAAAGTTCTTTAAGCTAGGAAAGCCCACAGCTATACAGGCCTTCCTCAAAAAACAAGAAAAATCTCAAGTAAGCAACCTAAATTACCACCTAAAAGGCTGAGAAAAATAAGAACAAGCAAAGCCTAAACTCAGCAGAAGGAAGGAAATAATAAAGATGAGAGAAGAAATAAAACAAGATTAAATAATAGAATGAAATCAATAAAACCAAGTGCTGGTTCTTTGAAAAGGTAAACAAAATTGCCCAACTTCTGGCCAGGCTCACCAAGAAAAGAGGAAGAACCCAGATAAACAAAATAAGAAACAAAGAAGAAATAGCAACTGATACTGCTGAAATACAAAAACCAGAACAGAATCCTACAAACAATTATATACCAACAAATTTGACAAACTAGAAGAAATGGACAAATTTCTAGAAACATACAGCTCACCAAAATTGAATCAAGAAGAAATCCATATTTGAACAGACTGATTACTAGAACTGAAATAGACTATGTAGGGGAAAAAACAAAACCAAAAAACTATCTACAAACTAAAGTCCAGGATCAGATGGCTCCACAGGCAAACAATACCAAACATATAAAGAAGAACTTCTACTGACCCTTCTCAAACTCTTTCAAAATACCAAAGCAGAGGGAACATTCCCAAAGATATTATACGAAGCCACCACCACCCTGATACCAAAACCAAACAAAGGTAATGCCAAAAAAGGAAAACTGTAGGTCAATATCCGTGATGAATATAGATGTAAGAATTCTCAACAAAAACACTAACCAAATCCAACAATACATAGAAAAGATCAGATACCATGACCAAGGAGGTTCATTTCAAATTCACAAGGATGGTTCAATATACACAAATCAATTAATATGCTACACCACATCAACAGAAGAGAAAAAACATGTAATCATCTCAACAGATGCAGAAAACACACTTGACAAAATTCAACATCCATTCACGATAAAAAAAAAAAAAGACTTAACAAAATGCATATAAAGGGAACATATCTCAATATAATAAAAGCTATTTACGATAAACCCACAAATGATATAATACCCAACAATGAAAAGCTGGAAGCCTTTCCACTAAAATGTGGAACAAGACAAGGATGCCCACTCTCACCACTTCTATTCAACATAGTATTGGAAGTCCTAGCCACAGCAATCAGAGAAGAAATAAAAATTGGAAGGGAAGAGGTAAAACTGTCACCACTATATGCAGATAACATGATGCTATACACAGAAAACCCTGAAGACTTCAGAAAAAAACAGTTAGAATTGATAAATGAATTAAGCAAGGCAGCAGGATACAAGATTAACCCACAGAAATTGGTTGCAGTTCTTTACACTAACAGTGAAGTAGCAGAAAGGTAATGTAAAAAAATAATACCTTTAAAAACCACACTCCCCCAAAAATAAATAAATAAAATACTTAAGAATACTTTCACCTAAGGAGGTGAAAGACTTCTACACTGAGAGTTATAAAATATTAATAAGGAAACTGAAGATGATTCAAAGAAATGGAATGATATCCCATGTTCTTGGTTGGAAGAATTAATATTATTAAAATGGCAACTATCCAAAGCAATCTACATATTTAATGTGATCCCTATCACATTACCCAGGATATTTTTCACTAGAACAAATAATCCTAAGATTTATATGGGACAATGAAAGACCCTGAAGGAAAATAACAAAGCAGCAGGCACAACCCTTCCAGACTTCAGACAATGCCCCAAAGCTACAGTAATCAACACTGTGGTATTGGTACAAAAACAGACACACAGATCAATGGAACAGAATAGAGAGCCCAGAAATAAACCCACACACCTATGGTCAGAGGTGGCAAGAATATAAAATGGGAAAAAGACAGTCTCTTCAGCCAAGTGGTGCTGGGAAAGTTGGACAGCTGCATGTAAATCAATGAAGTGAGAACACACCCTCATACCATCCACAAAAATAAACTCAAAATGGCTTACAGAGTTAAATATAAGACATTATAAAACTCCTAGAAGAGATCACAGGCAAAACATTCTCTGGCAAAAATTGTAACAGAGTTTTCTTAGGTCAGTTGCCAGGTCAATAAAAATTTTAAAAAAGTAAACAAATGGGATTTAGTCAAATTAACAAGCTTTTGCAGAGTAAAGGAAACCACAAACAAAAGGAAAAGATAACCTATGAAATGGGAGAAAATTTCGGTGAACAATGTGACCAACAGGGCTTACTCTCAAAGACATACAAACAGCTCATGTAGCTTAACAACAACAAACTAAACCACCTAACTGAAAAATAAGCAGAAGACCTAAACAGACATTTACCAAAGGTGACATGCAGATGGCCAATAGGTACATGAAAAGACGCTCAACATCATTATTAGAGAAATGCAAATCAAAACTACAATGAGGTACCACCTCACATCAGTCAGAATGGCCACCATTAAAAAGTCTAGACACAGAATGAAAGATCAAAAAAAGAAAAGAAAAAGGGTTATATACAATAAAAGCTGGAGACTGTGAGGAGAAAAGGGAACTACCCCCTCCACTGGTGGAATGAAAACTGGTGTGGCCACTATGGAAAACTAAAAATAGAACTACCATATAATCCAGCAATCCCACTCCTGGGCATATATCCAGAGGAAAACATGGTGTGAAAGAATACACGTACCCCTGCAGCAGCAGTATTCACAACAGCCAAGACGTGAAAACAACCGAAATATCCACGAGAAGGATGAACAAAGAAGGATGGATGGATACACAGACACACACTCACACACACACAGAATACTGCTGCTGCTGCTGCTAAGTCACTTCAGTCATGTCTGACTCTGTATGATCCCATAGACGGCAGCCTACCAGGCTCCTCCATCCGTGGGATTTTTCAGGCAAGACTACTGGAGTGGGCTGCCATTGCCTTCTCCACACAAAGAATACTGCTGCTGCTGCTAAGTCACATCAGTTCGTGTCTGACTCTGTGTGACCCCATAGACGGTAGCCCACCAGGCCCCCCGTCCCTGGGATTCTCCAGGCAAGAACACTGGAGTGGGTTGCCATTTCCTTCTCTAATGTGTGAAAGTGAAAAGTGAAAGTGAAGTCGCTCAGTTGTGTCCGACTCTTAGCGACCCCATGGACTGCAGCCTACCAGGCTCCTCCATCCATGAAATTTTTCAGGCCAGACTACTGGAGTGGGGTGCCATTGCCTTCTCCACACACAGAATACTACTCAGCCATAAAAAAGAACAAAATAATGCCATTTGCAGCAATAAGGATGCAACTAGAGATCATCATACTAAGTGAAGTCAGAAAGAGAAAGACAAATACCATATGATATCACTTATATGTGTAATCTAAAACAGCACAAATGAACCTATGTATGAAACAGAAACAGCCTCAGACACAGAGAACAGACTTGTGGGGGAGGGAGTCGGGGAGGGATGGACTGGGAATCTGGAGTTAGAAGATGCAAACTATTACATATAGACTGGATAAATAACAAGGTCCTACTATAAAGTACAGGAAACTATATTCAATATCCTGGGATAAACCATAATGAAGAAGAATATAAAAAAGGATATAGGAGGTAGGTCCCGACAGCCCTCGGAGCTGCAGCCGCCTTTCGCGCCCTCCTTGCCGACACTATGCTCCAGTTCTTACTTGGATTTACTCTCGGCAATGTGGTGGGAATGTATCTGGCTCAAAACTATGACATACCAAACCTGGCTAAAAAACTTGAAGAAATTAAAAAAGACGTGGACGCTAAGAAGAAACTCCCTAGTTGCTGAAGCCAACTCCAGCACTGCCTTCTGGATAAACTGTCTACTGTTCTCCAGGGCCTCCTTTACCGTCTGAACCAAAAGCTTTTGTTTTAATCTCCAGCCTCAGCAGTTTTCGTTTTCGCTAGACCTTGCATTGCCTTACAGCACAAAAGGGACCAGAAGTTAAGAACGACCCTTATTTCTCCAACATCCTCACTTCTTCCCTTCCTCCTTCCAGCCTCTTGGGAGGTCCTGAGAATGGAATCATGGTACTCGATTAGTTATCATACCTTTAGTTAGTAGTCTCTCCCTTATTCTTTGAGATTTCTACTACCTTTTCCAAAAGAAAAATGGATGAGTTTTGTGTAGTTGATGAGATCCAAATAATGCGTGTTTCAGAGTCTGGTAATTATAATGGGTTTTTAAACGTTTGGTACTAAATTATGTTGTTTCACAGTAGTAATTAAAATGAAAATCTGGAAGCTAAAAAAAAAAAAAAAAGGATATATATGTGTGTGTGTATAACTATGTCACTTTGCTGTAGAGCAGAAATTAACATTATAAATCAACTATGCTTTAATAAAAAATAAGTTTAAAGAAAAGCAGTGATGTAACAGTTTCTATGTATCAAATTGACAAAGCTGAAAGAATTATAATGATGAGGAAGGACTTATGGTTCAAGATGGCAGAGTAGAAGGTATGTGCTCATCTCCTGCAAGAACACCAAAATTGCAACTAGCTGTTAAACAACCATTGACAGGAAGAAGCTGGAACCCATCAAAATAAGATACCCCACATCCAAAGACAAAGAAGAAGCTTCAGTGAGATGGTAGAAGAGGTGCAAACACAATAAAATGAAATCCCATATCTGCTGGGTGGGTGACCCACAAACTGGAGCACAATAATACCAAACGAAGTTCTCCCACTGTTGTAAAGGTTCTGAATTTCATGTCAGGCTTCCCAGCCTGGGGGTTTGAAAAGGGCCTGGGAACCCCCTGCCAATCTGGCCTTTAAGGCCAGTGGGATTTGATTATAGGACTTCCACAGGACTGGGGGAACTACAGACTCTAGTCTTGGAGGGCACAAACAAAATCTTGCCCACACCAAGACCCAGAAGAAAGGAATAGTGACCCAACAGAAGACTGAACCAAAACTACTTGCTAGAGTTGGAGGGTCTCCTGTGGAGGCATGGGTTGGCAGAGGCTCACCACAGGGACAGGGGCACTGGCAACATCAGACCAGGAAGTTCCCCCTTAGCGTAAACCCTCTTGAAGTTCACCATTAACCCTACCATAGAGCCTGTAGACCCCAAGGCTGGGTCAAACTACCGGGGAAGGAGTGCAACCCCACCCATCAGATGATTGGATTAAAGCTTTACTGAGCAAGGAAGGCCCTGCCCACCAAAGCAAGACCCAGTTTTTCCCATTGCCATTCCCTCCCTTGAGGAAGTTTATACAAGCCTCTTAGCCTCATCCACCAGAAGAGCAAAAAGAAGCACAGTCCCATAGCAGCTAAAACAAAAACCATATTACAGAAAGTTAATCACGATAAAAAGCAGAAAGTTATGTCCAAGACGAGGAGCTTCCCTTGTAGCTCAATCCATAAAGAATCTGCCAGCAATGCAGGAGACCTTGGTTCAATTCCTGGGTCGGGAAGATCCCCTGGGTAAGGAAATGGCAACCCACTCCAGTATTCTTGCCTGGAGAATCCCTGGACAGAGGAGCCTGGCAGGCTACAGTCCATGAGGTCACGAGAGTCGGACATGACTTAGTGAGGCTTCCCTGGTGGCTCAGACGGTTAAAGAATCTGCCTGTAATGCAGGAGACCTGGGTTCAATCCCTGGGTTGGGAAGATTCCCTGGAGAAGGGCACGGCAACCCACTCCAGTATTCTTGTCTGGAGAATCCCTTTGGACAGAGAAGCCTGGTGGGCTACAGTCCATGGGGTCACAAAGAGTTGGACAGGATGGAGCAACTAAGCACATGTCCCAGATGAAGGGACAAGATAAAACTCCAGAAAAACAACTAAATGAAGTGGAGATAGGCAACCTTCCAGAAAAAGAGTTCAGAATAATGATAGTGAAGATGATCCAGGATCTTGGGAAAACAATGGAGAAGATGCAAGAAATGTTTACCAAAGACCTAGAAGAACTAAAGAACAAACAGAGATGAATAATACACTAGAAGGAATCAATAGCAGAATAACTGAGGCAAAATAGATAAATGAGCTGGAGGACAGAATGGTGGAAATCACTGCCACAGAACAGAATATAGGAAAAAAAAGTGAAAAGCAATGAAGACAGCCTCAGAGACCTCTGGGACAACATTAAATGCACCAACATTCGCATTACAGGGGTCCCATAAGGAGAGAGCGAGAAAGGACCCGAGAAATATTTGAAGAAATAACAGCTGAAAACTTCCCAAACATGTCCAGGGCATGATAAACCCAAGAAGGAATACATCAAAACACATACTAATCAAACTGATAATAGTTGAAGACAAACATAAAATATTAAAGCAAAAAGGGAAAAATGACAAATAACATACAAAGGAACTCCCAATCAGGCTATCAGCTGATTTCTCAACAGAAACTCTACAAGCCAGAAGGGAACGGCATGATATATTTAAAGTGGTGAAAAGAAAGAACCTACAACCAAGACTACTCTAACCAGCAAGACTCTCCTTCAGATTTGATGGAGAAATCAAAAGTTTTCCAGACAAAGCAAAAGTTAACAGAAGTCAGCACCGCCAAACCACTTCAGTTCACTCACTCAGTCGTGTCTGACTCTGCAACACCATGGACTGCAGCACTCCAGGCTTCCCTGTCCATCACCAACTCCTGGAGCTTGCTCAAACTCATGTCTATCGAGTTGGTGATGCCATCCAACCATCTTATCCTCTGTTGTCCCCTTCTCCTCCTGCCTTCAATCTTTCTCATAAGTAAGCATAATGTATATATTTTAGAAAACTTATGAATTTTTGCCTAACTAAAAAATTTATGACATTTTGATTCCACTTGTTTGACTTACCATGAATAGAATGCTATATTTAATTTAAAGAACTAAATGTGCAACAAACAATGAAGGTCTACTTTATAGCACTTTATAGTACTAACTTTATAGTTAGTACTTTGTAATAACCTATAATGGAAAATAATTTCAAAAATATTATATGTGTATATGTATAACTGAATCACCTCGCTGTGTACCTGAAACACTGTAAGTCAACTATACTTCAATAAAATACATATATTAAGGAAAAAAAACCATGCCAGGAAAGAAATTATAATGCTAATCTACTAAAGTTCTTAAAGTTAATAAGTGAGTTTTACAAGGTCATTGAATAAAGTTCAATAGATAAAACCCAATTATGTTTCTATACTAGCACTGAACAGTTAGAAATTGAACCATGTCATTTAACACTGAACAAAATTAAATGCCTGGGTATAAATCTAACAAAATACCTACAGGACCTACATGCTAAAAACAATGAAACACTGATGAAAAAAAAAAAAACACCACCTAATCAAATAGAAAGACAGACTATGTCATGTATTAGAATATTTTTAAGCATGCCAAACTTCTGCAAACTGGTCTACAGATTTAACACAATTCCAATTAGAATTCTAGAAGGATTCTGTAAATACTAACAAGTTGATTCTAAAATTCATATGGGAATGCAAAGAAACAAAAAGAGTTAAAACAATTCAAGAAGAACAAGGTTGGAGAATTTACACTACCCAAAGGATAAGAGTTACTACAAAGCAACAGTATTCAAGACAAGTGGTACTGGCAAAAGGACAGACAACACAACCAATGAAACCGACCTACATACACATGACTAAGCTGTTTTTCAATTAAGTAGCAAAGGCAATCCAAAGCAGAAAGGACTACTTTTTAACAAACAGTGGAATAAATGGATGTCCACATGGAAAAAATAAACCTCAATCTGGACCTCACACTTTATGTAAAAATGAATTAAAAATGGATTACAGACAAAAACCATAAATTATACAGCTTTTACCAGAAAACGTAGGAAAAATATTTATGATCGTCACCTAGATAAAGACAGCAATAACATCAAAACAATTGCTAAAATAAAATTTAATCAATTGGTCTTTATCATACTTGAAAATTTTTGCTCTATGGAAGATTCTGTTAGGAGAATGAGAATATAAGCCACAAACGTAATAAAATATCTGCAAATCACTTACCTGACAAAGGATGTATATGAGAATATATAGGGAACATTCAAAACTCAACAGCAAGAAAACTACCCAGTTCAATGGGCCAAAGATGGAACAGGTACTTCACCAAAGACACACAGATGGCAAATAAACCCACAAAAAGATGCTCAACTTCATTAGTCTTAAATACAAATCGAGACCACATTAAGTTATTACTACACACACCTATCAGAATGGCTGAAACATACACACACAAAATAGATAATACCAAGTGCTGACATATGAAGCAAATTGGAATTCTCACCCATCATTAGAGGGAACACAAAATGGCACCAACATAAGTAATTGGTTTGGTGATTTCTCATAAAACTAAATACACACTTACCACATGGCCCAGCAATGTGACTCCTAGGGTATTTACCCAAAATAAAATGAAAATTTAAGTTTAAACAAAAGCCTATACATGAATGTTTACAGTTATGAATACAACTGTCAAAATAGGTAAAAATCCAAACATTCCTCAAGGAATGAACAATCAAGTGTGGTGCTCTACACAATACAAAACTACTCAACAATAAAAAGGAAAATCTACTGATACACAGAACGATATGGATGAACTTCAAAGACATATATATATAGTAAAAGAAGCCAGACTCAAAACACTATTCACTATAGATTTATATGACATTCTGGAAAGATAGAAATATATGGAATGAAGAAACTATCAAACGGTTGCCAGAGGTTAGGGGTGAGGGGTCATTAAGAGAGAATGGCGTTATTAAAAGGGACATTAAAAGAGAATGCTTTGGAGGTGATGAAACTGTTCTATATACTGATTGTGGTGGCAGTTACAAAACTCAGTGCATTTGTCAGAACTCAGAACTGCATAACAACAAAGTTTACTGCATGCACATATAAAACATAAAGTTAAATATTTTTTTTAAAAAAAGAGAGACTCCAAGTGCTATAGGCTGAGACAGACTGCAGGGAAATGGCACTCTCATTAGTTGTTGAAGTAGTACAAGTTCAGTCTGGCAATATAAGACATTAAAAGCATGAATTCAAAATAAGGCACCATAAGGTTCTGAAGACAAGGAGAATAATAAACACTTCATCTTCAGCACTCAATTCTACATATAAAACTCAAGATTCAAATTCTCAAAATGGTTAGTACATGGTCAATGTTCAATGAATGATGCTGATGAATAGAGGAAAAGCAATTCCACTTTTGAGCATCTGTCCAAAGGAAATAATTAAGGCTGTACACAAAGACTTAATTATAAAGAGAACTCTAAAATGGAACAGGGTCATATATTTCTCCTTAAAAATGGGATGCATTTTGCCACTTGCCAGCACAAGAAGATACCTATGATACATTGTGAAATTTAAAAACAACACTCCAAAACAACATCCAGCACAATCCCATTTTTGTTCAAAGAAAAACTGTTAAACCTATAAATCCTATACCTTCTTTTATTCTGTAGGGATGAAAAACACATCTGAAAGACTACAGAATACAATGTTGAATATTACTCTCATGACAGTAGGATTATTACTGATTTTTAGTTTTTTCTTTTTACTTGTCAGCGTTTTGTTTTTTCCACAACGAAGATCTGTTATTTTAAACTTAACTTTGTTTAAAAGAGCCCTAATAAGAGAGTCCTAACACTTCAGAGATAAACATAATCTTCTGGGGCTGGGCTATCCAGGAGCAAAGATGTCTTCTTCCTCAGAAGCCTCATCTGAGGGAAAATCCAATGCTCACAGGACCAGAGGTCTGACCCAGAGGCTGTCCTCAAACATGTCCTTTGAGGGTAAAAAGGCTGGCACCCACCTGTATAGATGTCCATGAAGCTGTGCAGGGCCAGACAATGGGGATTCAGACACATCTTCACCTGAGCAGTCACGACCTGCAGCCAACTGGCTGTCAGCAGCCAGCACTCCTGGGGCCCCGCCGGGGAGCTAGTACCAAGAATATTAAAAAAAAAAAAGAAGGAAAAGGAAAATCAACCTTTTAATGCACTTCCTAGGCTCGGTGATCAACAGCAAACTCAAGACTTTAAATGTAGTAGGAAATGAAGGTGCTGGACCTTGTGCTCCAAGGATTTTCTTAGGTGGGTGTTCCTCCTTTGTTGGAATTGGGCTTATGGAATCACCCCTAAAGTTAACGCAATTCTGAACTTATTATCCAATTTAACAAGCCTAATGAACTCCCACGGAGAAGGGAATGGCAATCCACTCCAGTATTCTTGCCTGGAGAATCCCATGAACAGAGAAGACTGTCAAGCTACAGTCTATGGGATCACAAAGAGTCGGACATGACTGAGCCACTGGCAACCCACTCCAGTACTCTTGCCTGGAAAATCCCATGGACAGAGGAGCCTGGTGGGCTATATAGTCCATGGGGCTGCAGAGTCGGACACAACTGAGTGACTTCACTCACTCACTCAATGAATTCCCAAATCCAAGCATTTTACCGGGTAGTCCAGAAGTAAACTAAATCCTAAGCTGGGGATAGTATCATTTCAATAGAAATAATAATCACTATTATTATTATAATTTTATTTTTGGTGATTGCAAATGTAAAGGAAACCTAAGAAAAGCTGAAAAGAACATCTGCAAAGGTTATAGCCTTAATTGTATTTGAAGAAAGGGGTGATACAGGTTAAGTAAGATGGGGCAGCAAGGGGAGGGTAAATCTGAAAAGGGTGCTTACTTTTGTCCCCCTTTGAATAATGGGCTGCTACAGAGAAGGCACTGCGTGGATGGAGACTCGTAGTAATTTGACCAAGAGGTTTGCTCGATGGTGACCGTCTCCTCACTCACGTTGGACAGGACAAGCCGAGAGCTATTGAGTTCATGAATCAAAGAGAAGACCTCGGCCAGCTCTGACTCATTCTCAGGAATCTGCAGGACTTTGCGCAGCAGCTGCAGTGTTGACTGGCGCTGGATCTCCCTCTGGGCTGCGCTCAGGGGCTCTGTGGCACTTAACACATCCGGGAGTGGTGAGCTTGCCTCCTGGAAGAGAGTAGATCCATCACGAAACACCATCAAGGGCAAAAAAGAGGTGGCCATGGGCTAAAACCATGAGAGGGTGTGACTGGCAAAGGGAAGGGCCTACGATTGAGGTGGGAAACCTAGGTCCCTAAGCCACTCAGCTAATAACTCACTGTATAACTCACAGCAAGAGTTTTCTCTCCCTGGCACTATTTCTCTACCAGTAAAATAAGAGGATTATATACACCTCTTGGTAATGGTTTCAAGATTCTGCTCCCATTCACCAGCTGTGAGGTTTGGAGGATAACAGACCAGGGGTTCAATTCTGGATACGCCACTGAAGAGTTGTAAATGGGTAACCCCCTGCAATACCTCCAAAAATGAGGGATCAAGATACTAATAATCTCCTAGAGTTGTTGCAGAGTAAATGAGATAGTGCAAGTAAAGTATTCAGCATGCAACAAAAACTCTATGAATGGTAGTTTTGATACATAAACAGGCACCTGTAGAGCTTAAGCATTTATTTTTAACACCGTGTGGCTTCTGAATACAAGGGAACTTTATACACCAATCAGAGGCTTCCAGGAAACAAGGTTCTGAAACGGTCTCTGAAACAGGTCCTTCTTATACAGGTCCCTTTTCAATGGAGGTCCTTCCCTGATCTGTGCAAATGTAGCATCAATCACTCGATCCTTCACGCTCCTATAGTCCACTCCTTTACTGCATATTTCATTTTCTCATAGGCGGCAAGTCATTGTTCTCTCCCCTGCTTATTTACTGAATTTCTAATACCACCACTGAGGGCACACAAAAGATGCTAACTCATATTTGCTGGACATATTATATGTTGTTTCATGGAGGTTAACTGCATAACAACTTATTAACTCAGTATACCTGTGACAACTCTTGTCTTGCTATCTGTAATAGTTTGGTTACCTATCTTCCCCCTAAGCTAGACTGTAAGCTCCTAAAAGGAAGTGGGCATGTCTTATTCATCTTTGTATCCCCCAAAGCTGACCCATAACAGGCTTTCAATACATGCTTGCTGAAAAAATGAATTTGAATGAATGGCTATAGAAGAGCTGAGTGACACTAGAATGAGTTGCCCCAGGACGCTGTGTGTTTTCTCATTTACGACTATGTTGAACCATGGGATGATACTACCCTTTGGCTCTGAAACACAGATGAAAGATGGAAAGGAAAGAAGACCATTCCAGCCCAGAGATACTGCAGTCTTAATTACAGCCACTGGTGACAAACTGCATAGGAAATGTATGGTCACCAGGGGGCTCCAAAGAGAAGGCACATAAACTTAAAGGTCCTTGGGTTTCTGAACAGTGTTTTGTGGAAAACAATTATTTTCTTTTGTTTCTCTAAAATTTAGACAATTAGAATGTGAGGGAATGTATGAAGATGAGGGTCATGGGGACAGGCAGCTACCAGCTAGCTAAAGAAAAAAGAAAATAAAAAAGAGTGGGACTTGAAATCAACTGTCAAAAGGTCCCCAGATAATTCTTGTATGACCAAGAAAAGCTAAGTCACTTCACCAGTAGAGACCAACATCCACTTTCATAATGCAAGCCACATCGACAGCTACAATAAAATAGGAAAAAGGAATTCAGAGCATCTACCTACACAGGACCCAATTCCATTCCATAATCACTGACACATTATATATGCAAGCTCCAGCATTAGAAATATGGGGACTGGCAATTCCCTGGGACCAGTGGTTAGAACTCTGTGCTCTCACTGCCAAGGGCCTGGGTTCAACCTCTGGTTGGGGAACTAAGATCCCACAAGCCACGTGGCCAGAAAGAAAAAGGAGTATGGGCCAACAGATTACACTTGCCTGACAAGTGATTGTGGTCTTACAGGGAACTAAAAGGGTGTCAAGACAGGGTGTCATCAACATTTTCTATTTGTTTCCTTAGAATCTTTTTGTTTTAAACTTTTTATTTTGTATTGGGGTGCAGTCGATTAACAATGTTCTAATAGTTTCAGGTGAACAGGAAAGAATGTTTATATCCACAGTTTTATAGTAAGCAAAGTACTGATGTTGAAGCTGAAACTCCAATACTTTGGCCACCTGATGCGAAGAACTGACTCATTTGAAAAACTCTGATGCTGAGAAAGATAGAGGGCGGGAGGAGAAGGGGACGACAGAGGATGAGATGGTTGGATGGCATCACCAAGTCAATGAACATGAGTTTGGGTAAACTCTGGGAGTTGGTGATGGACAGGGAGGCCTGGTGTGCTGCAGTCCATGGGGTTGCAAAGAGTCGGATGTGACTGGGCAACTGAACTGAAGCAAAGTACCCAGAACATCTGAATTTTTTACACTTATCAGAAATTATTTCCATTTTGTAGACTAATCTTAATCTTTTCATGCATTAATAATTTACTATTAATAATATTTAATTATCGTTCTGTCACTAAGTCGTGTTTGACTCTCTGCGACCTCATGAACTGCAGCATGCCGGGCTTCCTGTCCTTCAATATTTCCCTGAGTTTGCTCAAACTCCTATCCCATTGAGTCAGTGATGTCATCCAAACATCTCATCCCTTGTCATCCCCTTCTACTCTTGCTCTCAGTCTTTTCCAGCATCAGGGTCTTTTCCAATGAGTTGGCTTTTCACATCAGGTGGCCAAAGTACTGGAGCTTCAATACCAATGAAAATTCAGGACTAATTTCCTTTAGGATTGACTGGTTTGATCTCCTTGCTGTCCAAGGGACTCTAGAGAGTCTCCAGCATCACAGTTCAAAAGCATCAATTCTTCAGCACTCAGTGTTCTTTATAGTCCAACTGTCACATCCAAACATGACTACTGGAAAAACCATGGCTTTGACTAAAGGTCTGCCAATAGACCTCTGGTGGCAAAGTGATGTCTCTGGCTTTTTAATACGCCGTCTAGATTTGTCACAGCTTTTCTTCCAAGGAGCAAGCATCTTTTAATTTTGTGGCTGCAGTCACCGTCCGCAGTGATTTTGGAACCCAAGAAAATGAAATCTGATACTGTTTGCACATTTTCCCCATCTATTTGCCATGAAGTGATAGGACTGGATGACATTACAATTTATTTTATTTCAATGGTAGACACAGGTTATCTCTAATTTTATCTGTTATAATTATAGAATGTGTGATGTTTCAGACGGGCTTTATTTCAGATATTTTGTTTAATTCTGGGAATATGTATTCTCGTATTTGTCAAAAGTATCTGTTCTGAATTTGAGTCCCAACACTTGTCAAGAACCATGTAGATGTATGTTTGTATGTGAGCACTGAAAGTTTTATTCTGGAAACTGACTTAGGAAATAGTTCAAACAAACAAAAAGTTAATCTGGGGTACAAAATTTATACCCTGGGGTATAATCTGGGGTATAAATTTATAGATCTAAATCAATTTTCTTTATATTGCACTGGAATTATCCCTGTTTATTAAATAACATTCACTTTCTTGAAGGAAAAAAAAAAAGACATAGTGTGGTTGATGTGCTGTGAAGAGGAGCACATTAACCACATGGGGAAATCAGAAGGAAAAGCTCACTGCCAGCAGAGGGCACCCTGTGTAACAGAATGTGACAGAAGGTATGGAAGCACTCCACATGCAGTGTTGAGACTCCTCGAAGCTTAACTCGAGTTTTCTCTAGTGCTCACGGCCCCAAGAATAGAAGGCCCAGATCTAATCCACCTTGCCTGCTTTGTTTTACTGATGGGGAAACTAAAATTCAGGATAGGGAAAGCAAGCAACTTAGGGTCACTTCCAAGCAGGTCTCTCAACTCCTATTCTCAGTGTTTTCCTTTTAGTTCCACTTCTCTTTCTCACAATAACCTCAGAATACTACCTCGAGCACAGAAAGAGATCTGAAGATTAGGGGTGAGATTCACTGCCAGAAAACCCCCTCCCTCCCATATACACAGAAAACTGAGCTTGAAGAAATCCTCCCTAACCTAGTTCTGTCCACTCACAAACCCCCTGACCTCCTGACATAACCTTCTGGGCCTCTCCATGGCTCAAGGACATTCAGTATAACCCCACTGCCTGAAAAACAAACTGCCTAGTCTTAGCATTAAAGATCCTCCATGATACACGGTCCCAATCTTTTAAGACGTCTTTTCCATACTCCTCCCTATACACTCTCTCCTCTAACCCAATGGAACATCAGACTGCCTACCTCCTCACATCTACTCATGCCTATCCTTGAGGATATTGCACACCTTTCCCTCCCACCCACATCCTGCACATCTCGTGAGGTGTGGGTTAGATCTGGAGGGGCCAGGCTCCATTTTGGATCCTGACCTGCTCTGTGAGCCATCCTCTTTCCCTCCAAAGCATGAGTTGAGATCTCTCTCTATGTTCATCCCAGTCATTCTGTTCACTGCCTTAGGTAGGTACACTTTCTGTTCACTTAAAAAAAAATTCCTATGTGGAATTCAGAGGTCCCCTGAAACTGCCCATTTTCCCTGGTTCCAGTAAACAAACAAACAACAAAAGCAAGCCCTAAGGAGTCAAGTGGAATGTGTTTTACTATCCAGCAGTTTGGTCCCACTTCAGGGAGCAGGCCTGCCAAAACAGCTAGAAGTAAAGCGCTATGCTATGGTTGGCCAAATGCTCTGCAAGGAACCTGAGTAGCAGCAATCTCATCTACAAAGTCCTGAGGCTGGCACTCTGTATTTACCAAAATTCTATTTATAGGTCCTTCAACAACCTCAGAGCTAAAATGATGTAACCTCTCTAACCCTTTCTTCTTAAGAATCCTCACTAAGGCCTGTGTTGGCTATTTTTTTCTCTGTGAATGAACTCTTGGTCCACTGAGCTAGAAGGTTCTTGGAGATCAAGGTATCTGATAAACTCCCTTATCTTAGCCAAGAGGATAAGGAAGCCCAGAAAGAAGGCACTGGCCAGGTTCAGAACCTAGAACCTGGCTCCAGTCCTGGTGCTAACTACAATATGTACCAAGAAATCCTTTTATTTCTCCTAAAGCTGAACTGCTAACAGAGCCCTGTCCAAGATTGGGAGGTGTGTTTGGGGAAGGAACTCACGAGAACCTTGGTGGTTTTCTCAGTCCGGTCTTTGGCAAGGTTAAAACCACAGCTGGGACAAATCCGAGGTTTATGCCGGTTGGTGTAGACATAGCTACAAGAGGGATTCTTGCACTTTCCCCGACCTCGTGATGTAGCCAGGCCCAAATCCTAAAAAATAAGACCACATTTCAATTCTACAAGTCAATTTACACCTGTGCAGAACCAAGAATCAGGATGACTTGCTATTGGTAAAACAGAGGAGAGTGGCAATTACAAACCCAGATTTAGACCAGCTCTCAAAGAGCCTTGAAACAAGATACTTTTTCTGTGGTTATCCCCTTTCAGTCTTAATATAGCCTGAACAGTTTTGGCAAATCCTCCTATCTGTGAAACAAATGAGTTGAATCTCAAAGGTCAGAAATTCAAATGCCTTCAGGGTCCAGACAATCAGCAGTGAAGCAGGTCTATTCTAACAAAGTGCCAGGGGGACCAAAGACTTCAAGCTCCATCTGAAGAAATATTGTGACCTGTGGCCTCCACAAGCTCACAGCTCCGGCACTGAGGCTCTTACAACAAGCTGCAGTCTAATCAGCTGAAGAGAGGGTCCTGGGCAGTCCCCACCAATTGATGCCCCCAGTGGCCTCCCATAGCCACAGGGGAGACAGTGCAGGGATGGACAGCACAAAGAAGGGAGTGATTAGGCCTTTGGAAAATGAAGCCTGAGCAGCTCTCCAGGATGAGAGAGACCCTCTTCCCAAGATACGGCCGGACAAGGCAATGACCCACCATACTATGTTGTCTTGTTCCTACTAAATGCCCAGAACAGGGCATGGCACAGAGAATGTGCTCAATAGAAGTTTTTGAATTTTTAAAAATCATGAATTTTAAAAAATCTAGCTGCTTTCTCAAAATCTGTGCATCTCACTCCTCCAGGGAAACTGCCAAAGGTTACCTGACTGGTTGGTACCTTAAGGATCAACAAAATTAGAGAGTATTGAGCAAGAGAAGCCCCAAAACATGCTTTCTAAGCCAACAGAGTATTTTTACAGTGAAAACTGAGGACCAGAGAAGGAAAGAGCCTGAAGGTCAGGTGGCATGCCAGCAGTAGAGCCAGAACCACTTCTGCACTAGGTCTTCCGACATCTAGTATTTATTTCACTGCTCCAGGCTGCTTAGCCTGCAAAAGGATGACCCCAGAGGCACACAGTCGTTTATTGGGACGTTAATATGTTATGTTAAAAATAAAAGCAGGGGACAGAAAACCCTGGTGGGAAACACCAGGCTGAACAAAATAAGTTGCTTTTACTAAATCACTCCTCAAATCCTATCAGATACTAGTACCGAATGTGACTGTTTTAGGGAGAAAAAAATACATTTCTCAAACTTACATGTAGAGCACTAAAAGGTCTAAAGACAGCTGAATGCTGAAGCTGGACTGAATTCTCAGTGACTTTCCAAGAGAACTACTCTCAAGAGAAATACCTTGGTCAGCAGGCCTGCACTTCATGGATCCCACTTGGGAAAAACAAGAAACCTAGCTGATTCACTCAGTAACTACTATGATTTTTTCCAGTGACGAGATGTTTCGAATCAATGATCGAGCCTTCACCCTACCCTCACTCCCAAGTACCACCCCCCATGCCCCTCAGACTCCTACTCACCCTCTACCACACAACCAAACCACCCCTGTGTCCACCCATCACTTAGTTCCACTTACCAGTGTGACAGTGCAGCTGTACTTATATGGAGGAAACATATCAGGCTTGACCTCCACAACTTTCACCTGAGAGGTCCTATTGGCTTGGCCATTTGATAGCTGCAGATCAAAACAAATTACTTAGTGCTTTCGAGCCTCAGTCAAGCTCTTGAGGTCCTATGTACTGAAACAGCTTGAGGAAACAGTTGCCCAGGAAGTTGTAGAGCTACGCTCCAAATGAGCCCTCTGGGATGCCAGTCAGCAGTAACCAGCCCACCAAAGGTTGAGTGTCGCTTTCAACTCCCGAGGTTGCCACATTCCTTTGCACAGCTTCTAACACTGCATATTAGTAGCACTATAAATCAGATTTACAACTACTATCAAGTGAGAAAAGCATATAATTGCTCTATACACAAATATGTGGTTGAATTATGCTGACATAAAGAAGTCTGTGGAATTCCCTGGCAGTCCAGTGGTTAGGAATCTGCACTTCCATGGCCAGGGGCCTGTGTTTGATCCCTGATTAGGGAACTAAGATCCCATTTTTTTCAGCACGGCCAAAAAAAAAAAAGAATGAAGTCTGAAAGATTATTCACTAAAATGTCACAGGTTGAGGGGAAGATAATGGTTGTTTCCCATTTTACCAGTAGCTATAAAATTTTCAAATGTTCTACACAAAATGCAAAAAAGATGAAGGAAGCATTCTAAATTAAAAATAACTATTCTGTAATAATTTAATTTTCAGAATATAAGACCTCATGCAAGTTAACTGGTTTAAGACTACTAGCAAGAGCGCTTATGGCTTTTTACAAATACCGAATTTGCAAATTAGAAGGAAACTGCAGAGGAGACTGGCAATTTATACACATGAAGGGATTCTTAGGCCTGGAGATCTAGGAAGTAGCCGAAGCAGACTCATTACCATCCTTCTATAGTCAAAGATCACACATGCACCCAGAGGTGTCACCACTACTGGGTGAAAAAAGATCAACCTTCAAAGTAGAAGCTGGCTGATACCCTTGTTGGATAAAAGCAGTTACCTGACAGCACAGGGCAAGGGAGAAGGCAGACTGATATTTCTATTCCAATTTGGTCCCTTTTGGGGTTTTCAATTTCAAACTGAGGGGTCATGAAATTAACTTAATGGGCTGAAATCAGGATTTTGAAAAAGAAATGGAAAAATGACTGCATTTAATATGGGCATAGCTTCATTAAGCTTTTAATGTGTAGCTGTATGTATATGCCTACTGATGTAGAAATGTGTTACTGACAGGCATGCTCAGAAAAGTGCTGATTTAAGGAATTTTGATCATATTCAGGTCACATATGGCAAAGAGAACTAAAACAAAAAATCTAAGAAAAAATGTGCTTCAACACATGCAATTTTGACACCTGGTAATAAATCTTTAACAGCTTTATAATTAAATGGAATGAACTATACTGGTTACAAGCCAGTGGATGAGATGACTGGATGGCATCATCGATTCAATGGACATGAATTTGGGCAAACTGGGAAACAGTGAGGGCAAGGAAGCCTGGTGCGCTGCAGTCCATGGCATTGTGGAGAGTTGGACTTGACTTGGTGAATGAACAAGCAGCCAGTATATGGAGAAAGAGCCATTCTTTTAGGTTTAAAAGATTACATTTAAAACATAAACAGAAAAATGCAGGAAAGCACTTGAGGGCTGAATAGTACACACCAGACTGTCAATAATTGTTATTTCTAGGTGACAGGATCCTAAGACTTATTTTCTTTCTGCCTTACCTGAATTTTCTATATTTTCTATAGCAATCATGCATTCATTTTTTTCTAAAAAGATATGACAACTAAATGCAGTATCTAATCCTAGACCAGATCCTGTACTGAAGTAGAAAATGCTATAATGGACTTAACTGGGTAAAACCGACAAAATTGGAATACAAATGAAAAAATATCAATGTTTCATTCAGTAACAAACTACCTCTATTTTTAGGAAATGCACAATTAAGCATTAAAGAGTAAAAGGCCATGTTACCCTTAAATTATGCCTATTTTAAATACACACACACACAATGGGGAAGATACATGAGCACAAACGATAATGCAAAATGGGCTAATATGTTAACAGTAGGTGACGTTAGAGAGTGCATGGGTGCTCTTTGTACTACTTTTATTCTTACAACTTTTTTGTTTTAAATTGTTTCTAAATAAAAGTATACATAACAAGAAATTAAAAAATAGACATGTCATTCATGCTAAACCTACTCCCAGAGCTCTACCAGTATAATAATGGGGGCTTTTTGCCTATGGCTTTGAGACACTCAATGGAAGCCCTGTATTCAGAGCAGCCAGCACCCCCCATGGAGCTCCCCCTCTGGGGAATGGTCTTACCTTCACCTCACCAGTGCTAGATGGCTGTTGGATGGGCTGGCCCAGCTGCTTCAGTGTGCTTGGCTTCAGGCCACAAGTCCTCACAGAGGGAGTCTTATCTGAGACAACCAGGAGCCAAACTGGTGACTTAAGTGCATTCAGAGTCGCCCTAAGTCTCTCATCTCCATGCTCAACCCCCACTCCTGCCCCCTTCCCTTTCAAAGTCCCTCCTCCCGGGTCTGTCCCAGACCTTACCGCTCAGAGGAAAGGCCTGCCTGGCCCTGGGCAGTCCCATGCTGCTGCCTCGGCCCACATTAGCTGGGGCTGGAAGAATTGCTCTCATGGGTCTTGCTGCAGCCAGTAATGACGGCTTGCCCCGTGCCCTCCCTTTAAGCTCTGGGGCTCTGGGCATAGGAGTGAGCAGGTCAACTCTGAAAAAAGAGAAAAAAAGAAGGAAACTCTCCTAGAAATTCCAGACCAAAGGGAAGAAAATCAAAATGCTATCTCCAGATAGCACTTTATTAGAGGAATACCGTCCTGGTTAAAATGTCAGACTTTAGACATTAATTAAACCATTAAGTAGCTCTGTAACCCTAGGCAAGAGATCTCTGTTTACCTCAAGTTTCTAATATGTAAAATGGGAAAGTAATTACAGGTACTTCATGGGTCATTATCAAGATTTTTAAAACATGCAAAACTGTGCCTACAGTGAGGAATTATCAACAGCCAATGTAGTTATAACATCTAATCCACCCCCAGTCAGCTCAAGTATTTAAAGTGTATCAGTCTCCCACATGAGGGCTGCTGAGAGACCCTGGAGAACAAGGTCCATGTTTTCTTCATCTCTGTAGCTCCAATTTGAGCATAAAGCCTGTCCATAGGAGGCCTCAATACACCTTGGCTAAAGTGCTTCAGCTGCCCAAAGCAAAAGTGCACAGCATCCTTCTCTAAGGACACAGAACCATCTCAAAGTATTGATGTATTGTTAAATTTTAAAAGGCAATGAGTCAAAGTATGTATGTTATGCTGCCATTTGTGTAAAGAAAGGTGGGGGAAAAAATACACACACACACACACACACACAAACTGACCTTGAATAGCATGTATTAGGGGAACTGACCTACACGTACTAAAAAGCTCAGTGATAACTGCACAGCCCTCCCTCCATATCCAGAGTTCCCCATCTAACAGATTCAACCCACTGCACACCACGTAGTACAATAGTATGTATGTATTGGAAAAAATCCATCTGTAAGTGGACCCACACCATGCAAGCCCATGTTTGTTCAAGAGTTAACTCTGTATGTACATACATCACATGTATTTTTCCCACTTTACACAAATGTCAGCATAACATACATATTTTAATATCTTGACTTATTATAAATACACAAACACACTACTATCTGTTTATATATACAGATATATATATATATACACAGATATATACATATATGTTTATATATAAGATAAGATTATCTCTAAAAACACAAAGTTGGGAATATTGTCTCTGGTAAATGGGAACGGAGCACTGAAGTATGGGACAGAAAGATTTTTTTCAGTATGTATTTCTTACATCTTAGAGTTTGAACTAAGTATATTTTCTATTCAACAATAAAAAATTTCATCATAATAATATAAACCAGAATTTCTAAACCATGACACTACTAACATTTTGGGCCAAATAATTCTCTGGCAAAAAAGGCTGTCCTGGGCAGTGCAGGATGTCTCGCAGCATCCTTGGCCTCTATCAGTAGATGCCAGCAGCACTCTCTCCCCAATTGTATCAACCAAAAATGTCTCCAAACACTGCCACAATATCCCCTGGGGCACTGTGCCCCTTTGAGAACCACTGATATAAACAAATAAGGAATTTCCATTGTAAGATGATAGCTGCCTCTGGAAAGCAGCTACATAGAGCATCCAGTTAAACCTCTAAAAAAGGGAGGGAAAACAGCCTATACTTACGGACTTCTCCTATCTGAAAGCTTTACATGTGATCTTTTTCAGGCAGTATGATCAGGCACTGAGGATATGATTTATTTTTTTTTTTTAAGAAGACCCAACTCAAAATTTTCCAGAGGGGGAGAATCGGTATGAAGTGACTGTGCCCAGTCAAATAGAAGCCCAGGAAAGAGTCACAATCAGAATTCAGTTCTCTGACCACCAGGACAGGAATCTTTACGTAAGATTCCTTAATAATGCCTCTCTTTCCAAATGTAGGAGCCAGGATTGGATACTAGGGCTGTAACACTGCCCACAGTCTGTACTAGCAAGACTCTACAATAAATGCTTTAGGGAGACTGACAAGAAGAGATGTATAAGGACCAAGACAGTAGTGAAAAGACAGCAGAGTATAGGAGAGAGGGCAAATCAATGTCTCTAGGCCTTGGTTTCTGTATCTAACATAGAAACCATGAATTGGGCTCTGTTGCCTCTCTCAGGAATGCTATAAAGACATGGACAAAACAAAGACAGGGCACTTCACAAGCTGCTGTTCTAAACGCAATGCTATGTATAAACACACGGGGTTACCCTGTAGGCTTTTTAGGAGCAGGGAGTGAACCGGAGGTGCTGGTCCCCTCGGCTGGCCGTGGCACGTCTAGTCCAGGACTGTCATTTTCAGTTGTCCCCAGCGAGACCTCAGGCTTGACCACTGGCGTCTTAATGACTGCTGTATCATGATTCCCAGGAGTTTCCTTGACCAAAACATGGGCATCTGAGATGATCACTTCCTCCCACTCATTCTCCTCACCCACTTCTCTTGGAGGAGCTACACTGAGGAGCTGGCTTACAGCTTCTGAGTTCTCCAGAGTCAGTTTGGAAGCGTTTTCCTTGGTGGAATTTTGCTCAGTGGTGACAGGCTGCTGATTTCTTTTAACCACAGAGCCTTTGGAGGAGACACCAGAAGTCAATTCCACTTTGACTTTGGCTGGCTTTTCCTAGAAAAAATAAGAAAACCTTTTATGCATGTGGCATTTTACAACTGACAACACATTTACAAATATTCTCTCATTTGATCCTCATAACAATATTGTATAGGCAACAGATAAGAAGCTGAGGCTGAGAGAGGAAAAGGCTGACTTCAGGTCCCAAGTTTTATAAAACTGGCCTGAACCTAAGTCTTCTGATTCCAGTTTCCTTTCACCATAATATTCAAGGCTACAGTTAGGATAAACCTATTCTTCTAATAAATTTCTTAATGACATGTTTCTTTAGGTTTCAGCAAACAAATGCTAGAATTTTTTACCTTGACCTCTGACTGTCCAAGGCCTACTCCCTAAAAAAATTTCTTAACAGTGGTTATGTCCAGAATGTGTCTCAGAGGGTGTTTCTTCCACATGAATAGTGAAAGGCACTATAAACTAGAAGACAAAACACAAAAGCTGGGTTCTGTCTAGGCTCTGCTTCCTCCTAACTGTTTATGTCACCTGAGGCAAGCTTCATCTGATTCCTCATTTCCCATTATGGAAAAAGAGAGCTCTTGGGTCAACCGCAGGAAGACAGCCTTTTGGGAGACTTAATTGTTCATGGAGGAGGAGCAGGACCCCTCTTTGCATTTTTCAGGAAGCTCAGTACCTGTGGCCAATGCCATTAAATTTCAGTATTGTCTCCCAGTCAGTGACTACCAAGAACCCCTGACATTTCTAAAGTCCCTCTGGGCCACATGGTGCCTCTGGCTAAGAACCAACAGAGACGACCTTTAAGAAATCTCCAATAAAGCATTCTTAGGTTCTAACACACAAGGACAAACCATGAGGACAAGAAACATTCTTAGTAAAGTGTACCCAGCTTTGTGACTGCTCAAGAGGGAAGTCAGCAGAAAAACAGGAGACATGTTAAACCATGAGATATTTGAGCAAAATGTTGCCCACTAAGTAGGCTATAGACAAAAACTCTTTGCAGGAAGACTGAGTAATTTAAGCAAACAGAGCAAAAAACCTTGAGCTAGTGATCTCACATTTCCTTCACTCAGCGTACCCTTTTTAGATGTCACTTTCTTTCAAGATGGAAGACAAATACTACCAGCTCCTCATGCAGAGACCTCAATTACTGCTATAGGAGTGAGGCCTTGAGCTAAAGAGCCTTATATACCATCTTTTGTTCCGTCCAACTCACTGGGAACTGTGCCACATGTTTCTTGGGCTAATTTTAGCCAGTATGAACTCCAGAACAATATAAGAAAAGGTGAGTCATTTCCTGAATGGCATGGACATATTTGGAACTTTCAGAAACTATTTATACTTGCTCCTTCAAAAATCAGAACTCAAGAAATCTTAAGATTCTGCAGCTTAACAGCACAGCAATGCCTGCAGTTTGGTTCAGTGGAAAAGGCAATAGCATAATTAACAATGTGAATGTAACAAGTCATTTCTCCTCAATCTATTTTTCCTCAGCTGGAAACTGGGAGTTGAACTAGATGATAACCAAAGTCACTTTTATCTCTAAAATTTTAAATGCATTTATGCTACAACGTTACCCTTTTTCTTCTCACACTTATTCTGTTTCAAGGAGACTTAGAAGTCACAGTACATGCTCTTTACATGGTAATTCTTTTTAAAAAATATTTACTTATTATTTATTTGGCGGCATCAGCTCTTTGTTTTGGTGAATGGGCTTAGTTGCCCCCAAGGCATGTGGGATCTTAATTCCCCAACCAGGGACTGAACCTGTGTCTCCTGCATTAGGAGGTGGATTCTAAACCACTGGACCACCAGGGAAATCCCTACATAGTAATTCTTGGAAAAACCTTGGAGAAAAAAATTCTGGCTTAGCAAGTAAAGACAGGAGACAAGCAGCTAAGAAAAAAAATGTATGCATGTCATGAATTCGATCTCAGAAAGAGAATGGCTTAAAAATTATTTCAATAAAAGGGAGGGGAGAAGACAAAATGAAAAAGGAAAGAAAGCCAAAGTCAAAACAGAATCTGAAGCAGATTATGCACAGGATCGGTTAGACTATTTCACACAGGAAACAAGGTCATTTGACAGATCTGCTGTGCATCAGTGAAGAAGGGCCAAGGAGGAGTTCAATTACTACCCAATTCAATCTTCCTACCGCAGCTGTGGAAGTATATTTTGGGAGAATAATTAGGGTGGGAATAAATGAAATGGCTTCACAACAACACAAAAACTCCACAAAGCCCTAGGTATTTCCTGCCCCTTGAAGTGTTAATGTTCACAGCAATAACAGAGATAATTATACTCCTGCCAACAATGGGAGCAGTGCACCCCTACAATGACTGAATACATAATTACACTAGAAATGAACCATCCACTTTGCAAGGATAATTTCACCTGACCCCTCCAACAACCCTACTGACGTAGGTAATATTGTTAATTTCTATTTACAAATGAAAGGAAGCCTAAATCAAGAACAGAAATGTAGAATGACTTTCCCAAGGTTACAAAGTTAAATACCTGAGAAGTAGGGGTTTGAACTGAGGAAGCTGACTTCAGAATTATATTCTTAATTATTAACCTATTCTGTCTCCAAAACTGGTGCTATCCTGAACCTCAATACTTAGCCAGAGGGCAAAAGTCACTATCCTGATAATTTTCTGAGAAATGTTCTGTGGAAAATGCCCCAAAGGAACTTAGTAAGTATGACACTATGTAAGTTTTCTCTATAGAGAAAATAAGTTTGGACCATGAGTTGAAACACATGATGAACACAATCCTAGCCTGAACTATTTTCACAAAAACAATGCCTTTTCTTTCCTTTTCTATCTACCCAAATTCTATTGCTCTTTCCAAACCATCTCCTCTATAAAACCGCTTCTATTTTAGTCCTTTTGTCCCTAGGTATAGTCTCATATCAAAAATGTGGCAAGTATGTATGCTTTATAGTCAGTACTAAGCATACAACAGATAACCAAAAACGTGTTCTGAACTGAACATCACAGGGGCACAGCTCTGAAGCTCATTTATTTACTGAGCACCATTTATTTGGCAAGTTAAACTATGGCAGAGCTTGAATATTGGGTTAAAGACCTCCACTTTTAATAGAAGCTATAGGAAACTAAGTACGCTTCCATGGTGGCTCAGATGATAAAGAATCTGCCTGCAATGTGGGCAACCTGGGTTTGATCCCTGGGTTGGGAAGATTCTCTGGAGAAAGAAATGACAACCCACTCCAGTATTCCTGCCTGGAAAATCCCATGAACAGAGGAGCCTGTTGGGCTACAGTCCATGGGATTGCAAAGTCAGACACTACTGAGCAACTAACACTTTCCACATGAAACCAAAAGGACTTGGAGCTAAGGAATGAGATGTGCCCTGTGTTTATGAATAGCTAAGCAGTTAGAGTGGAGGGTGGATTGCTAAAAATGTGACCCTAACAGGAAATGAATAATTTAACATAGTATAGTCATTCATGGAAAACTATGAACCAATTAAAGATAATGTTTTTGAAGAATATTTAATGATATGGTATGGTGAAAGAAAAAAGACAAGATACAGAATTTCTATATCCACAGATAGACTAGAAAAAATCTTAACAGACACTGAAATCTTAACAATGGCTTTTCTTTGGATGGAGGTTATGGATAACATTTTATTCTCTCTTCTTAAAAAGAAAGAAACTGATTTATTTGCAGCATCAGAAAAGTTAAATGAACATTAATTTAAGTCATCTGCTCCTAAGGGGAACGGCCAGTTTACTTTGTGGGGTTTCTGAAGCAGTGATGGCCAACGGGCTTTACCTTTGGGACCCACTTCCCTCCAAGGAAGTTACCACAGGCCGGGCACTTGGGCGGTTTGTGCCTGGTGACGTACGTGAAGGAGCAGCCTGGGCTGGTGCACGCCCCGTGGCCCCGTCGGGTGTATGTAGTAGTCTGTTAAAAAAAAAAAAAGAAAAGGTCAGGATCAATAGTACAATCTAATCTCTCTTAGATCCTGATGATTAGTATAACCCCAACAATGGCAGGACGATACCAGCTTGCAAAAAATCAGCCAGTTCATGGTCTTAAAAGGTCAGAGTTGGAAAGACCCCAAAACACAACTAATTAGTTCACTTTTCAGAAATGGAGAAAGTGAACGCAAATGAAGAAAGACAACTGCCTAGGGTTACAGAGTTAGGTACCAGAAGAATAAAGATTATGATAGTTACAACTAACTAATTAGGTGAAGTACCACACAGTGCTAAACACTCTATCAATATCTCATTTAAAGTTCTCAGCAGTACTATGAGGTAGGTATTACTACTACTGAGGTTCAGAGTGGTTAAATGTTTTGTTTCAAATCATGAATCATGTTGGGACTCAAGGACAGAGCCAGGCCTAGAAGACAGATCTTTTTGATTCCTGGTCAAAACTCCTTCCATGCATCCTGCTGCACGCTACGGCTCTCCATACATCAAAGAACTTGCTTCATCTTCATTCTTATTAGTTAAAAATCAGAAAACCTAGAATCTAGGATTCAAAGATAAAAAAAAGAGAGGGAACTCCAGTTGAAACCAGGTCCTTTGACACTCAACAGAATTTGATTATTTGCATACATATATTCAATCACTGGCACACATAATCTCTGGTGATTTCACTTTGAACAGAATGTATTACATTTCAGCTACAAATAGAAATTAGCCACGCTCCATTTCTTGATTAATGCAGGAAAGAAAACACTTCCCTGTCAGATCTGTTCGGTCACTTATAAACGGCTTACTCAGCTACCAATCCAGTCTCCCTAGCCTGGCCAGAAAGCAAAAACCTCCCTTGGGAAACACCAAGCTGCCTCTAGGCTGCCTCTGGCCAGAACACCTGAGGAGAAAGGGACATGACAGTGGTGGCAAATCAGGGATGAGTGTGAAGTTGGGTGACGCCAGGGAACAGGATGTGGGCTCCGGCTTCGCCACCGACACACTGAGTGAGCTGGGGTGTCCATCTTGCTCTCGGGCCCTGGGTTCCTCGTCTGTAAAACCACTTGCCCTTTCTGCTTAATGGGTATGTCTTGAGGAACAAAGAGTTTGTGAGACTATTTTTAACGGAAAATAAAACATTTCTCTTTTCTCTGACTGTGGCCCATACAGAATATTCATTCTGAATACATTCCCAGAGAAAAGTTAGTTCCATAAATAAATCACCACCAACTTGGAAATACTCCTCAACAGCAGCTTACAGAAATGACTTTAGAAAATAATGCCAGTGTTCAAGGCTGATGTTGCCTTCTTAAGTAGTTCTAGAAGAGCCTGATTAACATTTATTAGACCATGAAAGAACATTAATTTCCTGAAGAGGAAAGGCTCAGGAAAAATAATTTACTACAACTTTCTTACCTAGTATTGTTTATCTGTAGCGAGAATTTTAAGAGGAAAAGGCAGACTATGACAAGTTAAATATATGTACCTAAAAGAAACCATGTATCCTAAAAAAAACCAATACAGTAACAAAGACAAAGTTAATAAATAGGCCATAGACCAATAAAGGAGATAAAATGGATTCGTTAAAAATATTCAATTTGGAGTTCCCTGGTGGTCCGGTGGTTAAGAATCCACCTGCCAATGCAGGGAACATGGGTTCAATCCCTGGTCCGGGAAGATTCCACATGCTTCAGGGCAACTAAGCACATGTGCCACAACTACTGAGCCCAGGAGCTGCAGCAACTAAAGCCCGTACACTCTAGAGCCCTAGCTCTGCAAGAAGAAACCCGAGCACCACGCTACAGAGTAGCGCCCACCCACCACAACTAGTGAGAGCCCACATGCAGCAATGAAGACCCAGGGCAGTCAAAAACAAATAAATAAATTTTAAAAAATATTCAAGCATTTCAAAAGAAAATATAACAAAACATAACCAAAATAATATAACAAGAAGTAAGAGGACATATTTAAACCAAATCATATTAATAATCACATTAAATATATAGTGCCTAAATACTAAATACCTAAATTACAAGGCAGAGAGAGTCAGATATGTCTACAGCCAAACTATATGTTGTCTACCAAAAAGGTACTTTAAATACAAAGCTATAAAAACGTAGAAGGAAGGAAAAAGATATAGTTTGTTAATAACAATAATCAAAAGAAAGCTTGATATCAGAACTAAGTAGATTTCACAGGCAATAGTGTGAGAGATGTCATTTCTTAATAAAGGAGCAATAAACTTATCCAGAGGATTTAACAACCCTAAACGTTTATGTACTTAGTAACAGTCAAAGTACGTGACACATAAACTAATAGAACTGCAAAAAGAAATACATAAATCTACAATGACTGGTGGATGCTTTCTTAGTAGTTGAAACAGTCGACAGAAAATCAGTAAGGAACATTATAAATCAACTCAACCTAATCTGAAATGTACAGAACACTCCATCCAACAGCAGACTACACACTCTTTTCAAATGCACTTAGACCATTTATCAAGAGAACCCATACTCTGAGCCATAAAATAAGCCACAATCAATTTAAAAGGATTCAAGTCTTATACAAATTACAAAGTTCTAATCACAATGGAATCAAATCAGAAATTGATACAGAAAGATATCAGGAAAATCCCAAATATCTGGAAAGTGATACACCTCTAAATAACTCATGGGTCAAATAAGTTAGAGAACATTTCAAACTGAATGAAAATGAAAACATACCCTATCAAAATTCATGGGATGCCACTAAAGTAGTGCTTGAAAGTGGAAGTCTGACTCTTTGCAACCCCATGGACTATACAGTCCATGGAATTCTCCACGTCAGAATACTGGAGTGGGTAGCCTTTTCCTTCTCCAGGGGATTTTCCCGACCCAGGGATTGAACCATTGCAGGCAGATTCTTTACCAGCTGAGCCACAAGAGAAGCCCGAAGTAGTGCTTGGAGGCAAATTAAGCGCTAAGCAGCTATATTAGAAAAGAAGGTCTCAAACCAACAACTTCAGCTTCTACCTTAAGAAACTAGGTAAGACTCAAATTAAACCCAAAGCAAGCAGAATGATGATAATAAAGATCATTGCAAAAATGAGTTAAACAGGAAGCAGAAAAACAATAGAGAGGATCAATGAAGCCAAACGTTCCCTCTCTGAGAGCAATAAAATCAATAACCTCTAGCCAAGTTTATCAGGAAAAAAGAAAGAAGACTCAAATTACCAATGTCAGTAATGGAGAAAGAAAATCACTACATATTTTATAGACATTAAAAGGACACAGGTTCCTCAAAACTTTAAACACTGAATTATCACATAATTCAGCAATGCTACCCTCAGGGTATTACATCCAAAAGAACTGAAAACAGGGACTCAGACATTTTTATACCAAAGTTCATATCACCACTATTCACAATAGTCAAAAGGTAGAAATAAACCAAATATCCAACAATGTTTATGAATGGATAAACAAAATGTAGTATACACACACAATGGGATATATTTTAGCCATAAAAAGGAATGAAATTCTGATACATGCCATAAGATAGATGAACCTTGAAAACATGTTAAATGAAAGAGTCAGATTAAAAAGGTAGTATTTGTATGATTCCACTTATTTGAGGTACCCAGAATACACAAATTCCAATAAAGTAAAATAGCTATTACTAGGGCCTAGGGTAGAAAGCAGGGCCAGGGAATGGGGAGTAACTGTTTAATATACAGTTTCTGGTTGGAATGATGAAAAAGTTCCAAAAATGGATAGTGGTAATGACTGCATGACACTGTGAATATACTTAACATCAATAGCACTTGAATTGTACACTTAAAATTGACTAAAAGGGTAAATTTCATTATGTATATTTTACCAGGTTTTTAAAAAAAGAGTAAGGGAATGTTTTGAACAATTTTATGGCAATAAATTTGACAATTTAGATGAAATGGAAAGACAAACTTTCAAAGCTCACTCCAAAATAGATAATCTGAATAGTTCTATATATATTTTAAAAATTGGACTTGCCATTATAAACCTTCCCACAAAGAAATCTCCAGGCCCAGATGAGTTCATTGGTAATTCTAACCATTTAAGGAAGAAATAATGCCAATACTATACAAAACTCTTCCAAAAAACAGAAGAGCGGAAAATATTTCATAGCTCATTCTATGAGGTAGCATAACTTTGTACTAAAACAAGAAAAACACTGTATAAGAAAATTAAGAGACCAATAATATCCCTCATGGCTATAGATACAGAAATTCTGAACAAAATGTCATCAAATCCAACCCAATAATACATTAGAAGGATAATATATCATTGCTAAGTGACGGTACCCTAGGAACACAGAGTTAACATTTGAAAAATACTAATAATCCTACTAACAAACCAAAAAAAACAAAAACAAAAACAAAAAACCCAATCATCTCTAAAGACACACAAAAATCCAATATCCAATCCTGTTAAAAACTTCCAGCAAGAATAACTTCCTAAACATGATAAGGGTATCTATGAAAAACCTACAAAAAGCTAATGATGAAAGACTAAATACTTTCGCCCTAAGAAGACAGACAGACAAAGATGCTGGCTCACACCACTTCTACTCAACAGTTTACTGGAGGCCCTACACAAAACCCTGAGACAAAGTCTCAGCCCACATGCTGCAGTGTGTGACGGAAATAACACTGAGAATCCAAAGGCCTGGGTCCTTGCTCTGCCTTGTTTCGCAGTTCAGTGACCCTGAATCACAAGTCCTTTCTCTTCTTTGGACCTTTTCCCTAACCTGCACAGTAACAGGACTCAATTATATCAGTGATCTCTCAAGTTTTCTACATCTACACTTCAGAAAATATGATAAAAGCCATGGAACCTATCCCAGGAAATTACCTTCTCAGAGAGAAAAATTTGTATGTAACTTGAGGAGTTCAAGGATCCTGTGGAACTCTATTCACAGACCCGCCCCCGCTCCCTCACCCCCAGTTAAGAATATCTGAACCAGAAAATCTCTGAGATCTCTGCCAGTCCCCGTGTCCTAAGTTTGTTAACAATTTTAGAAAACCACCTGAAAGAGAATTCTTACGGAGCCATAATCTCCATCAACTCCCCACATACTAACCAGTTTGATGGAGGTGGGGTTCTCCACAACCGAGTAGGCAGGAAGAGGCAACATGATGAACTGTGTGGCTGGCGCAGAGGAGCTACTCTCACCGGAATCCTGCGGGTACAGGAGAGAAGACAGTTTTATTGAGATGGAGTGAAGAACAGCCAGAAGCACTCGTAACACTGAAGACAATCAAGTCCAATAACCAGAGATAACATGCTTATCCAGTGGATGCATCAAGAAAATGTATGAATCTACAATTATCTCAAAATAAAAGTTTAATTAAGGACAAAGAAAACCACTATCACAGGGAATGTGCTATCCTCATTTTACAAATGAGAAAACTGAGGTTAAGATACTTAAGACTCCTAAGATCGCATAAACAGTCAAAGAAACCAATTCTTGTGACCCTGTCAAACGTTCTTAAGTGAAGTCGCTCAGTCGTGTCTGACTCTTTGCGACCCCATAGGCTGTAGCCTACCAGGCTCCTCAATCCATGGGATTTTCCAGGCAAGGACACTGGAGTGGGTTGCCATTTCCTGCTCCAGGGGATCTTCCCCACCCAGGGATCGAACCTGGGTCTCCTGCACTGTAGGCAGACGCTTTACCATCTGAGCTACCAGGGAAGCCCTTAGCAACCTATTAATCTACCTTAACAAGGCCAATGGCATGCTTCCTTACTGTATACAGCACTGCAGCAACAAAGAATAAAATTTATGCCTGGCAAGGAATCCTTTGGAGGGCTATCTGCTGTCATCCATCCAGGCTGCAGGGGCCACTGCACGCTGGTCCTCTTAGATTGAGTAGGACAACTACCTCTCTGAGGATGCCATCCTAACCAGGATGAGAGAGAGCCTGGTGGCAGCTCCCCAACTCTTCACTTCCAGGGTCCACACTGTGGGATGACTGAAATCACTGCTCTTTCCCCTCAACTGGGCATGACTGGAAAACCACTGGGAAGAGACCTCCCCCTTCTTTCTCGGCTATTAGTCCAATCAACCTGGCTGTGAAAAGAACTTCCTTCTTCTACTTACTCTGTGCCCAAGAAGACAATTTATAATCCCTCCTGAACAGTTCTCAAGATGCTATTGTGTTTGCTGAAACAATCATAAGGGAACATAAAATCCTAACCAATGCTAACAGCCTAACAGATCCTGGCTTTGACTCATGGACAGGCCAAATATCATTCCCATCCCTCCTGCTAATGTACCTTATCTCGTGTGAAGAAAACACTGGCTATACTGAGCAAGAGGAGATGTGAGTGCCTAAGAAACTGAAAAGGACTTTGGACCAAGCCTAGGGGCAAAAAGATTCAAGAGGACTGCAGTCCAACTCAGAAGTGCCACACCAATTCCTAATTACCACAACTCCAGAATCAAACTGCATGGGACTAGCTGCCTTTTTAACTCTCTCAGGTAAAGCAAAATCACAGCACCTGTCACTTACCCTCATGACTGTTACTACAGACATACTCTCCCCCACCTGGGGGTGGGGCACAGCCAGGCTTCCAGTGGTGAGGTCTGATGAGCCGTTCACTAAGGTTTCTTCAATAACCAGGCTTGTCTGATAAGGTTGATGGCTCTCCCCTACCTCCAGGGAAGCCTCATTTAGGAGCACATCCTGGCCGAGGATCTCTGAGGCGGCGATCTCCTGTACAGCACCAGGCTGGGCAAGGGCCCCCACATCCTCAGCTAAGGCCTCCACAGCCAGGCATTGTTCTGCCATGCCTGCATGGCCGGGCACTGTCTCCAGGGCAGTGTTGGACACAAGAGATGATCCTTTGGGGGATATCTGGTTCTGGGCCACACACAGCTCTAGCTGAGGGCAGCTCCGCTCCTCCTGCAGGCTGCTCTTGGGGATGATGATGTAATCTGAGCGAGGGAGAATCTTGCGGAAACCTGGGATGTCCGGAACCACAGCAGTCAATCCAGAGAGCTTAGAGTTCTGACGATGAAGAAGCCAGGTCAGGGAGACAAGCAGAGATAAACAGAGTAAGACCACATGGATATACACATATAAGCTTTTTTTTCCCCACAGAAGAACCAGGAAGATTCCATTCTCTTGACCTATGACTTAGATAGGGTCAACCTCTGCCAACAGCAATGTCATCTTCATTTGAATCACACTTTAGCCAATGTAACTTACTCACTCAGTCACAAAGGAGACAGAAAGTGGATTCGATTCTATAAGGAGCACTGATCTTGGCATCATGCAACTGTGAGCTGAAATCCCAGGTCTGGTGGAGTCTTGAACAAATTCTTTCCCCTTTTTAGGCTTTGCTGCCCTATCTGTAAAACAAGGGAACTGAATCTGGCTATTTATGAGTTCTTTTCCAGCTCTGATACTTTAGGATTTCAAAGCAGCTTTAGATGCCAGGATGTATAATGCTCAATGAAACATTTAAAGCATAAGATACAAACCAATAGGCCACTCTGGATCTCAGGGAAGCAAGGAAGAATTCTGACATCAGAGCTTCTCCCAGACTTGCAAAGAAGGCTTCATAATAGAATGTGTATAGGGAAGTGGTTATATGATAAGGACATGAATATACTGGGGGAGGTGGGAGAATATATACATTAACACTGACCTAGGAAGGTTTAGAAAATACTTCTTAAAAGCAATACTATTAAGTTAGGTAATATCATGCCCATTTCTCAAATGAGGGAACTGAAGGAGGGTAAACTTTCCCAAAACACACAATTAGTAAGTAGTAAGACTGAGACTCCAGGCCAGGTCTTCTAAGGAGCTAGAAGACCAGGTACTAGAACACTAGAAGCCACAGCTCTGCATGGCTACCTGGAACCAAGAAAAGGGTGCTTGTGTTGTATTTTTTCAGTTTAAACTGAAAGTTACCCAACAAGGAAAATAGAAAAGTTAAAAGTGAACAGATAAGTGAGAACAGAAATTAAATGGACCAAAAACTAATTTTAGAAGCATCACTTAAAAAGAACTAAATCAATTACAAAAGGATCTTTAAAAAAATCAAAAGAAGTGGATGAGACTCTTAGGCTACAAAGGAAGCACTCAGGTGAAACTTGAAAGCAAACTGTCCAAACCCATTATGGAGCCTTTACTGGAGAGATAATGAAGAAATGATATTCTCAAGTCACCCTTTGAAACTAATAGGTCAAGAGAACAAAACTAAATGGTAGCAAATACAAAGGCTGGTCTGGACTTTATCAGCAAATCCAAGCCCAGAGAAACCAGGGCAGCCTGAATGACATTCATCTTACACACTGTAAGGAATGACACTGCAACCATGGGCCCCGCAACCTGGCAAGGGACCTAAGGAGCTGCAAGGGACACAGCCCACCACAAGGTCTCCAACAGGTTCCCACAGTATGCAGGTAGGAGGGTCCCACCTGCACACCAGGTAATTGGGGAGAGGTCAAATAGCATATAAAATCTCACCCGGTATTGGTACATCCCAGATGCTCATTAAATGTCACCTTTTCTTATTACATGGTCACTAGACGTTTAATCTACTAAAGAGTGATATTTACTGACCAAGTCAATATGTTCCAAGAACTCAGCCAGGTGTTTTACATTATCTATTCTAAACATTGTGAACAGATACTATTATCCCCATTTTACAAATAAAGAAAGCAGGACTCAAAGCTTAAATGATTCTTTCAAGGTTACAGCTAGTTAATATTAGAGCTAGTTTACTCATAATAATCTTGGGGATAGTGGTGGAGATGATGGTAGATACAAATTTACATATGGATAAAGAAAAATCATTATATAGATGATCTACTTAAATTTTTTAAGTCCTAATAAGGACCTATAATAACAGCCAGTTTTAAAAGCCATGTCAGGGGACTTCCCTGGAGGCCCACTGGATGAGACTCTGTGCTTCTATAATAAAATGGGCATGGGTTCGATTCTTGGCCGGGCTAACTATGATCCCACACGGCCAAAAAATTGAAAAATTTTTAAAAATTAAAAACCGAATCACTTCAGGATTAGGTAAAATTTTCTTGTATCATGGGCAAAAAGTTTGTGACTTTACAATGGGGAAACCAAAGAAAATATATGTACTTTTCCTAGACTCCACCTCTCCTCCACAGGGATTGTTTCCTAGACTCACAGTTTACAAACAAATCATCTAGAGGAGGAGTAGAGTGGCATCTCCCAGACGGTAGGTAACACAGAGCTCTTCTAAGACAAATGCCAAGCCAATAAGGACAAACTAATCTAAACGGCGGTCAGTGGCAGATGGGCTCCACTAAAGGAAACATAACCTGTTTTGCTATAACACTGTCATTGCATTCCTGAAGAACCTTTGCTCTACACGATCAAAAAAGTCAGAGACTCTTGTTTCAATTGGAAAAAAAGGAGTCACGGTGAAAAAGTTTCAGCTTACAATAACAAGGTTATTTTTCCTGCCGGAATTTTAGTTTTTAAAAGAAAAAGCAGTACTAATAGTTGTCAGTACATTTTATTATTGTGAACAATAATAACAAAATGGCTGACAGACACAAACCAAAGAGCTTTCTTGCTTATTCTTAAATGCAAACATTCAAAGGCTTAGTCTCCTCCATGAACTTCAGCTTTAGCCTTACACTGTTCGTTCAATAATTCAATACCAGTGCTAGAACATAGTCTTATATAAAGCAGCTGTGTCTACCTCTAAACTCACAAGCCTGATTGCTGATTATGGGATAAGTGATAGTGGTCAACACAACACAAACTAATAATATTCACACTCAACTGATAACATGAAAATCCATGGTGTAGGGAAAATGTCTGTAGAAGCTACTTGATGAAGGGAAAGGAACACTAACTACTCATAAGGACGAGAGGCTCCAAGTTTTGCCAAAATTCAGAAAAGGAACCTAAGGCTCATAGGAGATAATGTACTGCCGCAAGCAAAGAGTACAAGACAGTGTGGGGCATCATCGAAATGGAAACAGAGAGGGAGTTCCCTGGCAGTCCAGTGTTTGGGACTCAGTGCTTTCAATGCCATGGCTCAGGTTCAAGCCCTGGTCGGCTTGAGATCCTGCAAGCCATGCAGCACAGCCAAAAAAAAAGAAAGAGACAATATCAGACTCAAGAAAGGTAAAAATGACTCAACTTAAAAGTTTTCACAAGAGAAGAAAACAGGAGAACAAGAGGTTGGATTCCCCAAGTCTCACCACTAGAGCAATGGAAGTATTAGCTGAAGGGGGAAAAAAAATTACTTACAGGATCCAGACCTTCTTTCTCTAGTTTGGCTTTCTCCAAGTAGTAACTCCTCTCAGCCACACTGAGAAGCCTCCAACTCTCACTAATCTTCTTATTGATCTCAGACTGAGGGAGGTGGGGGAGCTCCTGCTGCACTTTCAGGTAGATGTCGTAATAGTACAGAAGGTAAGCAGACCTGAGGAAGCAAGGACTTCATAAGTTTTCCCCTCCCTCAACCAGTAAATTCTACAATATTTGAGTAGTGAAGAGTTAAATACAAAACCCAGCTTTTCATTTCAAAAGCATTTCTGTAAACAGAGACTGAGGCAAAGAAGCATTTAAATTATTATTTAATTTACCCCCCGAGGGTAAATGACGGGAGGTTTCTCCCTCCAGAAACCTGGAAGCAAAGGCTTGCCCGGTTTACTTCACCACCACCACTTTTTCTGCAGGGATGACGGACTTTAAATCCCAATATGGGCAAAAACAGATACAAATGTTCTGTCATTCCACTTTCAGGAAAAGGTTAGAGGACTGATTACCACTCACATCCTCCTACACAGCCTTTGGTGATCTCATTGGTAAACAGCACCTAGCCGAGGCCGAGAGGGAAGCAAGCAGACCTATCGAAGTGACCCAGAGCTGGGAGCCCAAGTCTGGGGAGTTCACAGTTAAGAAGGAGATTAGAGCTACAATCTGGATATTCTTTATAGGTATCATTGGTGCTACTTATAATTCCATATTTTTATTGATGCCCTAATTAAAAATTTAGACAACAGTGGTATTAATAATGCAGGATGTGGTTCTCTTGTACAAAACTTCCCACCATTTGTATGCCTATTTCCTGCTACAGCCTAGAAACAGGACCAAAATTTGGAAAGGAATGACAACTGCTAACATCAACTGGCCACTTTCTACTCCCCAACTCCCTCTCCCCCCAACCCCACTACCCATCAGGAGACTTCAAGAACTGACATGGCACCCTCAATGAATCTGGACATAGTCTAAAGTCTTCTTGTTCACCAGAGCTCTCTAAGCAGATTCTGTTTATAAATGCCAGCTACCAAAATGTGTTGGCTAACCTGGGTTTCTTGGCCTTTTCTCCATGTATTTTGTACTTTTTCTTCTTCTTGGGTGGCCCAGGGGAGGTGTAACAGTAGGCTTCCTCAATTTCCTCCATCACGACAGTTACCTCAGTACCATCATATGATGCATCCATGGCTAGAGGAAAGTCAAACACAAACAAGTGTCAAGAATCTACCTGAAAGGGGACAGCAGCCTCCCAACCCAATGATCCCTTATCTCTGCCAAGGCCTTAAGACTCAGTCACTTCCCAAACTCAGTGGATGGATCTTCAGCACCACCTGGGGGACTTACTAAACATACAGATTTTAGGATTCCACCTCAGCCTTCTGAGTCTCTAAAGGATATGGCAATATGTATCCTTAACAAGATTTTTGTGCCATGTGCTTAGTTGCTCAGGCATGTCTGACTCTTTCTGACCCTTTGGGCTGTAGCCTGCCACAGCTCCTCTGTCTGTGAGATTTTTTCGGGCAACAATATTGGAGTGGGTTGCCATTTTCCTCCTCCAGGGGATCTTCCTGACCCAGGAATTAAACTCTCGTCTCCTGTGTCTCCCGCAATGCAGGCAGATTCTTAACCTGCTGAGCCACTGGGGAAGCCCTTCATGCTGAAGCTCCAATACTTTGGCCACCTGATGCAAAGAGCAGATGCTGGGAAAGACCTGATGCTGGGAAAGATTGAGAGCAGGAGGAGAAGGGGGCAACAGAGGATGAGATGGTTGGATGGCCTCACCGACTCAATGGACATAAGTCTGAGCAAACTCCAGGAGACAGTGAAGGACAGGGAAGCCTGGCGTGCTGCAGTCCATGAAATCACAAAGAGTCAGACATGACTCAGTTACTCAACAACATCCTTAACAAGGGCCCCAGGTGATTCCCCTGACTAGGCAAATCTGGGATCACTAGCTTAGCCCTTTCACTTATATTCACTCATGAGACACTCAGTAATCCTTCAACTCAAAAGATCTATTAGCCCCATGTTATAAGAATTCCATATGGTAACAGGGCTGATTCCCTGGTGGCTCAGATGGTAAAGCATCTGTCCTCAATGCAGGAGACCTGGGTTCGATCCCCAGGTCGGGAAGATCCCCTGGAGAAGGAAATGGCAACCCACTCCAGTACTCCTGCCTAGAAAATTCCATGGATGGAGGAGCCTGGTGGGCTACAGTGCATGGGGTCGCAAAGAGTCGGACACGACTGAGCGACTTCACTTTCACTTTCTATGGTAACAGGTGAATACTTGGCCAAGAGTCATTTCTGGACGCTCCTTCATGTTTCATGCCTTAAGTAAAATGCTTCATTGATTTTCATTCATTCAAATGTGTAATAAGTGCCAATATATAGGAAGTTTCTTTACACTCTGCCAGCCTGTGTGACTTTGGATAGGTCCTTAAGCTGCTTTATGTTCAATTCTCTTTTTAAATAATAAAAACCAATGTCTCACCCACCTTACCACAGATTACAGTGATAAGGCTCAAGGAACAGCAAAGTGCTATACAAAAAGGGTTCATTATTAAAGATGAATAGGCTGTGACTGAGATGCTTAATGACCTGCCCAAAGGGACACCACATCCAGGGACTCGAAAAGCAGATTTTTTTTTAACTCAAAAATTCAACTGTGAGCCTTCTTCCATTACACTACACTGCTCCCATCTCCATTAGCAACATTCTAAATCAGCACTGTTCTATTAACATTTTGAAATGATCGAAATGTTCTTCATCTGTGCTCCTCCAATATGGTAGCTACTTATAGATACTGAGCACCTGAAATACAGATTGTGTGACTGAAGAATTGATTTCATTTTACTTAACTGTAATTAGTTTAAATAGCCACATAAGGTTAGTGACTAAGGTATTTAACCACTCAGGTGTAAACAGTAATCTGACAGACAGACATTAACTCTCCAGAACTGGTCTAAGAAACAGATAATCTACTAACAGCCTTTCCTAGGGAAAGGAAGGCATTACAAAAAATTTCAATGACTAGTTCAAGAAGAGTTAGTTTATTTGTGGCCACATTCTAAGTTGGAGTTTTACCCACAGACTCAATCCTTGGACGCAGAAAGGTTCCCAGAAACTTCATTGTACAAGAAATAATACAGTTGCTCCACAGAATCTGTGAGAAGATAATTTAGGATTCTGGGAAGAAGGAGCTGTGTAAGTAAACACAGAACTGCTATGTGTATTACAAGGTCCACTCACATTTCAATTTAGAACTCACTCCACAAATGAAGTATCTGATAAGTTATAATGAGAAAAAGAGCACTGCATGTTGAGTCAGGAGACCTGGATCCAAGTCTAAATTCTAACCAAGCGATCTCAGGTAAGTCTATTCCCACCCTAAAATTCTGCTGTTCCTCAAGTTAAGACTGAAGACGCTGAAATCTGTGGCTCCTAACCTTGAGAGGCAAGAACACCTTTGAGAATGCTGTGAAAGTGGAAATACTCTCTCCCAAAAAATGCAGATAATTATTTCACTTTTAATTTTTAAAGATATACTGAAGGCTAAGAACACACTTCCTAAAGTTCTTTCTACTTCTGTACCACCTCTAAATGATTTCACTTACCACTAGAAAACATAACAACCCCCCACCCCCCCAAAAAAACCCCAGCCTTCTGTTACAGCACAACTCTAGAGAAGAACATAACCCACATTCGACTGGGTCAGAAACAGACCAGTGCCTTCACTGAGTAAGGGACCCAAGGGTTCAAACCAAAGCTATGTGAGGATGTGCTTTTATTTTTTGCCTTCAATTGACTCCTCAGCCCTTGAGTCTTACAGAGAAAAGCAATCACTGCAGGAGAGCTTCTGTAAAGAATGACATAAAGGGTTTTAGCACGCAGAGCAAAACAAGTTAAAAAACAGTCATACAAACACATTGAGGGTTAGGGGCAGGAAGAGACTACCCTGGGTCTTGGCTTGTTTGACTAGCCTGGCTTAAGCCTGGGTTCAACAGTGTTTTCAGATCCTAGTCCCCAGTACAGCAATGCAAAAAAAAAAAAGCCAAGATAATATAAAGGGTAAAAACCAAGGGCTCTGGAGGACAGAAGATCAGGGTACTAATTTAATTCACGCACTTTAACAGCACGCGCACAAAGTTCTATGACCTTGAGCAATCTACTCTCACTGTCGAAGCCTCAGTTTTCTCCTCTTGTAAAAGAAAAGTAAGGTAATACTTGAAATATGTGACACACATTCACTATCCCATCAGATACCCCTCGGACCCTCATTAAATGGCCTTTGACAGCACAGCTGTGGGACACGGTTGGCCTATGGGCCTTAGACGAATGCGGGAGGAGACTAAGGCACACTGCTCCCAAATTGAGGAAGAGGCAACAGCGTTCAGAGAGCCGCAGCTCCCAGCTCGTGCAGCGCCGCGCTCAAGGGCGGGACTTACCTGGAGAAGCGTGAAAGCCGCGCGGCTCACATTCCCGGAGGCGCCCGGCCAGGGGGCTCGACGAGGGGGCTGGCCGGCGCACTCGCGCTCCCCGCTGTCGGCGAGAGGCGGCTCCAGTCGTGGCAGTGGCAGCAAGGAAGTGGAGACGAGGACTCGCGCGCGCATCCCGGGGGCTAGAGGAGCCCCGGCCCCGCGGCCCCGCCCGGCGACACACGGCGCGGAGTCGCGACAGCCCCTCTCGCTCCCCTTCCTCGGAGTCGCGATATGGGGTCGTGGAGGGAGGGTGTGGAAGCACACGTTCGCCCCGCAGGCTCTTCAATGACGCCTGCCGAGGGCCCCGGGGGTCAAGCCCCGGGAAACCCGAGGAAGAAAGCAGGGACACGGGCGTCACCGCGGCACCGGCTCAGCCGCAACAGTGGCGGCAGCACCAGCAGCACACCTCGAATCGCCAGGGAGACCTGTCCCGGCGGTCCTCGCGGCGCACCGGAAGAGGCCGGCGGCGCGTGACTACGTGCGACCCCTCGCGCAAGCGCAGTAGTCCCGTCTCAGACTGAGGGGCGGGCCCATAGAAACTGCTTAGAGACTTAGAAGGGGGCTGCTAAGGAAGACGGACTGCTTCCTGCTAGAGGTTCCGGGAGACGGAGGAAGCTGCGGCCGCCCGCGCTGGAAGCCCTCAGCCCCTCGGGTGTTGCCGTAGGGCGTTCAGGTAAATGGGGCGGGGCTGTGCCGAGGGCGGGGATCGAGGCCCCGCCTCTCCTGTCAAAGCTAAGTCGGGCCAGAGGAGCCTCAGCACGATCCCCCAACACGGGATGCCAACAAGGCATGACCCCATTCCTGCTCTGTCACCGCTTGTTCAAGATAGGGTTGTTACTTCTTAGCGTGTCATCAAGCCGTCCTCCTCACCCAGTGATCTGCCCGCAATCCGTCTCTCCCACCGTCCCACGCACAGTAGTGGTTGTGACGGATTCAAATGGAACTGAATGACATGTGCAATCAGATAAGAATTGTCCCTTCCTGCCGATGTTACAGGTCGTCCTACATTGGTACAAGTCCCTGCACTCTTACTACTATGCAAATCTGCTTATTTTCTCCTTATACCACCATCACTTTTCTCCATCTACCACTATCACCAGCCTTCTCCTAGTCACCTGCCTGGACTGACGCAGTTTCTTCCAATCTCCTCTCTTTTCCCTCTACAATCTATTCTCCACACAACACGCAAACATATCTTCTTGTATTGTAAATCTGATTAGGTCACTCTCTGCTTAAGACCTTCCAGTGTCCTCTTGTTTACTTCGAATAAAATTCAAATTTATCTTGACTTCCAAGGTCTTGATTTAGCTCTGAGTCATTCTTCCACATCCCTTCTCAGTACTGGTATTGTTCCCAGAACAAGCTATATCGCACTCTGTAGTATGCAGAATGCTAGCTTTGTGCTGAGCTTCCTTGGGTTTGAATTCCAGTCCCATCATATATAAGCTGTATTAAGAATGTAAAGTATTTAGCGCAAGTTATGTTTACAAAGAACCAATAATTGGTACTCATTTCAGTAAATGGCATCACCATTCACTCCATTGATAAGTGCTCAAGCCAGAAATCTGGGAGTTATCCTTGACTCCTCTTGCACCTCACATCCAATCCATCAGGAAGCTCTGAAAGAACATAGTCCCAAACCGACCACTTCTTACCATCTCCATTATTACTCTAAAACAAGCCACCATTATCTCACATCAGGACTCCTGCAACAGCCTCTAGTCTCCTCCTTTTTCTCTGACACCCTTCCATTCGATTCTTCACACAGCAGTCATCTTTTTCTTTGCTTAAAATCCTTCAGGAGTTTCTTGTTGCACTCAAATTAACATATCCCAACTATATATGGCCTACTAGGCTAGCCTGCATTTATCTTCAGATTTAGGGCCACCTCTTAGGAAAATGGACTTTACCCATTAGGTACTCCACCTTACAACCAAAAGACTTTCTAAAGTGCAAATCTGATCATGTCATTCCAAAAACAAACAAACGAAAAAACAAAACTCTAAAGGCCTCTTACTATCCCAAGATCCTTGTTTTCTTCTCCAAAGACACTTCCCCCCCGACAATGCCTTTTTATTTTCTACAGTACTTCATTGCCTTTACACATAGTTTCTTCTACCTCATGAATTCCTATTTGTTTATACTTTAACTCCTAACATCAATCTTGTTTCCTCTTAGAAGTACACTGCCCATCTCTGTCCCACCCAGTTGATCATCCCACTTCTGTGTTCTTCCACAGTACACTGTAGCCTCTATTAAAGTACTCCATACACTCTATAGTTTTGTCTTCCCTGCTTCCCTAGTAATGTCCTCAGTGGTAGGCACTATGCTGTATTCATCTTTGTATGGCTGACATCAAGTCCAGTGCTTAGCACAGAGAGGATGTCATGAATGGATAGACATGTGTGGAGGTAGTGGCAGACATCTCACAGCCTAACGTACAGCAGCTTCTCTTGTTCTCAGAGGATTCTCATGATAAAAGGTTTAAGCAGGAAGTTACCAAAACTGCTACCGCTGAATTATTTCCTTCATAGCACATATCACACTCTGGATTAACAAATTTTTCTGTTCAATTATTGTTTATCTCCCTACATCACATTGTATATTTCATAAGGGCAGGAACCTTGACAATGTTGTTCATCACTGTATCCTCACCACTAGGCACCTGTAATTATTTATTAAATGAATGTGTGGCTACCAGAAACATCTTCCCACAGTGAAAAATCCTTCCAAACCATGGTGACAGAGCTATAAAGATTTCACTGTGGTGAGATTTCAAGCAGGACTATAGATTGGCAGAAATAGCACTAATCTGAGTCAAGAAATCTGAGCTATATGAACTTGGGTAGGTCCCTTCCCTGGGCCTCAGTTTCTGCATCTATGAAATGAGCCTGATAATAATTAATTGAATTTATATAATGCATTGCTATTTGCAGAGATTTTACCATCTATTATTTCAGTGTAGCCTCATAGCAGACAGAGCAGACACAGTTATTATTTTTATGAAGGCTCAGAAAATCTGAGGAAACTTGACTAGATCTCTTCTATTTCAAAAATTCTATTAATATGATGAATCTGTATAAGTAATCTCTACAATAAGTCAGTAGCATGAATCCCATCTTCTCTTGACTTTGGCCTTATCATTTTTTAATACGATTTAAAAAAATCTGAACCCATCTTTTAGGGGGAATCCATTATCGTTGGTTCCTGATAGGCACTCCATTTTGTCTTCTCAGTTTTCCACACTTGTAGCAAAACAAGCCAAGAAGAGGAACAGACACAGCCTTGGTAGTTGTGGCCTGGCCCTCATTCTACAGATATGGCAAACAAGGGGAACAAGAAGCATCCGCAGTCCTCCCTGGAGGAGAAAATGAGTTGTGGAAGCTGTAGACTCAGGCAAGAGGAAAGGCAATGTGGCAAAAGAATTTGGCATTACTCCTTCTACTCTGTCTACATTGTTAAAGTGAAAGTCACTCAGTTGTGTCTGACTTTTTGTGACCCCCGTGGACTATATAGTCCATGAAATTCTCTAGGCCAGAATACTGAAGGATCGTGCCAAATTTGAAGAAAAGATGCAGGAGGCATGTATGGGACCTCAGCAGAAAAGGATAAGGAATGCTTTTTATGACGACATTGATAAGGCTGTTTTTGCCTGGTTTCAAGAAATCCATGCCAAAAACGTTCTTGTGACTGGTTCTGTCATTTGGAAAAAAGCACTAAACTTGGCCAATATGCTTGGCTATGACAGTTTTCAAGCAAGTGTGGGCTGGCTGAACAGACTTCAGGATCGCCACTAAATTTCTTTGGAAGCAGTCTGTAGAGGGGAGAGTGAGAGATTAATGAACAGTTAATATGTGGCATGCAGAGGAAATTATAAAACTAGTTGCTGACTTCAGCCTAGATGATATCTTTAATGCTGATGAGACAGGAATGTTTTTCCAGTTGTTTCCCCAGCACACACTTGCTGCTAAAGGGGACCATTGTCAAAGGGACAAGAAAGCGAGGCAGCAGTTGACAGCACTCTTTTGTTGCAGCGCTTTAGGAACTGAAAAAATGAGACCGTTGATTGTTGGTAGGTCAGCCAACCCACGCTGCCTCAAGAATGTCCATTCTCTCCCCTGTGACTACTGAGCCAACCAGCAGGCATGGATGACACAGGATCTGTTTAATGAGTGGTTGATGCAAGTGGATGCCAGGATGAAGCAGGTGGAATGCTGGATCCTCCTGCTGATCGACAAGTGCTCTGCTCACAGCATGCTTCTTCCACGCTTAGAAAGCAGTCAGGTGTGGTTTCTGCCCTCAAACTGTACTGCCGTCCTGCGGCCACTGAACCTTGGCATAATTCATACCATGAAAGTGCTGCACAGGGGCCACCTTCTACAACTGATCCTCCTCAAGTTCAACAGCAGTGAGGATAAAGAAAAAGTGGACATCAAGCAGGCTGATGACATGATTGCTACAGCATGGTGGTCAGTCAAGCGGTCCACAGTGGTGAAATGCTGGCAGAAGGCAGGCATCGTCCCTGTGGAACTGACAGATTCTGACACAGAAACAGTCACCGGTGAACCAGGTATTGCCACTGAAAAGTTGTGGCACTTGGTGGCTCTTGCCACCTGTGTCCCAAATGAAATAAATTTCTAAGACTTTGTCACTGCAGACGATGACCTCATCATCTCTCAGGAGCTGTTGGACACAGAGGTAATCCAGGACATGGGAGCCAGCCAAAGTACTGATGAAGCTGGAAGTGAAGATAAGGGGGAGGCATCTTTACCACAGCAGCCAAAAATCACCATCACAGAGGCCATCTCAAGTGCACAGAAACTTAGATGGTTCCTTTCCACCTGTGCTGGTGTTCCTGATGCCATTTTTGGACAGCTAAATGGCATAGAAGAATATTTAATGAGATGAGTGATGCAAACTCTTGTTGATTCCAAAATTACAGATTTCCTCCAAACAAAATAATGTAGAAATTAACTGCCTCTTTTAATTCAGAGGATGTAGTTTATAAGAATAAATTTCTTTAGATAGGATATTGAACTTAAATTTTGAGCAATATTATGACAACATTCCAGTTTTCTGAAATAATCAAGAAACTTTCTTGAATGGAATTTGAGACCGAAGGCTTTTCATTTCTAATAAGTTCCCAGGCGATGCCAATGCTGATGTGGTCCAAGGCCCGTGCCTGAGAACCACTGGTCCTGCTGGGTTCTACCATTTCTCTTTTTAACTAGCCATCTAAATACTCCCAATCACTAACTGTCAGAAAAAGAAAAAAGCATCAGCTGTTCTTACTCTAGAGCTGTAACTCCTTCCTGCTGATCTCGTAACTCCAGAACCTTCTTAGCTATTCTCCTGAATGCCCTACCAAGTATTCAGTAGAGGTACATCTATGTCAAAAGAATTACCAAGAGCCATCTAGCCTATCAAAGCATCTTTTAGTACTTCAGGATTATTATCAGTAGGGTGCCAGAGTATGGGGAAATAAAGTGCCTGATAGAGGAGACATGCTACAACCTGGAAAGCATGGTAATACCGGTACCTCTCAAACCCAGGCAAGGCGTGAGGAACATTTATAAGAGAAATGACCTGTGTGAGAATGTTTGGATTATTCAGATAATCCACAGTGGTCCTCTGCACACCAGTGGATAACCCAGCCTGGACCATGTCATTAATACAAGGGCATACTGTTTGCCTTCACTACAATTACTTCATTGCTGTTGTTCAGTCGCTAAGTCATGTCTAACTTTTTGCGACCCCATAGACTGTAGCCCACCAGGCTCCTCTGACCGTGGGCTTTCCCAGGCAAGAATACTGGAGTGGATTGCCATTTCCTTCTCCAAGGGATCCTTCCAGGTCAAGGATCAAATCTGCATCTCCCACACTGGCAGGTGGATTCTTTACCACTGAACTACCAGGGAAGCCCATAAATCACCCTTGTTCATTTGTATTTGTTTTTCAAAGAGTCTGTGAGAGCAGAGTTAAGTTACTTAAAGCTGTATAAATTTATCATCAAATTTATATTAAACACAACACTGTAAAGCAATTATCCTCCAATTAAAAATAAAAAATAAACTTAAAAATTATATTAAAAGTTTTTCTCCTATAAAAAGGCATGCTTAATATCCTTTGAAACCCTAGTATCTATTCGTCATGAGTCAGATAAGTATCAGGTTCATTTTTAGAAGGTGTACACAATACCTGTTACTGTTGTAGTGTGGTTCCCTGCCATAGGTTAATTTTATGGCTATTTCAGAAATCCATAGGAATTTAGTGACTTTTCTTCCTGTAGTTACTTAATTGAAACAGATGTATAAAGCAGATTAATCATAGAAAATACCACTTCCATGTTGAACAAAAGAACAAACACAGCAGATGCTTAAATAGATGTGTTTTTTTAAAAAACCTTATTATGGATATTTTTTCCTTTTAACAAACTAATATAATTTGAATTAAAGTTACTATACATATTTAAAATTATTAACACATAGGAGAGGAAAACAGTATCTTCTGGCTAAGTCCTGTGGTTCTGTCACACTGTCAGCACCTTAATTGCTCTCATCATGTGTCAAGATTACTGATGAAATTTCTAATTTCTTCCCTCATCTTTCTCCTCAAGTCCATTTTGCACATAATGTTAGAACTCTTTCCCCTCCCCAATTATCTGTGGTGGCTCCCAAAGGCCTACAAAAGCAAGACTATTTAGCTGAGTTCTAGCACCCTCTGGAGTTGACTACAACCTGCATTTCCAGCTTGGTTGCTCAGCAGTTTAGTGTGTGTGGCCCCCACCATGGGCCATTGTCTTCACTCCATACCCATGTCTGCCAGTGTGCTTTGGCCTGAATGCCTCACCCTGTTCTCTACCAAGCTGGGCCTCACATGTTCTTCAAGCACTAACCAGAGTCCTCTTTCTTTCAGCCCTTCTTGAAGACTCCAGCACCTGTTCCACCTTTCTCTCCCTCAATTCCTCAGCACTACTGTCTCTGTCATTCAGTTAAGCACTTAAACGTTTTGTCGACTTCCTGTAGCCAGACTGTAAGCTCCATGAGAGCAGGAACCACTCTGCCTTTGTAACCGTAAAGGTGCCTAGCACTGTCCTGGGAACATCAATAAACATCAGTAGGCACATTAGTAAACACTGGTGTATAAATTAACGTCAAGTAGTGTCAAAGCCACCTTATTTTTAAAGCTGCCAGAAGCACTGATCCTACTAGAAAATGATTTGGAGATAAGATAGTGCTGCCCTCTATTTTAAAAGGACTTGCAAAATTTTTCCATGAATCATTGCTCAAATGTTATTTCAGTCCAGGTTACAATCTATTCTTTGATAATGAAGAATTCTAATACAGTGTTAAACCTATTTCCTTGCACAGAAAGTCACTGCGGGAATCTCCATTTCTGTAAGAGAAGACTTTGGTGTGAAAGGCTTTGTCTCAGTTCTTTGTATATAGTAATATTCAGTAAGTATGTGCTTAAATGTGCTCTTTAAAAAAAGAAATCTCACATTCTTGACTCATTTAACATATCATATGAATTATATCCAAGTAGATGGAAATCAGATCCAGGAGAGCTTTTGCAGTCTGGTTTATGTCAGGTGAAACTTCGCTCCTCTTGGATATTGGTTTTTTTTGTTGTTGCTGTTTCTTTGCCTTCTGGAATGTGGGATCTTAGTTCCCTCACCAGGGATGAAACCTGTACCCCCTGCAGTGAAAGCACAGAGTTTTAACCACCGGACCACCTGTAAAGTCCCCAAATTAGAGGGTTTTAACACTTTTTTAAACTAAAAAAGGTTGATACTATCCCTCCTTGGTCTACTGTCTTCATCAGGCCCTCTCTGGCTTTTCTCTGACTTTCTGTTCCCTCCAACCCCACTTGAGGATATAATTTTGTTCCATCTGACCAATCCATTTTGTAAGCCACCATTCTGGGATTATGGACCTACCTCAATTGTGCTGTCATGAGGATAAAAAAAGTGTACCTGTAAATGCTGTCTGTTGTCATCACTTGCTTCCCAAGTAGCCTAGTGGTAAAGAATCCACCTGCCAAAAAAAAAAAGATTCCACCTGCCAATACAGGAGGCACAAGAGATGCAGGTTCGATCCTTGGGTTGGGAAGATCCCCTGGAGTAGGAAATGGCAACCTGCTCCAGTGTTCTTGCCTGGAAAATTCCATGGACAGAGCCTAGCAGGCTACAGTCCACGGGGTCACAGAGTTGGACACAACTGAGCACATACACACACATTGTCATTACTATCCACCCAATTTGAAACCTAACCATCTAGAGGCAAGGACCTGCCTTACCACTAAAATATCTTGGGATTCAGTGTTCCAGAACCACCCAACCTGAGAAATAGATAAAACTTAAGGAGTTATCTTTGCCCTATTCCTATGAAGGGCTCTTTCATTAAAATGGAAGAAAGCTAAGGAACTTCCCTGGTGGCCCAGTGACTAAGACTCCATGCTCCCAATGTAGGGGGCCAGGATTCAGCCCCTGATAGGAGAACTAGATCTCACATGCCACAACTAAGACCTCAAGAAGCCAAATAAATATTTTAAAAATTGATGTGTAAAAGAAGAAAGCTAAGCCTTATTGACTGCATATTTATGTCAAGCATTGTCTCACTTCTTATCATTTAATCTTTCCAACAAATAATACCAAAGGCTAGATAGTTACCTTCGAATTGGGATATGGTAGAGGGCTTCCTTGGTAGCTCAGTTGGTAAAGAATCCTCCTGCAATGCAGGAGACCCCGGTTTGATTCCTGGGCCAGGAAGATCCTCTGGAGAAGGGATCAGCTACCCACTCCAGTATTCTTGGGCTTCCCTTGTGGCTCAGCTGGTAAAGAATCTTCCTGCAATGCGGGAGACCTGAATTCGATCCCAGAGTTGGGAAGATCCCCTGGAGAAGGAAAAGGCTACCCACCCCAGTATTCTGGCCTGGAGAATTCCATGAGCTGTATAGTCAATGGGGTCACAATGAGTCCGACACAGATGAGTGACTTCACTCACTCACTCAGAGCATATTCTGCCACCAGAGGGCAGGGGTGGGCTACATGAGGGAGACAGTTCAGCCAACCGAAGAAATTAGGAGCAGCCACTTGGAATTTCTGACATGGCAGAGACTAAAGTAGACGAGGAAGGGGAGAGGAGACACGGGATGTGGGACTTGTTCAAGCAACTGATTTAGAAATAACTGTACCTTGAGCTTCCCTGGTAGCTCAGTGGTAAAGAGTCTGCCTGCCAATGCAGAAGACATGGGTTCGATCCCTGGTCCAGGAACATCCCACATGCCAAGGAGCTACTGCTAAGCCCATGTGCCACACAACTATTGAGCCTATGCTACAGAGCCCTTGCACTGCAACTACTGAAGCCTGTGTGTCCTAAAGCCCATGCTCCATGACAAGAGAAGCCACAGCAATGAGAGGCCTGTATACCGCAACTAGAGTAGCCCCCAATGTCCACAACTAGAGAAAAATCTGTGCAGCAATGAAGACCCACCACAGCCAAAAATAAAATTATTTTTAAAAAAGAAATAACTGTACTTCAGACTACCCAGTCGACCCCGTTATACACACTTATCCCTTCAACTATTGATAACCACATGCCACATAATTGACTCTGGGCAATAATTGACAGGCTCTGCAAATAAGCCAGTGTTAAGAGAAGTAGTCACCCATCAATATATCCATGCTTTCAATAATCACTGAAATGTTGGACCTTATAAAATACCCACTGCTGACCTAAGAGGCACAAAGAATGAATTAAGTTCATGACCCTCCCCTCAAGCAGTTCAGGAAGCAGAGATCAATGAGAGGGGAAAAAATAATAATAAAGTTGTAAATACCATTTTAGAGAATAACCAGAGAATTTACAGAAGTACAGAGATAGAGCCCAAAGGAGCCCCTGCATGAGAAGAGGAATTCAATAGGAATTGTTGCTAAGAGCCAGGGACATTTAATATGAAGTGTCTGAAGGAAGAGTAGGGAGTTATGTATATGGGGCTGGGAAGCAATCCCTGGCAGAAGGAACAGCCTTCTACAAAAAGGCCTGAGTATTAAAAAAAAAAAAATGGCCCATTTGGGAAAAGCTAAGGTTAGAGGTAGGGATGTCAAGCAAAGGATGTGTGGTAGGACAAGTGACTGGAGATGCAAGCAAGAACATAATTTTTAAGGTCCTGTTGGCTAAAGCATTAATCTTGAACTTAACCTAAAAACACTGGAGAACCACTTATAAGTGTCAAACTTCATTTTTGTAGAAATTGAGAACTAATGTAGAGGCTGAGCTGGAGAGATACAGGTAAACTAGTTAGGCTGTGACATCATCCCAAAGAGAAACGATATACATTGATGGCAAGGAAGAGGTGTTGGACTTCAGACTTGTCAGGTAGATGGCTTTGGTGTGAGAGATGAAGAGGAATGTTCTAGAATTTCCCAGGATTCTGGCTTGAGTAGCTAGCTCATGCCATAATCAAGAGAGGTTAAACAGGAGGCACTTGGAGATATGCTGCTTATGAGATGCCCATGGGATCCAGGTTGAACTGTCCAGTAACAGCTGTGGAGATTTATACACAGACAGACATGCTGGTTAGTGTTTAGAAATGTCAGGCTGGAAATTATGTTTGGCTGGCGTTAGCATACATATAATAAGGGAATTAAAGCCATAAATGTGGATGCAGTCACCAGGGGAGAGCTTACAATGCAAGCTGTTTATGATATGAGGGTCCATGAACCAGCCTTTTTTTTAATAATCAAGTGTCTGTACATACATGCACATGTGGCTGTTTCTCCAAGAAGAGCCATACTTTGATCAGTTACAGTGGATCTGGAAATTCAGACTTTAAGCAGTAGTGCTCTATGAGGAGAAACAAGGCCAAGGGCACACGCACTGAAAGGACCGATAGGATAGCAGAGCCCTCCAAGTTGGTTAGAGGAGATGCTAGAGAAGGAGTGTGTGAGGCACTGCAGGGGCTCTGGATCCTAGATGCTGCGTGCAGACAGTTACACACTCCTTCACCCTGTGGGGTAGGTATGAGTTTAGGAGCAGAATGCCCAGGGTTACCAAAGTACTGCCAAAGGAAGACTGAAAACTCTCCTTAACCCTATACACACACTCCCACTTCTCCACAGTTGAGAGGCAGATGAGGGGGGACATTCCGAGAGGCTCTCGGCAGGGATGGGGAGGGGTTGGTGGTATAGAGTCGTCCTTACAAAGTGGAACGTGCTCCAGTCAGGAACGGCACTCCCACTTCTCTCACTTAGCTGGTATAAGGTGTTAGCTGCAATTTGATGAGGAAAATGTACTTCAAAATTCAGTGTTCTTCAAAATACAGTAGTAAAACATAAGCCAGGTTTGAGTTTTCTGATTTCAACACAGTAACGAACAGGAGTCATGCAACATAAGAACTGGCAGACTCTTTGAGCAATCCAGTCCTCTTCCCCTATTTCACTGACAGAAAAATTGAGTCCCTAAATGGGACTCAGGACCCCAAAGCAAAGAGGAAAGAACTAGGCTTTTTTATGCTTTAAGACTTTCTGTAAGGACAAATACTTTTGTCTGGTGGGAAAAATGAATGACTAAATCACCCTCCAAATGTAAAGAGATGGTATTTTAAAATTCACTGGTGACCTAAATGTGCTTAGTTAGAAACACTTCCCTCTTGCACTTGAATAATTTATACACAATATTTTGTTAGCATAACAATTTATTAGCAGACAAATGAAATGACACCTCGAGATCTCAACATATACAGGATCTTATTAATAAACATCACAAACAGATCCCAGAAGAAAAGGAGCTGCTATTAACCAATTGCCCCCTCTCTTGAAATAGGCTGTAATCCATCAATACCTCATCCTCAATCCATGGAGGATTAAGCATGACTTATGTAGAGTAGCATCAAGGCACTTGTTTTAATTTAAACAGATATACATACATGGTATAAAACACATTCCCAAAAGTCATTAGCCTTGAATAAACTGGAAAAAAAAAAAGCAGTATACTTTTTTAGTGAATAGACAAGACTGAGAATTTAAGTTCATTCAGCTCTAATCCTAATATTGACTTGTATATAAAACTGAAAAGGAGACCAAAAAAGGTAGCGTTTTATATAGGTTGGTTTGTTCACACTAATTTGAGGAATCATGGCAGCATCAGAACTCAAACAGTAACTCCCCAACTGATTTGAATTGAAAAGGCAAGAGCAAAAAAAAAAAGAAAAGGCAAGAGCAATTTCATTCCAAGTAATTTATTATTTTAGGGATGGGGATTGGGGTGTGGGAAGAGAACTTCCCTAAAATAAGTTTCTTTAAACTGCAGTTAGAGATCCTTTGTGCCTAAGGATGCTTGTCTGTTTGCCTAGTAAAAACCCTTTGTTAGAAATTCTGTCATTGGTATTTTTAATAAGATTACAATTATTTGGCCAATTTCAGAGTCATAATTCAAGTCCAAGAAAGGTTATTCAAAGTTCCAATGTAGATTTATAAACGTGGTGGCTCCAATATAGGCATAGTGTCCTTCATTATTCCAGTTTTCATTATTCAGTATCTCCTTCCTATTTTACATCACTAGGAGAAAAATATACACAAGAAAAAAGTCTACTATTTGGTATATGCTTATTTTACTTTCCTAACTGTATTAACATGTTTACTTTAAAATTTCATGTGCAAAACACTTGTTTAAAAAATAGTCCTTGTCAAGATAAAAACTACCTTATAGAAATAAATTTCCCCCACTTCTATGTTTAAATTCTCCATTTCTAAAGTTACTAACATCTTTTTTAAAAACCTAAAATTGTATATAGTATTTCAAAAGTATTTTACTTTAATAATGATAATAGGCTATAATAATAAACTAGTTGGTATAATATTTTGGCCTACTGCATTATAATTTTCATTCTTGTTATTAGCACTTGAATGATTCCATTCATGATTTCTAAAATCCTTACTCCACAAGAAAAAAAAAAAGCCTAATTAGTTCATAGCCTAAAAGCTTTCTAGATCTAATTTCTTCCTTTTGCAGTTCTTAAAGCCGTTTCAAATAAGGCATCACTAGAACAGATAAACGGAGAAGGCAAAGGCACCCCACTCCAGTACTCTTGCCTGGAAAATCCCATGGACGTAGGAGCCTGGTAGGCTGCAGTCCATGGAGTTGCGAAGAGTCGGACATGACTGAGCGACTTCACTTTCACTTTTCACTTTTATGCATTGGAGAAGGAAATGGCAACCCACTCCAGTGTTCTTGCCTGGAGAATCCCAGGGATGGGGTCGCAGAACAGATAAAATAGTAGTGGAAAAAAAGAGAAACATCAAAGAACAGAAAAATTAAAGTCTGAATCCTATCGACTGGATCCTTACCTTGTCACTGTGCAATCATTCCTTGAGCAGAACAGGGGCATCCTTGTTTGCCTCAGTTGCCTGCCTTCCATTCAGACATCAGTCCAGGTTCAGCTTAGGCCCTCCATAAAGCAACTCCAAGTGCTGCCATGTGTTACTAGAAAAGTTAGCATATAGCCCACGTACTGGATTTAAGTTCCAGCATCTGGCCAGGGCCCTGGACTCCTGCTTAGGTCCTCAGGATATATTTGAGGTACTGTCTACAATGATGTTATGGCTCATCTATAGGAATACATAGAGGAAAACAATTAAGAACATAAATAAGAAGCACAGAGCTTGAATTTATCATAACTTCCAGGTCTGACTTAAGTTCCCCAAAAATTCACTACAACCCTAGTCTTTTATATTAAGCTCAGGGCTAACACCTCAGTGTTCTTAAGTGACTAATTATTAACAGAATACCCCTGCAGGGAATTACTTTTCTTGTTAAAATGTGGTCATAAGCATTAGGATAGTCTGATGAACTCATCTAATATATTGACACAGTTTAAAGATCACCGCTTACCATGCTATAAATTTACCAATAAATTTTGGTTTCAGTGTCTACTGATGTTTAAAAGCTATGTCAGTTTATCCAAATTTTGCTCCTTAAAAAAGTCAATTAGTTGTGAAGTAATTAGCCTCCAACTAATAAAAAATAAAATAAAATAAAAATAAATAATAAAGTAAATGTGAAAAAAAAAAAAAAGTCAATTAGACATCTGTCAGTTTTACTGCTATCAGAGGCTACAGTCACTCAATCGAGAGCTCTGCAGTAGGTCAACCCCGGCTTTGGCCTCAACCTTGGCTACCGGCTCTTTCACTTTAGTGAATTTGTGCACTCCCCTTCTAGAAGCAGAATCCAGTTCTGAGTCTGCTCTCACAGTATGCTGTGGCTCTAAATCCTGGTCTCCCTGCTTATGGACAGTCATGTATGACGCTAACCAGGGCTGAATCCTATTCATCTGAGGCCCTCTTCTTTTCTCCCTTGCTTGGTCAGAGATCACCTTTTTAATAGTCTATTCCCTTCACCTCTCTCTTGAATATTACCCTTTGATTCTAGGTGAACTCTACCTCACTCTGGCTGTATGAGTTTTAACCATCAAGAGTGTACATATATTTCAATTAAATGACCATTGTAAGATATTCAGAATTTTGTACATTCATCAATAAGCAATACAGATACAGTTAAGACTGTAAAGTTCAGAGTAAGCAAGACATTTTTGTGTCAATGAAGTGTGTAAAATATCACCTAATCAACTAAATCAACCAAACCTTTGAGCAAGAAAGCAGATTCCTTTGGCTACGGTTTCAGGCTTGATTCCTTTAAATACCAGCAATCAAAAAATCTTAACATGAAAGTACAGGCAGATTTCAAACCAAGCAGACAAGGTAAGTATTAAATTCTAGTGTATCTTCAGTATTTTTACAAATGGCTTTCAAAAGCAGATCTCTTACTTGTTCAGGTAGGTAGGAGAAAAACCAGAACACAATTCAAGAATCTGCTAACTGCATAAAGTTCCATAATTGTTTATATCTACATTTTGGACAGAAATGGGAGGTAAAGGTCAAAGCCTGTTATTTTGTCCTTTTAAGAGATTTTCTAAATTCTTTGGACTCTTTTCTAATTTCCCCATGGTAGGGTTTGCTAAATTATAAAGTCATCTTGAACATGTACTCATTACATGTACTCTGAACGTGGCATTAGAGAACATGAACATGTACTCTGTCACATGGCATTAGGTATTTACCATGATCTGGATTCAAACTTGGCTCCGGTGAGGTATAAGACCGGGTTGAAAACAAATGACAACCAAGATACTTTGATTTTACTATTCCTATTCCTAAGACTGGAGAGACAGAGCAAATATTTGCTACAAACAAGAAACAAAAGAGACACAAATACCAACAGCAGTTAACATTTCTGCAATTCAAGACTTAAGTTCTAAAAGGATGTCAAAACTCTAAGGACACTATTACATTTAATCGTGATGTCAATCACCTCAAGGAGAGAAATCTAGCTCCTGAGAAACTGCTTTGTTTTAATGATAGAAAGGCATTTTTCATGTAAACTGATGGCAGAGCTCTATCAAAAGAAAACCAACACTGCAGTTTATGGAGCCAATAAGAAAGATGTTTAAAAGTCTCCCACTTCAGTAGATGCGTTATACATAGGGTTTGTTTCTCATAAACATACTGTTTAGAATGTAGGAGAATGGGTTAAAGATGATTTTGCAATTTTGTAGTTTTTATCTTGTTTGTTTAAAATGGCGTGCTAAACGTTTCAGTCTCATATAAACTAGTCTCCTAATCCTAAGTTTGGAAAATCTGTTTTCTTCCCTCACCCATAAAGGTCCAGATACAGAACTATAAGCTTTCAATGTTGGACATACTTTTCCAAAGGAAATATTTTTGTACCACACTAGTGACCAGATATGATAAACAGTACATCCCCAGAACCTGGGTTATATGAATGTGATGCTTCTAAATCCTTTTACACAATAGTTTTAGGTGGCCCAAAGAGCGAAAAGTAGTCACTGTCATCAGCATTTATTATACATCAACAGGGTGCGTAGCAGTAAGATTACTTTGTTTTCACTAAAACAGCTACAATTATTGATGTTCTTTTGGAAGCATTCTGTCACTTCTGTGCATTTTTCTCCATTGGTCACAATAATTTTTTTTCTTACAGAGTAAAAATGAATAGCAGCTTCTCAAATATGAGAAAGACAGTCAATTCCCAGCTGACTCTCGCTAAACAAGGGAAGGAAAGAAAAATTCACTACTAAATAAACAAATTATTAAGGGAAGAATCTGTTTAAACAACTTAAGGGAAGTTGTCAGTCATTCTTTTTTTTGCAATCTGTCCGGAACAGTTTGCCTCAACGTCACTTAAAAGGCTACATGAAATTGCTAAGTCAGCACCATGCCTTCTGTCTGGCAAACTTGTCACTCACTGGCAATCAGACATAGCGGTTTAGAACAGATTCCATGGGAAACACACTAAATGAAAGTTAAAACAGAGCTTAATGGCAGATTAATACTCAGAAACAAGGACAGACAGGAATCACAGGAGACAGGAAGGATTCTCACTATGTTGACTGGCATGAAGAGCTCTTTTCTCACCTACTTACCCTAACCAAAAAGGCTGACTAAAAATATCACATGTATCACACCAAGAGCATCCTGTGTAATGTGGGACTGGCTGGTAGGGTTTCACAAACCTGCTCTGCCAGCAGACTCCTGATAAGACTGTGCCAGAGAGGAATGATGCTTCCCTGTAAAAAGCCAGAGATCTGACTGCCATCTGGAGAACAAAGACAGGGGCTAGAGAAGCTCAAGTGAGAACAAGCTTGTCTAATTACTACCCTACACTCCAGAAGCCTCTTGACTTGCTGTTACGAGAGAAGACATAAATTCTTTCCCTACTTCCTTTCTCCTCTCTCTCCAAAGAGCCATGCCAAACAGGCTCCAGCACCTCTTATGTACATGCCAGCTTTACCCCTTTACCTCCTGGAGAAGCAAGAGTCCAGATGCGTATCTCCTAAAACAGGATGGTAATTAAGTTTGGGGGCTACTTTACAGTTCAACAGATATTTATTTAATTCCAAGAATATCTCATATTTACGAGAAAACTTAAAAACACATTTTCTTATTTTGATTCTGCTTAACTAAAAGCTCTGCTGCCTTTGCGTATCTACAAAGGCCATCAACTTCAAAGGAAGAATTCTGCCTAGCCAAAAGGTTAAAATTTCTAGTGTGCAACAATTTCCAGTTCCACAGTATAAAATGCTACACACTTGAAATTTTAACCTATTGGCTAGACGAGATTCTTCCTTCCATCTACCTCCTCAATCAATCACTGGAAAAACTTGGACCATTGGGAACATATCTCTCTTTTTGATTCTGAGAGTCTTCTGCAAAAGTCATTGCTTCATATACACTATAAAAAAGAAGGTTTTCTTCATCCTTTTTGCAGTACTCTCCCCGGGCCAGGGAGTCCCTCACAGAGGGATTGCATTGAGCCAGCAGAACCTGGATGCCAATAGCTTCATAATCTCTGCGAACTTCTTTCAGTGTATGGATCCCTGCTGTATCTAAAAACTGTATTGCACTACAGTCAATCACTATTGTATGGAACTCTAAGGGATCATGGGAAAGTTGCACTGAAACTTCGTCCTGGATTCCACTGAATGTTACTGTTTCCCTTTTGATCTTTTTCTTTGCTGCCTTCCTCTGAGCTGCTTTTACTAAGACTGGGTTGAGAGTTTTTTTGTATAAAGCAGATTTAAAATATTCTTTGTTTACATAGTAGAGTGGGGCCACAAAGCGGAAAATCTTGATGCCTGACTTGGTCTGAAGGTTCTTGTAGGCAGACATGGATTCAAAGACTTCAGAATCTTCCACCAGGCCAAGCAATGAAGTCCTTGGCTTCTGAGTGCGGAGGATGACACAAAACATAGAAAAACAAACCCCAGTAAGCAGGCCTATTTCAGTACTGATCAGTGCAGAGGACAGCATGGTAACAAACCAGATAACTGTGTCCATTCTGCTAATCCTCCACATCTGGGGCAGATCCTTAAATTTACGTAGGGCTCCCCGGAGATTTACGATAGTTATCACACCAAGGACACTTTTCTGCAGGGAGAAGAACAAAGGAGCTATGACCAAGAGGACCAACAGAAGAACCAGAGCTGTCACCACACCAGAAACCTGAGTTTGACAGCCTGTGGATTCCTTCACCAGTGTCTTTGCAAGAGCTGCACTAGTAGTGAAGCAGTGGAAGAAGGAAGGGATGATATTGCAAAAGCCGATAGCGTACATTTCCTGATTAGCTTTGACTGTGTAGCCATGTTTCTTGGCAAACATCTCAGAAAGTGATACAGTGATAGCAAACCCAATGATAGCAATAGCTATTGCATCTACAGCCACTCTAGGAATTAAGTTCCAGTCAGGTGCTTTGGGTGGCATAAACCCAGTGGGAATATACCCAGCAATACTGGTGCTGTATTTCTCATTCAGTTTTCCAAAATGAGAGGCTAATGTGGCTGCCACAACAACAAAGAGTTCAACAGGAATTGGTGCCTTAAGCTTGGACTTGAAGCGCTCATTGAGTTCTTTGGTTGGCAGAAGAACCAGAAGGCACAAAAGGCTGGTGATGAGATCACAGATATTGGTCTTATGAATGTTTCTGAATACATGTATCCAAGTAGTGATGAGTGATCCCACTCCACTACTCCGAGGAAGGCTGAGTCCAAGGAGGTACTTGACTTGAGATGTAAGAATAGTGAAGGAGGCACCAGTGACAAATCCACTCAGCAAGGCATCAGAGAGGTAGACTGAAACAAAGCCCACTTGAAAGAAGCCCATCGCTACCTGGAAGAAAGGATATACAAGTGTTAAATATAAATGGAGAAGACCTTATAAATCCTATATTCCCCTAGCATTTCTTTGTGTGGAGACACACTACCAGAGCACCACAGAACGTCAAAGCTAGAAACAAAAACACAATCATTTATCAATCCCCTCATTTTACAAACAGAGGGCTCATTTTACTGATACTCAGAGACCTGAACAAGTTGCCCAAGGTCACAGTGTTACTAACTAGCCCAGACAAGAAGTCAGGATTCCTACTTTCTTGTTCAATGTTTCTTAAACTTGAATAAGGTTCAGATTGCTTTGAAAAAGAAAAAGTTTCCCAAGGATCTATGAGAGATCCTAAAGATGCAAACTGGAAAAATTCTAACTTAAAAAACATTTATTTTTCTTTAAATCACATATCATTACTGTGAAAGTAAAGTTTTAACTGATAAAACAAAAAACTAGATTCACATCAAAATGGAATCACACTTTAAAAATTATTGTAGCGCTCTCTTTAATCTAACTTCAAACTGAGAAACGATTTTCAGCCAGTGTACATGTGCTTATGCCATACTGCCTCCCATGTTAATTCTACCTCCTCAGAGATACAATATTTTATTTCTTTTTCTTCTTCCCAATTAATTCTTCCTCAAAATTCTAGTGTACCCTTTCTCATTCTTGGTGAGGCATACTAATGAAAAAGCAAAAATGAACTCTGAGGACACAACTCTTCTGTTAACCAGCCTCTTCTCCCTTCCCTCCTACCCAGGCACCTAATAGAGTGAGCTACTCTTCTGCGTCCCATGTTGGTTCTAAATGTCTCTAACAGAGAAGAGGGTTAATGCTGGCACTGACTCCTGAATGCCAAAAGGCACAGGCATGATGATAATGGCCGATCAGTGGATTCTGTGGAGACCCAAGAACTTCATTACTAATTCTTTTCCTGGCTGATAGTATGAAATAGAGGTCCCCAACTTGTTTCCTCCCCAACAGTCCGAGAAAACTACAAACTTTAGTGAGAGTCACTGACTAGAGCAGCAATTCTAAAAGAAAGGGGGAAGTCACCTACAGTTTAAAAAACTTGCACTCTTCCTCTCTCAACCCCCAGTCACCCTCTTGCCTGTTAGTGCTGACTCTGCCAGTAACCAACCACAAGTAACTTCAAGCAAATCTGATAGTTCTTGATATATAAAATTAAGAAGTTGAACTAGATGGTCTGAGGTCCCTTTCTGGTCTAAATTTTTACAACCAAATAATTAAATTCTGGCTGGCTGACATTCACTAGTTAAAAGGCAGCCTAAAGTTGAGAAAACAGAGGCGGCCTGATCTTACTTGTGGAGTCAAACCAGGGTTTAAATTTTGGTGCTACCTCTTCCATATCCTGGGCACTCAATGATAGCTTTATTATGATTGCTAAGATCCCTGACAGAACTGAGACTTCACGTATAGTGATTTCTTTTGCCAGAAAGAGTCACTTATTCCATCGTTTCTTACCTGATAAACTCCAGCCACAAAGGTTACAGTGCTGCCAACTATAATTGCATAGCAACTTCTGTCACATGTCTTGTCTGACATCTGGTTTACTAATGAGCTCTCATTTGAAGCAGCATGGACAGTATCATAGCCAGCTATGTATAGTTCTCGGTCAACTACTTCACCAATCATAAGGCACAGTACTCCAAAAATGCCTACAGAGATGTGACGGGAGGTACCCAAAATGAAATAAATGAGGCTGGCAAAAAAAGATGTGTACAGACCATAGATAGGTTCTTGGCCAGCCAAGAGAGAATAAGCAATGGATTGGGGCACCAATAAGATGCCCACAATCAAGCCAGACATCACATCTCCTAAAATGTTTTTCTTCAGATCATATTTTGGGAGCCACTGCAAAACAGGAAGGAAACCAAAAATGATATTTTTGGCTTTGGTTGAATTGCACTGGCAACTCTTCTCTAGTTTTTTGATAACAAACTTCTTGAAGTTATTATCTGATTTCTCTTGAGGCTCTAAATAGATCCTACGGTGTCTAAAAAGATCACTGGACTCAAACTGCCGGGAGTCATTACGTGATTCCTCTTCATGCTCCAGGTGGATCCCAGATGGAGCTCTGTACTGGTCATTTCCTTTAACTGAGTCCTTGGGTGAAAGGTCATTTTGCTCTTCATTTTTCAAAGACATTTCTGGAGATAGATGTTTCAACCTCCTATCCCAGAGAAAACAGCAGGGTTAACTTATTATGTAATTCTCAGTACTCACATATTTTAACAGTCCTACTTGTCATGCATGAGAGTTAAGACGAGTTCAATTTGGGGGTAGGTATCTTTCGTTCACTCTCCTTAGTTGAGCCTCATTTGTCTTGACCCAGGAAAAAAGAATCAGACCATAAACAACCAAGTTAAAGCAAACAATTTATGGAGTACATGGCTTCCCAAAAGTATAAACTATCAAGGATTTTTCTCCACCTCTGCTGGCACCTTACGCAGTTTTTTTCCTTCAGAAACAGTATCAGGGTAGCCTGTCTCCTCCTTTCTACCTGCTACTAACTATCTTACTTTCAGGTTTTTTTACTCTAAGGAATTCTGAAAAGAGGTTCTGGTCTCAAACCTTGACATCTACCTTACCTGCAACAGTCCCTGAAACAAGGAAGATGACTGATTTTTTTTTTAAAGAGGTGGGGCCCTTTTAAAATAACCTACTAACTGTTGAAAATAAACAGAAGGGAAATGTGACACAGTAAACTTAAATATTTTGGGAAATTGAAAAAAAAAGAAAAGGACAGGATGCATTTGGATCTTTGAACATATTCTAGTTTGGTAGAAAAGAAGAGAGTTAAGGTGATAAGGGACTGTTGAAGGAAACAAACCACCAGCATGGGGTGGACTGATGGGGCAAGTGTCTGATACATGCTCTGAAAGGTTTTGGTCTATTCATTCTACTTTGTTTTGGTATAGTCACACCTGTCCTGTGTGCAGGATCTATATACATGCAAAGACAGCTTTGCTTTACTATTCCAAGTACACACTGTGAAACATAAGCTGAATGGAGGAATGATGGTGCCCAACATGTCAACCTGGAGGGCGATCCAGGTGACCCCGCATCTCTGGGTCCTAAAGCACAACACCAGTGCCACATGACCTGTCCCTAAGGACTACAGGAAAACAAAGAAGGTAGAAACAAGTAAACAGAGAGGAGGGACAACAACAACAAAAAATAAGTCTTGTAGTAAAAGAGAAGGAAAAAGAAACAGGTCTTCAGAGGAACAGAGTGTCAACTGGCAAATACTTCACCAGTGTCTTTGTGTTAGCTGTTTGCTTAGCTTAGAATGGCCATCCAACTCTTGCCTATCAAGATCCTAACCATTAAAAAAACCCAGTTAAAAATTCCTTCTCTTCTTCAAAGCACTGACCAATCTTCCTCAGTCCAAATGAATCTTAATCAACCGGCACTTCACACCTGCACTACAGTACTAACCACACTCTTATATTAAGAGTCTCCCCAGCTCCTGGGGGAAAGGATATCTTGTTCATCTTTGTAATCATCAACAATGTACAGTAACTGTGAGACAGCAGGCTTACAAAATGTTTCAATGAAGGAAAGAATAAATGAATAAACAAATTTATGAGTGTGGCCAATAAGAGGTGAAATAATATTAAATAAAGGACTCAGGGAGTTTCCCATTTCAGAACTGACAGAAAGATAGGCCCTTGTGAGGTGCCATAAGCCTAATATTGCCAAGAAGTCATAATCCAGGACCCATGACCCATACAAGCACATAGTATTTGTAAAAGCAACCCACATTAATTTTGTTTAGGATAAAAGGACTGCAGCTGGTCATCCCACTGAACAAGAGTAAAATAACAGTTACACTGATGGTCTTGTTAAATAAACAAGGAAGGAAAGAACAGAATTAGATGACTACTTACCCTGAGCAAGTCAATCAGACTGATGAAAACACACAGCAGCTCTTCATTCCTCAATGCAACTGGTCCATAACTTTCTTCTCACCTTCTACTTTCAGGCCAAGCTTGCTTGAGTGCATTCTTTATGTCATTCTATTTTGGAATACTTCTTAGTGATTTCTGAGTCAAAAGGCTTTTCCAAACCTAGGTATGCAAAAGAGGCATAAGAAAAACTAATAAAATTCAAATCTTGCCCTATATAACAGCTAGCTGGAAAGGAAAAGGTAAAAATTAATACTGGAAAGTGTGACAGAGTGATGGAAACTGTAAGGAAGAACTGAGATGAAATACGAAAAGTGAGAAACACAGTAACAGAGATAATGAATGCCTCTGACAGGACCATCCGACCTGACAAAGCCAAAGAAAGAATTGATGAAATTGAAGATAGGTTGATAGAAGTTACCCAAACTAAACAGAGAAAAACAGAATTTAAAAAAAATCAAAAACAATAAGAGAACATTCAAAAGTGGTGGGGTGTGTTAAATTATCAAATTTATGCGTAATTAGAATCTCAAAAGGGGAAGACATAGAGTGGGTAGAAGGAATATTTGAAGACATAATAGTCAAGAATTTTCCAAAATTAGTGACAGACACCAAACTGTAGATCCAAGAATCTCAGAGGATACTAAGAAGGACAAATATAAAATGAAACCAAACAACATTGCACCACACACCTACACAGATTGTATTCAAACTGCTGAAAACAAAGATAAAGATAAAATTCTGAAGACAGCCAAAGGAAGGGGGAAAAAAAAACATGCTAAATATATAGGAACAAAGATATGAGTTATAGCAGACTTCTTTTTGGAAACCATATAAGCCAGAAGATGGAGTGATACTTTTATCACAGAAATATAACTGTTAACCCAGAAAAAAACATTTTTTGAAGGATGAAGAAGAAATAAAAACTTTCTCAGACAAACACGAAGAGAATTTATTGCCAGCAGACCAGCACTACCACTACTACTACACACACACACCAGACAAAAACTCAGGTGTGCACAAGACACAACAAAGAAATACACAACAAAGAAATAAAGTCTAGGAAATGGAACAAATGAAAATAAAATTTATTCTTTAATTAAAACTCTTTAATTGCTCTAAAAGATAACTGCCTAAAGCAAAAATAGAAATGCATTTTGTTTACAGCACATGCAAAATAAAAAGTGTAACAGTACAAATTACGGTAGGCAGAATTAAGGATTCTAAGATCTTGTACTATATATGAAGTAGTACAATACTATGAAAGATGTATACTGTAAACTCAAGGGTACCCACTAAATTTTTTAAGATATAAATAATAAGCTACTTGTGGAGATAACGTAGAATTGTAAAAAATTCTCAATTAACCCAAATGAAAAATGAGACCCAAAACAGATAGAACACATTGAAAATAGCTAGCAAGATGGTAGAATTTTATTCAGACATATAAAAAATCACATTAAGTGTGATTTAGTGTGAACAGTCTAAACATACCAATTAAACAGATTGCCAGGTAAGATTTAAAAAGACCCAATTACATGCTGTCTATAAGAAACCCACTTTATAATCTTGAGAAAGAAGAATGGAACTGGAGGAATCAACCTGCCTGACTTCAGACTATACTACAAAGCCACAGTCATCAAGACAGTATGGTACTGGCACAAAGACAGAAATATAGATCAATGGAACAGAATAGAAAGCCCAGAGATAAATCCACGGAACCTATGGACACCTTATCTTTGACAAAGGAGGCAAGGATATACAATGGAAAAAAGACAACCTCTTTAACAAGTGGTGCTGGGAAAACTGGTCAACCACTTGTAAAAGAATGAAACTAGAACACTTTCTAACACCATACACAAAAATAAACTCAAAATGGATTAAAGATCTAAATGTAAGACCAGAAACTATAAAACTCCTAGAGGAGAACATAGGCAAAACACTCTCCGACATAAATCACAGCAAGATCCTCTATGACCCACCTCCCAGAATATTGGAAATAAAAGCAAAACTAAACAAATGGGACCTAATGAAACTTAAAAGCTTTTGCACTACAAAGGAAACTATAAGTAAGGTGAAAAGACAGCCCTCAGATTGGGAGAAAATAATAGCAAATGAAGAAACAGACAAAGGATTAATCTCAAAAATATACAAGCAACTCCTGAGCTCAATTCCAGAAAAATAAATGACCCAATCAAAAAATGGGCCAAAGAACTAAACAGACATTTCTCCAAAGAAGACATACAGATGGCTAACAAACACATGAAAAGATGCTCAACATCACTCATTATCAGAGAAATGCAAATCAAAACCACAATGAGGTACCATTACACGCCAGTCAGGATGGCTGCCATCCAAAAGTCTACAAGCAATAAATGCTGGAGAGGGTGTGGAGAAAAGGGAACCCTCTTACACTGTTGGTGGGAATGCAAACTAGTACAGCCACTATGGAGAACAGTGTGGAGATTCCTTAAAAAACTGGAAATAGAACTGCCATATGACCCAGCAATCCCACTCCTGGGCATACACACTGAGGAAACCAGATCTGAAAGAGACACGTGCACCCCAATGTTCATCGCAGCACTGTTTATAATAGCCAGGACATGGAAGCAACCTAGATGCCCATCAGCAGATGAATGGATAAAGAAGCTGTGGTACATATACACCATGGAATTTTACTCAGCCGTCAAAAAGAATTCATTTGAACCAGTCCTAATGAGATGGATGAAACTGGAGCCCCTTATACAGAGTGAAGTAAGGCAGAAAGATAAAGAACATTACAGCATACTAACACATATATATGGAATTTAGAAAGATGGTAACGACAACCCTATATGCAAAACAGAAAAAGAGACACAGAAGTACAGAACACACTTTTGAACTCTGTGGGAGAAGGTGAGGGTGGGATGTTGTGAAAGAACAGCATGTATATTATCTATGGTGAAACAGGTCACCAGCCCAGGTGGGATGCATGAGACAAGTGCTCAAACCTGGTGCACTGGGAAGACCCAGAGGAATCGGGTGGAGAGGGAGGTGGGAGGGGGGATCGGGATGGGGAATACGTGTAAATCTATTGCTGATTCATGTCAATGTATGACAAAACCCACTGAAAAAATAAATTAATTAATTAAATAAATAAAAAAAGAAAAGAAACCCACTTTAAATATAAAGATACAGATTATAATAAAGTGAAATGACTTACTCAATTTAGTAATTCATGTAGCTTGTAAGTAACTTAGCCAGATAATAAAATCCAGATTTTAAGACTCTAAGAATAGCTCTTTTTTGAGCATGTTACTACCCATATCACTAATTAGCTTTCTTTAACTTCACTTATCTCTAAACACTTTGAAATTCAGGTGCCCTATAGATCCCAGTTTCACCTACCTGCTACCCAAAATGACCTAGCACTGACAACAACAAACTTGTGTCCAACTCTCCTTTCTCTGTGTTCATGGCCTTGGTCCTTTTCCATCTCCAGCTCTCAAAAACTTAGGTGGAGATAAAACAGGTATTCACTCACAAGCACTAGAAGTGGAACTGATTTAGTCATCAGTTTAAATCCAAAAACTATCTATAGTCTTTTACTGATCCTAGTCACCCTCTAGAACCCTTCTCAAAAACTATGTTTTTCCCTTTTTCAAGCCTATTTTAAAATCCCAAAACAAAACTACTACTATTAAAAATTATCTTAAACTAAATTGTAGGTATGACCTCCGTATGAATTAAGCTCCTTAAGAGCAAGTTCCATTCTGGTTCATCTCTGTATCCCCTACTGTGTCCAAGTATATGCTTTCCAAAACAGGAATGAAAATATTTGCTAAATAAATAACTGAAATACAGAAAAGGTAGGATGCAAAGCAGTATTTATTTTCAGGTGGGAATATCTACTTTGGAACACATTTTTCAAGTATCCTTTTTTTTGCACAAAAATCCTCTCATTCCCTCAAGCCTGTTACCGCTTAATTATAGTATTCACCAACTGCTTCATGAAAATTAAGAAGTTATAGTATTTATCCTTGAAATATAGTTGATAGCCAGACCCCCATGTTTAAAAAGTTGAAATACCTACTATATATTCCATGAAATTCAATAAAATAGAATTCTCCTGTATCATACAGGGTAGTCTCTCCCTTTATCAACATTGATGTTTGAGAGTGAGAGATAAAAAAGGCTCAGGAGGAAAACGCTGAACCTTTCACACTATCTTGCAGGGACTGGAGAAAAATAACCAACAAAATATTTGAAAAATACATTTACACATTCATATATTAAAGTATAATGGCAGTTCAGGCAACACAGAAAGAACATTTCTGTACTTTCTTCTTTGATCAGGCACATGAAGTTGTGACCACTTAGTTCTCTTTTCCTGGTGATCAAACAGCAGCACTGGCACTGTTTTCCGTGTGAATTACTGATTCTGGGAAAGACTGAGGACAGGAGGAGGAGGAGGCAACAGAGGATGAGACAGCTGGATGGCATCACAGACTCAATGGACATGAATCTGAGCAAACTCTGGGAGACAGTGAAGGACAGGCAAGCCTGGTGTGCTGCAGTCCATGGGATCTCATAGACACCACTGAACAACTGAACAACAACAAAGAGCGCTGAACTAAAAGAGAGGACATCCCTTCTATGTAAGCCTGACAGCAGTCGGCCAACTTCTTTTTGGAATTTTGCAGATATAAGAGAAACAATGTCTACTTTTTGGTTAGTAATTATAGCATATTTTAACCAATAGTGTATATAAGACAGTTTTGCAATTTGTGAAATTGAAATGCCTTTTTGGAAGGCAATAGTCTTCAGAGATTGGTAAAGTCTCCCTCTGAAGCATAATGGTTCCATATTCATGCTTTGCTCTACTGTACTTTAGACTCTAACTGTATATTCTCTAACTGTATATTAGACAACTCACTGTTAAATAAACTCGAAGCTGCCAACTACTATGATCAGAGCATCTAAGCAGGGAAGAAATCTGCAAGAGATAAACAGTTTAGCCAGGCTTCAAGGGAACAACATACCTACCTGGGCTCTGAAGTCTGGGTCAGAGATGAAAGAATGAAGACTTGGAAAATGGATGAGGGAGAAGAAAACACAAACAGCAATAGTTCTGGGGTTGGAGGGAAAGAATGAGAAATTAGTATGAATTGTTTAAAGCACCAGGTGCACATGGAAGATCAGTGAAAGAGAAAGCGGTAAAGGTACTGTGCGGCCTTGGAACGCCAGGGAAGAGAGGGAGACTTTCCCGGGCAGGTAGTGCGCGAGCCCTGAAGGTTTTTGAGAAAATCACTTACTGTATCACTCATTTGATAATCATTATCTATTATCTCATTACATCTTCTGGTCTGTTATGCGGTTTAATTCTTTTTCAACTAAGTAATTAGTATTTTACTTTTCTGCCCTTTATGAATAAAAATTAGTTTTAAGATTATTTAAAAACAAAAAAACTAAACCATAAAGAGGTAAAACCAAGACAGAGTCTCCATTTACACAGTTCCATCTGATCCTGTAGCTCACTGTTGTCAGATAAGTTCAGGGAAGATCATGACGTTGTGCAGCCCGAGAAGCTAAAAGGATGAGCTAAAGCTTCTGTATCCAGCTCCATCCCATCCACAGGTGCCTGCAACCAGGATGGCTCAGCTCAGCCCAGGCCACTGATCCAGGACACAGACTAAGAAGTTCAAACACTATGAGATGAAAATTTAGACCTATCTTTGTTCTGTGGGCCTGCAACCCCTGCTTACTCCACAAACGTTCCTAAGTGTCAACAAGCCTTCCAAGGATGGACTGGTTAACTTTCTATGTGAGCTCCTAGAGACTGAGTACTGGTCTCCCCATCTACTCTTAGCTAACCACGTGCTAGACACAGTGCATCAGAACCTAGACTACAAATCCAAGGGTCAATTTTGCTTTTGCTTAACCCCCCCACATACCCCTCCCCCCACCCCCCAATCTGCTCTACCTTAAATATATCCATCCTCTCCCCACTGTCCAAAGTATCTGGAATCCAGTCACTTCTTACTTCCCTCCACCATCAGATCTCAACTGGGCTACTCCAACAGCTAATAATATCTAAACCCTGTCCAAGTCTCCATCCTCATTTCCTACTGGTCTTCTTGCTGTTACTGGAACATGCTAAATACATGCCAAGTTGATTCCCTTCTTAAGGTCTCTGCACTTGCTCAACTCCTCTGCCTGGAACAAACACACTCAGATCTGGCAGGCCTTTTCTCATTCTTCAGGCCTCAGCTTATATATCATTTCCATACAATGGCCTTCCTTGACCATAACAAATAATATTGCCACTCCTATCAAAAATCCTTATCTGGTTTTATTTTCTTCACAGCACTTTCATATACTTTTGAAATTATATTGTGCATTTATACTTTTAAAAAATATTATTTATAGTCTTTCTCATATCTACTGTATCCCCAGTAAGAACAATGCTTAGCACATAGTAGGAGATCAGTAAATTCATATGAAAATGAATAAGAAACCCAGTTTCCACCCACAATCAGTGGGTTAAGACAGATTTATAAACAGATAAACTATAACACTCTAAGTGCCATAACAGAGGTTTGCCATAGTCTGAGAGTAGAGAATAGGCTATAGGCCAGTGTGAGGAAGTTGCAAAGTAAGTAAGAAAAGAAAAGAAACTCAGGCAAGTGGGAGGTCCCAGAAAAATCCAAGACCCAGGAAAAAGTCACCTAGATTGCCAGATTTCTGGAGTGAAACTGCAGAAGGTAAGACTGGAGTGCAAGACAGATCCTTATGTAATCCCAAGAAGCCTGGACTTCATCCTGTAAGCTATGACGGACAAAGACATAAACTCCAAGACAGTGCAGGGAAGGTTTGATATTTCAGAGGTGCAGCTAGACAAAAGATGATGCTTGTACGAAATGGACACATCTAAGATGAATTCTGAGGGGGACTACATAAAAGGATAGTGCACGGGACTATGGAGGAGAGAATGGAAAGATAGGAAGTAACAAAAAGGTTGCCTTATATTTCATAGGTTTGAGATTTTTAGATATCCAAATGAGAATATCCAGTAAGCAATTAGGAATGGGCATTTTGGGGACTTTCCTGGTGGTTCAGTGGTTAGGACTCTGGCCTTCCACTACAGGGGTCATGCATTTGATCCCTGGTCAGGGAACTAAGATCATGCATGCTGCATGGTGTGGCAAAAAAAAAAAGAAAAAAGAAATTTGGGGGTGTCAAGCATAGGAGAGAAGCCAAAATTGAAAAAAATAAATGAGGAGGGGGAGAGAACATAGATCATCAGCACATAAACAGAATCTCATTTTTCTCTGAATTCTCACCGTTCGGATGTTCAATAAATGTCTGCTGAATATACATTTTATCTTTTCAACTAGATTAAAAATTATTCAAAGAGCTACTTTATGCATTTTGTGAACTCTCACAATACCTTGCATAGAACTAGGCACCCAAGATGCATGTACTAAGATTTCTGTTGATGGATAGATTCGTTTTTATTTTTGAAAGTTATTTTAACAAAAAAGTTTTATTCAAAAATAATTTTTAACTTTGAAACATAACTGATGCACTGCATTAGGAATGTAAAATGGTAGAAACACTGCAGAAAAAGTTTGGTAGTTCCTCAAAGAGTTACACAGAATTACTATATAACCCAACAATTCCACTCCTAGGTATATCCCCCAAAGAACTAAAAACAGGGACCAAACATCTGTACACAAATGTTCACAACAGTGTTAGTCACAATAGTCAAAAGGCAGAAATAACCCAAGTATCTGTCAATAGATGAATGGAAAAAAAACTATGGTCTAGGCCACACAATGAAACATTACTTAGCCAATTAAAAGAAATAAAGTTCAGATACTCTTCATCTACAGCACAGATGAGTGAAAGAAGCCAGACACAAAAGGACAAACATTATATAATTCCACTTATATACTTAATGCTACTGAACATTTAAAATGGTTAATATGGCCAATGTTATGCTATATATATTTTAATATACACAAAACCAGGAGCGAGCATAGAATTGCATCTTACACTATACATGAAATGATATTATATCACTTGAAGGCAAACTGTAATAGTTACAGATGCTATAAACTCTAAAGCAATCCCATTAATAACAAAAAGTTTTGTGTTTTTTTTTAATAACAAAAAGTTAAGGCTAATAAACAATGGAGATAAAATGGAATCACAGAAAATACTAAATAATTCAAAAGAAGACAGAGAAGGGTGGACTTCTCTGGTTGTCCAGCAGTTAAGACTCCATGCATCCAGGCTGATTCATGTTAATGTATGGCAAAAACCACTACAATATTGTAACTTGCCTCCAACTAATAAAAATAAATGGAAATAAATAAATAAAAGCTTAAAAAAAAAAAAAAAGACTCCATGCATCCAATGCAGGGGATGTGGGTTTAATCCCTGGTCAGCGAACTAATATCCCACATGCCATGTCGTCACAGGCAAAAAAAAGAAAGAAAAAAAAGACAGAGAAAGGGATATAAACAGTTACTATATAAAATAACCTCAATCTAAAGTTTGTGGAAAACTTGAGAAGTCTTAACATTAACCTAATATTAATGTGAACAAAAAGTCTCTTTTCCTAAGTGGAAAATCTCAGTTAAACTGGGCTGGAATAGGTGTGGACTGTGTTGTTTGGAAATAATTTTCCAGTACTCACACAGCTTTTAAGCAGTAGAATCATGATGAGAATCAAGACCTGTCTGATTCAAATCTACTCTCTGTCTCTGAATGGCTTATTTTGAAACCTTTCAAATATTCAGAGAAGTTGAAAGAATGATACATGGAACACTGGTTATTCATAACTCACCCATTTAACAATTTACCAATTGTTAATGTTTTGCTATATCTGTACTACTTTTGCACTCTTTACACATACCAGTTGGTTTGTTTGGTGATTTTTCTCTCAACTATTTGAAAGTTGCAGACACATTTCAGCCTTAACACTGAATAGAACCAATGTTTTTAACCACCATCCCATGCTGCCTCTTCTTCAAAAGTATTCATTAACAACATGACATCAAATCATTTGGATACACTCTCCAAAAATCTGCAATAACTCTCTACCTCTTTGAATATAGTCAAATAACTTTAGTCTTCTGTGAATAAGCCTGCAGCTCCCTTTCTCTTGCTTCTTTTCATGCACCAGTGTTCCAATCACCAGTCCATGAAAATACGAAGCAGTCTTTGTCCTTTGGGGCCCTTGCTCATGTCATTCCTTAGTCTGGGATGCCTTTCCCTTCTCTCTCCATCTGTCTTGGTCCTTTTTCTAATCTTTTAAGTCCCACCTCAAATGCCATAGAAGAAGGGGGCTGAAATTTCACAGGCTATGTTTCTCCAACAAATGACATGACATTTAGCACTCAAGTCGCTCAAGTTTACATGTCTCTCAAACATGAGTACCATTTCAGGACAGACACCAAGTCATCCTAGTGTCTACATACCCAGAATCTAACACAATGCCTCCAACTTGCTATGTATGGCTACAGATTTATGATTATTGAAATGAAGAAACAGGTGTAGTTCCAAGTAAATATAGTAAAGACAAAAAGAAAAAATTCCTGGACTTCCTTGATAGCACAGTGGATAAGAATTTGCCTGCTAATGCAGGGAAGATGGGTTTGATCCCTGGTCTGGGAAGATTCCACATATGGAGGTAACCCCGTGTGCCACAACTAATGAAGCCCATGTGCCTAGAGCCTGTGCTCCGCAAGAAGAAAAGCCACTGCAATGAGTAGCCTCTGCTTACCGCCACTAAAGAAAGCCAGTGCAAAGCAACCAAGACCCAGAGCAGTCAAAAATTTTAAAAAATAAATAAATAATTTTAAAAAACCCTCCTGGGGCTTCCCTGGTGGCTCAGTGGTAAAGATGTTTGCCTGCCAATGCAGGAGATGTGGGTTTGATCCCTGATCCAGGAAGATCCCACATGCCTCCAAGCAACTAAGCCTGTGCGCCCCAACTATGAAGCCTGTGCTTAGAGTCCGTGCTCCTTAATAAGAGAAATCACTGCAATGAGAAGCCCAAGCACCACAACTAGAGAAAAGCCCCTGCTCGCCACAACTAGAGAAAAGCCTGAGCAGCAACGAAGACCCAGCACAGCCAAACTTCAAGAAATAAATAATTTTTTAAAATTCCCTACTTCTCAGTTATCACAAATGATTGACAATGTCCATTAATGTCTGTGATACAAAAACCACCACCACCACAGGGCTTATATCAGTAGGATAAGCACTATGATATATTGTTTCTCTTATAAAGTCCAGTGTAAGACAAAATAATAAAATACCCAAGAGGAAAATAACTTACTGTAAAACCTTGGTAAAATAATTAAATAGTTCCTTGCACAGCACTTCACTGCTTTCAAAAAATCTTCACCTAAGAAAAAAAATTTTTTAATAAAAATTTAGTAAGATTTCATCAACTTCTTCCACTTGCCTTCTCAGTAAATCTGAAAACAGAGTACGAATTCCTATTCTCCAGTATGAGAAAAATCAGTTTAGTCACTTGTTCAACTGGTAGAACCAGATTCTCAATCCTCATTTTCCAATTTCCAAGCTTAGCTCTCTTCCAAAATACCACACGGCCCCCAAATTTGTTTCCTTGCTCAGAGGTCTTAGGAGCTAGTTCAGAGCAGTAATTTTGTGGCCAACTACTCAAACTCATTTCTGAGTCTATTATTAATTTTAATAATTAATGCAGTTTGCAACTGTATCCCCTGTACCTTGAAACATGTACAGCACCTAATAAGAGCTTAACAAATATTTGTTAAGCAAATGGATGAATAACAGTTTAAGAGCTATGTTGGTGGAGAAAAGGGAATTACTCTTCCCCCTCCACCCTCATACACCATAACCAAGTTTGTGTCAAGAAATTAGTTTGGCAAGCATCTATCTGACAGTTTATACCCATTAAAAGTAACGTCAATGCTCAAAACGACCCCTAGTGAATCTAATTTAGATCTTGTCAAATCCCAATACATCATCTCTAGATTTTCCTCCAGGAGGCAGCAAATTATATTACAATGATACCCAACATGGAGATCTGTTAAGATGCAGATTCTCAGACAAACCCAGGGATGAGATTCAAGACAGCCCCTTGGGTGATTGAGCCAGTAAGTAGACTGTGGGCCATATCGGAAGAATCATTAGGTATGTTCTGAAGTCAGAAAGAACTCTAATCAGATCCCAGTCTCACTGTTCAACATCTGTATGGCATCAAGTGAAAAACTTCATTTCACTCAGCAGTAATTTCTCACCTGTAAAATGGAGATAACATTACCTAACTTAAAGTGTTGTTTTAAAACGAAGCCAAGTAAAGTACCTAGCACAGTGCCTGGCACATAGCATTTGCTTAAAAAATGACAGCTGCTAGTCTTCATCCTTTGAGATTACTGAAGAGGAAAAAAAAAAAAGGACTTATTTCTCTCCAGCAGCTTTGGCTCTCCATTTCTTATTCACTCAACTTTTGAAGACAAGAACTTCTGTTTAATCCACTATTTGCTATCACATTAATTCTGGATTTCACATAAAGAGCCCTAGGAATGAGGGAAAAAGCTTCTAGAATGAGTGCCAGAAAGGAGTTTTAAGACTTGAATGCTTCTAACTCACCGTAGTCCAACAATCTGCGCAAAGAAGGGGCCCAGTCTAATAGCCTTTGAGTCTGGAAGAGCTGGGTCCAAGTCCTAGCTCTGCAAATGACTTGCTGTGTGACTTTCGGCAAGGCTCTGTCCCTTTCTGTGTCCTTTCAGTGTCTCCGTCTCACCAGCGAAAGGATTTCAACTTCAGTCCATGCGTCTCAAAGAAGTAGAGGTCTGATTTGTACTTAACCTGGTGTGTAGTTTTTAAAACCAAGATAATCAAGTCCTCTCTCCTGCCCAAGGCTCAGTTTACCCATCTAAAGTGGTGAAGGTGGCCCTCATCTTCTCGGTCCTGCTCCCAGATATCTGGGTTCCAAATGGCACAACGAGGACTTCGGCGGAAGAGCCGCACCTTTACCTACGAGCTGAGGAGCACCCAGCGCGTTCTATGGGGTGAAGGACAAACAGACCTCAAGCGCAGAAGCTGGGTCGGGTTCACTGGGTGGGGATGTGGGGCTTCGATGCTGGCCCTGCCTCCGCCCCTGCCGACAGAGGAAATAACCCCGAGGCACGCCCACCTCTCACGGCCCAGCCACTACTGTCCGCAGCGACCGTCGGCGAGGGGGTCCTCCCACCACACGTGAGACACAGGCGAAGACGACTCCAAGAGGAGCCAGCTGACCGCGCGGAGGCCAGAACATCTCACTCTCCCCGGTCTCCAGTCCCTCCCTTCGCCTCACCTCTCGAGTCTCGGCCGCACCGAGCGATCCGGCTCCAAGGCGCGTCCTCCGCTGTGGCGGGACCGAGGCGGTAGCGTGGCGCAAGCGGAGGTAGCCCACTCCCGGGCCGGCCTCCCTTTAACCCGCCAGTCCCCTTGCCCGCCCATCGCCCGGCCCCAGGAGGAGGTGTGGCCCGGCCGGGCGGGACTGAAGCGAGCGGTGAGCAGGAACCGGCCGGGAAGTGCGGAAGGCGACTATAGAGCGAAAATTCAGCTTGCGCAGTCACGTGGCACTGCGAAAGAGCGACGCGGCTATCAGCCAATGACGAGGCCAGAATTGGCAAGAGTTCCGCCCCCAAGCCGCTTTCCTCCTCGCGATTGGCTGTCCTGTACAGAAGATGCCACGCGTTCCTGATTATAAAGGAGATTTAGTGTGTTGAAAGTGAGCAGATGACGGGTCCTCCGGCTTAAGGTTGGGGGTGATGCGAGGACTCACTCTCGGAAGAGACGTGGAAATGCTCTAAGGAGAGCTTAAACTGTTCTTCCTTTAATAGGGGTATCTTTTTCATCTTCGACTTTTGGGCGCACCCCCCCCCCCCCTTTTACTGATAGAGAAAAAAACTGCTAGTCGCTCAGTTTCGTGTCCGACTCTTGGAGACCCCATGGACTATTGCCCGCCAGGCACTTCTGTCCGTGGGATTTCCCAGGCAAGAATAAGGGAACGACAGATAAACACACATGGAAAAAAAAAAAGAATAAGGGAATGGGTGGCCATTTCCTTCTTCAGGTGAGCTTCCCGACTCAGGGATTGAACCCAGGTCTCTCACATTGCGGGAAGATTCTTTACCGTCTGAGCCACCAAGGAAGCCCATTGATAGAAAAATGGAGGCCCTAAGTGGGAAAAGGTCTGCTACAAAGTAAGAGGGCCTCTTGCCCCAATTTAACTTCCTCTCCACCGAAGGTACCAATACCCAAAGGTTCTTTTAAAGATGTAAATGAGTATATAAAAATAAATATGAAATGTAATTCCAGTCCTCGTTTAAAATCCTCCGTGGCTTTCCTTGACATTCATAGATAAGGTCAAATTTCTCCCTATGCCCCCAAAGTCCTGAATGTCCGGGGCCCCGGCCCCTTCCTTCTAACGTCGCAACTCTCCTTCCTTCAGCCCTCTCCACCCATCCTAACCTCCTTTGACAAGTTTGTTCTCTTTCTCAACCTAGACACTGGTTCCAGTACCTGGTTTCTGCTTATTTCTCCAGTGTCAACCTAAAGACCTGCCTGCCCTTTCCTTGGCGACTGTCCTGCTAGTCACTTTCTAGCATGTAGTCTTCATTTAATTATGTGCCACAAACTAGGCACTATCCGATATAGATTTTATGTTCATTTGTTCATTTTCCATCTTACATTGCCTGTAGGGGGGTTCACAGATGATGATTGCATAGAATGATAGGATAGATGGGAGTGAAAGAAAACCAGTGAAGGAAACAAAATGGTTAACTTCCTTTTCTTCCCTTTTCAAGAACGCATTCAAGGAACTCCCTTTCTTATCCTGAGATGAGCCTCAGGTTTCTGTCACCCACCAGATTCAGAACTTCCAGAGTCACAAGCCATATCAGGATCAGAACACTTGGGTTCTGCTCCTGGTGCGATCTCTTAGCAATGAGGACAAATTGCATAATCTCACCTTTCCAAGGGTAATTAATGGCCCCACACTCAAGAGTCCTGGAGAGGGTCAAGTAAGACAATGGGTATTAATGTATTTTGTCTACTCCTTATAAGTTGCAAAACAAACAGAAGGCAACAGTTAACAATTTCTGGTTATTTATTTCTGGATGCACACAACTTCACATTTATTATCATATTTAGGCCTCATAGAAGCTTTTGTGGAGAAGGGAATTGCAACCCACTCCAGTATTCTTACCTAGAGAATCCTGTGGACAGAGCAACCTGGTGGGCTGTCTATGGGGCTCACAGAGTTGGACACGACTGAAGCGATTTAGCAGCAGCAGCAGCAGAAGCTTTTGAGGGGGTGTTATGTTATGATTCTCCCTTTTTAGGTGAAGAAATGAGACTCAGAGATATTAGGTGACCTGTCCACAGTCCCACGGTTATTAATAAATGACAACAGCATGATTTCAACCCAATTATAGCTGCCTGAAAAGCCCACTCTTAACCACTACACTCACTGTGTTAGTCAAATGTAAGACTCTATCCCCATCCTTGTGTGTAATAGATACCACTAAAGATTGGTTTAATATAATAACGGCTATCATTTTCTCTCTCTTATTCCATACGTTCTTGTCAACTTTTGTTGTTTTTGAGTTGCTAAGTCATGTCTCATGGACTGTAGGAGGACTCCTCCTACAGGCTCCTCTGTCCACGGGGTTTCTCGGGAAAGAATATTGGAGCAGGTTGCCATTTCCTTCTCCAGGGCATCTTCCCTATCCAGGGGTAGAACCTGCATCTCCTGCATTGGCAGGCAGATTCTTTACCACTGAGCTCCATGGAAGCCTCTCGTCTACTTTGCAGATGAAGAAATCGCAGCTTGGAATATTGTTACTTAACAGAGCCACTCAACTGACAAGTGGTGGATTCTGAGATGGGACAGGGAGGGGTTTTCTTTGTTATAGCTGTCTCTCTCCCAGGCTTCTCATTGGTGCCTCTCACCCCCCTAATTCAGCATCCAGGCTGCTATTTAATGTTGTGGTCCTCTCACCTACCCACATACAAATCCCCAGGGGCCTCATACAGCTAGGCTTTGGTCCACTGTTCCTACCGTGCCTTCATCATGCTCCAATTCTCTGCAGCAGGAATCTTAAGGTGTGAAACAGATAACCAAATCCCTGCTAAAGGAGAGCTGGCTAAGTAATAATCAGCTTTTCCTCAATAACAGCATGTCAGCAGCCCAGCCAGCCAGAACCCAGATCCCTTCACCCCTCCCAATCAAGCCTAAGTGTTTTCCATCCTATTGGTCTTAGGGTGCACAGAGGTGACTGGCAGCCAGAGGGTTGCACATTATAGCCATTACTCTGTCCCAAACTATTTTCCAAAGAGTAACTAATGATGTGTTAACTGGGGATGTTATGGGCCAGCAAAGAAGTCATCTCTGGTTAGGGATTACTTCAGGATTCAATTCCTCAGCCCTTCCTGACTACCCACTCTTCCAGGAAGGATAGGTCACTTCCTTTGAGACCCCACTATTGAGTGACTGTTACTGATTTGCTATTTGGGATTAATTTCTGCTGATACAGCTATTTTGCTTTTTTCATTTTCTTTTTTTTTTTTCTTTTTAATTTAACTTGATTATTCTTACGCAGAACTCACTGGTAGCTCAGCTGGTAAAGAATCCGCATGCAATGCAGGAGGCTCCAGTTCAATTCTTGGGTCAGGAAGATCCCCTGGAGAAGGGATAGGCTACCCATTCCAGTATTCTTGCCTGGAGTATCCCATGGACAGAGGAGCCTGGTGGGCTCCAGTCCACAGGGTCGCAAAGAGTCAGAGACGACTGAGCAACTAGCACTGATTATTCTTAGAAATAGGTAACATGTACAAGTAAACAAATTCAAAATATCAAAGAGTTTACAATGAAAAGTAGATCTCTCTCCTACACTATCCATTCTTACCCCAGCATCCTTTTCTGGAGGCAAACACAGCACCAGCTTCCTCTGTTGCCTTCCAAGTTAGTCTATACCAGAAGTTCTCTACTCTGGCTACACATCAGAATCTCTTGGGAAACTTTTAGAAAATAAAAATACTTTGGTCTCATCCTCAGATATTATGATTGAGTTGGGAAAGAGTGGGCTCAGGCATTGATGCTTTTTAAAAGCCCACCAGAAGATTCTGATGTACACCTAGGGTTGACAAGCCAGTGATCTATGCATGTACAAGAGTCTCCCAATCAACCAATCAATTAGTCACTCTCATATATACTTAAAAAAAAAAAAACAAAAAACGAAATGGGCTGGGACTTCCCTGGTGGTCCAGTGGTTAGGAATCCATCTTGCAATGCAGAGGACAGACATGGGTTCAATCCCTGGTCAGGGAACTAAGATCCCATATGCCTTGGAGCAACTAAATCCACCTGCTGCAACTACTGAGCCTGCACGCTCTGGAGCTTGTGTGCCACAACTAGAGAGTCCATGCACTGCAGTGAAAGATCCCGCATGACGATGAAGATCCTGCATGCTGCCGCTAAGACCTGACACAGCCAAATAAATAAATAAATAATTTTTAAAAAAAAAGAAATGGGCATACAATATATTATTATTCTATACTCTTAGAAATTAATAATACTAAACTTTGAAGATTGTTCCATCTCAGTGCATAAAGAGCTCCTTTATGACTATCTATTGCTAAGTAACAAATCACTCCAAAACTTAGTAGCTTAAAATACCAATACTCATTTTGTTATTTCTCATGGTTTCTGTGGGTCGGAGGTTTGCTGAGAGTTTCCATGGGTGGTTCTGGCTTGGTTCTCTCATAGAGCGATATAGTCAGATGGTGGCTAGAGTGGAGACAGAGAATGAAGAAGCTGAAGGCTGAACATCTCTCTTCATGCAGAGTCAGGGCCTCACCCTGTGTCTCTCTGTATGGGCTAGTTTAGGCTTCCTCACATCATGGCAGTTTCAGGGCAGTCTGTGCTTAAATGACCTCTGAAGACTTCAAGGGTTCCAGTAATAGAAGGATGCTGTATAGCCTTTTAGGATCTAGCCTCAAAAGTCACATACTTGCAAGTCTCAATAAGAGACGTATCAAAGTCACATTGTAAGAAGGATATGTGGGGTGGGGAAGGAATATTGCTGTGGCTATCTTTGGCCATAGCAGCTGCATGGTATCCCACTCTTCAGGGGGACCATCATTCATGTAAGCATTGATGGACATTTATATTGTTTCCATTCTTTTTAACTAATTAATTAACTTGACCATGCTGGGTCTTAGTTCTGGCATGCAGGCTCTTAGTTGTAGGATCTAGTTCCCTGACCAGGGACTGAACCCGGGCCCCCTTCATTGGTAACAAGGAGTCTTAGCCACAGACCACCAGGGAAGTCCTCTCCACTTTTCCTCATCTCCCTCTCCCCCAGTTCCTAGAGGGAGCTTGGCCCTTCTTGATCACTTGCCTCTCAAGGATGCTGTGTGGCAGGATAGGAAGTAACTATTCTCAGACTCAAGGAGAGATCCTGTCTTCTTTTTGGCCTTTGAGGAAAATTAGACTGAATTGTCCCAGAGAGGGAAAGAATGGAGGAGGAAAGGAGATTTTTGAAAGCCTATGCCAAGAGGGCTAGGCTTGGCAGGATCTACGAGTGACAAGGACCTGGGCCTCGTCCTGCCTTGGGGAGGTGGGAAGGTTTGCCACGTGGGTGCCTTTTGGTAGCTCTGGGAGCCTGAAGCCATAGCAAGAATCCCAGAACCCTGGCCAAGAACAGCACTGTTTCAGGGGCATTATCAGTTTGGACAAGGGGCACATGTGTGGACACAGAATGAAGCAAATAAGGTTACAGGGCTTTTCTCCAGCTGAACTGAGTTAGACCAACAGGCCTTCACATGACCCTGGGGTGGAACGATGGTCACAGTAATTATTGAGATTGGATATCCTGCCAGCACTGTGGGGTGGGGGCTTGGAACATATACAATTTGATTTGGAAGAAGAAAAGAAATGTAACTCTTACACTGGGGGTGAAGCAGTACAAGTCACCCTTGCTATAATATTTAGGTACAGAAAGTGATCTGTTACTTGGGGTTTCATAGTGATAACAAGCCCCAGCATTCCAGATATGTTCTTTCAGGATTCTGGGCCAGGTGCTGTGGGAAATGGTCATTCAAGATGGAACACGATCGCTGCACTAAAATATTGACTTTCTCAACATTTCTTTACTTAAATGCTTTTATTTTTGGATAGCCAGGATAACATCTTAAAAGATTAGTAGTTGAAATTGTTCTTTCTGTTCATATTTTTATTAAAAGGTGACAACAATAAGAAAGTGCACAAAGATTTAGCAAATGTTCTTTAAGAATACCAAAGAAAAGAAAAAAGAAGGAAAAAATCAGCCTAAATAACCAATGGTCAGAAATATGTTAAATTATGGTACAGCCACCCAGTGGAACTCTGTGAGGCCATTAAAAGTCATGTGGTAATGGAATATTTAATAGCACAGAAAGATGTTTACATACATGTTAAACAAACAAAATATCTAGGGACTTCCCTGATGGTCCAGTGGTTAAGACTCCATACCTCCAATATAAAGAGCAGGGGTTTGATCCCTAGTCAGGGAACTAAGCTCCCACATGCTCTGTGGTGCAGCCCAAAAAGTATTAAACTACCTTCATAGGCGTCCCTGGTGGTTCAGGTGGTAAAGAATCTGCCTGCAATGCAGGAGATCTGGTTTGATCCCTGGGTCAGAAGATCCCCTGCAGAAGGGAATGGCAACCCACTCAAGTATCCTTGCCTGGAGAATCCCATGGGCAGCAGAATCTGATGGGCTACAGTCCATAGGGTCACAGAGAGTCAAACATGACTGAATGACTAACATACACTTTTTATTGAGAACTAGCCACAAAGAAAGTTCTATACATACACTGCCACTAAGCCTCACCACAGTTCTATAAAATAAGTATCATTATTATCCACAATTTACAAATGAGAAAATTGAGACCAGATTTTAGGAAATTGATCCCTGTTCAGGGAACTAGATCCCACAGGCCTCAGATAAGAGCTCACATGCAGCAACTGAAGATCCCAGCACAGACAAATAAATAAAAATGAATATTAAAAAAAGAAGAGAAAATATAAATGACGTAAAGGTTAAAACGCATCTAAGGAGAAAATTTTGCACGGCTCATCCATCACCCAGGTTAGATCCTCAAAGTATAACAAAGACAACTTCACAGACTAGCCACGCTCTGGAGGCAGACTCAACAGGAAACCCAAGTTGCTCAATAAAGGCGTTAAGTTAACGTCAGGAGGCGGGACAGTGAGGAACTGACATCAACTCTAGGTCAAGGATAAGAACAAATGAAATATCCAGACAGCCAAGATTAACTATAAAATGAGGGTGTGTTTGTGTGTGTGTTCGGTCACTCAGTCGAGTGTGACTCTTTGTGGCCCCATGGACAGTAGACCATCAGGCTCCTCTGTCCGTGGAATTTTCCGGGCAAGAATACTGGAGCAAGTTGCCATTTCCAACTCCAGGGGACCTTCCTGACCCAGAAATAGAACCCAAGTCTCGTGTGTCTCCTGCATTGGCAAGTGGATTCTTTGCCATTGTGACACCTGAGAAGCCATAAAATGAAGGTGGAGCACAATAAAATGAGGCTGGAGGCCATTCCAGCAGTTCCAAGGTGGGGCCAGGAAAACTTCCCTTCTATGGCTTCACAGAGGTTGTGCAGTTTGGCAAGCCAGAGGTGAAAGTCCTCCAATCAGGAAATGGAGGCTAAATCAACATTTAATGTCAGCAAAATGTCCTGAAGGGGGGGGACACTCAACGCCCAGTGACGTAAATTACCCAGGCTGGCCCCACTGTTTCTCAGGCCGTCTCCCAGTCAACCAATGTGTCTTCCACACCTTTTTCTTGCTACTGTACCCACTTCCTTCTCTCCAGTCTCTCAATCCTCATTCTAGGCCAATTCCTTATTCCTCTGGGAAAATTGCAAATCAACTATACTCCAATAAAAATTATTTTAAACATATTTGCAACCACTTCCTTACTGATTAACGGGAATCATCTTCCTAGTTAAATGCTGATATTCAAATCCTCTGCCTTATCCTGGGCTTACCTACTTTCAATGACAAGGACTTGACTATGTTTAAGGTAATCTGGTTAATCTTCAATAGTTGTGATAACTAATAATGATTGGATGACTACTATTAAATTGAACAGTCTGAAACTGCTGTCCCTAGAGGACAAAAATAGTCAAAGAGGAGCAATTTTATATGGTTCAACTTAACATGCACTGGGTACATAGCTGCACATTACACAATATATTATTTCATCTCCACAACCACCATGTTAAAGAATTCTAATTTTATAGCTAAGCAAAGTGAGGTCCAGGGATATTAAATAATTTACACACCACCTCTTAAGCACTATGGGTATTGCTTTTTTCTTTTTCCCTCACTGCAAGGCTTGGGCTATCTTAGTTCCACAACCAGGGATCGAACCTAGGGCCCTGGCAGTGAGAGTGCTAAGTCCTAACCACTGGAACGCCAGGGAATTCCTTGGTGTTGCCTTAGTATAATAACTTTTGTCTCTGACCTACTGGCTTGTCTGGCTCTCTGGTTCCTCACTGAACAAGCTGGCACACTCCACTCCCAATAATCTTTCAGAGCCTCTTCCTAGTTGAACATCCTCAGTTCCCTCATCATTGCTATTAACACAAGTGATGAACAGTGGGGGCCTGTGGACACCACTTCAATAACACTAGGATTTGCGGTGGCCACTGACATACAATACAACCCATTCCTATTCTAGCAGCTCCTGAATTTCATGCTCCTCTTCTTTCCAAAAAGGTGCCTCACAAAATACCTTTCCACACATACCTCTCCTTCACCCAGTTGATTCCTTGCTGTGCCCTATTTCTTTCCTTTATTCCCTCCTCTTTACCTCCAAACTCTGTGTCTTAAAACCACCTATGGACCCAGCAGTTCCACTCCTGGGTATATACCTAAGAGAACCAAAATCACATGTCTACACAAAGACTTGCATAGCTAAAAAGTGAGAATAACCTACATGTCCACTAACTAATAAATGGGTAAATGAAATGTGGTATCTATATCCATCATAATGGAACATTATTAAGTCATAAAAAAGAATGAAGCTCTTTGGATGGATAAACCTTGAAAATATTATGCTAAATGAGAATGGTCAGACACAAAGGCCACACACATATTGTATAATTCTATTTATATGAAATGTCCAGAATAGATAAATCCACAGAGAAAGGAGATTAGTAGTTACCAGAGGATGAGAAAATAGATTAGTGGGGGCACAACAGAAGAAATACACTAAAAACCCCTGAATTATACCCTTTAAAAAGATGTTTTTATGTAATGTGAATTTTATCTCAATCAACACATATTTTAAAATCATCTATGATTTGAGTCACCTAACTTTTCAAAGCTTTTCAGTGAAATATAGATCTTGGGGTAGAGATTATGTTAAATAAGTAGTTCCAGCTTTCCTTCTGGGAGGATCCTTTGGCAAGGCTTGTGGTCAGAAACACAGAGGTCAGCCATTCCTGGTCAGTCTTGTCTCATCCCAGCCCATTTGGAGTCATGGAACCAGGAGTGCTAGAGATAATGTTATTCAACTCTTTTGTTTTGTTCTTAGGAAAATCAACAGAGCCTTGAGAGAAAACAGAACATTTTCAAGGTCACAGAATGAGTCAGTGGCATTGTTGGGCCTACAGTCCTGTTTTCTTCTTTCAAGTAGAACATGTTCGTGTTTAGACTGGACTACAGAAAGCATTCTATCCTACGCATACTGGTAGCCCCTGTTTCCAATGAAAGAAGCTTGATTTTCCTTCGCTGACATCTGAAATCAGGCCCATTGAACAGGCTTATAGGAGGTGACCTGATGCAAATACTAGCTTATCCCTACCTAGCCAACAACTAGCACTAAAGTTTGTTAGCAGATTTGACTATCTCATTCTGGCATATTGAAAAATAAGGTAAAAATAGATTTCTTGCAAAAGAGTTGCTTATATTCCCAGCCAGAGCTAAGCCCGGTGGGCATATGACAGGAAAGGACCTGGGCTGGCCTGTTGTAGAGACTTTTTAAAAGGGGTAACGCTTTACTCCTATCCTCAAAGACTTTGAGTTTGATGAGAGTACAAATGTATAGAAATAACACAGCCTAGAATGTAGAAACTCCTATTGACATGGAAGCAAACCAATAGTTTGGAGTTCAAAGTAGAAAAAGTCTAACTGGAGCATAAAAAATCCATGGTGGGAACAGCATTTGGACTGGGTGGTATGGGACAGGCCAAGAGCTCAGCAAGAATAAAGAGGCAAAGTCAGAGAGAATGGAAAACACTAGGGTGGAGCTTAGAGCAGGTGTAGAGAAACTGTACAAAATAAAGTAAGAAGGAATATTGGGGCCAAATTTCGGAGTGCTATTAATGTCAGGATTAAGAAAGATTGCTCAATTTTTTGAGGGGTGCAGTAGGGGTTAGAACAGCCTCAGAGTGTGGGTTAGAACACACACTCTGATAGAGCCTTGTAGAGCAAAATTCGCATTATTTATTCAAACCCTTAGATAGCTACAAGCTCTTTGGGCCTGGGATTTCACTTCTAGATATTTCCACTAAGAAATGTAAGTGTTCATTAGAGCATAATTTATACTATTAGAAGATTAGAAACAACAGAGGAGTGGAGCGGTTGTTCTCAATAGGAATAATTTGATCTCAGGGGACATTAGGAAATGTCTGGAAATATTTTTTATTTCCACAACTTAAAGGGAAGGGAGTGCTATTGGCATCTAGTGGGTAGAGGCCAGGAATGTTGCTAAGCACCTTTATAGTGTACAGGACAGCTTCCCACAACAAAGAATTACTGAGCCCAAAATGCCAATATATGAGTATTGAGAATATATGAGAATATATGTATAGATATAGATAGATATGGAAGGATGAAAAAATATACAAAGACTATTGGTGACGATAAAATCTGGGATTATGTTTTATTTCAATTTTTTCTTTTATAACTTCCTGTACTTTCTAAATTTTAATCAAGAATATATAGGATTTTGTGGGACTTCCCTGGTGGCCCAGTAGTTAGTTAGGAATCTGCCTTTCAATGCAGGGGATGGGGGTTCAACCCCTGGTTGGGAACTCAGATTCCAGATGCTGCAGGACAACTAAGCCCACATGCCACAACTAGAGAGAAGTCCATACACCTCAGGGAAGACCCAGTGCAGCCAAAAAAAGAAATATAGGGCTTTGTAGTAGGCAGAGTAATATAATTCAGTTTGAGTCCAAGGGACGAAGGTTTAAGTCCTAGCCTGAGTCCAAGAATCAGGAGTGCCAACATATAAGGGCAGGAGAAGATAGATGTCCCAGCTCAAGCAGAGGGCCAATTCACTCTCCCCTCACCATTTTTTTTCCCCCTATTCAATCTCCTGATGGATTGGGGGATGCTCACCTGTGTTGGGGAGGGTAAAATTCATTACTTTGTCTACTGACTCAAATCCCTATCTCTTCTGAAACACCCTTAATGACAAACCCAGAAATAATGTTTTACTAGTTACCTGGGCATCCTTTAGCCCAACTAACACACAAAATGAACCACCACTAACATCATTTAAAAACAACATTACTGAGCATCAAGGATTATGCTAGGCAGCCTTGCAAAGGCTCAGCAATCAGTCCTGACAGGTGCCTGCCCTCACTAGAGCTCACAGTATAGAGAAGAAGACAGAGTTGACAAACATAAAACAAGAAAACACATTTTAATAGTCATAGAGGAATTAAATGGATGATATGGCAGGCAGGAACTGGGGAGAGAGTGATTGGGGCTCCTTTAGATAAGACAATTAGGGGTGACTAGCATGAGCTGAGACCTTGAGGCTGAGGAGCTGGCGAGCCAGGGATTCACATTCCAGACAGAGGGCTCACGTTAGTTACGGTGGATGTATTTGGAAAAGTTGTTGCAAGGTCCACCAGACCAAGGGTCATCTGTATACACAGTGTTGAATAGGCACAGTATCCCGGAAATTAATTAATTACACTCTACAATAAAGCAAGTGATCTATTAATACTTTCCATTAAAGTTCACTTACACAGCTCAAAGTGCCAAGCACAGTCTATGATCCTACATTCCACAGTGTTTTTAACACAGGTGTGCCAGGCTCTCACATATATATATCCATAGTCACTACAGTGAATTTTATCCAGAAAGAATGCACTCTTTTCCTGCCCTAGTGGGTTAGGAGAGACAACCCGATGAGGATTCTGGTATTTTGAGCCTCACTGGAGCTGATAAAACCCACACTATTGTGTGCGTTTCTGACTGACAACCCAAGAAGATACTGACTGAAGCCAGCAAAAGCACCCTAAAATGTCAAACCAAAGATCAGGGACTGAGGACAATAGAAAGTTAAGCCTCTACGTAAAGCACAGAAACAAAAATGTTAACTAAAGGTTACCTCTGAATAGCAGGATTATGGGTGATTTTAAGGGTCTTCTTTGTGTATTTTCTATAGTAAACATGAGTATTATAATAGAAAAAAAACCAACTATGAAAGGTGTTGTTTTTACAAAGTGAAAAGTGAAAGTCACTCAGTCGTGTCCAACTCTTTGCAACCCCATGGACTATACTGTCCATGGAATTCTCCAGGTCAGAATACTGGAGTGAGTAGTCTTTCCCTTCTCCAGGGGATCTTCCCAACCCAGGGATCAAACCCAGGTCCCCCTCATTGCAGCTGAGCCACCAGGGAAACCCTGTTTTTATAAAGGTCTTTCAAATTCAGAGATGTAATGTGGAGATTTGACCCATAATGTGCACAAGGGAAGCAAGTTCAGTGGCGAGCGTGCAGAGGGAAGCTGTGTGTTAGGGAGATCCTGGGGACGGGGGTGCAGAAGAGTGGGGTGAGGGGCGAGGGGCGGGAGGTGGATGCCCAGTTCCTGTCAGCTCTAGCCATTTCTGTTGCCGAGGAACTGGATATGGAGTTGTTAGATCTTCTGATTCTCTGAGAGAAGCTAAATGAACCTCTTAAACAGTAAACATGGGCTTCCATGTTAAATGTTAAAGAAAAATACCATACAGGGCAGAGAAAAGCATGTTTATAACAGTATGATGTCTTGTGTTAGCAGTTTGCAGCCTCTGTTTTTGGTGTTTTCTTTTACTTGATCTCAATGCCAGCTCTGTGCCAAATTTTCTTCTCCTATTAGCAGACCAAGGTGAAAAGAGAACTCTCACCTCTCCCATCTGGGGCCCAGGAGCATCCGGAACACCCTGATCCTCATAATCCTTGTTCTGGGGAAATATTAATGATTTAATCTCCCAAGCTCACTCACTCTGCTCTGCAGCCACACCAGCGAGGTTCACAGACAAGACTCAGAGAAGTCTAGGCCAGGCTCACCCTCATCCACAGAAATAGACAGTGCAATTCCCAGTCATGGGCGAGGTGACGGCAGAGGAGGTAGAGAAGTTTCTGGACTCGAATGTTGGCTTTGCCAAACAGTACTACAACCTGCGCTACCGGGCCAAGGTCATCTCGGACCTGCTGGGACCCAGGGAGGCAGCCGTGGACTTCAGCAACTACCACCCGCTGAGCTGCGTGGAAGAGAGTGAAATTATCTTCGACCTCCTGCGGGACTTTCAGGACAACCTGCAGGCCGAAAAGTGTGTCTTCAATGTCATGAAGAAGCTGTGCTTCCTGCTGCAGGCTGACCGCATGAGCCTGTTCATGTACAGGGCCCGGAATGGTATCGCAGAGCTGGCCACCCGGCTCTTCAATGTCCACAAGGATGCTGTGCTTGAGGAGTGCCTGGTGGTGCCTGACTCAGAGATCGTGTTCCCCCTGGACATGGGAGTGGTGGGCCATGTCGCGCTCTCTAAAAAGATCATCAATGTCCCCAACACAGAGGAGGTATCCTCTTCCCCGTGGGAGTGGGGGGCAGGGAGGCATTATTCCATGGGGTTAGGAGGGGAGGGTATATGGGATGGGGAGCTGTCGGCCGCCAAGATGAGGCTGGTGACCACTTAGCACTTTTCTTTCTTTTTTCACTTGTCTATTTTTTTTAATTAATTTATTTTTTGCTGCTCTGGGTCTTCATTGTTCTGTGAGGGCTTTCTCTAGTTGCTGTGAGTAAAGAGCTACTCTTCCTTGCAGCATGTGGTGGCTTCTCTTGTTGCGGAGCTTGGGCTCTAGGTCCTTGGGCTCAGTAGTTACCACATAGTGGGATCCTCTCAGACCAGGGATCGAACCTGTGTCCCCTGCATTGCCAGGCAGATTCTTAACCACTAGATCACCAGGGAATTCTATTTGTTTATTGATAACTTTTTATTAAAAAAAAAATCAGAAGAGTTTAAAATATAGTACCAAGAACTGTATGTTGTTCATCCCAATTCATCAACTGTTTACACCTTACCTGGTTTCCCTGATGGCTCAGCTGGGAAACAATCCACCTGCAACACAGGAGACCTGGGTTCAATCCCTGGGTTGGGAAGATCCTCTGGAGAAGGGAAGGAGAATTCTATGGACTGTATAGTCCATGGGGTCTCAAAGACTTGGACACGACTGAGCAACTTTCACTTACACCTTACCACATTTGCTTTATGTCTCCATTTTTTCTGAGGCATTTGGGAGACAAACACAGACAACATGTCCTTTTAACCCCAGGAATTTTTCTGTGTATTTCCAGAACAAGGACATTTCTTACATAGCCAAAGTACAATGATCAAACTCAGGAAATGTGACAGTGGTCACAATACTCTTATCTAATGAACAGTCCATATTCAGTTATTTGCGAATCGTCTCAATGATGCCCATTTAGCACTGTCTCTTTAGTCTCCGATCTGAAACAGTTTCTCAATCTATCTTTGTTTTCCATGACTCTGTTTTTGAAGGATACAGGCCAACTTGTTCTGCAGAAATGGCCCTCCATTTGGGCTTGTCTGATGTGTCTTCACATTTAGGTTCAGGCTACGCATTTCTGGCAGGACTGTCACAGAGGTGATATTATTTTTACTTTGTGCTTTGCGTCAGGAGACATAGGCTGACAGTCATTACGGAAATGCTAAATTGACCACTTGGTTAAGCACTTGGCTCTGTCTTCTAAGAGTTTAGGGTTCTGTGGGATTCTCCTGGCAGCCCTGACAAAGACTTCTTTGATCACCTACAGCAAATCATTTAATGCAGTTCTCCCCATAACCATCAGTCAGGGTCCACTCCTACTCATCCTTCAGATCTTAGCTTAAAGTTCACTTCCTCAGGGAGACCCTCCCAGATCCTTCTCTAAGTTTCCTCCCTAAAACCATTTACCACAATAAGCCCTGGAAGCCAGGGACCGTGCCTGCCTTGTTGTCCACTTTATACCAAATGTTTGTCCACTTTATAGCAACTGTTCACTTTATAGCAAAGGTTTGGCACAAAGAAGATGCTCAACAAATACTTAGCAAAAAGACTCACACTCAGGTAATTTTGCAATAATCCCTTTAACACCCGTCTCACCCCAATATTTGCCCTATGCTGGCAAGGCCCATGTGGGTCTCATTTATTGCTGCACTGGCCTAACCAGGAGCCTGTGTTCAGTCATTCCCAAGATCCAGCCTGGACATTTTGTGACTTTGTGTTCCCCTTATCTCTAACCTAATTTCAGATTAAAGGTCTTAAAATTAAAAGCTGGGGAGGTATGGGGCTTCAGAGATTGTCTCATCCAGCTGACTTATTTAATGGATGAGAAGTCTGGAGTCAGAAGATCTTGAGAAGGGGCTTGCCCAAAGTCACCAAGGCATCAGAGCAGAGCTTCCTGGACTTCACATGTACAGCTGTAAGAATTCCAATGGATTATCCTTTTGACTTGGATTCCTTTTTTGAAAAAAACTAATTCCTTCATTATTTGACTGTACCAGGTCTTAGTGATGGCACGAAGGATCCTCTAGTTATGGCATGGGGAAATCTTTAGTTGGGGCTGGCGAATTCTTAGCTGCAGTACATGGGATTTAGTTTCCTGACCAGGGAGTGAACCCTGGCCCCCTGCACTGGGAGGGCAGAGTCTTAGCTACTGGACCACTAGAAAGTTCCTTGAGTTTCTTGGCAAGATGAAAGGCGCAGACTTGGGCCTTTGTGGAACCTGGTTTTCTTTGAAGTATGCTAGGCTAGATCTCCTATGGGGTTCCTCTCTCCTTGCCCCTCCTAGGGTAAGGGTAATTCTGCACCCTGGGAACTTTCCTGAGGACTCACCCATCTGGACTAGAGTCTGTTCTCCCTTCAACTCTCTCTAGACTTCAACTGTAGCCAACATGGGTTGTCACAGACTTATAACTGATTATCCCTGTTTTACATATGATGAAATTGAAATCTTTTCTCAGTCACACAGAAAGCGGCAGAGCAGGGATTTGAATTCAGGCACTCTGACTGGTGCCACACCCATCACTGCTCTGCTATTCTCTACTTCCTCCTGGCCTATAAAACGAGTGCATTAAACTAAGTGCGGTGTACAAAAAACAGGTTGTTGCATATCCCGTGGCAGAAAATTGAGATGTTAAGCTTTGAGGGCAGATCTGGGTGTGAATCAAGACTCCCTTTCTAATAACATGGCCTTGGCAAACTGTTTAGCTTGTGTGGGCTCACTTCCTGATTTGTAGAGTAGAGGGAGAAAGCCTAGCTTCTCTAAGTGTTGTGTAGGATAAAAGGAGAGAATTCTTTCTCCTCTAGCATAGTTCTTAGTGCATAGTTTAGGCTCTTACGGCAGCTTCTCCTCCTTGTTAATATTACTACTACTTTGTTGTTGCTGTTAAGGAATTTATTCTATGGAATAGATGCTGGATCATGTCTGTGTGGGTCTTGGAGAGGAATCCAGTCCTGTCTTTCTGGAGCTTTCAGTTTAGATTTTGTTTGTGGGAAAAACAGAGAACAGAGGTGCTGAAAGCTTCTGTGGACCCTGGTGTTGAGGGCCTGAGGATTTAAGTAGACTCTCTGATCCTAAAATATCCCTAAGAGTTTGCTGAGCCCCTGTGCTAAAGGACAGCCTGCTGTTTCCTTGTCAGCCCCAAAGTTCATCCTGGACGGGATGGCTGTGTTCCCGGGAAGCTTTTGGGCCAGGCAGCCCCCGTGGTGTGTGCCTCAGGTCTGAAGTGATGTCAGTTCAGGTCAGCAAGCCTGTGTCCTTCAGTTGTACATATCTTCCTCCTTGAGATATCATACTTTATTGGGGTCTGTGGACAGACACTGGGAGCTGGATGGAGAAGAAGCAGGGATATGGTATAGACTGGGGGGTGGGTGGTCCCTGAACCACTAATAAGTGATACTCTTAGCCTTTAGCACACTTCCCAGCAGCCCCCACCAAAACCTGAAAGTGGTTGTAATTACTGCATTGAAAAATGTAAAACCATGTATGGGGTTTCCTGTGGTTGTAATGTGGCTCCCGTGCTCTGACACATTCTTAATTATCCTTGGGATCTTCTTGGGGGCAGCTTGTCATTAGGGCTGCTAGATATAATGTAAGCTGCCCAGTTGAATTTGAATCTTAGATAAACAAAGAGTACTTTTTTTTTTGGTTGAGCTGCATGCCATGTGGGATCCTAGTTCCCCAAGCAGGGATTGAATCCATGCCTCCTGCGATGGAAGTGTGAGTATTAACCACCGGACCACCAGGGAGGCCCCAGAGAACTATTTTAGTATGTGTTACGTGCCAATAACTGTTAAACTGTCAATATTCAATGCTGTGACTGGACAAGCCCTTGTGGTTCCAATGATGAATGCAAGATACCCCTTAGCACTAGTGATCAGGAAACTGAAAAAACAAAGGCTTATTACTTATAAGACCTGGAAATTACATTGCATACCTGGGGCCACACAAGGAGGTCTCAGGTTAGAGAGGGAGAGAGTGGGCTCTGGCCTAGGATTTTCATGAGGGTCGAGGGTTTCATGGGCTCACTTTTTATTAGCGAATTTAAAACATAAGAGCAGAAATTGAAATCTTGGTAAGAGAAAATAGAAAGCAAAAAGTGGCTCCAAATGATCAGTTATCAAGATCAACCAAGATCTTTAAAACAAAGGAGCCTCAGTGTGAGGAGGTGGCATGGCTCTTTATCTAGTGTGTGGCTGACAATGTGTCTACTTGAGATAGCCAGATAGCCATCTTTGAGATGGATGTCAACAATCAAACCCTCAGTCATACACTTACATTACAAAAATGAAAACAAACAACTACCAAGAGTGTCCAGCTCACACTATAGTATACCGTATGCAATATATGATATACTAAAAAAATTGTTTACCTGAAATTAAAACTTAATTAATCCCTGTGTTTATTTGCTAAATCTGGCAATCCTACTTGACATTCAGTGTATGTCTGTGTATTTATTCTTTACCCTTTCTCGTTGGGAAAGCCCACAAGGCTTGTCTATTCCTGCGTATCTTATTCACCATTACTGGTCCCCAGACCTAGCCCAGGGCCTGGGACAGAATGGGTCCTCATTATAGTTTATTGAGTGAATAATAAGTGATGGCCCTTTCCCAATGGGCTGTGATATTGTGATTTATAAAAAGAAATATTTATTTGGTCTTTGTCCTGGTTCCTGACACAGAACTGACCCTTGTAATTTCCTGAGTGATAGAACCATCTGACACAGAGCTCCTAAGTCCCTTGGAGTTTCCTGGGTGGTAGGTGGTCTTTTGTTCTAATGAGAGGACTCTTGGTGGACTCCTGGATGGGGACCAGAAAGATAAAGCCTTGATTAGACACCTGAAACCTTCAGCCCATCCCCTATTCTCTTAAGAGGGTTTCCCAGGTGGTGCTAGTGGTAAAGAACTCGCCTGCCAATGCAGGAGGACATAAGAGATGCAGGTTCAATCCCTAGGTTGGGAAGATCTCCTGGAGGAGGGCAACGGCAATCCACTCCAGTACTGTTGCCTGGAGAATCCCATGGACAGAGGAGCCTGGCAGGCTATGGTCCATAGGGTTGCAAAGAGTTGGACATGACCAAAGTGACTTAGCACACACCCACCAATTCGAGAGACTCAGGTTCGATCCCTGGGTCAGCAAGATCTCCTGGAGAAGGAAATGGCAACCTACTCCAGTATTCTTACCTGGGAAATCCTATGGATAGAGGAGCCTGGCGGGCTACAGTCCAGGTGGTTGCAAAAGAGTTGGACTCGACTTAGCAACTAAACAACAACATTCTCGTAAGAGGGGAGAGGGGCTGGAAATGGGGTTAATAATTGATTATGCCTTTGTGATTAAACTGTCATAAAAAAACCTCAAAAAACAGGGTTCTGAGACCTTCTGGGCTGGTGAACACATACATGCATGTGCTGGGAGGGTAGTGTACACCCCAACTCCAGGGGACAGAATCTTCAGCACACAGGACCTTTCTGGATCTCACCTTATATATCTCTTTATCTGACAATTCATCAATCAGTACCCTTATTCTATTCTAAGACTGTAAATGTAAATACTTCCCTGAGTTCTATGAGCTTTTCTGGCAAATAATCAAACCCAAGGAGTGGGTGACTGGAACCTCGATTTACAGCCAGTCAGGCAGAAGTACAGATGACAATCTATGACTTGACATTAGCCTCTGAAGCAGGGGCAGTCTTGAAAGGCTGAGCCCTTCAGCTGTAGGTTCCTGTTCTCCAGGTAAACAGTGTCAGAACTGAACTGAATTGTTGGATACACAGCTAGTGTCAGAGAACTGGTCAGTGTGGGGAAAAAAAAAACTACATATCTGGTTTGCAAAGTGTTGTGAATATGGTAGTTATGTGAGAGTAAAGGAAAACAGTGAGTTTCTTTTAGACAGTGATAATCCCATTTCTGAAGACTGAACCTAAAAGCACTGTCATTTCCAGAGGCTCTTACACTGGTTGTCCTGCTCTCCTTCCCGCCCTATGACACCTGGGTGTCATGCCAGGCCAGAAAGAAACCTCAGAGAGAACCTGGTCTGACACTGTGATTTTACTGAGGAGGAAACTGAGGCTTGGAGAGGTTTCAACTGCTGACAGGCTCATGAAGCCACTCAGAGAACAAGTCACTACCTCCTGGGGCCCCAGGATACCACCAATCCTCTGGGGGCTTTCTTCACATTATGGCTTGAATTGTGAGTTCATGCTTTACATGATGTCCCCACTATACAGTGACAACCCACTGAGGACAACCTCACCTTTCTTACTGGTCTTGGCAGACCCAGTGCCTCTCACAGAGCCAGTGCTCGGTAAATACAAGTGGATGAATGAATCAATCCGTCAATGAGCCGATCAGTGTATCAGTGAATGAATGAATGAATGAATGCAGTGGCTCTGCACTTATGAGCAGGAGAATTGTCCATAAAACAGGGAAGGAGAGAGTTCTACGTGACAGGGAAGATGTGAGAGTTAATGAACTGTCTGGCTCTGGGCCTAGTACATCACTGAGAGTGAAAGTTATTCAATAAATAGATCTCATCATGGGACACACTGGAGCTTGGCACAGAGGATGTTTGAAAAGAGAAACTGGGTTTCCAGGAATGAGAAGCAGTCTCGAATTACATTGGAATAAAATCTAAGCTCTTCTAGTGGCCTCCAAGGCCCTGTCACGTAAGGCCTCTGCCCACCTTTCTGAGGGGCTTCCCTGGTGGCTCAGATGGTAAAGAATCTGCCTTCAATGCAGGAGACCTGGGTTCGATCCCTGAGTTGGGAAGATCCCCTGGAGAAGGAAATGGTTACCCACTCCAGTATTCTTGCCTGGAGAATCCCTTGAACAGAGGAGCCTGGCTGGCTACAGCCCATAGAGTCACAAAGACTCAGACACGACTGAAGCAGCTTAGCATGTACATAGGCACGCGTGCCACCTCTCTGACTTCATTGCCCTCCAATCTCCCTCACTAAGCAGGTCTTCTTCCTGTTTTTCGGATCAGTCAGTTCATTGCCCCCTGCTCCTTGGCATCCTCTGTGCCCTCTGCTTGGAATATACTTCTGTCTGGCTGGCTCTTCTGAGCCTTCACTCTCTGCACTACCTCTTAGAGAAACCTCCCTACCCGCCAGGACTGACCAGAGCAGGTTCAACCTACCCCCGCTTCCATCACTTTCTATAGCATCATCCAGTTTCTCTTCTTCAAAGCAGATGTTTATTTGCTTTTTGTCTGTCCACACCATTTGAGTGGAAGCTTTACTAGGGAAAGATATTCACCTGTCTTGTTCACTGCCAAAACTACCTAGCATACATTAAAGGCTCTCTGTTAATGCCAACTGAATGAATGAACGACTTTGGGCTTTTCTCCACTCAACTTCTGATTCCTGGGCTTTAAAACAGATAGGTTAGTGACTTCCCTGGTGATCTAATGGTTAAGAAAGTGTTCCCAATGCAGGGGGCCCAGATTCAATCCTTGATCAGGGAACTAGATCCAACATGCTGCAACTAAGAGCTCAAATGCCACAGCTAAAGAAAAAGATCCCTCATGCAGCAACTAAGACCAGACACAACCAAATAAAAAAGAAATAAACAAAATAGTTTTAGCAAAGTGGCCTTTAAGGCCCCTCCGTCACTGATAAATTGAGGTTCTGTGACACAGTTGAGAACTCTGTATATGCTGAAAATATAAGGTTGCCAATGATTATACAGACACCAGTCAATTGGCAGCTGTCCTATTTGTGAGAAAGTTCTAGGGCTGAGAACTCAGTGGGAGGGAAGGTACTGGTGGCCTCAGTAACATTTGCCTCAGATGCGGGTAAGGCCCAAGTACTGCTTTCCTTGACAGAAGTGAATACTGAAAGACTGAGCTGACTTGGTGCAATGAGTCTGGGCATGTCCCACTCAGGCTTGCATTTAGGGATTCATCAGTTGCCCTTAGGGAGTGACATGGAAAACCCTTGCGGTTAATACCTCTTTAGAGATTTTGCTTAATCCTCCAACACTAATTCAAGTTGAGCACTACTGGCTTCTCTTAATTCCTTTACCCTTCAACTGGTTTGAGACAGCTTCATCGACAACAGGGCCTGTTTATTTATTTATTTTTATTTTATTTTTTTATTTTTCTATTTTTATACACCACCCCACTGAGGGCCTGTTTATTTAATCCCACTCCAACTGGAAGAACCCACAGATGCAGAGCACCACACTCTGAACTTGTGCAGTGTGAGAAAGTTCTAGTTCTAGCACAGGTCTGTGAATTAGCTCCGCAAAATACATTTCCTTCTCAGAACAGCATGAACTGTACACATCTCAGCTGGCTTCTGTTCCCAGCAACGCTAACTGTTGGGCACAGTGCGACCAGGAAACAGAAATGTGGATTCTTTTGGATTTAAGACAACAATTCAGGCTCTGTTCCCACTTTCTGACCACCCAGACTGTACCGCCCTATACTGGCCTCTAAGTTTGCCTTCAGGGTGGGGTGTGGGGGGTGTGTGCTCCTCTGCACTCCCACTGCTTTGAGCCAACCTTTATGTCCTGTGTTACTATTAACACAGGACATCTGTGTTAATTCTGTGTGAATTCTGTTAATTCTGTGTGGTTCATCTGTGTGCTGGCCTGAATTTTAGTCTTCCCTCTATCCCCAGTGCTTAGCATAAGGCCTGACACAGAGTGGGGCTTCCATTAAGATTTGTGGAATGGGGATATTCATTGGACTGGCTGTGTGGTGCTAGAACTGGATTGCAAACAAAGTTGAAAGCGGACTTCCCTGGTGGTACAGTGGATAAGAACCTGCCTGCCAATGCAGGGGTACAGGTTTAGTCCTGGTCCGGGAAGATTCCACATGTCTCAGAGCAATTAAGCCTGTGAGCCAGAGCTACTGAGCCCAGGCTCTAAAGCTCACGAACCACAATTACTGAGACCGTGTGCTGCAACTACTGAAGCCTGAATGCCCACAGCCTGTGCTTCACAAGAGAAACCACCACAGTGAGAAGCCCATGAACCGCAATGAAGAGTAACCCCCAACGCCACAACTAGAGAAAGCCCGCATGCAGCAACGAAGACCCAATGCAGCCAATAAATAAATAAATAAAAGCTGGAAGTAACAAATTCTTTGGTTCAATGACCCAGACCCAGGTCTACAATTATCCAGGCTTCCCTGAAATGAAGCTTCCCTGGATGAAGCAGCAGAGCTGAGGGCAGTTTCTTGAATCACATACACACACAAATAATAAGTAATGTTAATCTTGAGTTTCAGTTTCCCCCTTCATAAGATGAACTACTAATGGTCCCATCTCTTGGGTCATTGGGAAGAATACAGTGAGCACCACACACAACACCTGCTAGCAACTGCAATGGTTATATTCACTAAGGTCTTTTCCTCACTCAAGTTTCTGTTTTATGCTTAACTGTCATCAGTGGAAGAGAGCCTTCTCAAAATCTTCCTCCACAGACAAAGCCAACCCTCCACCTCCACGCTTGGGTCCCTCCAGTGCTTTGCTCACATCTCCATAACCCTTAGTGTATTTCAGACTTTCTTCTACTGGATTTTGGGGACTTCCAGGGCAGAAACCATCTCTAATTGCCTTGTCCCTGATGAAGGGGAGTAGATGGAACTGGTTTCATTCTTTTGTCAACAAGAGAATGGGGAGCCTCTTTATCCCAACTCTACAACAAACTGTGGAAAATTCTTAAAGAGATGGGAATACCAGACCACCTTACCTGTCTCCTGGGAAACCTGTATGCAGGTCAAAAAGCAACAGTTATAACTGGACATGGAACAACAGATTGGTTCCAAATTGGGAAAGGAGTACATCAAGGCTGTATGTTGTTGCCCTGCTTATTCAACTTCTATGCAGAGTACATCATGAGAAAGGCTGGGCTGGATGAAGCACAGGCTGAAATCAAGATTGCCAGGAGAAATATCAATAACTTCAGATATGCAGATGACACCACCCTAATGGCAGAAAGCAAAGAGGAACTAAAGAGTCTCTTGATGAAAGTGAAAGAAGAGAGTGAAAAAGGTGGCTTAAAACTCAACATGCAGAAAACTAAGATCATGGCATCTGGTCCCATCACATCATGGCAAATAGATAGGGAAACAATGGAAACAGTGAGACTTTATTTTCTTGGGCTCCAAAATCACTGCAAATGGAGACTGTAGCCATGAGATTAAAAGATGCTTGCTCCTTGGAAGAAAAGCTACGACCAACCTAGATAGCATATTAAAAAGCAGAGACATTACTTTGCTGACAAAGGTCCATCTAGTCAAAGCTATGGTTTTTCCAGTAGTCATGTATGGATGTGAGAGTTGGACCATAAAGAAGGTTGAGTACCAAAGAACTGATGCTTTTGAACTATGGTGTTGAAGAAGACTCTTGAGAGTCCCTTGGACTACAAGGAGATCAAACCAGTCAATCCTAAAGGAAATCAACCCTGAATATTCATTGGAAGGACTGATGCTGAAGCTGAAACTCCAATATTTTGGCTACCTGATGTGGAGAGCCAACCCATTAAAAAAGATCCCGATGCTGGGAAAGATTGAAGGGAGGAGGAGAAGAGCACAACAGAGACAAGATGGTTGGATGGCATCACTGACTCAGTGGACATGAATTTGAGCAAGCTCCAGAAGACAGTGAAGGTCAGGGTTAAGTGGTGTGCTGCATCCATGGGGTTGCAAAGAGTCAGACACGACTGAGCGACTGAACAACAGCAGTAACCATGGGCACCTGGGGCTCTGGGTTGCTCTCCTGTCTTTGTTCTTCCTCTGCCCACTCACGCTTGTCTTTGTCTTCCTTTAGGATGAGCATTTCTGTGACTTCGTGGACACCCTCACAGAGTACCAGACTAAGAACATCTTGGCTTCTCCCATAATGAATGGGAAGGACGTGGTGGCCATAATCATGGCTGTGAATAAAGTGGATGGGCCCCACTTCACCGAGAATGATGAAGAGGTAAGAGTGCTTAGAAACTGTCGGGTGGGCCATGCCAGCACATTCTCCCAGCTCACAAATCCTCTGACTCTTGCTATTTTTCCTGACCTTGGCTTTCCCCTTTGTAAGACAAGGAAGTTAGTGGTCTGATGATCTGTGGGGGAGGCAGGACAGGATAGTGATTAAGATGTTGGGCTCTAGAGATAAGAATGTAGGGATAATGGTTCTGGTTCTGCTAATATCTGTTTGACTTAGGCACGTTTTTCTGAACCTCAGATTTCTTATCTGTAAAATGGGAATGATTTTATAGTATCTTTTATAGAGAGTATCTATAATATCTCTTGAGGTCATTTGTGACCATCAAGATAACATACATACATGACTTATCACAGGGCCTGCAAACTCAATGAACAGTAGCAACTTCTCGTGAATACACTTCTATTAACATTGACATTCTACATTCTGTGAGTTTTACCTTCACATAATGCAACATTTTATGAGTCAGCTTTCCATGATCCATCTGCTCAAACTGTCTCGGATGAAGCTTTGAAAATGTTCAAACTTAGCGGCTGATGCTAGAAGTGGCCAGAAGAGGAACTTCTCCTTCTCATCTGTTTCTCCTCATGCTGTTTGATTTTCAGATTCTTCTCAAGTACCTCAATTTTGCAAATCTAATCATGAAGGTGTTCCACCTGAGTTACCTGCACAACTGTGAGACTCGACGTGGCCAGGTAAAGGGCTTGACTTGAGGGAATGAACTGGACTGAAGGTGTCCTCTTCCTTAAGCAATGATGTGCTAAACTAGAAGGCAGTAGTAACAGAAGTGCCTGGGAAGTATCGTACAGTCTCTCCCAGCATCCCTGGGGTGCATGAGTCATGGATGTCTGTAAAGCTGTAACCCAGGGTGACTGCACGTATACGCTTTCATGTCAGCCAGCTTGTATTTGAATCCTTGCTAAGCCATTTACCAGTTCTAAGACCTTGAGCAAATTACTTAACCTCTCCAAGCTTCAGGCTCCTCTTTTGAAAAATGGGGATAATTATGGGATATGGGATAAAGTATGTAGGGTACTTGGGCTCTGTCAATGTATGTTATCATCATTGTTATTAACAAGCTAAGAGATAAAAGAATTGGAAAGAGTTGGACCCAACAGAAGCTGCACCATTATTCACCTCTCTGAACCTCAGTTTCTCCATCTACAAAACAGGGGCAGTTATTCTTGGTTATTGTGAGCTGCTGTTCTGTGCCTCAGGAACACTAACTATGTTTTTGTATTTCTTCAGATACTGTTGTGGTCTGGTAGCAAAGTCTTTGAAGAGCTTACAGACATTGAGAGGCAGTTCCACAAAGCCCTGTATACAGTCCGCGCCTTCCTCAACTGTGACAGATACTCCGTGGGGCTCCTAGACATGACCAAGCAGAAGGTGAGAACACTTAAGAGCAGACATTTCCAAGAACAGGTTAAATATATACCAGCTATATACCACGTGGAACCCAGCCTTGTGTCATGAATTCGGTTGCACAGGGAAATGGCTGGCAGGAGGTGGATGGTTATGAAAGGTTTTTCATAGGTCTTTTACACTGAGGAGAGGAGTACCAGCCTTTACAGAGGAAAAGTCATTCCAGGGCACAGGGGAGGAAAAATAACCTCTATCTTCCCCAGTCCATAGGGAAAAAATGAGCATGTGAGAAGAAGGCATGATGAGGTGGTAAGGTGAGTGATAAAGAAGTTTCCATGTAGGGTGAAAGAGCAGCAAGAAGAAAGTTGCCAACTTCAGAGACTGTCAGAAACTACACTCAAAGGTGGGCAGAAACCTTTCCTATGGTGTGTGGAGACCAGAGCTCATCCAGGCCGTGAAAGTGGGGGTACATACTTAGATCTGGTCCCTCAGAATGCTCTGAAGCCATGTTGGCTAAGGAGGCAGAGAGACTCAAATGGCCTCCAGTCAGGTTCTTCAGCTAGTTTTCACCAAACTGACTCTCCCGTTGTTCTTTCTCTGCCTGTCTTTGCAGCTAATCATTTTATGCCTTGGCACAGAGTTCCAGAATTATCTAGATATACTTCCGCTACCAAAATCCTAAGACTAAACTGTCAGTTTCATTCTGTGCCCTTTGTCATATTGCATGTGGTACACAGCCCAGTGGAGACCCTCCAAATATTTGGTTGAATGAATAAATGAATTACAGAATCTGGGGTTGGAAAAGACATTAGTTCTAGTCCAGAGGCTCCCAAATGTGACAGTAAATTAGAATCTTCTGAGGAGCAGTTTCAAAATTGCTGAGCTAATCATCAAAAAGTCTTCAAATAATAAATGCTGGAGAGGGTGTGGAGAAAAGGGAACCTTTTCTACCTCCTACTCTGTTGGTGGGAATGTAAAGCGGTACAGTCACTATGGAGAAGAGTATAGAGGTTCCTCAGAAAACTAAAAATAGAATTATGATATGATCCAGTAATCTCATCCCTGGATATATATCCAGAGAAAACTGTAATTCAAAAAGATACATGTATCCCTATGTTCATAGCAACACTATTCACAATAGCCAAGACATGGAAAGAAGATGCTATGGAAAAACTTAAATGAACTTTTTGGCCAACCCTATATATATAATGGAATATTACTCAGCCAGAAAAAGAATGCAAAAATGCCATTTGCAGCAACATGGAGGGACCTAAAGATTATCATACTGAGTGAAGTAACTCAGACAGACAAAGGCAAATATCTTATGATATCACTTTTATGTGGAATCTACAAAAAATGATAAACTTATACACAAAACAGAAACAGACTCACAGATTTTGAAAACAAATTTATGGTTACTTGAGGGGAAATGTGAAGGGGAGGGATAAATTAGGAGTTTGGGATTAACTTATACACACTAATAAATATATGAAATAATCAACAAGGACCTACTGTATAGCACAGGGAAATCTACGCAGGGAAAAGAATCTAAAAAAAGAATGGATAATGTATTTATATAACTGAATCACTTAGCTGTACACCTGAAAATATCATAACATTGTAAATCAACTATACTCCATTAGGAAATAAAATTTAGGACTTCCCTGGTGGTCCCGTGGTTAAGACACTGTGCTTCCACTATAGGGGGCATGTTTTCGATCTCTGGTCAGGGAACTAAGAGCCCACATGCTGCGTGGTACAGTCAAAGTAATAATTATTGTAAAAAAGAAAAGAAAAGAAAAGAAAGATTAAATTAAAAAGAGTAAATAGAAAATCTGACTAGATCTATAACAAATAAAGAGATAGAGTTGGTAATTAAAAAAAGAAAAACTTCCTACGAAGAAAAGCCCACAGTCAGATATTTTCACTGATAAATTCCACCAAGTGTTTAAAGAAAAAATAATACAAATACTTCACAAACTCTTACAAAAATAGAAGAGGATGAAACATTTCCCTACTCATTCTGTGAGGCCAGTATTACCCTAATACCAAACATATCACAAGAAGAAATCCTACCGATCAATATATTGTCTGAATACAGAGGCAAATTATCTTCAACAAAATACTAGCAAACCACATATAAAAAACTGTGGTCATATATAAAAACCATGGTCAATTGATTTTCAACTAGGGTGCCAAGACCATTCGAAGGCAAAAGAATAGTCCTTTTAACACATGGTGCTGGAACAACTGGATAGCCACATGCCAAAGAATGAATTTGGGGCCCTATTTCACATAATATACAAAAATTAACTCAAAATGGACCACAGACCTTAAACTATAAAAACTCTTAAAAGAAAATATAGATGTAAAACAAGTGGTACCTAATTAAACTTTTAAAAGCTTTTGCATAGCAAAGGAAACTATAAATAAGGTAAAGAGACAACCCTCAGAATGGGAGAAAATTATAGCAAATGAAACAACTGACAAAGGATTAATTTCCAAAATATACAAGCTGCTCATAGAAGTCAATACCAGAAAAACAAACAACCCAATCAAAAAGTTGGAAAAAAACCTAAACAGACATTTCTCCAAAGAAGACATACAGATGACTAACAAACACACGAAAGATGCTCAACATCACTCATTATTATAGAAATGCAAATCAAAACTCCAATGAGATACCACCTCACACTGATCAGAATGTTCATCATCAAGAGGTCCACAAACACTAAATGCTGGAGAGGGTGTGAAGAAAAGGGAAGCTTCTTGCACTGTTGGTGGGAATATTGATACAACCACTATGGAAGATGGTATGAAGATTCCTTAAAAAACTAGAAATAAAACCACCATATGACCCAGCAATCCTATTCCTAGGCATATACCCTGAGGAAACCAAAATTGAAAAAGATATATGTACCCCAAGGTTCATTGCAACACTATTTACAATAGCTAGAACATGTAAGCAACCTAGATGTCCAGTGACAGATGAATGGATAAAGAAGCTGTGGTACATGTACATATAATGGAATATTACTCAGCCATTAAAAGGAGTGCATTTGAGTCAGTTCTAATGAGGTGGACGAACTTAGAGTCTATTATACAGAGTGAAGTATGTCAGAAAAAGAAAGATAAATATTGTGTACTATTGTAATATTGTCCATCCCTGGTAGTCCATTGGGTAGGACTTGGAGCTTTCATTGCCCAGGGCCTAGGTTCAATCCCTGGTCAGGGAACTAAGAGCCTGCAAGCCATGTGATGCAGCCAAACAAACAAACAAGGAATCTAGAAATATGGTACATACGAATTTATCTGCAGGACAGCAATGGAGAGGACACAGGGTGGTGGGTGGAGAAGAGAGGGTGAGATGTATGGAGAGAGTAACATGGAAACTTATATGACTTTATGTAAAATAGACAGCCAATGGGAATTTTCTATATAACTCAGGGAACTCAAACAGGGGCTCTGTATCAACCTGGAGGGGTGGGATGGGGAGGGAGATGGGAAGGGGGTTCATGAGTCGGGGGACATAGGTATACCTATGACTGATTCATGTTGATGCTTGACAGAAAACAACAAAATTCTGTAAAGCAATTATCCTTCAATTAAAAAATAAGTAAATTTTAAAAAAAGAAAATATAGATGTAAATCTTTGTGGCCCTGGATAAGGCAATGGTTTCTTGGATATGACATCAAAATCACAAGTAACAAAGGAAAAACAGATAAATTGGGCTTCATAAAAATTTAAAACTTTTGTGCTTGAAAGGACAGTAACAAAGAAAGCTTTTGAAAAGACTAGTATGTAAAATATAAAAAGAACTCTTAAAATTAGAAGTATAGGACTAACAGATACAAACTTATATATAAAATAGACAACAAGAATTTACTGTATAGCACAGGGAACTATACTCAGTATCTTGTAATAACCTACAATAGCCAGTCCACTGGCTAAGACTCTGCGGTCCCAATGCAGGGGGCCCAGCTTTGATCTTTGGTTGGGAACCAGATCCCATGTACTGCAACTAAAAGTTTGCATACCACAGCAAAAGATGGAAGATCCTGTGCACTGCAATGAAGACCAGGTGCAGTCAAATAAATAAATAAATGTAAATAAATAGTTATGATGCACCTGTTAATTTAAAAAATAATGGAAATATACATATATAATAATCACTTTGCTGTACAGCTGAAACTAACACAATATTGTAAATCACCTATATATACTTCCATCTTTTTTTTAAGTTTGATGTTTGCTCACAAAGGGGAAAACAAAAATCTCTTACTACTCAACAATAAAAAGATAACCCAATTTAAAAAATAAAATAAATTGCTGGGCAACACGATAATCTGTCTTTTACATAATGCTCTACAAACATAATTCCATAGTACTACATGTGGATTTTTAAATGATATACGTACATATAACAAACACACAGAGAAAAGCACTATTACAGGAAAATGGTTCAGTGAATTACCGCAAAGTGAACATCCCACATAACTACCATCAAGATTAGGAAATAGAACATTACTGGCCCCTCAGAAGTCGCTTTCTTACATCTCTCCAGTAACTCCCATTCCTTCTTCCCAAAAGGTAACCACTCTCTGACCTTTAAAGCCATGTTAGTTTTTCCTAATTTTGAAATTCATATAAATGGAATTATACTCTTTTGTGTCTGACTTCTTTTGATCAACATTTGGGTTGTAAGATTCAATCTTATTGCTCATCATAATCATCAATTTTCATTAATTAGTTCATTGATTTTCATTCTTGTAGAATATTCCATTATATGAGTAATCCACAAAGTATTTATTTATTCTACCATCAATAGACATTTGAATTTTCCAGTTTGGACTTTCATGAATGTTGCTATCATGAACACTCTAGTACATATTTTTTGGTACACATATATATTCTATGGTTCCTCTTTCTATAATCTGCTTTATTTCTTGATTTTTCAGTTAATCCTTATCTTGTACATGCCCATTTATTTTTGTTTGAACACTAGAAATCTGTATAAAATGTTTTAGAGATGATTTGAAACTCTTGGCAATGTTATATTCCTCCAGAGGGGATTTATGTTACTTCTGGTTATAAGTTGAGACAAAGGCAGAGTACCTGAATCCAATCAAGGATGGAGCCAATTTGAAGGTTCTTCAGTTTTTCTGAGGATTATTCTGTTTCTGATTCACTTTTACTCCTAGAGTATAAATCTTTAGGAAGGACCAGCTAAAAACCTGCGTTGTTTTCAAGGATCCCTCCTTTTTGACAGGCCCTGAATTTCAACCTAGTCCTACAAGTCATGTAGGTCTACTGAAAGCTTTGCACACCTTTCCAGTTGCTCCACAACATCTTTGGTATCAGTAAGAGGACAAGTTGAATCAGACATCAGGCTCATATCTCTGGGCTTCCCTTGTCTATGATATCTTGGCCCATCAAACTATTGCTGCCTTACTAGCGCTATGATTCCTTCACATAAATGTTTATATACACATACACACATACATATACACAGTCCAGATTTCATGATAATTCTCAGTTGGAGGATTGGTTGAAACAGACTGGCTACCATTGATAGTAGTAGAAATCCTCTTTCTTTGTTCTTTAGTCCACATAGATTTACCTCATTTTTTAAAATAGTATAGGTATACCATAATTAATTTATCCTTTCCCCTATTTCTGGGCATTTAAATCTTTTCTAGATAGTCTTGCAATTGAAGGCAATGCTGTAGGGGACAACCTTGGAGTTAAATCCTTGCGCACTAGACAGAGACTATCTATAGGACAAAGGTGTGGAAGTAGATTACTAAGAAAAAATTTTTATTTCACTTTCTCCAAATTTTCCCTCTAAAGGCTAAATCATTTTATACTCCCACTTGCACTGCATGAGGGTTCCCTTTCTCCAAACTCCGGCCCCCAATTCTGTGTATCTAAATCTTTTTTATTTTTCCTATGTAAATGGGCAAAAAATGTTGTTATTCTTTTTTCTAATTGTTTTTTCACTGATTATCATAGAAAGGTAAATACATTTTATATATTTATTTGTAATTTAACTTTTCTTTTTACATATATTACCCAAGTTTTTCTGTACAATATATTGCCCATTTTTCCACCATTAAAATTGAATTCTTTGTCTATTTCTTATTAAAATATAAGAGTGCTTTATATTATATAGACTATATATCTGTTACCTAGCTACAACCAATATTTTCCCTTTCTGTGGATTATATTTTAACTTTGTCTATGGCATCTTTCATCACACAGAAGATTTAAATTTTATGGCTTCTGTGTTTTGAATTTTGTTTAAGAAAGACTTCCTCAACCTTAATATTATAGCCTAAAATAACCTGATGTGTTTTGATTAATATATTTTCATCTTTTACTCATCTTGAAATTATTAGTATGTTATTAGGTAGGGATAAATTTTGTGATCCCCTCATAATTGCCCATTTAAATAATAGTCTACCCTCTCTCTACTGTTTTGAAATGCCACCATTTTGATATGCCATTTTACAATATACCAGATTTTCATATATTCACGGGTTTATTATTCTGATTTTTTACTTTAAAATATCTCCCTAAGTGACTCTGGTGCAGTTGAGTCATGTACTGATTTCAGGGAACTTCTGGTTTTAGTGCAGCCATCCATTTGATTTTGGTCAATTCCTGAAACAAATATTTTGCCAAACATGGCTAAATCCAGCAATAACACTCTGATACTCCTTCAGAAAGCACTAAATGAATTCATATAAATGAATGGTTCTTTTTTATTAATTTATCTTTCATTGAAGGATAATTGCTTTACAGAATTTTGTTGTTTTCTGTCAAATCAGCCATAGGTACACATATATTCCCTCCCTTTTGAGCCTCCCTCCCATCTCCCTCCCATCCCACCCCCCTAGATTGATACAGAGCCCCTGTTTGAGTTTCCTGAGCCATACAGCAAATTCCAGTTGGTATCTATTTTACATATGGTAATGTAAGCTTCCATGTTACTCTTTCCATACATCTCACCCTCTCCTCCCCTCTCCCCATGTCCATAAGTCTATTCTCTCTGTCTGTTTCTCCATTGCTGCCCAGTAAATAAATAAATTCTTCAGTACCATTTTTCTAGATTCCATATTTATGTGTTAGAAAACAATATTTATCTTTCTCTTTCTAATTCACTTCACCCTGTATAATAGGTTCTAGGTTCATCCACCTCATCAGAACTGACTCAAATGCATTCTTTTTATGGCTGAGTAATATTCCAGTGTGTATATATACCACCACTTCTTTATCCATTCATTTGTCGATGGACGTCTAGGTTGCTTCCATGTTTTAGCTATTGTAAATAGTGCTGTAATGAACAATGGGATACATGTGTCTTTTTCTATTTTGGTTTCCTCAGGGTATATGCCTAGGAATGGGATTGTTGGGTCATATGGTGGTTTTATTCCTAGTTTTTTAAGGAATCTCCCTACATCTTCCATAGTGGAAATGGTTCTTTTTTAATCAGAATTTCTGAGTAGTTGAATTCAAGAGTCCATTTTAAGGTGCTCAGTTTGTGCCTTAAAAGATCAAAACACAGCTTTGAGCTGCGGTTCTGCCCTCTGTTTCTTTTGAACTCTCCCTCAAAAGGGAAAGTCACATTTAAGTGAGAATATCCTGATTTAGTCATCCCCAATAGATGGAACAATCTAGCAATTAGAAGTGGGCTGGGTTGCCTATAATCACTCTAAGAACCAGTTCTCTTCCCCCTCCCCTGCCCTCTTGCCCTACCCCAGATAGCTAAATTCTTAACTGAAGTATTGACATTATGAAAAATGTCAATAAAGGCCACTGAATTGTACACTTAAACTGGGCGAATCACATGGTGTATGAATTATATCTCAGGAAGGCTGTTTAGAAATAAAAGAGAGAGATGGAGACAGAGGAAGGCAGGCACAAACATGCCCCACATTCCAGCCCACCCTTTGTTGACATCTGCTTCTCCTCAGGACAATCCTCAAAACCATGCAGTGTTTGACCTTGACAGTGTCAGCCTGATATCCTTCTTCTGGTCTCCTCTAACATTTGTGTTCTCTTTTTATTACTGTTTTGATTCTTACCCTGGCTACCTTACTAAAGTCACTCAAGGGCTTAGTTGTCTCCTCCATGAGATAGCAGATTCCTCTGGGCATGAACTGTACCTTGTCTCTAGCCAGCACGAAGCATGTTGTGGAGCTTAGGGAGGTCCCCAGTTCTCATTTTCACCCAGAACTGAATTGCTTCCTGTTGTCAATAGTCAAGAGGAAGAGTTCAACAGGGCAGAAGGGTGAGAACATGAAATGTGAATGTCATGTGATCATCACTTCCCATCTGCTTGCCCTCTGGATGATGTAAGAGCAGACAAACCACCACAACAAATATGTTCAATGAGAGAGAGAGAGAGAGAGAGGTCAAGAAGCAGAGGGGCTTGACATCCTGCCCATGATAACCCAGAGTGAGTGGATCACTGTCTCTAAACACAGCAGATAAGTGAACAGAGAGGCACTGGAGGACAGAGGCCTCCTCCTCAGGCCCGGATTTGGCCCAACCCAAGTGTGCAGCAGCATGCATTGTAGAAAAACCAGAGGAGAAGCAGCCAGGAAGCCTGGGTGGCATCCTAGTCAGTTTCTTCTCCTGGGGCTACATGACCATGCAGAGCCTTTGCTGACCCTTTCCTCTCCTCTCTCTGCCCCTGTCTTTGCCAGTTATCTTACAGGCATCATCCTTTCCTGTTGAAGCTCAGATAAAGGTCTATCTGTCCATATCTGGCACCATTGCTTCTCCTTCCTTATTTGGGAAAAAATTTTTTTATTATGAAAGCCATACATTTTATTAAGGAAGAATTGCTAAATAATCTCATTCCAGTCCTCCCGAGAAAATCAATTGTTAATGCTTTGTTGTGAATTCTTTGAGAGCATTTTCTATATAGAGTTAAACCATTGGGGTCACATGATCTATGTATCTTTATCACTTCACATTTTTTACTCATTGATGTATCATGGACATCTTTTTAATCAATACATACACATCTGTAATATGCTTGTTACTAGATGTACCATAATTGATTTAATAAGTCTCCTCCTTTTGGATACTTCCTGCTCAGTCACTAAGTCATATCCAACTCTTTGTGAACCCATGGACTGTAGCCCTCTGTCCGGGCTCCTCTGTCCATGGGGCTCTCCAGGCAAGAATACTGGAGTGGGTTGCCATTTCCTATTCCATGGGACTCTTCCTGACCTAGGGATCAAACCCATGTTTCCTGCATTGTAGGCAGATTCTTTACCACTGTGCCATTGTAGGTTTTTTCTAATTTTTCACCGCTATAAATGATACTGTAAGAAACATTGTTCTAGCTAAACATTTGATCACATGTTTAGCAGGTATGTAAGGTAAATTTCTTGGCCATTGAGTCCTCTTTTTCCTTCTCATGTCCCACAGCAGAGGAAGTATGCAGTTGCTCTTGCTTAGCTCCCAATTCTTGGTTATTGATTAAACGGATCCAGTTCTGATAATACTGATATATTTTGAAGCACAGACGTAATTGACTTTTTCCAAGTCTAGAGAATCTTGCAGCCCTGCCAAGCTTAGGTTCCACTGAGTTCTTCCCATCTTCAAAATTTCAATGATAGATGAGTCATCCAGGTGAGTCTTCTTTTCTTAATCTCCTTTTTCAATCTGCTTTCAAGACACATAATTATTGTTTTTCTCAATCCTAGGAATTTTTTGATGTGTGGCCAGTCCTGATGGGTGAGGCTCCACCCTACGCTGGTCCCAGGACTCCGGATGGAAGGGTAGGTCTCTCTCTGGCCTGTTCAGTATGAATAAATGTTTAATGAAATATAATGTAAGGCACTATAGGCCCTGCTGAAGTTTCTCTACCACTTAGGTATTTATCTCTTCTGGGTTGCGTCGTCGCCTTTGAAATTATGGTAATTCCTCATGATTGCTCAAGCCCTGTAATTTGCAAGGTGTTTTAATATCTCACTGGAGTTTCACAACAACCTGGTGGGACTGACAGAAGAGGAAAAATATTCTTATTCCATAGATGAGGAAAGAATTCCAGAAAGATCAAGCAACCTGCTTAACGATTCACTCAGCAGAACTGTAGACTATTAAAGCTGTGAAGAATCTCAAAATCTAATCTAGATGTACACATTGATAGCCGGAAGGTCATTTCCAGTCAATAGATAAATATATTTAGCTATGAAAGTTTTTCAATTCTTTATTTCCAATAAATGTCTAGATTCTCAGATCCTTTTGAAAAGGTGGCAGATCATTCAAAACTGCACAGTCCCCCCACCCCCATCCCACAGGGCAAATTTGATTGGAGCTGAGTAGCAGCTGCCTCCTTGCAACCTGGCCTGAGTTCCCTAGTTTGCCACAGTCCCCCTGACTCCCTCTTGTGTACCCCTGGCTGCCTCCTCTCTTTTGTTTCTATTACGTCTCCCTTGGCATTTCAGTGTGTGACCTCTGGCCTCCTACTATTGTACATTTAAAGATGGGACATAAACACTTTAAAGAAGCTGTAATGAAATATGTGGGGATGCAAAGATGAAGCAGGATAAACAGACCTGGCACTCAAATGGCCTATAGAACCTGTAGAATGTCTTTAGCTGAGGCCACAAAGAATAAGTAAGCAGCATAGCTATGTGCTGAATTGAGCTTTAGTCCAGTAATTGTCTCACAAAACCTTCCAGGCTGTCTGAAATGGTATATCATTTCTGCTAAGAGGCCTGATTCCCCCCAGCCAACACTGCTGATGCTGCTAAGTTCTTCAGTCGTGTCCGACTCTGGGCAACCCCATAGACGGCAGCCCACCAGGCTCCCCTGTCCCTGAGATTCTCCAGGCAGTAATACTGGAGTGGGTTGCCATTTCCTTCTCCAATGCATGAAAGTGAAAAATGAAAGTGAAGTCGCTCAGTCGTGTCTGACTCTTAGCGACCCCATCGACTGCAGCCCACCAGGCTCCTCTGTCCATGGGATTTTCCAGGCAAGAGTACCGGAGTGGGTTGCCATCGCCTTCTCCATGACAGACCTTATTTAACCTTAATTCAAACTCTAGGTATTCAGAATTAACACCCTGGCTGTGAGTTTCATATACACACCAGAAAAGATTTCAACCTTGGAATCAACAATGTCTGCTGAGCTTTATACAAAATGACCTTTATAATCTGCCACTGTCCAGTTTCAAACTACTATTTTGCCCACACAATTTCATGTTTTCATTTTGGAGGACTAACTCTGCAAAGCTAACATCATGTGCTATTGTCAGAAAACTGTTTGCGGACATTTTTTTCTTTTTAAGTACAGCTTGCTGTATTGGCATAGTTGAGATGTTACTACTGAGTTTTCATCGAATTCACCTATGAGTTGGTTTTGTTTCTTCCAGAAATTTAGAATTTTTGGAACTAGGGTAGAGACCACTCTAGCTTTCAGACTCCACCAACTTCAATTAATTTCAATTTTCTGGGCTGCTTTAATATTCAGCTCTCTGAGCTGAGCCCTGTGGTCAGAAGTCATCTCCAACTCCAGAAGGCCTAGAGAAATATCAGGCCCTATCTAACTTATCTGGTTCTTCACTCTTGAGGATCCTTATCTTCAAGATTGAACTGAAGATGGGGGAGAAGACACATTTATATGTATAGCTGAGGCCCTTTGCTATCCAGTTGAAACTATCACAACATTGTTAATTGGCTATACTTCAATATAAAATAAAAGGTTGTTTTTTTTTTTTTTTAAAAGATTGAACTGAAAAGGACATTTTCTCACTAAGCTCCAGCCTAAAAGGGATGCTCATCATCCGATCATTTCAGAAGCTTTAGTTTCACTGAGGTGACCAGCACACTCATGGGTAAAACTTTTCTTCCTCAAACCCTCCTCCAGCTCATGCAGCAATGACCCAGTCTTTGTAAGAGTGTGACATGTTGCAATGGAAAAGGCCAGAAGACAAAGAACTTTGGTCTTAGTAGGTTGCTAGCCTGTAGGGCGAGCTTGGTCAAATAACCCCTTAGGGTCTCCATTTTCTCTTCTATGGAATGCTATCACCGAATTTATCTCCAAAGGCAGTTTGATGTTTAGGACACAGTTGGTAAGGAAAACACAGAGAGGCCTGAGCTGGGGCCCAGACACAGCAGGACAGGACTGGACAAAAGCAGATCTTCTGGAAAGAGCAAAGGGTTGAAGGGAGGAAGACTAAATTCAGGTCCCTGCTCCAGCAGCTGGCTGTGTGGCCTTGGACGCCTCTCGGAGCCTCCCCTTCCTCATGTGGAACACCCAGGTGATCAAGCTGACCTAGGCAGGCCATGGTGGCTAAAGCGAATCACACTGACTTGGTAGGCACTCCGACAACCATGGCAACATAAGTCTCACTCTCTGCCGGGCACTTCACCTGGAGTCTGCGAATATACTCTTCTCATCAGTTTATGGAGGAGGTATCCAGGTAGGTCAGTGGTAGAGAATCTGCCTGATAAGCAGGAGACATGGGTTCAATCCCTGGGTCAGGAAGATCCCCTAGAAAAGAAAATGGCAACCTACTCTAGTATTCTTGCTTGGGAAATCCCATGGACAGAGGAGCCTGGGTGGCTACAGTCCAAGGGATTGCAAGAGTTGGATACAATTGAGCAACTAAATAAAAACAACGTTCTCTTTATGTCTGTTGGATAGTAGAGAACATTAAAGGCTTGAAGGGGAAAAATCATTTACACAGTTTCAAACCCTGTATGCTTTTCTTTCAGGTAACTATCATTGCAATCATGCTGCTTAACATCCCCTGTTGCCTTCTAACATCACTCTCACAATTGATCTGCCATGTTCACGCTAGAAACACAGTTTCTGTCTGGATTTTGACCAATTAAGCTCCCCGAATCTTGGGTCTGAAGCTCTCCCAAAGCAGCTCTACCTCACTTCATCTCCTTTTAAAAATAAAGCATTGTATGTGTGTGTGCTTTCATTATGAAAAACAGCTATGTAGGCTTCATGAAAAAAACAAAAATGGCACTTCTTTTAAAACTGGTATATTTCCATGCATGATGATCTGGCTCTGGTTGTATCTGGCTCTTTCAAAGACCCTGTGTTACCGTGTCAGCTGCTTAGGTGCAAGGTGACAAAGGCACTCATTGATGGCTTGGTTTTGATTTTCCAAAAGCGGGTGGACTCCTACATGAATATGGCCTTGAAAGTAACTTGGCTGAGCTACAGCATGTGGAAAAAGTTCTATTTATCTAGAGAACACTGACTTTTCTGTTGCTCTCTGTGAAGGTAAAACTGAGTCTCATGTTAAGTTTAAAAGAAAAAAGTCCATCTCTCATCTTTCTAAAAGAACCTGGTAGAGACCTCTGGGTAGGGCAGTCTACCAGGCCCAGAGAGCCAGCAGGTTGCCTAGGGGAGCAGTGAATAGCCCAGGTTCAAGGACAGATGACCCTGAAGCAAGAAAGCCATCTCCCCGGCCAGGAGGAAACAGCTCTGCCAAAGGCCCAACAGATTTCTAGAACTGCCCATAGGATATGACTTCATAGTTTTAAAATGTTCTTAGCACAATTGTTTATATTTACTGAAAAAGGAATACATGAGAACAGAGAAGAGCTCACACCATACAAAAGAGTACAGTACAGAAATCTAGCCTGCCTTGAGGCAGCTAGGCAGCCACTATGAGTGGTCTATCTTTCTCAAATGTCTATGGATATTTCTGTATGTACATATACAAGCTGGGTTTAGAAAAGGCAGAGGAACCAGTGATCAAATTGCCAGCATTCATTGGATAATAGGGATTCCCAGGTGGTGCTAGGTGAAGAATCTGCTTGCCAATGCAGGAGACATAAGAGACAAGGGTTTGATCCCTGTGTCGGGAAGATCCCCTGAGGGAGGGCATGGCAACCCACTCCAGTATTCTTGCCTGAAGAGTCCCATGGACAGATGAACCTGAAGGGCTATAGTCCATAGGACTGCAAAGAGTTGGACGTAACTGAGGCGACTTAGCACTGGATCATAGAGAAAGCAAGGGAATTCCAAAAAAACGTCTACTTCTGCTTCATTGACTACACTTACGCCTTTTTCTATGTGGATTACAACTAACTGGAAAATTCTTAAAGAGATGGGAATACCAGACCACCTTACCTGCCTCCTGAGAAACCTGTATGCAGGTCAAGAAGCAACAGTTAAAAGTGTACATGGAACAATGGACTGGTTAAAATTTGGGAAAGGAGTACATCAAGGTTGTACACTGTTACCCTGCTTATTTAACTTTTAGGCAGAGTAATCCTGGGCTGGATGAATCACAAGCTGGAATCAAGATTGCTAGGAGAAATATCAACAACCTTAAACATGCAGATGATACCACTCTAATGGCAGAAAGTGATGAGGAACTGAAGAGCCTCTTGATAAGGGTAATAGAGGAAGTGAAAAAGCTGGCTTAAAACTCAACATATAAAAAACTAAGATCATGGCATGTGGTCCCATCATTTCATGGCAAGTAGAAGGGGAAAAAGTAGAAGCAGTGACAAATTTTATTTTCTTGGGCTCCAAAATCCAAAACTTCAGATGACTGCAGCCATGAAATTAAAAGATGCTTGCTCCTTAGAAGAAAAGCTATAACAAACCTAGACAGCATATTAAAAAGCAGAGACATTACTTTGCTGACAAAGGTTCATATAGTCAAAGCTATGGTTTTTCCAGTAGTCATGTATTGGTGTGAGACTTGGACCATAAAGAAGGTTGAGCACCAAAGAACTGATGCTTTCAAATTGTGGTGCTGGAGAAGACTCTTGACAGTCCCTTGGACTGCAAGGAGATCATTCTGGTCAATCCTAAAGGAAATCAACCTTGAATATTCATTGGAAGGACTCATGCTGAAGCTGAAGCCCCAGTACTTTGGCCACCTGATACAAAAAGTCAACTTATTGGAAAAGACCCTGATGCTAAGAAAGATTGAAGGCAAAAAGAGAAGAGGGCAACAGTGCATGAGATGGTTAGATAGCATCACTGACTCAATGGTCATGAATTTGAGCAAAATCCAGGAGATAGTGAAGGACAGGGAAGCCTGATGTGCTGCAGTCCATGGGGTCTTAAAGAGTTGGACATAACTTAGTGACTGAGCAACAAGAAATGTATGAATTCCACCACCACCCACCTTGACAAATGTGATAATTCTATTCTGTGCCTTACTTTCCCACCTGAGAATATTTGGCATCTTTCCCTATCAGCACAGATACAACTCTGGAGACAAGCACCCACTATGCACAGGCACTGTTTTTCAATTATCTCCAAGGGATGGACATCAACTATCTCTAGGCTTTTTAAAGCAGTCTGGCTGAGAGCCCTAGGTGGGGAAAACAATGCTTTTACCTACATTTGGGTATATATCTATAGGATTTATTAGCATATGTAGAATTACTGAGTCAAAGAATATGTGCATTTTAATCTATAAAAGGCTATTCATGCTTACTATCCACCTACAATCTTAGACTCAAAGCTGGAATGGGCTTTACAGATTCCCCAGTTCAGTGTTTTAAATTCCCGGATTATCTTTAGAATCCTAGGTTTCCACAGTGGCTGCCTCAGCCAGGGGTGAATGGGGCAGCAGAGGACAGGACAGGGAGTGAGGGAGAACCCAGAGATGCAGGATCTCGAGGTACCAGACTCTGCTCCCATCAGGGTGGCGTTACTTTCCTCTGCTTTCTAGGAGTAGGGCCTATGCTTTGTGAGGAGAAAGAGTTCTGCTACCTGATACTGACAACAAACAAGCACCACCCATCTTACAGCTGGGGCCCAGATCGGACACCAAGGGGAACCAAGACCAGAGCCTGAGTCTTTGCACTATGTATCTATTCCTGACTCCACATCCTCGTGCTGCGGGGGCACCTGGCCTCCCCTTGCATGCTTCCTGTTGCAGGGAGCTCCTACCTACCCTGGAGCAGCCATGGGTGCTCTGAAAGGATTCAGTCACTGTAGCTGCTTCAAACTGAGCACTGAGGGGCAGAGTGTCTCCTTCTCCCTCATGATCCTGCAGGTCACAATTACCTCTCAACTAGGCACCTTGACTAGATGAGGAATTTCTATTTGTGGAGGTTCGGGGTCAGGTGGCCTGGGTGGGCTCAGATATCTACATTTTAAACTCTAGGGCGATACTTCTCAAAATGCCTGTGTTAAGGAATAATTTTTTTTTAATTTCCAGTTCATTCTGGGCTAATACTTTTAAAGATATGATAAAGGTCTATATTTGAAAAACTTGTCTTCTAAAAATTTTAGAAGACATACAAAATGTTAAGTCTTAAAAATTATTAGTTTCAGCAGACATAACCTAACTCAGTCAAATTCCTATAAAAGTTTCTAAACACTGACTGCCAATTTCTGTTTTTATCTCATCATGGAATAGTAATAAATAGTGTACAGACTGGTACCAATCCAGGGACCACACTTTGAGTAACCCTGTTCTAGGTGAGGGTGATACAGAGAGGAACACACTGTTTAAGCCGATGAACCTTAAGCGACACAGCACAAAGAGCTCTCAGCCTGGAGTCAAGGGCCTAGCTTCTGATCCTGGTTCACTGTCTCATAATAAATGTGTCCTTTCTCCTCTCTGGGTCTCAGTTTTCATATCTGTAAAATGCTAACATTCCTATCACATGTAGGTGTTTAGACATTTTAATAAGGTAAGGGATTTTTCCCCAATTATATTTTTCACGTAATTGAACAGATTTACTGTAAGAGAATGGGGGTTTTAATGGTGCAAGGAGGTAGGAGGGATGGAGGAGGTGGAAAGTGAATGGGATGCATGGGGCATGATTGGGAAGGCAAGTCTGAAAGAGCTGATGAAGCAGAGAGAGGAGCTGAGTGAAGGAGGAAGGGGCTGTGACCATGAAGCTGACTCTGCATGGAGGATGGCTGGGTTGACGATGATGCTAATGGGACAGGAGCCCCCTTCCATCTTCCTCTCTCACTAGACTCCAGCAGTAATCTTTTCTCCTTGTCCTGAACCCCCAGGCCCCCTCGGAACACTTCCTACTCCTTTTTGAAGCCCCAGATCCCAGCCCCTGCCTGGCCACTGTGAGCTGGCTCCAAGGAAGAGCAGGATGAATCTTGAGACTCAGCTGGCAGTGAGCTCCAGGGGCACTGGGACACGCCCTCAGAGGGTCAGGCCAGTGCTTCTGGAAAACCCCAGGGCACAGGGGAAAGAACAAAGCCTGTCTCAAGGACACACTCCTGCTGGAGTTCTGTCTCAGACTCTGAAAGTATATATTTCTCTCTCTTCTGCCTAGGAAATCAGCTTTTACAAGGTCATTGACTACATCCTGCATGGCAAAGAAGACATTAAAGTCATCCCGTAAGTCTCTTCTCCAAACGTGCAGAATTGCAGGTGCATTGGTGTCCATAACACACTCATTCAAAAACCAACACTAACCAAACCCAAGAAGGCCACCCACTCAGGCAGAGCAACAAAGAGACAATGCAGAAGGGTGGGAAAGATCATGCAGGCTGGAAAATGAGGCTGGATTCTTAGTCAGCTGCTGTGAGTTCAAGTCCCAAGTCCAGTTTAGTAAGTGGCCTCTCTATGGAATGAGACCATGGATCTGATCAGGGCTTTTCAATGGTTTTCCGTGGAGGCACATCTGGGGCCTAAGGCAGAGGGTGAGGGAAAGGCAGGAAGTTAGCAAAGGAAGTGACTCAGACCCCAAAGAAAGCTTACTCTGTAGTGTCTTTTTTTTTCTGGTTGCACCATGTGGGATCTTAGTTCCCCAGAGATTGAATCTGCGCCCTCAGCAGGGACAGCTCAGAGTCCTAACCACTAGACCACCAGGGAAGTCCCCTCTAATGTCTTAGGTGATCAAGGAGGATAACGAAAAGGCTAAAATCCCAGAGGGTGAGGCCTACCTGCAGGTGGTGGGGCCTCAAAGGCCATTTTAAGATTCCAACAGTCAAGAATGTTTTGCATATAAGCATGAACTTTTTGGCCAGGAGAGCATGTCCCAAAACTCAGTTGTCTTTTTATCTATTCGAATCCTCTGTGGGTGCCAGGATCCATGCCCACAGTTCTGTCTGAGGCTTGGCTGTTTCCCAACTGAACTTCAGACTCCTTGAGGCCAGAATCAGCCTCTATGGAGAGCCTCACCTTTCCTCTCATTTCTGGTTCACATGTAGAGATTTATTGCAGGTCACCTCAGTCCTTAAACAGTGCGTGTGAGAGGCCTCAACTGTTGCCAGAGAATTTTGATAGTGCAGTCACTCAGATAACCCAGTTCTCTGGTTTATCTTTTCCTGATGAGGGATGAGAGATTGCTTTACGTTCCTGAGTTTCTGGGTTTTCTCTGTTCAGTCCTGTTTATACAATGACTAAGTCTTTTCTAAATTCATTTCTTTTCTTTTTTTTTTCTTGTGAACAGCATACTCTGCCCCCATCCTGTTCTCTGACCACTTCTCTAGAGGTGCCAGTTTATCAGACTCATTGTCTGTGTTCAGAGTTATCACAGCTCACAGCATTCCCCATCTCACCACTTCTCACCAAGCATCACATCCTCTAGTCTCTGATAACATCCACCTTGCTGCCTTCTACAATGGGGCTATATCCACACTGAACTTAATATAAATTCCCAGAAGTAACTTCAAGAGATTATACTATGATGCAACACCAAAATAAAAAGCAGCTTTGAATGGCACAAAGAGACAGGAGAAAGATGCAAGATATGATAAAAACCCAAATCTAAATGCTAAACGAGCTCTGTCGATATTCATAAATAACTTTAAGTTCAAAAAGCTTTGTATTACAGATTAACTGGCAGAATATTATCTTTCTCAGGTGTGTATAAGAAACGGTTCCTGGGAATTTCCTGAAAGTCCAGTGGTTAGGACTCTGCACTTGCACTGCAGGGGTCAGGCAGTTAAGATCCCACAGGCCGGGTTCTTCTAAGAACTGATGAGTTCCAAGATATATTGATATATGAAGAAATACCATATATCCTGTTTACAAGAAACCTATCTAAAAGATCATACAGAGAAAATGAAAGAATGAACAAAAGATATGCCTTGCAAATGATAATCAAAAGAAAACTGATGTAACTATGTTACTATCAGATAAAAATAGGTGTCAAGGTGCACATTAGTAAAAATAATCACTTCTTAATGCCACAGGACTGGAAAAGGTCAGTTTTCATTCCAATCCCAAAGAAAGGCAATGCCAAAGAATGCTCAAACTACCGCACAATTGCACTTATCTCACAGGCTAGTAAAGTAATGCTTAAAATTCTCCAAGCTAGGCTTCAGCAATACATGAACCGTGAACTTCCAGATGTTCAAGCTGGTTTTAGAAAAGGCAGAGGAACCAGAGATGAAATTGCCAACATCCGCTGGATCATCAAAAAAGCAAGAAAGTTCCAGAAAAGCATCTACTTCTGCTTTATTGACTATGCCAAAGCCTTTGACTGTGTGGATCACAATAAACTGTGGAAAATTCTGAAAGAGATGGGCATACCAGACCACCTGACCTGTCTCTTGAGAACCCTGTATGCAGGTCAGGAAGCAACAGTTAGAACTAGACACGGAACAACAGACTGGTTCCAAATATGAAAAGGAGTACGTCAAGGCTGTATATTGTCACCCTGTTTATTTAACTTATATGCAGAATACATCATGAGAAACGCTGGGCTGGAGGAAGCACAAGCTGGAATCAAGATTGCCGGGAGAAATATCAATAACCTCAGATATGCAGATGACACCACTCTTACGGCAGAAAGTGAAGAACTAAAGAGCCTCTTGATGAAAGTAAAAGAGGAGAGTGAAAAAGTTGGCTTAAAACTCAACATTCAGAAAACTAAGACCATGGCATCCGGTCCCATCACTTCATGGCAGATAGATGGGGAAACAGTGGCTGACTTTATTTTTCTGGGCTCCAAAATCACTGCAGATGGTGATTGCAGCCATGAAATTAAAAGACGCTTACTCCTTGGAAGGAAAGTTATGACCAACCTAGACAGCATATTAAAAAGCAGAGACATTACTTTGCCAACACAGGTCTGTCTAGTTAAGGCTATGGTTTTTCCAGTGGTCATGTATGAATGTGAGAATTGGACTCTAAAGAAAGCTGAGTGCCAAAGAATTGATGCTTTTGAAGTGTGGTGTTGGAGAAGATTCTTAAGAGTCCCTTGGACTGCAAGGAGATCCAACCAGTCCATCCTAAAGGAGATCAGTCCTGAGTGTTCACTGGAAGGACTGATGATGAAGCTGAAACTCCAATACTTTGGCCACCTGATGTGAAGAGCTGACTCATTGGAAAAGACCCTGATGCTGGGAAAGACTGAGGGCAGGAGGAGAAGGGGATGACAGAAGTTGAGATGGCTGGATGGCATCATCGACTCAATGGACATGGGTTTGGGTGGACTCCAGGAGTTGGTGATGGACAGGGAGGCCTGGTGTGCCATGGTTCATGGGGTCGCAAAGAGTCGGACACGACTGAGCAACTGAACTGAACTGAACTGAATGATAAAGGGGTCAATTTAACTTGACTTTCTAGGAAGAATTTACAAATGTATATATGCTTAACAATGTGGCCTCAAAAAGAAAGCAAAAACTGACAGAAACTTAAGAATGCATAGACAAATTCAGGTTTGCTAATTGTTACAGTAGACTAAAATAAACAGAATAGAGAATATTTAAATAAGATAATTACCAAACAATCTAATGGATATATACATTAATAGAACATGACATCTCACACCCAAACTACAGAACTCTCAGCCTTTTCAAGAATACCTGTGCATTTATGATAACTGGTGATATAACAGACCATAAAACAAACCTCAAATGATTGAAATCATACAGAGATGTCTTCTAGTCACAATGAAAACATGCTAGAAACTAATAACAAAGAGTTAATTAGAAAAAAACTCCATATGCTTGGAAACTAGAAACTACTTTTATGGGGAAAAAAAAAAAAGGAATACACTTCCATATGATCCATGGGTAAAAGAAGAACTCAATGGAAATTATTATATTTTCTGAACTGAAGAGAATGACAATATCACATGATATGTGATAAAACCAATGTGATGCAGTGAAATCATACCTAAGGTGAAATTTACATTATTACACTTTCATACTAGAAAATAATAAAAAATAAAGTAATAAACTATGTACCAAAATTATATCACCCAGGGCCCCAACAGATACTAGGTGTCACATTTAAATCAGGGTATTTTGGGGCTTCCTGGTGGTCCAGTGGCTCAGGCTCTCCGCCCCCAGTGCAGGGGGCCTGGGTTTGATCCTGGTCAGGGGACTAGATCCCACATGCCACAACTAAGAGTTTGAATGCTGCAACTAAAGATTCCATGTACCATCACTAAGACCCAGCTCAGTCAAAGAAATTTTTTTTTTTTTGTTAGTTGGAGGCTAATTACTTCACAACATTTCAGTGGGTTTTGTCATACATTGATATGAATCAGCCATAAATCAGGGTAAATCAAGGAGGGTTTATTTCCAAAGGGATGAATTACAGAGGTGTGTGTGTGGATGGAATGAAGGAAACCAACCACAAGAGAATATTTTAGTAGTAAGGTTGTAAGCACTTCTGGGCCCTAAGGAAATTTCTAGAATGTGGTGAGGAGAAACAGTAATATAGAGCAGGCCATCCTTAGAGAAGTGCAGACAAAACAAACTCAGAGCAACGCTGCCAGGAGGAACCCAGGGAAATAAATAGCCTGACCTTCCTGTTCTACCGCCCTGTAGTTTTGGCCAGGTCTCCTCTTCAGTCTAAACTCAGTCAGAAGCTGGAAGGCCAGACACCCCGTTGATGGAATCCACACAGACTGGCCTCCCGTGACAGGGAGGAGCAGGTTGGAAGTGGCTCTGGAGGGGCAGATGGGAGTTATCTATCACATTATCTCAAGAAACTAACAACAAACAAGCATACCTTTTCAAAATAATAAAGATAAGCCCAGAAATTAATTAAATATTAACAAAATATTGAACAAATGCCAAAAGTTGGTTTCTTGGACAGATTAATCAAATTGATGAATTTCTGTCAAGACTGAGCAAGAAAAATAGGAACTCGAATGAACTGTATCAGGAAGGAAAAGAGGAATAACCACAATCATACAGACACTAACAGGATACAATAAGAAGATATTATGCCCAGAATATTTTAAGTCTAGATGAAAGAGGCAAATTTCTATAAAAATAAAACCTACTAAATATAAATCACAGAGAAATAGAAAATCACAAGAGTCTTATAACAGTAAAATACATTAAAACCCTTCCATAAAGACATTTCAGGCTCAGATGCCTTCAGAGATGAGTTTTACTAAATATTTAAGGAAGAAATAACACAATTCTCATACAAATTATCCAAGAGAATAGAGGGGAAAAAAATGACTAGTATAAACTTGACACCAAAACTCAACAAAGTCTGTATGAAAAAGGAAAATTCATACCAAGCTTACTTGTGAACCTAGATGCAAAGATCCTAAATAAAATTTTATCAGATAATAATTTAAAAGGGTTATACATCATGACCCAATTGAGTTTAGTCCAGGAATGCAAGGCTAACATCAGAGCAAGCAATCTATAAAGTCTGTCACATTAACAGAAACATGTTATAATTATTTCCATAGAGAACTTTATTAATCTAAAAATATTTTTTTTTTAATGTCTGAAAATACTAAAGCATTGACAGAGACATGGAGCAAAGGCAACTCTAATATACCACCGATGGTAGTGCAAATTGGGTTTTAGAAAACAGTTTGGCTTTCTCGAGTAAAGTTGAAGATATGCACATCTTATGACCCAGTATTTCTACTCTAGAAATACCACATGGAACTGAGAGCATGCATACACCAGAGTGTTGGAAGCAACAATACTCATGTTAGCCTCACACTAAGGGGATGTCCATCAACATAATGCATAAATTATATGCAATCTTACAAGGAAAAATAATTTAAGTCTATCAAACAAATGAATTACAGCGACATGAAAAAAGAAGTCCAACAAAATAATGCATGTTCATTGAATGATTCCACCTGAATGAAGTTGAAAAATATGTGAAACAGGGTACAGGAAATCAGGTGGTAAAACTCCACAGAAAAGCAAGAATCATAAAGTTGGGACAACCGTTCCCTTTGGGGTTCAGGAGAAGGTTGTGAGTGGGAGGAGCAGGTTAGGGATTTCCAAGGTGTCAACAGGTTATTAGAGTTCCATAGATGTGGTTCCATAGGTGTTCACTTTCAAATAACTGAAGTTCTTAATACATTTTTCTGTGTATTTTTAGCAATAAACAAGTAAAAATATACCATCTAAAATAAATATATAAATCTAAATTGTGATATTGCTGTGTATGTTAGTCACTCAGTCATGTGTAACTCTTTGCAATCCCATGGACTGCAGCCTGCCAGATTCCTCTGTCCATGGAATTGTCCAAGCAAGAATATTGGAATGGGTTGCCATTCCCCTCTCCATGGGATTTTTCTGGCCCAGGAATCAAACCCGGGTCTCCTGCAATACAGGCAGATGCTTTACCATCTGAGTCACTTGGGAATGAGGGATAAATAAGTATGTAAACCGCCTAGCTTAGTGCTTGGTATGTGGTAGGAGCTCATCCTAGGTGGGTTTCCCTCACTCTGCATGGTATTGAGCAACTCACTCTCCGTAAGGACTGGTGGAGGGAAATGATGGCATCTGGTTTTGCTCGGCAGCCAGTAACCATCTGTTGGATCAATTTTGTCTCTTAGAGAGCATGAAATCCATAAAACTGATTTATGAGTTTTTTCTCAGTGTCTACATTTGGACACTAAGATGCTTAGCCAAGATTTGGGGCTTGATCTTGGGGGCTACTTGAAGCCACCAGAGAGAAGAGGGAAGGTAAGATCCAGTTTCAAGTTTTTAGTCCATCTGTCCCCACCTAAAAAGTCACCACTGTCTTTGGTCTTGACAGGAATCCACCTCCAGACCACTGGGCTTTGGTGAGCGGTCTCCCCACATATGTTGCCCAAAATGGCCTGGTAAGTAATATAACATTCAAGGGGGAGAGTTTTGAATCAGGTGGAAGAGTAAAGGGATTTCAGATCAAGAGAGTGGGAAAAACTATGGCAAGTATGGATCTCTCAAAGCCTGGTTCTCTCGTTTCTCAACTCGCTTGATGGCTAGTCCAAGAGGATGTGCATAAAATTGACATTTGAAGAAACATGAGACAGAGAAGTGTAAGTCTCCCTGACAACCAAAGATACTTATGCAACTATCAGGGATAATGTCATGACTGGCTGGTCCATGAGGCTTACCACAGAGCAAGACCCAGCCTCTTATCCCAGAGACCTGGTTGCCCCTCCCAAGCCCCCATCCCTGCCACATTTCTAACCTCACAGTGGAGCTCAGATGCTCTGTCTCCCACATGCCCTACCCACAGGGTCCAGGGTAGGGTGACAGCATCCCCTGCCCTCGAGAAAAGAGCCATGAGTATTAGCAGCACGTCACCCTGGAATTTGAGGCCACTCATCTCTGTATCCTTTCCCAGGCACACACCACCCGGTACTGTTCATGTATCAGGGTGTTTATTTATTGGGCATTCCCTATGTGCCAGGTGCTGTAGCTGGCTGTGGGGATACAAAGATAGATGAGTCACATAATTTCTGTCCTGAAGCTCATCATCAAATGGAAGGTATCTTTATGAACTGATACTTATATTATAATGCAATGGGGTCACAATAGAGATGTACATGGTATATTCTAGGAACACAAGTAGGCGGGGAGGGGCATCTAAACCAGCCTTTACTTTCCAGGGTGTTTTGGTATGAGTTGAATTTTAAAATAAATAGGGGTAAGGCAGGTAGGGACCAGGAAGCAACATGGTGGAGAAAACAACACTGGCCAACAACTCTAGCTTGGAGACTGGGAGCAACATGGCGTGTGCAGTTTGGAGTAGCTGGAGTGTTAGGTTTGAGACAGGAAGATGGCAAGAGATGAGGCTTGAGAGGGAGAAAGGGAGGGGCCAGATCACAGCAGCTTTGGATGGTAGATCAAGAGGGTGGAACTTTAATCCACAGGTGACAGGTTTTTAAGTAAGAGGTTGACACAATAAATTTCATTTTAGAAAGAAAATTCGGAAAGCTCCCTGGAAAATAGATCTGAAGAGACTTAAGATTGGAAGCAGAGAGAAAAGTATGTCGTCACAAACAAGAGGTGATGAACATCTCAACAAAGGCAGAGGCAGTAAAGAACACTAAATAGCCACCGAGTTCTTATGATAACGCCAGGCAGTAAATACATTTGGTCATTTAATACTCACGGCTCAAACAAAGATGAGGTGGAGAGAGGAAGATCAGAACTCAGATCTAACAGTGAGAGGGCTTTGTGACTGATTGTGAGCAGAGAGACAAGGAGAGAAGAGTCAAAGCCAATTTCAGATTTCTAGACTGGATGGATAATGCTGCCACCAGGTTTGGATGTTACCTGCTGAGATCAGTTTCATATAAGGTGCGACAGAGACTTTTTTCAGGAGTAGGTGTCCAGCAAGTAGCTAAAGAGATGACTCTGCCACTGTGGAGCTAGATAAGGGATAGAGATGGAGATTTGTGTCAACAAAAGGTAGAGATTCATACTGACTACAATGCAGAAGATATTATAGCATAGAAAATATTATAATCCTTGACCACTTTGCTCCTAGTAGCAGATGGTACTTGAAACCATGAGTGTGGATAAAGTTACCAGGGAGAGTGAGGGGGACTCAAATAGGATATTGGAGGATGCCAACATTTAAAGATTGAGTGGCAGAAGAAGAGTGTGTGAAGGAAAATTGGTAGAAGGGTTCAGAAGTGTCTGGAGACCCAGGAGTGGGTAGTGTCATGGAAACCAAGGAAGTGGAAGATTTCAATAAAGAGAGAGAATACCAAATGCAACAAAAGTGATCCAGTGAGATAAGAACTGAAAGTCCCCATTGGGTTTGGCAACTAGAAAGTCACTGATGTCCCTAATGAGAACAGGCTTGGTGTTAAGGTGATGGGATAGGGGAGTGGGGACAGAAACCAGCAGGTGGTCTTCTGAGGTGTGAGTGGGTAATGAGAAGGTAGAGAATGCAAGAGAAGAAAGAGAAAACCTGGATGGTTACTACTGGGTAGGCCAAAAGTTCATTTGGGTTTTCTGCAACATCTTATGGAAAAATCTGAACACTGGCCCCGTGGGCAGGGCTCTGGAGGGATCAGATAAGTATCACTGGCGCAGTAGAGTAAACTGGCCTAGTTGTCAGGAGAGAAATTTTGCAACATCCTACCAGAGCTACAGCACTTTTTGTTTCTTCATCTGCTGTGACATTTATACCACAAGGAAAAAGACTTGCCCGGCAAAACAAATATAATCATTTCAAAAATGTTTATGGTAGCATTATTTATATTAATTAAAAAAAAACTGGACATAATCCATTCCTGAACAAAAGGGGGAAAGAAAATGGGACGCCTTACTATAAAGCTACAGTAACCAAAACAGTATGGTGTCAGTACAAAGACAGACTTATAGATCAATGGAATAGGAGAAAAAGTCCAGAAATACACCCATAAGCTATGGCCAACTAATCTACAACAAAGGAGGCAAAAATATACAATGGAGAAAAGACAGCCTCTTCAATAAGTGGTGCTGGGAAACTGGACAGCTATGTGTAAAAGAGTGAAATTAAAACATTCTCTAATACCACGTACAAAAATAAACTCAAAATGAATTAAAGACCTAAATGTAGGACCAGAATCTATAAAACTCCTAGAGGAAAGCAGAGGCAGAACACTCTCTGAAATAAATCACACCAATATCTTTTTAGATCCACCTCCTAGAGAAATGCAAATAAAAGCAAAAATAAACAAATGAGACCTAATTAAACTTAAAAGCTTTTGTGTAGCTAAGGTAACCACAAACAGAACAAAAAGACAACCCATAGAATGGAGAAAATATTTGCAAAGTAACCAACAAAAGATTAATCTCCAAAATTTACAAAAAGTTCATACAGATCTATATCCCCAAAAAAAAGACAACCCAATCAGAAACTAGGCAGAAGATTCTAAATAGGTATTTCTCCAAAGAAAGCATACAGATGGCCAAAAACACATGCTCAACATGACTAATTATTAGATAAATGCAAATCAAAACGACAATGAAGTTATCACCTTACACTGATCAGAACGGCCATCATCAAAAAGTCTACAAACAATAAGCTAGATTCCACATATAAGTGATTGTATGTGATATCTACAAAGCACATGCTATCAGGTATGTATGGAATCTAAAGAAAAAGACACAAGTGAACTTACATACAAAACAGAAACAGACTCACAGACTTAGAAAATAAACTTACTGTTACCTAAAGGGGGAAGGTAGCGGGGGCAGGGGGAGAGGAGGGATAAATTCGGAGGTTCAGATTAATATGTATACTCTGCTATATATAAAATAGATAATCAACAATGATCTACTGTATAGCACAGGGAACTCTACATATACTCTGTAATAACCTATATGGGAAAAGCATCTGAAAAAGAATAGGTGTATGGATATGTATAACTTAAAAAATGAAATATGAAAAAAAAGCTAATGTAAAAAAAGAAAATAGGACACTATACAGCTATTAAAAATGACAAATTGTAGCCTTAACTTTCTCAAAGCTTAGAAATGACTCAGAAGTAAAGCAAATGGTAAGAAGTCATGTTTATAAGGCAGCTTTCCTGTTTGGTAACCTCAGTTAATAATTCAAAACCATCTTGAGCACGTCTACCTAATGAAAAGAATGTGAATGCCGTGGGCAAGGATGTGGTATTTTTGAAAATAGCATGCCCAGTGCCCTCATTGTGTACTCTATCGAGTCTAATCAAAACTCCATTATTCCTCTCCATGGCTTTCAGATTTGCAACATCATGAATGCGCCTGCGGAGGACTTTTTTGCATTCCAGGTAAGTCATTTTTCATTTGCTCTCTTAGTTATATGGTATTTCCCCCCCCAAGGAGGATTAGAACACATTAGAATCCATCTACTTTATTGGGAAGCAATCTCAATAAAGTGAAAATGTGAGTGGAAAAAAGTCATGTGCCAATGGAAGTGGGGAGAGAATTAATTTGGTAAATGCCAAGGTTCCATTTGGTTTTAAGGTTTATAGCCTTTGCTTTCTGGCCTCGGGACCTTTGCTTATGCAGTTCTCTCCCTCACCACCATCTCTTGCCCAGTTCTCTCCCTCACCACCATCTCTTGCCCAGATGCCCTCTGCCCTTCAATGACAGACTCAATGCTATGAAACTTTTATGAACTTTTATTCTGCTTCCCCTGGCTGAGTATCATTTCTGTCTCCTTAAGATGATCACAGAATCTTGTTTAGTATTCCATTTGATGTTGTCTGTGTGTCTTTTTTAAAAAAATGTTTGTGGAGGGCACGGTCTGGGCCAGGCATTGGCCCAGTGCTACACTGGCTACAGAGGTGGACCAGACAGGCATGGTCTAGGTTTGCCAGGAGCTCATGATCTCTTGGGGAGAGAGACATATGGAGTACTGGCCAGGAGAAGGGTAGAGGAGGGAATCTCAGGGGGGCCTGAGTTCATCTGGAAGGAATCAAGGAATGTGTCCTTGAGAAATTATGTTTGGGCAGTAAAAATGGAGAGAGGACTGCAGGAAAGAGCAGGCTTGTGGAAGGAACCAGAGTAGATCATTGAGCCTGAGGGGACAGTGGCAGGAGGAAATTCTAGAGAGGGAGACAGGCCAGGTAACACAGGGCCTGGAAGGCCGTGCCAAGGAGTTTGTCTTCGTCACTCCATTTCCCTTACCTCATATTTTATGTTCCTTCCTTGCCTTTTAGGCTAATTCTTCTGGGTAAAATATTGGCTTTCTTAGGTCAAAGGTTGTGGCTTATCTTTCTTAACATCTTCAGCTGCAGGTGCCCTGTCAATATTTTGAGTTTAGCATGCTAGGTATACGGAAAACAAATCATAAGCGGTCAGAAAATAATGAAGAAGGAAATGAAAATGACTCATAAAAATTAGTGGCTTATGTGTTTACTCCTTAAAGAGCATTATGAAAGACCTTAGAGAGACTATCCTTCCAAGGTTAAAACTGTGTGTCTTGTGTTGTGATGTTGACCATATCAGTACGACAAGGCAGATTGTTGCTGAGAGTTGCTACGATGATTATAACCAAAAGAGAACTTGGTCTTTACCCAAGTCATCTGATTATAGTTTACTCATATTCATGAACCAAATCTGACCTTGTTTTTAGATCATAGTCTTCTATCTCCACAAAGAAGCCCAAGTGATGTTTTAAAAAACATAGGTTGTCTCAAATAACTTCTCTCCTTAAAAATTTTTAATGCTTTCCCATTTCACTCTTGATAAAATCTGCCTCCTTATCAGGGCCTTCAAAGGGAAGGGACTCCCCCAAGGTGAGGAAGAGAGTGGGGAGGAAGGCATGCCGTAAACTCAAGTTTCCTGACTGACAGCCTGGCGCCCTTTGGACTATGTACTGCATCCCTCTGGGGTCACTTTCCTCACAGGTGCTAAGTTCCAGTGTTACAAAAATAATAATAACCATCATCTTGCCACCTTCAAAACCTTGGAACTTCTGAGCTGGAAGACTCTCCAACTCCAGGAAACCGTTCTTGACTTCCTTCCCTTCCCTGGCTCCCACAGTACCTTAGAGAACTTCCTGCATGCCATCTGATGGCCTCCTCCTTGCCTTCCAGATGATGGGCAACTTGAGAACAACACCTGTGCCTTACTTGCCTTGGTTTCCTCAGATTCCAGCTCTTGTACATTGTAAAACCCTTGATAAATCTTTAACGAATCAGTGGGAAAAGAGCCTAGAAAGTATCTAGTCTAGTTATTCCCATTTTTATAGATGATGGAAGTGAGGCTCAAATAGGAAATGACGCACAAAGAGCACCTTCTAATTGACCAAGAAATTTCACCTCTATTTTCTCATTTGTCCCATGAGACACATACTCTTACTACTATCCCCATGTATAGATGAGAAAATTGAGGCCCATGGAGATAAAATGACGTGCCAAAAGGAACACAGACAGGCAGATCAGCAGTCAAAAGGTGCAGGTTATATCTACTTGATGAGTTCAAAGTTACAAGTATCACCGGGGCCCCTGCTAAGCCAGTCCTCCACAGTCAGCTCCTGTATCTGAAAGGGAAACACTGCCTCCCTGTACTGTTTGTGGGCATCCTTAGAGCCAGCAACACACAACTCACTGCCTGGCACATAACGGCCCTGATATCTTAGGAATGTAAACAGTATAGCTATTTGGCTTATGGAGCTCCCACCAGATGGGCAAACGGTTCGTGGCATTTGGTGACTAAAACCAGGCATAATCCAACAAGGTCTAACCTCCTGCCACCCCCTCAGCCAAGCAAGGTCACAACACAGCATGAAATCCGTCATGGATGTTTCTGTAGCCTGGTACCCGGGCAACTTATTCTGGCTCTTCTCTTGCAGAAAGAGCCTCTGGATGAGTCTGGATGGATGATTAAAAACGTCCTTTCTATGCCAATTGTGAACAAGAAGGAAGAAATTGTTGGGGTGGCCACGTTTTACAATCGCAAAGATGGGAAACCCTTTGATGAAATGGATGAGACTCTCATGGAGGTATGGTTTTTAAGGAGGCCTCTGGATGTGGGATTCAGAGGTGACTCTGAACATGGGACTTCCAGAGTCATGTGGTAGGAACCTAGCATGCTGCTGCCCCAGCCCAGGAGGGATAGGGGCTCACCTTGTAGATTCTTTCCTGATTCAACATTTATGTTTGGCTCTCCTTCTGCACTGCCTTGGTTGCCAAAGAAATCTATATTCCCTTCTTTAAAAATTAACAAACTTTACCTTTTAGAGAAGCTTTAGGTTCACAGCAAAGTTGAGCAAAAAACACAGAGTTCATTTATATCCTCTGTCCCCACATAGGGACAACACATTCCCTTTTTGTGAAGTTGTTATGCATGAGGATGACACTTGGCGCTAGAGCTTTACTCACAGTGTATTCTCAGCCATCATTTCATCTTATCCTCACAGCATCCCTTTGAGGAGGCCAGCACACAGCTAACCGCACCTGTTTTATAGCTGAGAAGATGGAGGCTAAGGGTGTTGCCCCAAGTTACAGAGAAAGGACCAGACCAGAATGTTCTTCCTCTGATTCTTCCTTTCTTTCCTTTCAGTCTTTGGCTCAGTTCTTGGGCTGGTCTGTCTTAAATCCTGACACTTATGAGTTGATGAACAAACTTGAAAACAGGAAGGATATTTTCCAAGACATGGTGAAATACCATGTGAAGTGTGACAATGAAGAAATCCAGACAATCTTGGTGGGTAGTGGTTTTTCCCTGTTTCTCCTCAAGAAAAGGCTGTTCTGGGAACAGTTGTCCCTCTGAGGGTTACCTCAGTCTTAAAACCCTGTTGTGGCTTAACAGCTCTAGAAACTCCATTTTCCTCTGTGTTCAGGGCTGACTTGGTTGGTACTAGAGATGGAGTCACCAACCACAATTCCCACTCTGAGAGGAAGCTCTATCTGTCAGACCAATGGACAATGGTCAGTTGCTCAGAGCCTCCCTCCATGAGGTCAGCTAACCACACCTATTTTATAGCTGAGAAGATGGAGGCTCAGAGAGTCTTGCTCTAAATTACAGAGGCAGGATCAGACCTGCCTTAGAAGGTCAAACTTTCTGAGCAAAGAAATAGTTCGGAGGGTAGGGTCAGACATTGGCAGGAAGCCATCACATAGCTTCATCGTTAGAGAGTATATCCGGTATTTCAAACCTATGATGCCCAGTAAGATGGGCAGGGTAAGGATTTTCACCCTATTGTAGACATGAAGAAACTGAGGCCCAGAAGGGGGAAGGAAGTTATCCCCAAAATCACACAACTCACTAAATAGTTTTCATTTAACATTTATCAGGATAATGAACAAATTATCACCGTTATGAAAGGGCTTCCTTGGAAGGTAGTGAGCACCCTGTCATGGGAAATATTGCAACACAGGCTAGATGAGCACATATCAAGGATGCTATAGAGGAGAGTCCCACGTGGGTGGGAAATGGGATGACAGGCTTTCCATGATATGTGAGAATCAGCAATCCACCATTCCTGAAATTTTGGACTCATAAAGATCAAGGTTTTAGAAGCAAACTGAATTAACCAAAGAGCATTAGATATGATGACCAGCTGAGTTTCCAAGACTTGTTGGGTTTATGCACTGTACAAGTTGAAAAATATAAGCCAATGTGTTCAGCGGGCATTTCTTAAGCTGGAAAGATATCACAACAAATCAGATCATTTTGATCTCAATAACTGAGAAATTCAAAGAAGAAAATATCTAGTTTGGATGAACTGGTTAATGGTTTGCTTGTCTCAGTCCACAATTTTAAGGAACATGATGGATATGTAGACCCTATGGAGGCATAGTGAACCAGTTACAAGTAGGTAGACTCTGCTCTAGATCAAGAAATCTGGAACAAGTTATTGGGTCCAAGTTCCTCTCCCCCTGTAACACAGAGGAAATAGGACCAGAGGGGAAGGAACTTGGCTCAAGTCACATAGTAAGAGGAAAAGCCAGGGCCATGAGCGGGACCTCCAGACTCCCAGTTAGTAATAAAAACAGTAAGAATATCAACAGCATTATTTAATCCTAGCACTCACTATATACCAAGCACTGCTGTCAGTGATTTACATGCATTATTTTAATTTCATATACATTTTTTAAAATGACTTTGGATAATCTAATTTTAATCTGCCAGTTAAGTACTGTTAGTATCCCCATTTTTCAGATGAGGAATGAGGGATCCAATTGGTAGAGCCTGAATTTGCACGCAGGACTCCATGACTCCAAATCCCATGACCTTGAATTTACTTGGCAATAAATGCTGAATGGCAGCCTCCCTGAGTTGGCAGCTCTGTTGCAAGAACTTTGGAGGAAGAAGAAAAAAGGAAATGGAAAAGTAGAGACATACTTTGACCTCAGATGTAGTAAACTAATGTTTTTCTCTGCTCTTTCGGGCCCTGGCAGAAAACCAGAGAGGTATATGGGAAGGAGCCGTGGGAATGCGAGGAAGAAGAACTGGCTGAGATCCTGGTGAGCTGGGCAGCATCACTGGTCCTGACCTGTTACAAGCGCAGGGCGTGCGTGCCCCCAAGCATGTGTGGGGAGCATCTCTGCCAAGTGTGACCCTTGCCACTCTGCTCTGATCCTTCCAGCAGACTCAGATCAGGGACAGGGCTGGTGGGGGGTGGGCTGAGGGAGGGACCAAGGAATTCCTCATGGGCCCCAGTGACTTGACTCCATGTTTCATACAGCAAGGAGAGCTGCCAGATGCAGACAAATATGAAATTAATAAATTCCACTTCAGCGATCTGCCCCTGACGGAACTTGAGCTGGTGAAATGTGGAATACAGATGTACTATGAGCTCAAAGTGGTGGATAAATTTCACATTCCTCAGGAGGTGAGGTTGAAACAAACCTTTGGTTTCCCTTTTTTCCCCTTCCTTTCTTGCTTGCTTAAAAAACAAACAAACAAAACACCTCAATCTGTAAACTGCCTTAGAAAAAGTGTACTCTCAGCTTTTAAGATTTAAAGCATTAGTCACATCACACAGATGAGCCATTTACCAGAAAAGAGACACATGGTTCCTCTGAACCATGATGTTTCTCAAGGTAGGTTCTGAGGTACTGAGTTTTGAAGGTTGTGGATAAAAGCGATGCAAAAAAAAAAAGTTCCTACAGTTCAACAGGGTGGGAAATGTGTGTTAAATCCGTTTAGACAGGGCTTTTTTCCCCTGCAGGATTCCTTAGGTGTGCTGTGCATCTAGAGGCATGGGGATGGACAGAAAAGGTGGAGCTGGGGATGTATTGTGTGCAGAATTTCCCAGACTTCTTTGATTAAAGCAGCAGTCCTAACTGTGCTTTAAACCACATCAGTATCACCTGAAAAAGGATCAATGCCGGCACGGGTCCACCAACACCCATACATACACTCTCTCTCTCCCCCTCCTCTCTCCACTGGCTGTGAGGAATCAGAAATTGTTTTAACAAGACCTTCCCGCACCCCGCAGCGACGCAGAGATGCACTCAAGTTTGAGGACCACTGATTTCAACACGCCTTTGGTTTTCTCTCCTACAGTTCCTGCAAGCTTCTCCCAGGACCTTGTTTCATAACCACGTCCAGTGTCATAGTATCCAGCCGTTTGAAAGTGCTCTCAGTCTCAGTGCATCCATTGCTAGCGCCCACTTGTGGTCCAGTGTGGGAATTGGAACACGGGGGTCTCAGGCAGGCAGGCGCCCCCGCAACGCCCACCCCAGCGCGGTGCTGCCGCCTCACAGTGAGCTGTGTGTGTGTTCGCAGGCCCTGGTGCGCTTCATGTATTCCCTGAGTAAGGGCTACCGCAGGATCACCTACCACAACTGGCGGCACGGCTTCAACGTGGGGCAGACCATGTTCTCCTTGCTGGTGGTACGAGAACAGTGGGACCCAGCGGCGTGGTGGGAGGGACCTCGGGCTGCTAGGGGCTCCCGCTGCCCTGGGCACCTCGGGGCAGCTCCCCAGGCAGCAGCGGCATCATTCTTCCACTTATTGCCTTTTTCAAAAATAGACAACAAGAGTACATGCTTAGCATAAATGGATTCGAAGAAGAGAGAAGTATGTAAAATAACAAGTGAAAGCAAGCCAGTATTCTACTCCCACCCCCCAAGCCGGTATTTGGAGAAAACTATGGCACAGCTCCTTCCAGATTTCCTTCTAGAAGCATCGAGATAGATTTGTTCACACACACATACACAAAATTTATTTTATTTATAATTTAATATATAATTAAATAATATGATTCTATAGTATGCTTTTTTATTTGATAATATGTAAATATATCAATCACATTTTTCTATATATATTTTTTATTGTGGTAAAACATATATAACCTAAAATCTACCATTTAAGCCCTTTTTAGGTACACAATTCAGTGGCATCAAGTACGTTCACAGTATTGTGCAACCATCACTACTCTCCATCTCTAGAACTTTTCCAACTTCCCAGACACCCTGTCTCCATTAAACAACAACATTAATACAACTCCCCATTTCCTCAGTCTCCAGCCCCTGGGGACCAGCATTCTACTTTTTCAGTCTCTATGAATTTCCTTTCTTATAGGTACCTCACCTAAGTAGAATCATACAGTATTTGTCCTTTTGTGTCTGATTAATTTCACTTGGCATAATATCTTCAAGGCTTATCCATGATCTAATTTTATGACTTCATAGTATTTTGCGTTGTTTAAGTAGACAACACTTTCTTTACCTAGCTCCCCTATTGTTGACATGAGGATTGCTTTTGATCTTTCACTATTACAAACAACGCTATTATGTCCTTGGTGGGACATACCTATGTGTATATGTGTGAGTCATTTTGTCTCAGAAGGTTTGGAGTTTTTATATTTCACTTAAAAGTGTTTTCCCATCCAGGTTATGACACAAATCTTTGCCCTTGCCCTGTGTCCCCATCCTCATTCCTTTCCCTCGTGGCTGGAATGGTCAGGTCAGAGAAAGCACAGGGGCCTGGGGGCAGGAATTCTAGCCAGGCTGCCTCCGAAGGTGAAAAACACACCGCTTAGATGTGATTTATGTCTTAGAGTCACGAGTCAGCGGCACCTCCTCGGGGCTCTTTCCCCGCTTGACTCCAACACCCGGCACAAACAAGGAGTTAAGTGAGGACACCCAGGGAAAAATTCTTCTGAGCTGTGTTTGAACCAGTAGACCAGGTTTGGAAGGTTTGTTTTACCAGTCTGGACATGTTCCAACACCGTCTAAATCCTCAAAGTCCAGGGCTGTCTGTTTCTCAGCAATCATCCAGTCTGATGCCCTCCACTTTAAGGGGCAGAGGGAGGTGGGACCAGCGAAGGTGACTCCGGAGTAAAACGACCCACTGTCACCTTGGCCTGGACTGCCCAGTTCTAGCAGAGAGAGTCCCACATCCACACCTCAGTCCTGGCAAACGTCTGGCCATCCTGTGGCCCAGGGGTCGAGCCAAGACCAGCCCTGTGTTTCCAAGCTCCAGGCCCTCCCCCTTACTCCTGCTCTCTCAGTCCTGCTTCCAAGCCCCACACAAAAGGAGTGAGTAGCATCTCTGACTGCCCTTCCAGACCGGAAAGCTGAAGCGATACTTCACAGACCTGGAGGCCTTGGCCATGGTCACCGCCGCCTTCTGCCATGACATTGACCACAGAGGCACTAACAATCTCTACCAGATGAAGTGAGTCAGCCCTTACTGGCCCTTCTCTCTACCTCCTGCCTCTGGGATTGATTACCTAGATCTGAATGGGTCTTAGACAGACTCATTTGCCGTGGGGAATTCCCACAGTCCACAGCTTCCCACTTCCTCCTACCCTTTGGTTCTGGGTAAACTCCTGTGATAGAATAATGAAGCTTAAATATGTCCACGCCCCAGTGCCTGGGGCCAGGGGATATGTTGCCTTACATTCAAAAGAAACTTCATAAACATGATTAAGGATGTTGAAATATAGGGATTATCTTGGGTTATCCAAGTGGACCCCAAATAGTTAGTTAGGAGGGTCCCTGTAAGAAGGAGGTAGGAACTCAGGGAGGACAGAAGATGCTACACTGTTGGCTTTGAAGATGGAGGATGGGTCACAAGCCAAGGAATTAGGGACCACTTCAGTGTTCTTGCCTTGAGAACCCCATGAACAGTATGAGAAGGCAAAATGATAAGATACTGAAAGAGGAACGGACAGGGAGGCCTGGCTTGCTGCGATTCATGGGGTCACAAAGAGTCAGACATGACTGAGCGAAAAAAGAAAGAAGAGAAGAAAGAAGAGGCTAGAAAAGGCAAGGAAACATTCTCCTCTAGAACCTCCAGAAGGAAAGCAGCTCTTCAGATCATTTTAGACTTCTGAACTCCAGAGCTGGAAGACACTAAATTTTTATTGTTTTAAACCATTTAAGTTTGTGGTGATTTTTTAGAGCAGCAACAGGAAATATATTAAACTTTCTCACTCTGCTCCTTCCTCTCCTACCTACTGAACTAATTTAAGCCAAGGTGTTAGTAACTGCTAATGATTCATTTATTCACCTTGGGTTTATAATGCGCAAAAGGCCAGTGTGGTAGGCCCTATGTTAGGCAAAGGTGGTTCCATGGTGAACAAACCAGACACAGTCCCTGACCTCACAGAGCTTATATTCTAGATAGTCTCTGAAGTAGGGGCCATGAACCATGGTCTCGGGGGACCCTCATGACCACCATGTGGACTGGGCAGAGCAGGGACTAGTGTAATACCCAGGCTCTGCCCAGGGCCCACAGACTGTAAGTCATGCTTCTGTGAGTCTTCTCACTTTTTGCCTGCTGCTCCAAGGTTAGAGATTATGTTTACGTTTTACCTTGTAGAAGACGAAGTACTGATCTCAGTGCTTGGCACACAACAAGGGCTTAGCAAATGTTTATTGAATAAAGACGTGAATAAACATGTTGCTTGTGGGAATCCAGTGACCTCTCAGAATCAGGCTTGGAAGATCTGGGGCTTGGCGATCTTTAAAGTACTGGCTTTGGGAAAAAAAAAAAAGTAAAGTACTGGCCAAGTGCCAGGGTCCATGGATGGCTATGGGGATGGGTTTGTAAAACTGCATGTGGCATTGTGTTTGTGTCTTTTTCTGGAGATAATGGTCCAAACTTCTAGGGAGGCCATGTCCCCAAAGAGGCCTAGAGTTAGTTATGGAGAAAGTTAAAGTATGAGAGCCAGGACACCTGCTATCTAGTCCTATTTCTCACTGTTGTACTGTGTGACAAGTCCCTTCTTATTCCTGCACATCAACCTCTCTACCTGCAGAATTAGGAGGTGACAGGAGTGGATGATGTCTTTAACCTTCATCTCAGCCATTCCATGTTAATCCTTTCTCTGTGTGTCTCTTTCTCCTCATTCAGATCCCAGAACCCATTGGCCAAGCTTCATGGGTCCTCCATCTTGGAAAGACACCACTTGGAGTTTGGTAAAACACTGTTGAGAGATGAGGTAGGATGAGGGCCCTCTGCATTGGCTTTGGGGCCTGAGAAGGAGTCCCCATCTCACAAGAAGCCTGAGTGTAGCCAGGCATTGGCTTGGGCTGTCTCTCTGGTCACCTGGGGCAGCCATCGGGAATTGAATGACTTTACTGCCAGGATCACTTCTCCCTTCTCTCCTTCTCACATCACTTTTTTCCCTCCATTTTCTCTTTAGAGCCTAAATATCTTTCAGAACCTCAATCGCAGGCAGCACGAGCATGCAATCCACATGATGGACATCGCGATCATTGCTACAGACCTTGCCTTGTATTTCAAGTTGGTGTTTCTTCTCATTTTAAGAATAAAAGTGATTAGGGAATTCCCTCCCAGTTTCCAGTGGTTAAGACTTGGGGATTTTACTGCCATGGGCCCAGGTTCTGTCCCTAGTAGGGGAAATAAGATCCTGCAAGCTGGAAGGCACAGACAAACAAAAAAGAATACTGATGATTATAAAAATAATGAACACCACAGTTCTAATTGATTTAGTGAGTATTCTGTGCCAGGTACCACACTTGCGCTATGGACACATCCATTCTCACTACAGCTCTGAGTTAGATAATCTTACCCTGTTATACAGATGGGGAAACTGAGACTGGGGGAAGATTAGTTAAGATCAGATAATAAACCCATGGTAAAGTCTGAGTTAGAACCTAGGTCTTCACTCCCAGGCATTGGTTCTTTTCACCTTTCTTTTTAAAAATTACGTTACCGTAATTAGCCTCTGAAACACCCAACATTAGAAGGCCAGGGGTTGCCTTATTCTAATATGTGCTCCTTTAACAAACTGGTGTTTTTTGTAGGAAAAGGACAATGTTCCAAAAGATCGTGGATCAGTCTAAGACATACGAGACTCAACAGGAGTGGACACAGTACATGATGCTGGATCAGACACGGAAGGAAATTGTTATGTGAGTTGAGACAAGACTTAAACCCTGATTCCCTTAAGCCCAGGGTCAAAAGGCAAGATGCTAATACTGACAGGCTTCTCTGTCTTCGAGAGAGCCCTGCAAAACTTTTCATTCTGGAGGCCTCTGACACACGAAACAAAGAAGTTATACCAAACAGCACTGCAGAAATGATATGTTTACTCTTCATTCTAGCACAAAAATACAAGACAGTACCTGTGGCTCAGTAAGTAAAGAATCTGCCTCCAATACAGGGTACCACCTGTAACACAGGAGACATGGGTTCAGTCCCTGGGTGGGGAAGATACCTTGGGGAAGAAGATGGCAGCCCACTCCAGTATTTTTGCCTGAAAAATCCCATGGACAGAGGAGCCCAGTGGGCTACAGTCCATGGAGTTGCAAAGGGTCAGACACGAGTGAGTAACTGAGAATGCATGCATGCATGCATACCTCTCTGTATACAAAAAATACAAGATTTGAAGTACTTCTATGCTAAAATGCAGAATTTTGGTGGTAAAGTGATGTAACTTTTGGTGATAAAGTTTTTGGTAAAACACAGAGCATTAAACCAATTATGGTTTGAGTGATAGCTAAGTGTCACTCAGAATATATGGGCTTAATCTCTTTAGCGTTCCTTTATACATGGCAAAAGCAGGCATGCAATTCACAAGTTAGTTTCCTGGTTTCTGTGACATTCATAGTGTTTTGTTGGCATGAGGTCTAATAATGCGACTCAAAGTTTTCTGGTGAATATCTTCTCTTAGTTTCTCAGTATGCTTCTATGATTCACCTCAGTTGATGATGGGGTGAGAAATGCTGATTTGAGTCCTTTCATGACTATGTGGCCCAAGCCAATGGGTCCCCTGGCTTCCCTGTGACAGGTCTTGGGTGATATGAAAGGAGACAATGCCCGACCCAGGACCCGGAGAACTGTTGTTTGTCTATCCCCAGATGCTTCTGCAGAGGTGAGGTTTAATCAAGTCACGAATGTCGCAAGTCCAGAGAAGGGACAGCTGCTGGGACAAGCTCAGGGAAGATGGGTCAAGTGGCCAGTTGTCCTTCCCTCAGCTGTGAAATTGCCCAACCAGCCCTCCCCAAAGGTCCTCCTAGCCTGGGGAGCAGTGTGACCTGCGCCCACTGAACAATGAGGCATGCTCTAGCTATAGCTGCTCCCAGGCAAACCAGGAGCTGTTCCACGACATTTCAAAATGGTGCTGCAGAAGGACTGAATGAGTGGAAAGAACCCTAAGTTCTTGGACAGGGGGACTTATTATTACAAAGCTGTCTGTTCTCCCTATTTAGTTATTTATTTAAAGTGATTGCAAAGAAAATATCAACTTTATTTTGTGGAGAATTAGGAAGCCAATTCCAAAATCCTTATGAGAATTAAGTATGCAAAAAGAGCCAGAAAATCCTGAGAAAAAAAGGAAATAATAGGGGCCAGCAGAACTGAAGATAGCTCAGTCCTAGGTATAAGCAGGAGAGGTCAGTAGACAGACTGAAAAGACAACGCCTGTGCTAAAAGTGGATTTTCTGCCAGTGGAGAAGGATAATTTCATAAATGGTGTTAGGACCATGAGGTGATCTGATGGATCTTTTTTCCCCCAAGACCAGTAAACAGTTCTCCAGTGCTCCGTGAACACTGACAGGCTGTCCTACAAATTTAACTCAAATCTCACACTATCTACCTGGAGATAGCATCAGACCCCACAGACTAAGGGCTCAGCCTCACAAGACTGGCTTCTTTTCAGATGAAGCAGTCCAGCTAGCCTGTGCTTCTGATTGCCCAGCTATAAACTGGAAGTTGCTGTGAACTCCTCCTTGGGTTTGATTAATTTGTTAGCATGGCCCACAGAACTCAGAGAAGCATTTACTTACATATCTAGTTTAGTATAAGGATTATTACAAAAAATACAGAAGAATAGCCAAAGAGGTACATAAGGTAAGGCCAGAGGGTCCTGAATGCAGAGGCTTCCATTATTACCGAACCAGGGTGTGTTCATCAATGCTAATGCTTATTAAATCTTTGTTCAAGAGTTTTTACAAAGCTTAATCTGCAGCTCCCCCCAACCCTTTCCCAGAGGCCTGCGGGTGGGGCTGAAAGTCCATCCCTCTATTCCCTTGGTCTTTCAGGTAGGCCTGACCCCATCTAGGGACCCTACCCTCAGTCACTCTAAGTCACTTCATTAGCATAAACCCAGAGGGGTCTTCTTGGGAAGGACAAGACACTTGTATCACTAGGGAAATCCCAAGGGTTTTAGGAGCTCTGTGTGAGGAACCAGAAGAAATATATTTCAGATTCTGCCATTGATGGCCACAGAGGCAGACCCCTATTTCACTTCTATAGCAAACAAATTCAAGATGAATCAAGGATTTAAAAATAATGAGAAAATAAGAATATGGAGAGAGGAAAAAAGCTTGGGAGAATTAAAAAGAGTAAGCTTTTCTAAGTGTGACATAAAATTCAAAAGTCGTAAATAGATTGATAAATTTGACTACATGAAACTTTAGAGATTTCTGGACAACACCCACAAGAACTCAGAGATAAAGTCAGAATTTAAATGATACACTGGGGGGAAATATGTGCAATGCTTCTGACAGAAAAAGAGCTAGTTTCCTCAGTAGTGTTAATATAATTTAAGAAAAAGACTAATCCCACAGAAAAATGATCAAAAGGCGTGAGCAAACATTCCCCAGAAAAGGAATTACAGTGGGATATAAACACGTGAAAAGATGATGACCTTAGCCATAGTGAGAAAAATAAAACTACTTTGGGATATAACTGTTCATCCCTCCTATTGGCAAAGATGAAACAAACATGTTTGCTAACATGTGGTGTTGGGCAGAGTGAGGGGCAACAGGCAATCCTATTCACTGTGGTGGGAATGTAAATAGGTGCAGTTTTTGTTTCTTTGTTTTTCAATGTTGGCTTATACTTTTTTTGGCCACGAGATTTTAATACCCTGACCACCCGGGGCCGTGGCAGTGAAAGCCTGAGTCCTAACCTCCGGATGGCCAGGTAATTCTCCAATAGGTGCAGTTTTACAAAGGGCAATGCCTATCAAAATGGAAACCAGCCATACCCTTTGACCCAGCAAATCCCAGATCCAGGATTTACCCTACAGAATTTCTCCCACCTGTGCTACAAGAAGTATGCATAGAGTTACTCATTGCAACATTACTTGTAATCACAAAAAATATTGAAAAAATCTTAAAAGACCATCAGGGGGGACCAGGTTAAATACATTATATTATTTTCACACAGTGTGGTGTCATGCATTTTACAAAGACGACATGAAAGGTTTCACAAAAAAAATAAAGCCAGAGGCAAGACTTCTTGAATCATTGTAAAAGCCAAGGTAGTCTTAAGCAGAAGTCTTCAGACCCCACACATAGCCCTTGCAAAGCCTTCCAAGACAAACACAGGCTTGGATGGCCTCAAGGGAATCCGTGTTTTCTCTCTTTACATCATCTTCCGGAGAAAGCACAGTAGTTGAGGCATGGTCAGTTCCTCACTCTTATCCCCTGTGACAAAATAAAGGCAAACTTGCCCTTTCTTGAAGTCTATAGTGTGAAGACCCCTGGGGCATCAAACAGAGGGACAATAAATACTGGTGTTTTCAAAGCTCCTTTTAATCATGGCGTTATAAACCCAAGGGACGGCTTTGGACCTTCCCTGTCTTATACATTTATTTTGTTAGGGCGTTAGAAGTGGAGAGCTTTGTCCTTTGATTGTACAGTGGGGCAGCAGGAGCTGAGCATCCTCTTCCTTCAGAGAATGAACCACATTCTCTGCTGTCAGGGATGTGCGATGGCCCCCTGCCATCAGGGCCATCAAAAAGGTAGCAGTACTTGATTTCATCCATGCTTCTGTCTGTCTATCCGTCAATCTATCTAGTCTACCTACATACCTATCCATCTATCTATGAATACCTCTGCCTTTCTTAGAATTAAGAATAAAAAATTAGGTGGGTGTCAGCAGAATGCATTCTTTTTTTTTTTTTTTTAGCAGAATGCATTCTAATAACATGCTTATATGAAATGAAAAACAAGGTTCAGATTCTTTCTGAAACAGGTCTTATTTGCAGGCTTTTGTTGACAATAAAAAACTGGAATTTCCAATTATGTTACATGGCAGACATTTCCAGAAATAAACGAATCAAACTTGAAGGTTCAAAGTTTTGATGAAAATATAGCTAAATGTTGTGATAAGATAAAAGCACTTTATAAAAAATACAGCACTGGGAGGGGGAGGGATAAATTGGGAGTTTGGGATGACATATATACACTACTATATTTAAAATAGATAACCAATAAGGGCATACTGTACCACACAAGGAACTCTGCTCACTATTCCGTAATAGCTAAATGGGAAAAGAATTTGAAAAAAGAATAGATACATGTATAACTGAATCACTTGCTGTACACTTGAAGCTAATGCAACATTGTTAATCAAATTGCTCCAATATAAAAAAAAAAGTCAAAAAATATAAAACTGGAAGATATATTAAAATGAATAGTGTTTTAATTGACCTAACATATTCTGAGTATCTTGGGTTAACCAAAGTGCCACACAGAAAGTGTCTGGGGTACAATTAATAGTCATATGAGGAATCTTAGTCAAATCTTTATGGCACATTTCCCAGAAACTGAGGAAGTGAATGACTCTAATGTTTGCTTTAGACAAATTTAAAGGAGAATCTGATTAAACTGTCAAATGATAATGTGGAAGAATTTAAAGAATGGAATGATGTTGTAACAAAACTTTTTCCATTCCCAGGGTTTCTGATTGTTGCATCTAATTTGTCTTGCCGTATGAAATATTCACTAACTCATTTTTGGCCACGTCACATGGCTTATGGGATCTTAGTTCCCCGACCAGGGATTGAACTCTCTCCTTGGCAGTGAAAGCTCGGAGTTCTAACCACCAGACTGCCAGGGAATTCCCCATGCATTAACTGATTTAAAAAAAAAAAAGTCCCATCCTCTCTATCAATAGATGAACGTCCAAAAATATTTGCGTTTTTAATAATTTCTAAAAAATAGGTAATATGTTTTATTGTATTGGTTAATCATGTAATAACAGTAATTCAATCCAGAAGAAACATTTTCTATACTTGGAGATCTATGGTCAAAGACAACAATATTTAGTTACATATTTCAATAAATAGATGTATTTGGTTAAAAATCAGTATTAAAAAGTGATCAACACATTCCATATATATATTCAAATACCTGTAATATATATACAGTTATACACATATATAGATACACATACACACACACACACATATGTAAAACCTTAGGATAAACTCTGTAGGGGAAGTTAACTGGAAATACATGTTTATGGAGAAAAAAAGAATGCAAAGTTCCATACTTTATTTTTTAATTGAAGCATAGTTGATGTACAATATTATGTAACTTTTAGATGTGTAATGTGGTGATTCACAATTTTTAAAGGTTATACTCCATTTATAGTTATTATAAAATATTGGCTATATTCTGTGTTGTACAATACATCCATGTAGCTTATTTTATACATAGTAGTTTGTATCTCTTGATTTCTTATATTGTTATTCCCCACTTCCCTCTCCCTACTGGTAACCACTGTATCTCCAGTTTGTCCTTCTTATCTGTGAGTCTGCTGTTGCTTCTTTTATCATGTTCACTAGTTTGTTGTATTTTTTAGATTCCATGTTTAAATGACATCATATTGTATTTGCCTTTCTCTGACTGATTTCACTTAGCATAATAACATCCAAGTCAATCTATGTTGCTGCAAATACAAAATTTCATTCTTTTTTATAACTGGATATTACTCCATTGGATGTATGGAGTACACCACATCTTTATCCCTTCATCTGTTGACAGGCACTTAGGTTGCTTCAAAATCTTGACAACTGTAAACAGTGCTGCCAAGAACATTGGGATGCATGTATCTTTTTGAATTAGTGTTTTTTTTCCCCAGATATATAACCAGGAGTGGAATTTCTGGGTCATATGGTAGTTCTGTTTTTAGCTTTATGAGAAACTGTCATACTGTTTTCCACAATGGCTGAACCAATTTACATTCCCACCAACAGTGTATAAAAGTTCCCTTTTCTCCACACTCTCATCAGCATTTATTTTATTATTTTTATGATGATGGTCTTTCTGACAAGTGTGAGGTGATCTCTCATTGTGATTTTGATTTGCATTTCCCTGATGATTAGCAATGTTAAGCATCTTTCCATGTTCCTATTGGTAATCTGCATTTCCTCTTTGGAAAAATGTCTATTCAGTTCTTCTGCCCATCTTTTAATCAAATTGTTTGCCTTTTTGTTTTTAGGCTGTTTTTTTGAAATTGTAGGAGTAGTTTATATTTTTGTATATTAAACTCCTTATTGGACATATCAATTGCAAATATTTTTTCTCATTCTATGGGTTGAATCTTTGGTTTGTCAATGGTTTCCTTTGCTGTGAAAAAGCTTTTCAGTTTAATTAGGTCCCATTTGTTTATTTTTGCTTTTACTTCCTTTGCTTCAGAAGACAGATTCAAAAAAATATTGGAACAATTTATGTCAAAGAGTGTTCTGCCTACCTTGTCCTCTAGGAGATTTATGGTTTCTGGTCTTAGGTTTGTGTGTGCATGCTAAGTCGCTTCAGTAGTATCTGACTCTTTGTGACTCTGTGGATTGTAGCCTGCCAGGCTCCCTTGTCCATGGGATTCTCTAGGCAATGTCTCTTATATCTCCTGCATTGGCAAGCAGGTTCTTTACCACTAGCACCACCTGGGAAGCCTTTAAAACTCCAGAATCTTAAAGAAAAGCTGGTTCATTTGTTTTTAAATGGATGGTACACTGACGGTTGGTATGAAAATGCTATGTTATTTAGATTTCTTTATATTTAAAGAATAATGCAACCATTTTAATAGTCAAGATGTCAACTTAAAAATGTACAAGAAGGTAAACATTTTTCAGAATTCTTCTGGTAGGCACTCAGTGAAAAATGTTTGAAGATCTATAAAGTAGAGTTCTCAGCCTTAACACTATTGACATTTGGGAGCAATAACTGTAATAGGGGCTGTCCTGTGCATTTTAAGATGTTTAACATCATCCCTGGTTTCTACTCAATAGATCCCAGTAGCAACCCCTCCTCCCCAGTTGTGACAAGCAGAACTATCTCTAGACATGGCCAAATATCCCCTGGGAGCAAAAGTGGCACCTGGTTGAAAAGCACTGTTGTGAAGCAGTCTTGGGGCTGGTCCATCTACTAGGTGATTAGACACATAATTAGAGCTACTACACACCCGGGTATAGTGTACCTGTTACACACTTGGGGCTTCAGCTCCAGAGGGTCTGGTCTCATCTCTCTCACTTACTGGTGGTTGACCTTGAGCAAGTAACTTCACTTCTCTGTGCCTGTTTCCTCATCTGCTCAAGGAGAGTAATGGTAGTATCTACCTTATGGATTATCACAGGGGCTGAGCTGGGACACATGGAGTGCTGTGATGCATTGCTCATGGCAGGCGTGGTGTCAGGCTCTTCCTGTGATATAAAGAGATGTATGTATTTTGGCCTTTGTCCCCATTTCCCAACACAGAGCTCTAAAACCCTTGATAGCGATATGAGTCATAGACTTGATAGGAGTGTCTTTGGTTCCAAGGGTTTCCCTGGTAGCTCAGCTGGTAAAGAATCCACCTGCAATGCAGGAGACCCCAGTTCAATTCCTAGGTTGGGAAGATCCACTGGCGAAGGAATAGCCCACCCATTCCAGTATTCTTGGGCTTCCCTGGTGGCACAGCTGGTAAAGAATCTGCCTGTAATACGGGAGATTTGGGCTCAATCCCTGGGTTGGGAAGATCCCCTGGAGAAGGGAAAGGCTACCCACTCAAGTATTTTGGCCTAGAGAATTCCATGGACTATACAGTCCACGGGGTCACAAAGAGTCGGACACAACTGGGCCACTTTCACTTTCTTTTGGCTCTAATGAGGCAACTCTTGGTGGAACCCTAGAGGGCTTCAGGGTGGGTGCTGATCACTAGAAAGACAAAGATTTCATTAGAAGCTTGGAACTTTCAGCTCCAGCCCAACCTCTGGGGAGGGGAAGAGGACTGAAGACTGAGTCAGTCAGTGGCCAATGATTCAATAAATCATGTTTATGGGGCAAAATCTCCATAAAAACCTCTGAAAAACAGTTCAAAGAGCCACTAGGTCAGTGAACGCATCGACATGCTGGGAGGGTGACATGTCTGAAAAGAGTGCGGAAGCTCTATAGGCACTCCCAACCCCATACCTTGTCTGGTGCATCTCTTCCATTTGGCTATTCCTAAGTTACATCCTATATGGTAAACTGGCAAACAGAAGAGTTTTCCGAAGTTTTATGAGTTGTCCAAACAAGTTTTTGAACCTGGGGTTCGTGAGAACCCCTTGCCTCTATAGTCAAGTCAGAGGTGTGGTAGCCTGAGGCTCTGATACTTGCAACTGACTTCCATGGTGAGGGCAGTCTTGTTGGACTGAGACCTCCAACCTGCAAAGTCTGACGCTAGTCAAGTGTTAAAAGTGAATTATATTGAATTGAATTGAATCAGAGGACACCCAGTTGGTGACAGAATTGGTTGTTTTGAGGAAAAAACCCAACACTTGCCTCCTCTGCTCTGATTATCTTGGAGTGCTCCGGTCAGTAAGCTTCATCTTATTTGAGGTCCACACCTCAACCCTTGAGTTATCTTTTTTTTTTTTCCTCCTCATCCTGAGGTATGTGGGATCTTAGTTCCCTGATCAGGGATCAAACCCATGCCTTTTGCAGTGGAAGTCCCTGTGGAGTCCTAAGCACTGGACCACTAGGGAAGTCCCAACCACATTTGCGAGTCTCCTGCTTTGCTATCTCTTGGGTCACCCTAATTCAGTGTGCTTACTGTAGGACCAGGATGTTACAGTACCTTCAGAATCAGGGCGTGACTTCCACTTGTCATTAAATCCTTTCAGTCTCCACCTAATTGCAGGTTTCACACCTGGTAATATGACAGACCATGCCCTGGATGGCTTAGAGATCCTCCATGGCTAGAGCGTGAGGCCTGCCACCGGCCATGAGCTAAGAATGGCAATTACCTTTTTAATGGCTGGGGGAAAAAAATCAAAAGAATAATCAGTTCAGTTCAGTCTCTCAGTCGTGTCCAACTCTTTGTGACCCCATGGACTTCAGCATGCTAGGCCTTCCTCTCCATCACCAACTCCTGGAGTTTACTCAAACTCATATCCATTGAGTTGGTGATGCCATCCAACCATCTCCTCCTCTGTCGTCCCCTTCTCCTCCCACCTTCAATCTTTCCCAGCATCGGGGTCTTTTCCAATGAGTCAGTTCTTCGCATGAGGTGGCCAAAGTATTGGAGTTTCAGCTTCAGCATCAGTCCTTCCAATGAATATTCAAGACTGATTTCCTTTAGGATGGACTGGTTGGATCTCCTTGAAGTCCAAAGGACTCTCAAGAGTCTTCTCCAACACCACAGTTCAAAAGTATCAATTCTTCGGCACTCAGTTTTCTTTATAGTCCAACACTCACATCCATACATGACCAATGGAAAAACAATAGCCTTAACTAGACAGACTTTTGCTGGCAAAGTAATGTCTCTGCTTTTTAATATGCTGTCTAGGTTGGTCATAACTTTTCCAAGGAGTAAGCGTCTTTTAATTTCATGGCTGCAGTCACCATCGACACTGATTTTGCAGCCCCAAAAATAAACTCTGTCACTGACTCCCCATCTATTTGCCATGAAGTAATGGGACCAGATGCCATGATCTTAGTTTTCTGAATGTTGAGCTTTAAGCCAACTTTTTCACTCTCCTCTTTCACTTTCATCAAGAGGCTCTTAAGTTCTTCAATTTCTGCTATAAGGGTGGTGTCATCTGCATATCTGAGGTTATTGATATTTCTCCTGGCAATCTTGATTCCAACTTGTGCTTCATGCAGCCCAGAATTTCTCATGATGTACTCTTTAAATAAGCAGGGTGAAAATATACAGCCTTGATGTACTCCTTTCCCCATTTGGAACAAGTCTGTAGTTCCAAGTCCAGTTCTAACTATTGCTTCCTGACATGCATACAGATTTCTTAAGAAGCAGGTCAGCATCAGGCAGGTCTGGTATTCTCATCTCTTGAAGAACTTTCCACAATTTGTGGTGATCCACACAGTCAAAGGCTTTGGCATAGTCAATAAAGCAGAAATAGATGTTTTTCTGGAATTCTCTTGCTTGTTTGATGATCTATCGGTTGGCAATTTGATCTCTGGTTCCTCTGCCTTTTCTAAAACCAGCTTGAACATCTGGAAGTTCACAGTTCACATACTATTGAAGCCTGGCTTGGAGAATTTTAAGCATTACTTTACTACTGTGTGAGATGAGTGCAATTGTGCAGTAGTTTGAGCATTCTTTGGCATTGCCTTTCTTTGGGATTGGAATGAAAACTGACCTTTTCCAGTCCTGTGGCCACTGCTGAGTTTTCCAAATTTGCTGGCATATTGAGTGCAGCACTTTCACAGCATCATCTTTTAGGATTTGAAATAACTGGAATCCATCACCTCCACTAGCTTTGTTCATAGTGATGCTTCCTAAGGCCCACTTGACTTCACATTCCAGGGTGTCTGGCTCTAGGTGAGTGATCATACCATCGTGATTATCTAGGTCATGAAGATCTTTTTTGTACAGTTTTTCTGTGTATTCTTGCCACCTCTTTCTTAATATCTTCTGCTTCTGTTAGGTCCCTACCATTTCTGTCCTTTATTGTGCCCATCTTTGCATGAAATGTTCCTTTGGTATCTCTAATTTTCTTGAAGAGATCTCTAGTCTTTCCCATTCTATTGTTTTCCTCTATTTCTTTGCACTGATCACTGAGGAAGGCTTTCTTATCTCTCCTTGCTATTCTTTGGAACTCTGCATTTAAATGGGAATATCTTTCCTTTTCTCCTTTGCTTTACGCTTCTCTTCTTTTCACAATTATTTGTAATGCCTCCTCAGACAGCCATTTTGCCTGTTTGCATTTCTTTTTCTTGGGGATGGTCTTGATCCCTGTCTCCTGTACAGTGTCATGAACTTCCATCCATAGTTCATCAGGCACTCTATCATATCTAATCCCTTGAATCTATTTCTCACTTTCACTGTATAATTGTAAGGGATTTGATTTAGGTCATACCTGAATGGTCTAGTTGTTTTCCCTACTTTCTTCAATTTAAGTCTGAATTTGGCAATAAGGAGTTCAAGATCTGAGCCACAGTCAGCTCCTGGTCTTGTTTTTGCTGACTGTATAGAGCTTCTCCATCTTTGGCTGCAAAGAATTAATCAATCTGATTTCGGTATTGACCATCTGGTGATGTCCATGTGTAGAGTCTTCTCTTGTGTTGTTGGAAGAGGGTGTTTGCTATGACCAGTGTGTTCTCTTGGCAGAACTCAGTTAGCCTTTGCCCTGCTTCATTCTGTACTCCAAGGCCAAATTTGCCTGTTACTCCAAGTGTTTCTTGACTTCCTACTTTTGCATTCCAGTCCCCTATAATGAAAAGGACATCTTTTTTGGGTGTTAGTTCTAGAAGGTCTTGTAGGTCTTCATAGAACCATTCAACTTCAGCTTCTTCAGCATTACTGGTCAGGGCATAGACTTGGATTATCATGATATTGAATGATTTGCCTTGGAAACGAACAGAGATCATTCTGTCATTTTTGAGATGGCATCCAAGTACTGCATTTCGGACTCTTTTGTTGACTATGATGCTACTCCATTTCTTCTAAGGAATTCTTGCCCACAGTAGTAGATATAATGGTCATCTGAGTGAAATTCACCCATTCCAGTTCATTTTAGTTCGCTCATTCCTAAAATGTCGATGTTCACTCTTGCCATCTCCTGTTTGACCACTTCCAATTTGCCTTGATTCATGGACCTAACATTCCAAGGTTCCTATGCAATATTGCTCTTTACAGCATCGGACTTTACTTCCATCACCAGTCACATCCACAACTGGGTGTTGCTTTTGCTTTGGCCTCGTCTCTTCTTTCTTTCTGGAGTTATTTCTCCAATGATCTCCAGTAGCATATTGCACACCTAACGACCTGGGGAGTTCATCTTTCAGTGTCCTATCTTTTTGCCTTTTCATACTGTTCATGGGGTTCTCAAGGCAAGAATACTACAGTGGTTTGCATTCCCGTCTCCAGTGGATCAGATTTTGTCAGAACCCTCCACCATGACCCATCCATCTTGGGTGGCCCTACACGGCATGGCTCATAGTTTCATTGAGTTAGACAAGGCTGTGGTCCATGTGATCAGATTGGTTAGTTTTCTGTGATTGTGGTTTTCATGCTGTCTGCCCTCTGATAGAGAAAGATAAGAGGCTTATGGAAGCTTCCTGATGGTAGAGACTGACTAAGGGGGAAACTGGGTCTTGTTCTGATGGGCATGGCCATGCTCAGTAAATCTTTAATCCAATTTTCTGTTCATGGGTGGAGTTGTGTTCCCTCACTGCTATTTACCTGGGTCCAAACTATGGTGGCATCTAGTCAAGGCTATGGTTTTTCCAATGGTCATGTATGGATGTGAGAGTTGGACTATGAAGAAAGCTGAGTGCCGAAAAATTGATGCTTTTTCACTGTGGTGTTGGAGAAGACTCTTGAGAGTCCCTTGGACTGCAAAGAGATCCAACCAGTCCATCCTAAAGGAGATTAGTCCTGGGTGTTCATTGGAAGGACTGATGCTGAAGCTGTAACTCCAGTACTTTGGCCACCTCATGAAAAGAGTTGACTCATTGGAAAAGACCCTGATGCTGGGAGGGATTGGGGACAGGAGGAGAAGGGGACAACAGAGGACGAGATGGTTGGATGGCATCACTGACTCGATGGACATGAGTTTGAGTAAACTCTGGGAGTTGGTGATGGACAGGGAGGCCTAGCATGCTGTGATTCATGGGATCGCAAAGAGTCGGACACAACTGAGTGACCAAACTGAACTGACTGAACTGAAACTATGGTGGAGGTAATGAAGATAATGGCAAATAATATTTCCTGATAAATAGAAATTATATGAATTCCAATTTTAGTACCCATAGATTGATTTTAATAAAGGGCCACATTATGACATTTGTGGGTGGGTCATAGGTACTTTTGCCTTAATGGCTTCTTCCTCCATTTAAATAAATAAAAATCATATTTCATGACTGTTAATATAAATGCAAATATAATCCAGGTTTAACTCATTATTCATATATTCACTATTACTATTTTTTTTTTAAAGAAACTAAAATTTAAATATTTTCACAAGTTCCTAAAACCATCCTGAACCCTACTTAGGCACTGCCTTAGAGATAAGTGACCCTGTCATTTTCTTTTTTTGTTTTTAACTCAGCAGCTCATCCTCCCCTTCCCCATTCATCCAACCATCTAGAAATGAATGTTAAGAATTTAGAATCTGCCCACACTCTGTCTGTGGAGTGTTTTCCTCCCATGGCCACTCTTGCCTTTTGAGACAGACCACATTCTGTCAATGGAATGTGTACCTCAGTCCTAAGTCCTCAGCAATCTGTCTGGGGCCTGGCATGCAGTGAGCACTCAGCAAAGGTGTTCTGGGTGAGTTAACAACCTCCAACTCGCCCCAAGCCCCAGTCCACGAAGCCCAGGCCTCAGCAGCACCTTTCTGGTGCACCAACTGATCTTATCTGTGGCTGCTTTCCCATTGTGATGATGAAACTGAGTAATGCAATCGAGTCCACATGCTCTGCAAAACCTAAAATATTTGCTATCTGGCCCTTTACAGAAAAATTTGGTGCCTCCTGGTCTCATGTTTTACAAATGAAAAAAATGAGGCTCAGAGAGACAAAGTGACTTGCCTAGTGTTGCATGGGCATTCGTGGAACATCAACCAGGTCACCCTATCCTCCTCCCATACACCCACAGCTTTTCTTGGCTCCCTTCAAACTTCCCCTGCAGGCTACCCACTTCAGACCAAGGGTAATTCCAGGAAGAGTCTGAATGCCTCATAAGGGTGCCTGGGATGCTTCCACAGTCAAGCTTCGAGCCAAGGGTCAAGAAGAAGCACTGCTGAGCATCCCAGCTGAGCAGAAATAATGTTTGCTTTGGGTCTGGTGGGCAGGAGCCCATCCTGGTGATTAATATGATGCAGGTGATAGTGATGAAGATAAGGACCATGGTAGCACTTATAAAATCATCTTATGTGTTGGTCACAGTAACCCCTAGGACAGATATATTGCATTGAGCTCATGAAATTGCTGACTTTCAACTGTTTTTTGTTTTTTTAAACTTTTTTATATATAGCTGATGAAAAATGGTGTAATAGTTTCAGGTGAACTGCAAAGGGACTCAGCCATACATATACATGTATCCATTCTCCCTCAAACTCCCATCCAGGCTGCCACATAACATTGAGCAGAGTTCCATGTGGTATATATTAATAGTAGGTCCTTGTTGGTTATCCATTTTAAATACAGCAGGATGTACATATCCATCCCAAACTCCTTAACTATCCTGTTCCCCATCCTTCCCCCTGGCAACCATATGTTTGCTAAGTCTACTAGTCTCTGTTTTTTAAGTTCATTTGTATCATTTCTGTTTAGATTACACATATAAGGAATGCCATATGATATTTCTCCTTCTCTGACTTACTTTCCTCAGTATGACAATCTCTAGGTCATCCATGTTGCTGCAATTGACTGTTTCTGACCCACAAAATCAGAATTTTGTACGACCAAACCTAATGTGACTATCTCATTTCACCAACGATCAGAGAGAGCCTCAAAGACATAAGTCACTTGTCCCGGACATGACAACTAAAGACAAGAGCAAGGATCTAATTGCTCAGTCTGACTCCAAAGCCTTGCACTGAATTTCATACTATTCAACTTCACCCCCTCCGACTGATGACTCCCACCCACCTTGAGGATAAGGTTCAGATTTCTCCACAAGTCTTCAGGACTTTTCCTCTCTTCTCCGTAATAACCACGATGTCCTCTTTCATCCTGACACTACCGACTTCCTCACTCTGCATGTCTAGTCTATCCCCAAGCCGTGCTGAGTTTATTTTTAAATGCCTTGTCTGTCTGGATACTTCATTTTATTGCCACATCCATCTCTTGTCTGGACCCTTCAATGGCTTCCTAACTGGGCTCCTGAGACCTCATTACTGAAGCCACTGTGTTGTTCTCTGCAAAATGCAAATATGACCCCTCCCCTACTCTTCAGTGACTCTTCCTGTTGCTCTTAGTATGAAAATGTCCCCTCACCTGGGCTCTGGGTCTACCCTGCTCATCTTGGGTCCCCTCTCAACCCCTCTTCCATCTACTCCCCGAGCCCCTCCTTGCTTCCAGGCTTCCTTCCACCAAGGCCTTTGCACTAGATGTTCTCTCTGCCTAGAATGTGTTTCCCCTCTGCTCCTTACATGACTCCCCGCAGTCCTCTCTGGGTTCCTAATGCCTAGCATAGCATCTTGGTCAAGGAACACCTAAGGCCACGGTGCTGAAGTGAATGTAATGCCTTGTCTTTAGGACACGAAGCTTGGGGTTGCCTTTCTGGTGTCCAAGTGTCCCCCACCCCCAGCACCCATCCCATGCACCTACCAAATATCTATCTATAAAGCACTTAGGTGTTTCCCTAATTGCTGGGAGTAATTGTCACACGCTTTCTTCAGCCAGGGAAAGTAAACATCCAGAACTCTCCTGAATCCACTCACAATGTGGACACTGACAGGTAACAAGGAATCAGTGACTCCTGGATGCGCAACCAAGTGTTAATTTGCTTAATGTGTTTGACAGTAAATGTAGCATGTTGACAACACTTAACATTAAGTATCAGGCATGTGTTTTGATGTTATTACAAGGAATAAATGGTTTTCTATGGGACTTCTTTGTAGCTCATATGGTAAAGAATCTGCCTGTAATGCAGGAGACCCAGGTTCGATCACCGGGTCAGGAAGATCCCCTAGAGAAGGGAATGGCAACCCACTCCAGTATTCTTGCCTGGAGAATCCCATGAACAGAGGAATCTGGTGGGCTACAGTCCATGGGGTTGCAAAGAGTCGGACACAATTGCACGACTAACACTACCACTAAATGTGTTTTTAAGAAGATGTAGGCACTCCTGAAAGCTTATTTACTTAAAGAATTTTTTGAGTTTTTGAGGGTTTACTTAAGGATAGTTAAACTTGTTAATATTTCATAACTCTTAAGGCCTCCCAGACCAGCTTATGTAACCTATGCCAGATATAGCTGGTTAACTGTAAAATCATCCAAGTGCTAGTTAGGTTCAGAGCCCCAAGCTTCTCCAACTATCCCCCACAGTCCCTGCCCGTCCTCTCACCAAGTGCGGTTGACTCTACCACATGGGGTTGATCCCATGCTCTCCCAGCCAGGAAGTTCAGGCCCTCCTGCAGTCCTTCCTAAACTGCTGCAGCATCTCTCCTCCCTTCCTTCCTCCCTCCCTCTCTCTGCTCTATCCTACAGGTGCTACCAAGCAGCTCTGATGAGGTCATGATCTGACCCTGAAATGTCAATGCACTCCCTGCTTATTGGATACACCTGCACTCCCCAGCATGGGATTAGCACCCACAGCACATGACCCTGGATTCCCATCCCAGACTTCATGCCACTGTGCCCCATCTGTGAAACACCTTATTAAATTCCCTCCTCTTGCTTCAATTCTTTTCACATGTCCCTTCCCTTTCTGTCTTATGTCATACCTACCTATGTAACAATACCTGTCTTACCTTCCTTTTACTGTGAAAGTCCTTTAAGAGTTTACCTTTTAATCCTTTTTTTCTTTCCTCAGTCTGTTCCTCTACTTCTTAACATATGGCTTCCTCACAATGACCAGGGTTGTCCTCCTTTCATCATGCATTACCTGATGGGGCAAAAAGTAGTTCTCAGGAGAGAAGCAAAAAGATCTTAGATAATACTGTGATCTGTGGCCCTCCAGAGGTACAGTATGTCTGTGTTATTAAAATTTCATGGTGAGGTGGTTATAGGAAAGATGTATAAAAAGGTTCTTTGACAATAGATCAGGGAGGATGAAGAGAAAAAAGGTTGAGAAATACTGTTCCATTCTAGTCAGAAGGAACTCTGAGGGTGTGATGAGATTTAAATGAAATTGATATTTATAAAATGCCTAGAACAGTGTGGGGCACATAATGTATAGAAACCCAATATAAGTTCCTGATAATTGCCAGTTTATTGTGCACGTGGGCTTCTCTGGTGGCTCAGACAGTAAAGAATCTGCCTGCAATGCAGGAGACTCCAGTTTGATCCCTGGATTGGGAAGATCCCCTGGAGAAGGGAATGTCAACCCACTCCAGTATTCTTGCCTGGAAAATTCCATGGACAGAGGAGCCTGGCAGGCTACAGTCCATGGGGTCACAAACAGACACGACTGACTAACACACACAAATTGTGCACATAACATATCTAGGCACCATGCTAAGATTTTTACACACATTATCTCATTGAATCTTGCACCCACTCCATGAAGAAAGTACCAGTATTATTACAGACAAGGAAACTGCGGCACAGAGAACTTAGTTTAATTGCTTAATGCCAAACTCCTAATAACTGACAAAGGCAGGATTTAAATCTGTTTGACTTCAAAACCTGACCTTCAGATGCAGTTGGGCAATGACACCTCTGCTCACAATGGGATGAGGCCACCTACTAGTAGGGGCAGAAAAAGGAGAGATAGATGGAATCAACCAGATATACAGCACTCCCTGCCTCCAGACTGATGGATGGTGTCCTTGTGTGCAGGGCCATGATGATGACCGCCTGTGATCTCTCGGCCATCACCAAGCCTTGGGAGGTGCAGAGCAAGGTATGCACTCCTCCAGTCCTGAGAGGAGGAGAATCCCAGTCCTGGTGACAGCAGCTAATGCAGTTTGGATTCTCTAGCTGCTGAGGCAGCCGACTGCTCCATCATCCTCTGGCAAGATGTGACAATCCCTTGTGATGACATAAAGTGGGATGGTAGGGCAGGAGTGGGGTGTATTTGCTGAGCTGGAAACTCAAGTGGGATGGGAGCAGGGGTAGGAGGACTGGGGCTGGGACCTGACTCCATGGAGGGTGTCTGCCTGCTGCAGGTGGCTCTGCTGGTTGCTGCTGAATTCTGGGAACAAGGTGACCTGGAGCGCACGGTGCTGCAACAGAATCCCATTGTGAGTAGAGAAGGGACCTCAGCCTGATACTGGGCGTGTGATCTTGTTTTGGTGGACAGCAGTGACCTGGCCATGATGGAGAGATGTGTCCCTTCATCCTTGACCCACAGATGTGTGACCTTACCACAGAGATGACCTTCCCCTAATGCAGTGGTTCTCAAAGTGTGTTCCCTGGAGACCACCATCAACCTTGTTACCTGGGTACACATTAGAGATGCAAATCCACAGACCACTCCACCCCCTCACCAACCACCTCCCCTACCCGTGCACATCCTGGACCTACCTGGACAGAAACTCTAGGGGTGGGCCCAGCAACATGCTCCCTCCTAAAGTTTGGAGACCCTGTTCTAAGGTGTATCCTTGGCTCAGTCAGCTCAGCAGAGATTGACAAGTGGCCAAAACTTAGATTTCCCTTTCAGTCCTGACAGTCTAGAAGTCTACCTCCCATAGCTCTGTGCTAACAGCACAGACCAGGCAAGGGGAAGACCTGTCCAGCTGTGAATCTATCAGTGTTGAAAGGAAACTTGGCTGGAATGGTCCACTGGCTCCCCACCAGACTCAGGGAGACCAGTGAAAGGGTTTTTGTTTTGGAAGAATGTTTCCCTTCATAGGTTGGATGGGCCCCCTGCTGCATCAGCCCAGGAGAGGCCCAGTGCAGTTAACTCTCTCTCCCTGACAGCCCATGATGGACAGAAACAAGGCGGATGAACTGCCTAAGCTTCAGGTCGGCTTTATCGACTTTGTTTGCACCTTTGTCTACAAGGTAGGTCCTTCGCTTTCTCAGGCCCAACAAAATGTCTCTGATGAGCCTGGGATTCCCAAATGATATCAGGAATAAAAAATCCTGGCAAGTGACCTATGAGTGCTACTTTACAAAGTGCATCTCACCTCCAGTGGCATTTGGTTGTCAGGACAGCCCTGAAAGAGCTTCTGCAACTTTTCACCCAGGCCAGAGCCTGGAACTTCATACATCCTAAGTGAAAGTTTCTCAGTCGTGTCAGACCCTTTGCAACCCCATGGACTATACAGTCCATGGAATTCTCCAGGCCAGAATACTCAAGTGGGTAGCCTTTCGCTTCTCCAGGGGATCTTACCAACCCAGGGATCTAGGTCTCCCACATTGCAGGCAGATTCTTTACCAGATGAGCCACAAGGGAAACCCAAGAATACTGGAGTGGGTAGTCTATCCCTTCTCCAGTGGATCTTCCTGACCCAGAAATCGAACTGGGGTCTCCTGCATTGCAGGTGGATTCTTTACCAACTGAGCTATCAGGGAAGCCCAGAGTTGCTCAGTAAATAATTGTGGGTCAAATGACATATCATGTTTTCAGGCAGAGAAATGGGGAGCATAGCAGGTACGTGTCCAGTTAACTTCCCCAGCTGGCGGGAATATGACAGGTTACAGTTAACTTAATTGTCGAAAGATACTCTGAATTTTCTCTTTGAGTTCTGGCTCAATGTTAAAGTCTCCCTCTTGAGAAACCCACCATGCCCCTATCCATATTATCTGTGCCACCATCCACCTCCCATTGGTTATTTTTATTTTGGCTATGTTGCAAGAGGAGACAGATGTCAAAGAGGAGAAATGACAGGGCCAGGACACAGCATCAGAGCAGGGAGCCTGACCCTATATTTGAGGGCTCTTTCTGCTACGTGAGGGCTTTCCTGATAAACTCGTTGGTAAAGAATCCACCTGCAATACAGGAGACCCCGGTTCGATTCCTGGGTCAGGAAGATCCACTGGAGAAGGGATAGGCTACCACTCCAGTGTTCTTGGGCTTCCCTTGTGGCTCAGCTGGTAAAGAATCCACCTGCAATGCTGGAGACCTGGGTCTGATCTGTGGGTTGGGAAGATCCCCTGGAGAAGGGAAAGGCTACCCACTAAAGTATTCTGGCCTGGAGAATTCCATAGACTGCATAGGCCATGGGGGTCACAAAGAGTCAGACAGGACTAAGCGACTTTCACTTTCACTTGAGCTGCAGCCCTTCTGCCTGCAGGGGGCGCACGAGTGCATCTCTGATATAACACAGACTAACCAGGATACTGCAAGCAACAGGGCAGGGTAGCTGATGCTCTCTGTGATCATCAGTAATATACAAAACAATGGGGACTGGTCTAAGAGCTTTACGTACATTATCACAGCAACTCCATGAGGTACCGTCCCAATTTCAAGGGGACCTGCCTAGGGTCACACGGCTGGTGGCACAATTGATCTGAGCACAGCTAGCTCTGGCTGAACTCTGCAGTGGACCCTGGATGTGCCATTCTGACCTTATGCAAATCTCTGCCCATCTGCATCTCCATTTCTTCCCCTAAAAATCTAGGAGTGAGGAGTCTCATTGTCCCACCTGGCAGGAGTTTTCTGAGGACCAAAGGAGACACAGTGCATCGTAACCTGTCATGTGCTGTGCTCAAAGGCATCATTTTTATTCTAGGGCTAAGAGACCTTCAGAATCCTCTTCGCATCCTGATCTCCTTCAGCAAATACTGACTGAGTGTCTTTGTGCCCCAAACCCTGTACTGGGCCAAGGTCACCCCAGTGAACGAGCAGAGATGTGCCTGCCTCCCCAATGCACAGCTCTGGAGGCAGACTGGCAGAGGGAGTCGCTACAGTGAAATGCGATGTGGGAATGAAAGTTTTGGGGAGCTGCTAATAGAGGACTCAACTTACCTTGGGGATCAGAAGAGGCTTCCCTGGGGATGTGATGTCTGAGTAGAGCCCTCAAGGAAAAAGAGGGGGAAGTTAGTTCCAGCAAAGCGACGAGCTGGTGTGAGGCCCAGACAGAGATCTGGAATGTCCGGAGGGTTCCAGTTGGTGACGAGGAAGCCCACTGGGTCTGGGAGCCTTGTGAAGGAGTTTGTGCTCCAACCTGAAAGCCAGGTGGTGCCACAGGAGGGTATTACGCAAGCGAGGTATGGGACCTTGTGACTGAGGGCCCTGCAGTGTCGTCTCAAGCACCACTGGGTGATGGAAGCTGTCGCCCACCTGGGGAAGCTCACTCCAGTGAGGACATGACAGACTGCCCTGCCTGGAGCCCGATCCTGGGGCTCCGCACCTGTGCCAGAGCCTCTGTCTCTTGCAGGAATTCTCCCGTTTCCACGAGGAGATCACTCCCATGCTGGATGGGATTACCAACAACCGCAAGGAGTGGAAAGCGCTTGCTGATGAGTATGAGACCAAGATGAAGGGGCTGGAGGAGGAGAAGCAGAAACAGCAGGCAGCCAACCAAGGTTTGTGGAAAGGGGAGGATGGGGGGTCCCAACCCAACACATACTGGGCGCTTGTGACCTTACACACGTGGGCCCATTCAGGCCACTCCACAACCCAATTGCCCCCATTCTACATATGAGAGCACAGAGGCTCGCAGAGGTGAAGTGTTGTGGTCAAATCACACCGTTAGCAGTGGCCCAGCCTGGTTCCCAAGATTGAGGATCCCAGCAAAGGAGCCTCCCCTCTACTCCTCCCCGACTGCCCCTGACCAGAGTAGGACAAACTCCAGTAGTAAAGTGGTGGATGTAGGGCCTCCAAAAGCCCTTGAGTTTTCAACTCTTGGTCCAAACAAGGTCAGAGGGAAAGCCCGCTACAGCCTCCTCTCACCTGGTGTGTTCTCTTTCCTGTCTGATTGCAGCAGCCGCAGGAAGTCAACCCGGCGGAAAGCAACCTGGGGGCGGGCCTGCATCCAAGTCTTGCTGCGTCCAATAGCAGAGCGAGGATCCAGGGCCCAGGCCGGCCCCACCCTTCACGGACAAGAGGACCCGGGCGGGTGGGAAACCACACACCACCTTCTGCTCGAGAAGTCAGAGTTGTGGGGTTTGAAAACTGAAAGAGAATTTAGTTTACATCTTTCCTAGTGGCTTTCAAGCCTCTTTTTCAGCTGTGAGAACTTTTTATTGAGTGACAACTGACATTTTAGCTTTCACAGACTCATTAGTGCCAGACTCACCTGCTTACCTAGAATCTTTTGTGCTCTTATACTTTCATTTTATAGTACACAAATATGCAATCATTCACAAAAGTAGAGAATTACACAATGAATTGCCACCTACCCATCACGCAGATTCTAACATCAGGATTTTTGCCGCATTTGCTTCATCTGTCCTTTTAGAGTTTTCATTTTTTTCTTAGCTGAAATATTTAGAAGCAAATTCCAGGCATATCATTGACTCCTCCATTACGCATCTTTAAAGATGAATGGGTGTTTTCAAACATAATCACATCATGATTACATGCCACACATGAACCCCTAGTATCCAGTTGTGGCGGATGCTGCGATGAGCTGCCCAGACCCTGTCCTGAAGACCATGGTCTCAGCAGTGACGAGCCCTGTCAACAGACAGCCCTCGGTCTCAGTCCCTTTGGGATTACCTCATCCGCGGGGAGACAGTGTGCCTGAGGGTGGTGGCCTGCAGCCAACGACAGATCCATGCCAGGTGTTAAGGCCTGTCCATCTTGGCTCAACCCAGGACAACTTCGCAGCAATAACACACACATCCAAGATGAAAGGTCCTGGAAGATGCCACTCTTCACTGCTCTCACTGGGAGTTAGTAAGCAAAGGAAAATGTTTCAAGTTCACCCAAGTATGGTACACAATTCAAGTCTCTTTTCCATATTCTCTGTCCAGAGATTGTTTCACAGTTGTCAACTGGCAAGTGTCTTTGCTTGAAACCATAATGTCAAAATATCTCTTTTAGCACATATATGTAGTGTGTTTGTGTGGAAAAGCGGATATACCGAAACAAGGGAGTCCTCGTTCAGAAGGTGGTACAGCTTTACAAAAGTCATACTGGCAAAAACCTGGGAATGGAGCGATGTTATGGGAAGCAAGTCTGAATGGTTCCTTGTGATCCATGAAAAGTGCTGTGAAGAAAGGACAAGTAAACTTGGAAAATTTTGGAGAGGCACCCTGGGCTGAGGTCTTCTCTGAGAGATGACCCTGAAACTAGAAGCCTTTTTCTAGTTAGTAACCGGAGCAACCCTCAACAAGCACATAGGACCCAATAAAGAAAGACACACCTGAGCAGAGCTGCGGGTGGTATTTTCTTTTTAATCTCCATAGTGTATTTGTTAAGTTTATTTATAAGCAGATCACTTCACTATTTACAGTACATGAGCATAGAGATTCTACAGTTTTTGTGATGTAAACAATAACTCCACAGTGGGAGTTTGAGAAAAGAAGCCAGTTCTTAAGTATTTACAGACGTTAAAATAGAACTTTATACTCACAGAATAATAATACATAGAGCAATTTGGTTAAATTATCTATGAAACTATAGAATCTGACAATGTACAAATACAGGAAAACATTTTCTCATTTAGAAGGTAAGACAGATAAATCACACCAGAAATAAAATAGGGACGATGACAACCACAATAATTAAAAGCAAAGAAGTTTTCTTCCTTGCCTCTCACAGATAAAGTATTTATATAAATAAGGACACAACCCAACAAAATGGAAAAAATATATAAAAAATCCTCTACCAATTAAAAAAAATAGCAAAACTAAAAACTCGATTCTCAATCATTAGCAGTGTCCTTTAAAAAATTAAAATTTAGCTTTCTATTATAAATAACAAAGCAGATGTGTCCCTCTGTGTAGGTGAAATTCTTGCACCTTTCTCAAGAAATGCATCAATGTAATTCCACACACACACAAACATAGGCGTGCAGACACACACACACACACACACACACACACACACAGCCTTGCACTCACGCACCCCAGGCTGTAGTTACCTTGTTGAGCTTCCTAATAAATAATGCCCCCTATGGTAGTACCCCTGGGGATACCCAAACCTCACAAGGTGAGCCGTTCGCTGGTTTGACCCTGTTACAGAGCCGGGGAAAGCCCTGGCTTCCTATTGCTCAGAATTCTCTAGGCTGCATGGTCACACCAAGAGAAAAGAATTTGAGTCCAAGATTTGGAAATGCTGGAAGGGACCATAGGGACCACCTTGCCCTGTCAATTAAGGCTAGCTACAGACACCATCTCTTTAGAAACCTGGGGTGGGTGGGGGGAGGAATCTTGGGTTGGTTTCAACATTAGCAGCCACCTCTGGAAGAAGCAGATGCTCCAAGCCAATGCTAATGCTAATATCGCAGCACAAGGAAGTGAAGGGGGTGGGTGGGTGTGAATTTCCGGAGCAGACTGCCCCAAGTTGGACTTCTGGATGGTCATCTTCCACTGAAACCATTTGGAAATCCAAGCGGTCCACTTCCCTGGTCCACTGACCACCCTGACCACACACCCCTTGAGATTTCCAACCTCTTTCTGTTGGAATCAGAACATTCCTCAAGAAACAAAGTTGGGAGTAGTTTATGACTTTTTATTCCTAACACAAAAACACTTGACAAGATTTTTAAATACAAAATACAAAACAAGCAAATAAAAGCTGTTTGGCTATTCGGTAGACCATATCAAAGGCCACGGCCAGGCCCCCACAAAATCCTCACGCACAACCTCTCTGCTTGTCCTGAGGGTCCAGTGGGGGCCACCTAGCAGAGGTTCACTTAACAAGGTCAGCAGCTGGGCTGCCAGTATTGCAGTTACAGTAAACCCCTCCTGGGCACCTGGGCCAGGTCCACTCGTGTTTCCGCTGCCCTCAGGAGAACTAGTGTATTTTTCTGTCTGAGTGGTTGCTTCTGGGGCTTCTGACTGGTGTTACACTGGGCTCTAAACACACAGACAGTTCGCTCATGTCCTTGCATTTCATTCCCAACATTGGTGTTGGACTGCAAGGTGGTCGAAAGGCTTTATTTGCCTTCTATCTGGGTAGCTGGTGGATACAGTCTTTGGCCACTAGATGGCGACTAGACATTGATAAGGCAAAGTGCGGAGGTGGAAGCTGACCAATCCCTTCAAAAGTCACCCATGAGCAAGGCTGGCAAAGTGGAGGTCTGGAGGATCCTTTGACAAAACATACAGCACAGAGGGGGTCCTAGCTATAAAACACCTCTTGGAGGTGTTGTTGCACAGCCCAGGGACTGACCACCTACAAAACCCTATTCTCCGAGCCCCCAGTTTGGGCAGTTGGGTTTCTGTGCTGCTTCTGAATGTGCAAGGCATTCAGATGAACTGGAGTTTTCTGAAAATCTGCCCCACAAAATCTCAGAGCCTCAGCTACCACTGCTATACCATTAAAGAAACAAAAAACAAAAGCTGCCCTAAACATATGCAGTGTGATCCATGCCTCCTGTTGCCCCGTATGTTTTACAATCATTTGAAACAAATGTGTGAAAAGTGCCTAAGTTAAGCTGTTTTGCAAAAACAAGTGTATTGCTAGTATTGTCTGAGAGCAAGAGAGAAACAGCCAAGTGGTCACAACATTCAGATTGAAAGCTGTTTGGTGGGGACGATGACAAAGCTAATGTGAGATCTGACATCACCATCCAGCCAAGCTGGGGTTTAACTTCTCACCATCCCCACCAGAAACTATGGCTTAGATCTGTCCTGGGGAGCTGGCCTCCTCATATAAGGTAACTCGGCCAGGACCATGTGGATTTGAATTCCCTGCTAGTTGGTTACCTTGCAGAGAACTCTCACCCTGAACATAAGCTGGGCACAGCCAGAGAATGGAATTGGTTTCATGAGTTAATGATGGTTTCCCGATGCTCCAGGATGGGAATTTTAGCCCATCAGAGGTGAAAGGGACTTTAGTGCTCAGCCCATCCAATATTCATTCCCATCTGTAAATGAGGAAACAGAGGCCCAAGATCACATAGAAAGTAAGAAACATTGGGTTTCTCACTTTAAGATGGCTTATAGGTAAGTGACTTGCTCTGCAAACCCATTTCAATTGGCTGTGCTGTCTTCATTTTTTTTTTTTTTTTTTTTACAAAAATAGGTACCAGATCAAAAAGCATCGCTCCATTTTCAGGACTGGCCCTAGGATGGGCTCTCCCTTGGCTGATGTCTATGAAGGCATCTCTGCCTTCCTCCCTCACCAGCCCGTTTGCTGGCCCCTGTCCCAATGCCTAGGAGAGGACCTCACATCGCCCAGGGAGATCCATGTTTGCCAGTGTAGAAACATGGAGCCAGGCTTAGTGTCATGGTTTTCTCAAAGTGCTTTTATTGGTTTAATGCAAAGTCAGCCTCTGCCTGCTTCCTGGGCATTCTACAGCCGGCTCCCAGGGGCCTTCCGCTCTATGTCTGTTTTGAGCCAAGGGCATCTCTATGCACGAAGGTTTCCCAGCTCCTGAGCTCTCCCTCCATTTACCCTGTACCCCTGGACTCAGCAGACAGTTCTGGAGCCCATCTATGTGTGCAAACGTCTCAGGGACTTGGGGCCCAGCTTAAACATATTGCACATAAGCATTAACTGGTTTCCTTCTGCCCCAATGGGAAGGATCCCTCTTCTTTGGCCATTGAAACCATTAGGTTCACTTTATTTGCTACTATACATTCAACTTCTTTCCTTGGTCATGTCTGAGGACAATTGCTAAGTCACAAATGGTAAGAAAAGACTGCAGTTTCGACATGAGTGAGTCAGATCAACAAATCCTTTGGGTTGATTCTGCTTCACAGCTGGGACATCCCATTGCTCAAGCTGGGGGCTCGGCTGTCATTTCAACTGAACCGGAGGCCTGGAATAGGGTTTCAAGCTGTCCATGCAGAAGGGCTGCACTGTCATGCCGTCCCTGCCCCTCAGCTTGCATGTTGCACATGCCTAGAATTGCTCTCCAAACATCAACAAACACAGGCTTTAGGCGAGAAAGATTTCTTACTGCATCTCTTCCCACATAAGGACCTGAGTACCAAGTCTTTGCAGTTCAGAGCATCCCACCCCACCCCGCCCCCCCACCTTCCTCCTCCCACCCTGGAGCTCCCAAAGCCTTGCCTCTCTCCTGAGCACATTCCACACACAGGGCTATGAGAGCCCACAGCAGCTGTAGACACCTGACTGGTGCTTTGTATTGATACCTCAAAGCAGTGTTCTAATTGGGGGGCAAGGTGTGACGGGGAGAAGAGGGTCAGGGCCTTAGCTGCACTCCATCCACTCATATTCTTTACCTCTTTGATGCATTTTCCTTCATTAACCAGAGCCCCCAAGAGTGAGGATTCTGATTCAGCCTTGTACCGACTGAGGAAGGAGATGGAAGAATTCCACTTAGCATTTAGATGGAACATATTTGGAAAACACCAGCACGGCACAGAGATGGACAGTACAACCTGCCTTGTGTGGGTGGCTACCAACACAGTCTACTGTAAGCTTGTATGGCAATCACATGTAAACATGACAGAGAGCAAATACTAGGACAGAGCTACAATGAGATGGTTGCCAATGGCAGCTGCTCCCTCTGGGTGACTCCTTAATTTGGTAGGAAAGAGACCAAGGTTGACTGGTTTTCCTGGAGAGACCTTGGAGTTTCCTTGGTAAATAATACACAGCACCGAATGAGTCTTCGGATGGAGGTTGTCTGCAGGGTTGGTCAGTTTTAGAACTTGTATCCTTTTACGTATGGGATGGTGAGAAGAAACTGCTCAATGCCCTCAGCAGGCACCCTCTCCCATCCGCAGGCCCCAGCCCCAACCTTAAGCATATCACCAGGACTAAACTCAAATCTCTGCTCAAGAGCTAGCATCTGACCACCTACAAATGCCTTGTATTAATCTGAAGTGAAAGGGCGGCTTTAGCTGACCCGGTAGAGGGAAGAGACTTGTCCTTCGCTAAAAATCTGCATTTCTTCGCCCTAAGGTACCATCTGCCCATGGGAGAACCTCTGGTCTAGTGCAATCAAGGAAGAAGCAAACAGAAGAGGCTTAGAGATCTTCTAGTCCAACCCCTCCTGAGACTTAGGGAGACTTAGGGAGAGGAAGGGACTCTGACTTACTGAAGTCACAGAGTTAGTTCTTGGCAAAGCCAGTACTCAACGCAGCTCTCTCCACTCTGAATGTATAGTTCCTTTCTATTTTTTCCACAGGATGAAATTTCAGTTTACTCATTGGTGCAAATCAGGAGTTAGGGGAGGCATCAGGTGGATTTAAATTCTATTCCATTCCATTCCATTCTATCCCATAACGATTTACTGTGTGCCTACTGTGTGCTAGGCAGTGAACAGCTATAAAGGGAATTTATAATGTTCAGACTCGTGCCATGGAAAGTCTTTTTGGTCTATCCTCATAAACCCTGCCTTCTCCAAACATATTCCTGTCCACTATTCCTCTTGGCCCCCACCTTCAAGCGGGATTGTGTTGGAGTAGTACTGGAAGTCCTGAGCCAAGGAATGGCTTAAGGGCAATTTTCTCTTCATAGATCAGGACATGACATAGAGGGATGGGCCAGCATGAAACCTGGTCACCACAGGGTTCTGTTTGACAGAAACCTTTCAAAGATTAGACCAGGATGTCAGATAGGTTAAATTCCCATCAACTAGTCATGACTGCTCAGAGCACTATGATGATGATTGTTGAGCATGACCAAGTTCAAAGAACATGAGTGCAGTGGTCAACTAGTTACGTCTGCAACTGGTCAAGGATGTGGGAATAGTGGCCCATATGTCATGTACTTGCTAGATACCACCTTAGAAGCCACAGCTATCAGAGCTGGCATGGACCTTTGAGATCAGCCTGCCTAATTCTCCTCCTTGGTCCATTTCACAGAAAAGAAAGCTGGGGTCCAGAGAGGTGAAGTGACTTGCCACACAGGAACTCAGATTCCCTGTTTCTTCCCGTGCCAGTCTCCTCCAACCTTCTCTGTGGGCTTGAAGTATGCTCACCTCTCAGGAGAGGCTTATCGGCCCAGTTAACCTACTGAGGTATTTTATAATCTTAAGAACATAAACAGAAAACCCAAACCCCATAACTACCAATTGCCAAAGAACAGGGCTTGGCATTAGTAATATATTATATCACTTTGTTTAGTTAAATGAGCCAAGTTCAAACTTTTTTTAAGCAGCAGGATCTTTTTTCTCTTCTTTTCTTTCAAATACAAAAACTCCCCAAGGAACTCTGATGTGTGAAAAAGACCAAGCTGGAGCCACTCTGTCTGAAGCTGAAGCAGTGTGCTCTTACCCTGCCTGGCCATGCTCCCCCTCACAAATGGCCCCCAAGGCACCTCCCGAACATCCAAGCTGGACATGGCTTTGATATCACTCAAGAACACAAACTTTAAAGTAAAGCCCAATGAGAATGTTTTCTAAGTTGGAAAGGAGCTTAGAGATTGTCTTATCTATCCCCACGCCTTACATCCCCTCCTGCTCCCTGTTACCCCTGCCACCTGAATAACTTCACAGGTGAAGAAAAGGGAAGTCAAGCTGAAGGAGGATGAGGTGGTAGCTGGCCCCAAAAGGGCAACTGCTCCAGATCGCCTCTCTGCATCACTCCAGGTGCATCCTGAAGCTCTGATGGCGTGTCCAAAGGTGTAAGCACACCCAGGACCCCTTGGATCAAGACTGGTGCCAAAGCCTGAACTTGCCTGATATTGACAAGGCAGCTGCCAACTCACCCCCCAAAATGAGCCCCGAGGTGCCTAGCCTGTTGTCCTTTTCAGTTGAACCCACCTCTACCAGTCCTTGCAACTTTGCCTCTTTACCCTAGCTAAGGCAGGAGGAGGGGCCTGGGTTGGGCCACTATAGTCTCACGGGTTGTGAAACCCTGGGCAAGTCATTTTGCCTCCTAGGGCACTGCAGGCCTCACCTGGAAAACGGGAATAATGCAGCTCACCCCACCTTCCTTCCAAGGTCCGTGGGGATCTGCGCACTCATGGCCAGGCACAAACTTTGAGTGTGAGCTGGGCACCGACTATAAACGGGCCCCAGCTTGCTCAGTGAGACAAGGCAGCGCTTGGCAGAACAGGCCCAGAAGCAGGCCCTCTCTCCAGCGCTCCCGGCGGTGGCTGCATGCCTCTCTCCCTGGTGACCAGTCTTCCGGCCGCCAGCATCTCTGGGGCATTCTGGCAAAGGGAGCGGTGCAGGTCAGTGGCAAACACCTCACGACAGTGCATAGTTAACAAAACCAAGGAAGCAACACAATAATCCCAGGCACAGGACGTCTGAGCCATAAATACATTGTTGTAAGGATATACTTTTTTTCTTCAATTAGAAATGAGTTTATAATCCTGATTCTATTCACGAGTAACGATTTCATCATCACACACTACAGACGAGAAATGGTATGGTGAACACAGCTGCACGTCTACGAGGGGATGTCGGTCGGGGAGGAAGGGGAGGTGGGTGCAGGGCCAAGCGTCTGGCGCCCACCCAGGACAACCCGTCGGAAGCGAGGACACTAATGTGGCAGTGGAACATCAACACCATGGAAACTCACAGACAGAAGCAGCTTTGTTCAATGTAAACATTGATTTTTTTTTTTAAAAGGACAGCAGTTCTGAGTTTCTCTCTCTCTCTCTCTCACGCGCTCGCTCTCTCGCCCTCTCATATACTTAATTTCTTTGAAAACGTAAACATTTTGGAAGGGCCTTGTCTGAGGTATTGAGGTATTCCTCGAAGGTTAAGGCTGTTATCAGTGCAGGCTCTGCTGGGCCTCCTTCAGTAAGCTGTCAAAATCCATGGCTTCGTACTTGGTTTTCACTGACGCAGGCAGGGCCTCTTCTGAATTAGAATCTGGGCGGGGGTGGAGGAGTCAGTGAGAGGGGAAGGCAATGAGTGATTCAGAAAGCCTGCCGATCAGAAAATCTGCCACCAGGGTCAGCCCCACAGAGCGGAGGTAGCCTGAGGTTTCAGAGAGCAGTGGGCAGTGGCTCTGCGTTCCTCCGGGCCACCTCTGCCATGTGGGTGGTGTCTTGGGGGCTTGGCTGCCCTGGTTGCAGGCTGGGGATGCCTGAACCAGAGCCCTCCTCCCAGGGCTCCTTTCCTGTTCCAGCAGCCTCTAATTCTGCTTCTCCTAATGGTTTCATGCCCTTTAGGAAACCAGTGCAGAAGTCACGTAAGGCAGACAACTACGATGTCCTCAGTGCATGGCTGGGGAACTGAGTCCCCATGGGGGGACACAAAGTCAGGAGCACTGCCTGGTCAGGTGCCTCCGGGGTCTCCTGACACTCAGATCTGCACTATGGAGGCTGCAGCAGACAGTGGCCTACCACGAACTCTCTCCCAAATTGTACTTGTCCTCCTTTACCAACTTGTCCCTAGATGGTGAGGGCATGATGACAATACTGTTTCGCTGTGGCCCAGTAATGGACAAGGCTGCTGTCTGTCAGGGCCACCGTGGATGGCAGGGCCTATGAGGTCAAAGAGACGGCAGCTGTGGTTCTGCCACCTGGCTGCAAACACGAGACTGGACCTTCCAAGAGGCCACAAGAGGCTTCATCTCTTTGGTACCAGTCCTGGCATAGGGCAAGACAGACCAGACGCCAGAAGGAAATCAAGAGGACAGCTTCCAGGCCAAGTGGCTGCCAAGTTATTCCCACCAGCCTGGGGGAGCCTGGTCTTCCCCCGTGGCTCAGGGGTAAAGAATCCTCCCCAATGCAGGAGACGTGGGTTCAACCCCTGGGTCAGGATGATCCCCTGGAGAAGGAAATGGCAACCCACTCCAGTATTCCTCCCTGGGAAACCTCATGGACAGAGAGCCTGTTGGGCTATACTCCATGGGGTCACAAAGAGTTGGACACGACTCAGCGAAAAACAATGACAGGGGAGCCTGGGCATGGGAGCCATGTCCAGAGGGGACTTTAGGTTTCAATAAAGGAGGTCACTGCCCCCAGAGCTTTGGTGAGCAGGATGTGCAGGGCCTGTGTACTCACCGTAGTCAGTGTAGCGGGGCCAGCAGAAGTGCCGGAGCCCCCCATAGCTCAGCTGGAAGGAGGGCTCGCTGCGCTTCCTTAGGGCGGCGCCATTCCTCAGGGACAGGGCAGCATGCTCAGAACACCGGTAGGTGATGAAGCCATACTTCTCGCCTCTGGAAGGAGAGGAAGAGGGGAGCGTGTCACTGGGCCAGCCCGGTGGACACTGTCCGACCACCTGCTACCAGGTGAGGAGCGGGAAAACCATGAGTCATGAGTCAGTGATTCATGACTGCGTCGCATGGCTCCCCGACAGACATGATGATGGTCACTGGGTTGGCAATAAAATACTAAGAAGTGCTGGCCACCACCCGTCGCCTCACAGGCTCTTCAGACACCCTGTGACCGGGGACTGTTGTTATCTGTCCCTCTGGGATGAGGAACAGGCTCTTGAGTTTAGGATTTGCCCAAAGACAGGGGGCAGAGCAGGGACTCAAACCCAGACTTCCTGCCTTGAAACCTGAGGCTTTTCATGCTCCTCTCTATTTCCTTCACAATGCCCATTTTTCAGGATCGGCCACACCTACGCTCCATCCTACCACTCCCACACCCTTCAAAGTCAGCCTCAGCTGTCACTTCTTTTTTTTTTTTTAATTAAATATTCATTTATTTATTTAGGCTGTGCTGACTCTTCATTGCAGTGTGTGGGATTTCTCTAGTTGTGGCGCTTGGGCGTCTCTTCTTGCAGCACATGGGCTCTGGAGCACACGGGCTCAGTAGTCGTGACATGCGGATTCTCTAGGGTCTCTAGCCGTGGCACACAGGCTTAGTTGCCCCATGGCGTATGGGATCTTAGTTCCCTGACCAGGGACTGAACTCACATCCTCTGCACTGGAAGGTAGATTCTTAACCAGTGGACCACCAGGGAAGTCCCTCAGCCACCACTTCTTTGGCTGTTAACCTGTCCTTCACCTTCCCTAAGATTGCTGGTATTGCATATACATCTCCTCCTTCATGCCTGCCTATTCAGCATTATCTCCCTGCCCTCTGACAACACCACCCAGTACTCAGCTGGGCTCAGGGCACCAGGGTAAGGCACAAGACACTGACCCTCCTTGGCTGTAGTGATTTGTTCAAGCATGAACCTGTCACCCAAAACAGAACCCCAAAGATTCCATGCCATATCTTTGCCTGGAACTCCTGCTTCCCTGGGTAGGAGATATGCTCACAGCTCACAGCTCACAGATATGCTCACAACCACTTTGCTAGCATGAGGGAAGCTTGCCTGAGAAGAATGCCAACATGAGGGGGGCCTAAAGTCAGATCTACTCTCACCAGTTTCACAATCAAATGAATCCTGATCTATCAGCCTGCTACTCAGATTCCACAAGTACAGCACCATCCTACCACTCAGCACAGGTCTACCGACCTCAAGTGCCTCACAAACATGCAACTGAATTGCATTTCCTGACACCTCCCTGAATCAGGCCAAGGCTGGAACCCTCTGACTCTAAATATCTGAGACTCATGAGTAATTTTTAAATCTTAACAAATTGAACCATCTCCTTAGAGATTAATTTTCTTGCTTTGTTTTTAACATGTTCCCTCATGTGATATCCCAAAGACTGCACACAACATAAAATAGTTTGTGTCATGACTTTTTCAAACAAATTATGACAAAAATACACACCATAAAATTTACCATCTTTATTATTTTTCAGTGTATGGTTCAGTTGTGTTAAGAACATGCGTGCATGCTAAGTCGCTTCAGTCGTGTCTGACTCTTTGCGACGCTATGGACTATAGCCTACCAGGCTCCTCTGTTCATGGGATTTTCCAGGCAAGAATACTGGACTGGGTTGCCTACTCCAGGGGATCTTCCCGACCCAGGGTTTGAACCCATGTCTCTTACATCTCCTCCTGCACTGGCAGGTGGATTCTTTATCACTAGTGCCACATTGTGTTAACTTACACTGTTGTAAGATGGATCTCTAGAAATGTTTCATCTTGCAAAACTGAAACTGTGTACCCATTAAACAACAACCCCCTATACCCTCTTCTCCCAGCCCCTGGCCACCACCATTCTACTTTCCATGTCTATGAGTTTAACTTCTTTAGATCCCTCATGTAAGTGGAATCACACAGTATGTGTCTTCTTGTGACTGGCTTATTCCACCCAGTATAATATCCTCAAGGTTCATCTATGTAGTAGCATGTGACAGGATTGATTCCCATCCTTCTTAAGACTAATATTCCACGGCATACATATACATCTTGCTTATCCATTCTTCTTGAGTTGTTGTCAACTCTTGGATATTGTGAGTAACAGGGCTATGAACATGTATGTGCAAATATCTCTTTAAGATCTCGCTTTCAATTTTTCTGATGATATACCCAAAAGAGGAATTGCTGGGTCAAATGGTCAAATTCTATGTTTAATTTTATGAAGAACCCCCATACTATTTTGCACAATGGTTGCACCTTTTATTGGCTTGTTTGGGTTTTCCATAACATCAGTTGGAAAAAACCCGAATCAACTTCTTGGCCAACCCACTACATTCTGACCCATAGCGCACAAGGATTCCAGTCTCTCCACATCCTCACTTGTTAGTTTTCTATAGCCATCGTAAGGGATGTGAGATGTGTAATGATTCTTATGTAGAAACTATTTTCTCACTGAAGTTTTTAAAAGTCATTATTAAATTAGAATTTTAAAACCTTAATAACTTAGTTTGCAAGTAATAACAGGAGATACTTCAAATTATTTCAAATCTGACGAAGTTTTGACACCTAAGTTGTGCATTTATATGCAACCTATTCTTGCAGATCTCCCGAGAGATGAAACACTGCTTCCCGGGTGAGTGGGACACAGGGCTGCAGCTGTAGAGGAATGGAGGGATGAAGTAACATGGGGTTTGCAGCCAAGAGTGCAATGCAAAAGTGCCTTCAACCACCATGGGCTTTTGGCAGCCCCGTACCAGCTCTAGGATGGAAAACCAGAAGTGGACATATGGGCTGCAGATCTGGCTCTGCCACTAACTAGCTGCTCAGTTAACTTATCTGAGCCACCCAGAAAGGAAAGGCTGCATATGTCACACGCAAGTTGGAAAACTGAAGTAAGACAACGCACGAAAGTTGCCTCGCACTTTAGCAGAGTATCAGTACATGTTTGTGGTGATTCCTGGGCTGCACAATTGTTACAGGTCCTCCCTTCTCCTGTACCTGATGGTAGGTTTGTCCTGGAAGTCCTCCTGGGCATCTCCAATGTGGTGAGCCCTGAATTGGGACCTCTGCACACCCTTGCTGCCCTCCTCTGTGAGAGCCTGACTCACCTCTTGCTTCTCGTGAGCACCTGGCACTCCACAATCTCGCCAAACACTTCAAAGCGCCTCTTCAGTTCACGCGAGCTCATGTCACTGGAGAGATTTCGAATGTACACCACGCGGCCTTCACCCTGCCGGAGGGCGACACAGAGGGACCTGTCATTCGGGTTGCCCCCTAGATGGCGGGCTCCCACAGAGTCCTCGTCCCCAGTCCATGTCACCTGGCTGAGAAAGCGACTCCAGCTGGGACTGGAGTCAGAGATAGGACCATGACAGTCACTATCCCAGAGGACCTGCCTTACGGGAGGAGGGGGCTGTTAAGCATCGGACGGGAGGTGGCCCGAAAGGAAGCGACTGTGTACTTGAAGGGAATGAACAGAGACTGGGCGGAGACAGGAGAGGGAGTCACCACTACTACTGTAACTGCACCCTGAGTAGCTTCTGTATCTGTTTGGAGTCTGACTTCTGGTATTGGGGGAGGTGCTAAGGATGCTAAAGGGCGAGCACTGGCAGCCAGGTTGCTACAGGTCAGAGGGGACAGGGGCATAAGGATGTGGAGCCACCATTACCTTTGGTTTTGCCAGGGTGCTATGTAGACACTTGTCACCTTTAGGTGCCAGGCCCTTAGACCCGCCCACCAGAGGGGGTGCATCGGGGAAGCCCGGTTGGGACCTCCCCCGCGTCCCACCACCATCTAGTGACTGGATCCAGTTAAAGCCATGGCCATCAGAAGAGTGGCTTTGATTTGCTGAAGAAACTCCAGCTGTGCTCCTGATGGGCAAGACCACCAGGGTCTGGTCTAGACAGGCTTTCTCTGGAACAGGTTAAGGCCAGCGATTCTCCAGCCATGCCCTCCTGCACCTCAGAGGGCAGCGGTCCAGAGAGGGCACTGCTGTACAGTCTCAGACACCAGGTACGTTCCCCAGGGTGGCCCAGTTCAGCTCCGTGTAAGAATGCAACCGCCCCCTGCCCCCTCCCCACCCCCGCCTCCTCCAGCACCTTGAACTAACAGGCCCATCCCCGCTTCTGCACCCCCCCACCCCCTCCGCTGTCCTCCTGAACCTTTGCTTGGATGGTTTCTTCCATCCCTTGGGGCCTAGCTCTCTGAAGATGCCCTTTCCAGACAACCATGTAAATAAATCCTCCCCACAAGTCAAAACATGATTTGTTTCAAACATCTTAGTTGTGGCGTGATTAATTTCACAGTGCACCTCCCAATCTGTAATGACAGTATTTATTGCTTTGCTTATGAGTCTGTCATCTCTCTCTCCCTTCTGGCCCAACCATGGGAGTGGAGACCTTGTTTGTCTCATTCGCTGTTGCCATCCAGCACCTAGAACAGGGCCAGGCACGCCACAACTGCTGAATGGTCACACAAGGATCCCAGAAGATGCTCCATGTGGTTTTAAGTACCTGCTTGCAGACAGCTGTGTGTACACACCTCCGGGGTATGCATACCTCGAGCATGCCCTGCCCTGAAGCACCATGCTGTCGGGGGCGGGGTGTGGGGGCGGTGGGGTGGGGGATGGAAATCCAGTGAGAGTCTGTCTGTGCTTCTGTCTTACTTTCCCTTCCCTCCTTTCTAATGATATGAGGACACTGACTCCAGCTTCCTAATGACTTTTCCCTGTGTGGTGCTTTGCAACAGGTTTACCAGGCACAGCCTGGGCCTCTGGACTAACTCTGGGGGAGGACTAGAGAGTCGGGCAGGAAGAGACAGGCTCTCTTGGTCCTTTTGCCCAGATCACACCAGGGGACCCTATATACAGATGAGTAAACTGAGGCTCAAGGAAGCTGCTCAAGGTCACACAGAAGTGGAAGCAGGGCTGGCTCTGCTCCCTCATCAGTGCTCACCCCCTGGCCCTGTTGAGCTTCTGATACTGAGCCCTAAATCCTCACCAATGGCACACTACCCCACCCTACTCCCAGACCAGTCCATTGGCTGCATTTTGCGCATGCCACCTTTGATGCCCTTTGGTGACCCTTGTGCTTTCGTAAATGAGAGAAATACAACTATCTCCTGCAGGCCAGATGACCTCAAAGCACTTTGGGTCTCTGAAGCCCCCACACTTCCTGATGCCCCTGCTTGTCCCCACTCACTCCGGGCTCTGGGGCCCCAAGTCACTTACAATGGCCTTTTCCCGCTGCTTCCTGGCATGCCGGACGCTTGGCGTTCCGTCTGAACACGACCCTCTGCTCTCACATCTGTCAGTGAACAAGCAAAGCAGACTCACTCACTCTTAGCAGGGACCACAGTGGGGCGGGAGGAGGACTTGCTTCAGGAGGCGAGCGATGTTTCTTCAGCTTTGTTAGGACTTGTTCATTAGCGAAGGTAGAACTAGGAGAGAGAGCCCAGCTCTCCACCTCAGCGGTCACCACCCAGGGCCGCATGTGGGTCTGAACATGTGACTGACACATGCCTTCTATGTTGCTAACCATAATCCCTGTGAACCTTTCTATGCTGTTGGGGGTGGAAAGGCCCTTTTGCTTCATTATGATAGTTGACCTGATGAAAAAATATCCTCTGAGGTCTCATGCTTCCCCATTTTTCAGATGAAAATCTTAAGGCTCAGGTTCAAGATGAAATTTGCCCCGAAGCTAAGAAGCGGGAAAGCCAAAGCTAGTAGGAGGTCTGCTGATTCTAGACCCTCCATTTGTGCTGTCTGGCCAGGCAGCAACCTCGGCCATCACAGCCCCTGCACCCCAGGCAGCTAGTGGGCTACTCAGCTGGAGAAGCTCCTGGGTGCCGCATGCCTGCGCCCTCCCAGGCACCTGTCTGCACAATGCCCTCTCTTCCCAGTGGCCAGGCAGCTGGAGGGGAAGGAGCACAGCATGTAAGGGGGGTTGAATGCCGACTCGGCCACACACCGTTTGCATCCTTGGGAACACAGCAGAGAATGAGAGAGAGCAGGGGCTCCAGAGTCAGGTAGCATTCCAATGCTGATTCTGCTACCTCTCTGCTGGTGACCCAGGACCAGCTACTTAAGCCAGTTCTTCATCTGTAAACTAAGGAGAATCAATTGTATTTGCCTTCTCAGCCATTTGGGAGAATCAAATCAGAACATATGTGTACATGCTTAGCTCAGGAATGGCTCAGTACTGGCTGGCTATATTTTTCTATTGAAACTCTTTGAGCCTCAGTTTCCTCATCTATAAAATGGGGATGAAAAGCACTTGAGCTTCCCTCAAGTGCCTCTGTGAAGCTCAAAGAGGGTAATAGAAAGGGATGTGACTTGCAGACTTTAAGTGCTATATAATAAGAGTATCATTTTCCACTTGCAGCAGCATTGGAAGTCTTCCCCCATGAAGAGCTCAGAGTGACTTGAAGGTGCTGTAGGGCTTGTTAAACCAGCTCAAAGCCTTCCTGTTGATTATGTTTGGTAGCAGATGCACAAGTAGAGAAATGCTGGTCTGGAGAAGGCTGAAGACTAGTTTATCCAATTGACTAGCCATCAAGCTCCGCCAGGCAGCTGAGTAAGAACCAAGTTAACCAATTAACTTTCTCCAGCGAAAGCCAGCCTGAACTTAGCCCAAAAGTGAGAAAGAGGAAAAGGAGAATCCAAGGCGGTTGAGAGAGGCCCCTGACTAGTGTGCCAAGCCCATGGGTAAAGGGCCTGAACAGGTCAGGAGGGGAAGGAAGCCAAGAAGCTCCAGCTCTGGCCTTGGGGAATGTGCTTCAACAGGAGAAGAACCTTAGTAGCTTCTGAACAGACGCTGCAGAAGAAACCAGCTAATGTGAACAACAGGCAGACTAGCTCACAGCGACCCTCTGGGGAAAGAAGAACAGAGCTGGAAGTGGGGTTCGGAGAGGTCTGACAGAAGATATCTCTGACTAACTGTTCTGGCTTATTACATAGACAGGCTTTTAGAGAAATTGTTCAAAATGAGTTCATTTTAAATAACAATTCAGGGCTTTGGCACAATAGTGTCTGGGGGATCCAGAAGTCCCCTAAAATCCAATGCCCAGTGAGCTGTCTGCGTACATTTTAATGGGGAAAGGAAGCTTTGTTTTCAGCAGATTTTCAATTAAGAGCCACCGGTAGAGATAAGAAAATATAAAGAGGAATTTTCTAAGGTTATCTTCCTACTACCTGAATTCTGTTTCTCGGAGTATAGCACTCTAGCAATGTCATCGTTACCCCGGAACTTGTTAGAAATGAAATTCTCCACCCCCACCCCCGACCTACAAAACCTGAGGCTTAGGAGGCGAGGCCCAGCCACCAGCTTGGTAAGGAGGCCTCTCCCGGATTCTGCTTGCTGCACTGCTCTGAACCCAGGAGCGCCATCTGGTGGTCACTCAGGTGCATCTCGGGCAGAGGGTTTGGGACTTGCACCCACGCTCCTGCGGCCTCCCCTCTGAAGAGCCAGGTCCTGCTGTTAGCAGGGAAGAGAAGCAAACTGTCTTCACCAAAAGATGCCAGACTTCCATTCTTTCTGCCCAGCTCCCCACAGAATTCTGGAACGGCTCCTTCTACAGTCCGGTTCAGTGAGCAAAGACGGTATGAGGAAACGCTCATGACAGGTCATCCTGGTGTGAAAGAAGAAGAGCTCTCCCACCGGGTGACTGACTGCTGGAAGACTGCGCAACTCCAAAGCCCCGAGAAACGGGAATAAACCTTATCTCTGCTTTAAATCCGGGTTTTGGGGGGTTTTTTAGAACACAAATTAGAATTATGCTAATCTTTGTTTTACAAGTAAATTCACATAAGTATTACACTGTGTACATGTGTTGACCCTTGAACAACACAGGTTTGAACTCTGAGAGGCCACCAACACTGGGATTTTCTTCAGTAGTAATACCACACTGTCAGAAGTCGCTGAATCTGCAGATACGGAGTTATCTCAGATGAGGAGGGCCGACTATAAGTTACACACAATTTTTGACTGTGTGGAGGATTGCTGTCCCTAACCCTCACCTTATTCAAAGGTCAACTGTATATATTTACACAAAAACCTACCCACTTTACAAATATAAAAGCAGAAACAGATGAATAAGGTCACAAAAAGCCAGAAAGTGTGTTTTCTTCCTCCCTCGAGGCCAGGAGATCTGGACCACTCCTCACTGGACCACTGGACCACACAGCAGGCTTCACTTGGCTTCAGGACTTGCCCATAACACCCCAAGGAGTCCACCTCCAGGGCCTCTGACCAGGACACAGGCCACACAGGAAGCTGCAGCCCTGGTCTCAGGGCTCCTCTCTCCCCTGACACCTCAGAACTGGGGGTGCTCAGCTGCCCACCATCCATCCTGAGGCCACCCACCCATCCATACCTGAAGGTCCTCCGTGTGGCTGGTGACCGGGAGCGGCAGGACGAGGAGCCAGAGCTGGAGCGGCTGCGGGAACAGAGCCGCCGACTGGCCTTGCTGGGTGGGCTCTGGTAGGGGCAGTGGTCAGAGCGAGGGGGGCTGACCCCTGAGTCCTCTCCCTCATCGTCGCCCTCCTCCTCGTCGTCCTCCTCCAAGAGGAAGGTGCTCTCGCCACTGCTGCTGCTGCTGTCCTCAAAGACTGTGTCATACTCGGGGCTCTTGCAGGAGGCCAGGTCTTCCTCCTCCAAGGCTGTCTCTAGGAGCCCAAAGTGCTTGGTGAGGCTGGCACGGATCTCGTGGTCTCTGAGCAGTGTGCTGTCCTTGCTGGGGGCATCAACATTACAGCTTCCGTCTTCCTCCCTGCCAGAGGCCTGGGCCTCAGCCCGTGGGGCCCCTTGCTGGGGCCAGTCCTTCATGTGGGCCCCAGACGGCTCCCAGGACCTCAGCACCTTCCTCTGCAGGGCGCCGTCTGGCTTGAGCACCTGGCAGTAATCATGGTCGCCGAAGGAACAGGAGAAGGGGCGCTTCTGACCAGCCTGGGAGGCTGGCTGGGCTGGGGTATGCCGCAGGTGGGACAGGAGCTCGCTCCTCTCTGGGTGCTTCTTTGGCAGCTTGTGGACAGCCTCGGTGGTGGCCTCAAGCTGGGGACCCTCCGAGGTGGGAGCTCTGTCTTTGCCTGGGCTGTGCTTGATGTCTGGCTTGAAGGGGTCTTCCTCTGCGGGCTTGTAGGGAGGCGTGGTGGGCGGAGTGAGTCCTACCCAAGCAAGAGGAACACCGTGAGACAGATTTCTCCAAGGAGCACTGAAACCCTCGTTTGGGATGGCAAAGAAATAGCATGCGTGTCACCACTCCCCAGACCCAGTGGATAGCAGGCATTGCTAATCGATCATTGCGCTGCTGACTGAGCCTGGACGTAGCCTGGGACTCCATCTCATACAGTCCGTCAACAGTTTTTCAGAGCTGGCATGTGATGAAATCCATTTGCCATCCCTTCTGTAGCCTTGCAGAAGCCTCCAAGTTATCTGAGATCTCTCTTCCTGCTCCACATTCCATCATTCCACAAGCCCCCCCAACTGGTCATCCCAAATACCTCTGAAGCCTCCCAGGGTACAGAGGTGGCAGGCACCACAGGCAAAAACCTCCCATCTGGATTTGACCACCACAGTGACCTTAGGTGGTCCTGCAACTGACCTTACCCTTCACCCTCCCCCAGGTACCAGAGGGAACTTGCCAAAATGCCAGTGATCTCTTCCTTTCTGGGGCTCCTGGAGCCTTGAGGATCTACATGAAACCCTTCAGCCTGACATTCCTCTCAGCCTTTGATATTTGCTCTTGCCTAACCCCCCAGTTCTCCCCACAGCACTGCCATGTGGCCGGTCTCCCCCGATGCACCTGTACTTCCACTTCTCTGAGCCTTTTTGCTCATGCCGATTCTGCTGCCAAGAATACCCTTCTCTTTTGTTTTTGTCTCCTCAACTTCTACTGCCCTGCAAACGTAGCTGAAATGCCTGCTACTCTGGCTACCCATGCATCTTCTCAGGCCACATCCTGCCCCTCCCCATACTGTCCCTTCCTCTATGCTCCCAGAGCTCTTGCAAGGTCTTTGGAACAAGCACGTGTCAAACAGTACTTGTCATGATGTGAGTCTGTTTCCCACATAGGACTGCGGGCTGCTTCAGGGGAAGACATGCATCTCTTTTTTTTTTCACATCAGGTCATGTGCCAACTGTCAGCAGCCGAACAGCTGAGCCTGGGTCCTGACTCTCCTTATAACTCTCTCAATGGGAATCTCAAGATCCAGCGTAGCCTGTGCAGTGGTGGCAAGGAGGGCTTGTTGGGGTACCCCCTTACTGTCTGAAATGCTTCCTCCCCAAGGGCACCTCCCCATTGAGCCCCTAGCGTACCTGCTGTGCCACAGAGCTCCACCGTCAAGGTCTGCTCGAAGGTCTTCTTGCCAAAAGGAGGGTCACTGGTGGGGCTGGAGGACAGGAAGGAAAGATGCCAGTCAGTAGCAGATTCCACCTCCCCGAGCATGCCAGGAGGGCAAGGGGACACTGTGACAGATCCTGCTTCTGCGCCCCATGAAAGTGAGGCCTGGGGAGAATTTGCAGGAGAATCCCCATCCTGGCTGTTATAGGAATTCAGAGCTATACAGCTTTTAGGAGACGTGGGAGAGATCTGAGGGAGTTGGAGACAGGACAATCATTGTCAACCTCCTTATTTTACAATGAAACAGCTGAGGCCCAGAGAGGAGAAGACACTTGCCCAAAGCCACACAGCACTGTCAGCTTTTCCCCATGAAATTCTCCATCTCTTAGGCCTGCAGAGACCAGCTTCTAAAAACCGAACTGCCTACCAAGGAAACCCAGCTCCTGAGAACCCTACATGGTAAAGAGGGCAGGGGTGTGGGGACAGGATCAGGCTCAGTGGCCAATGAGTCACCCTACACCCAACCAGATAAGGTCTCATGAAGTAATAAGCCAACAATTTCCAGAAATCTACCTTTGCGACAAGGCCAGCATGAGGCACCTGGGAGAGTCTGAAAAGAAGACAAAACAGAAAAATAAGATTTTTCAACATGGCATTGCTAGAGAGGATGTTTCCCTCTGAACTGCATTGGTACCAAGCACAGCTTCTTTCAGGCATGTGACCCAAAAGCCTCTGCCATTTTCAGGGACGAGTAGGAACAGCTCAAAACCTTCATTCCCCTAGACTCAGCGACATTTATAGCTGGCGGAGCTGTGGCTTTTGCAGCGTTGATGGGTTCTAGGGCAACCCCTTATGGCCCATCAGTATAGCGCGTGTGGTGAAGCATTCCCACTTCTAAGGCCAGCATCTGTGGGCTCAGCCCCAAAGAGATGCAGGACTAACTAGTTGACTAACCATTAGACACCTATGTATCTTTGTTTCCATGTGTTAAAACAGGAATTACAACAGCACCCACCACATAGGTTTCCTATGAGGATCAATGGGGATAATCTGTATTAAGTCATAGACCAAGCCTGACAGAGCAAGTGTAAAATAGATGACTACTGTATTATTATCCCCACTTGTGTTACCATTTAAAATTCAACCTCACTGTGGAGCTGAATTTAGAGACTCACACCATCCATCACATTGTTACCCAGGAAGTCTTCTTTAGAGGGCTTATCACAATTTGTAATTACTTTCCTTTCTTGCTCACTTTATGGTTGCCCATCTCCCCCACTGATACACAAGCCCCAAGAATGCAGGCATCTTGCTCCTTGTTCATTAAGGACGCCTGGCCCATGCATGATGAGAAACTCAGAGATGCTCAGGTGATTCCTGAAGGTCTGCCCAGCTAAGCCCATTATACAGGAAGGGAAGTTGAGAGCCAGAGAGGGAGAGGGGTTTGCCCAACCTGGGGCTCCTGGCTCCAGTGCAGTGGGGTCAGCCACACCTCAGCCCCGCCCCCTCTCTCGGACCACCGACTCCGACTACCTCTGGAAGACAGCCTCGGGCAACTGGGGTCCTCGTCCGTGTCCCCACACCCGCTCTCACAGGGGCTCTCCAGAGCTGGGATCTGGGGTCCCCGCAGGAGCGGCTGGTCTTGGCCACTGTCCTCATCTGTGGGGCTGTCAGGCTCTCCCTCCACATCATAGGCTTCGGGGGCCAAGCGCGAGGGCAGAGGCCCCTGGGGATCTGCAGGGACCATGGGCTCATCCGTGAACGTCAGCCAGGGGCCAAGCTCAGGGTTCAGTCTCCTGGAACGTCGCACAGGGCACACGGAGCTCTCTGGCTTCCTCCCCAGCTTGGTCCATGGCAGGCCGCGCCCTGGCCTTTTCCGGCCCCATTCCTCCTCGTCCTCTTCCTCTTTTTCTTCTTCCTCCTCCTCTTCTTCCTCCTCTTCCTCCTCCGGCTGCAGCCTGGCTGACCGGCTGACATGCCCTTTCACCTGCAGCCGCAGCGGGCGCAGGCTGGGTCTGGGCCCCGAACTCTTGGGTGAAGGTGAGACCCTCACCTCCTCCACGGGACCCGGGTGGCCCGCGGAGGCCTGGCTGTCCTTGGGCCGGGGCCGGGGCGTGAGGGAGGCGTAGACAGGTGTGGCCAGACGGTAGGGTTTGCTGACATCGCAGAGGACATCTTGAGCCAGAAGTTCCCTCAGGATGGAGAACTCGGTCCAGGTGGCTTTGGAAGGGTGCTGGGACCGAGGCCGGGGTCTGACCTGCTTGGCGGGACTGCTGCTGGGCTGTGGAGCTGGCTCTGGGGCCTGTGTGGGCAGCTTCCTCTGTGGGAGACAGTAGGTGTGCATGTAGCGGATGAGCTGCACCATGGCCTGCATGTCCTCCTGGGAAACCTGGGCGCTGGGGTCTGTCCTGCCCAGCGCTGGTGAGTCCCCGGGGGAGGCTGAAGCCAGCTGGGGGCTTGGGCAGTCCTCGCCCGCCTCCTCATCCTCCTTGATGGGGAGCCAGGGACTCAGGGATGGTGGTGGCTGCAGGCCTCTATCCGGGGAGAGGGCTTTAGCCCGAGGGCAGGCCGGTGCCGAGGTGAGGTGCTTGTGTAGCTCCGTGCAGCTCCGGCTCTGAGAGTGCAGAGTGGGGCCCTTCCTGTCTTGGGGGCCATCCATCTGGAGAGGGGAAAGAGGCCAGAGTGAGGAGGGAGACCCGCACGGCTTCTCCCCGCTGCCCACACCTGCACCACTGGCCAGGCACAGCCTGCCTCTCCAGGATGATCACGCCGGGTTTCATTGCTCAACCCCCAGCTTCCAGCACAGAACCGCACTTGGCATCACTCAGGGGATGAGGATGAAGGAACGGCCAGCCTCCTAACAGGGACCCCAGCTATGGACCCCGCCCTTTCCAGGTTTACCGCCAAAGCCCTGTTCTGACTACCTTGCTCCCCTGCGCGGAGCCCTCAGTGACAGTGCCAAGAAGTACATTAGTGGCTGCCTGGGGCTGGGCGTGGGAACAGGGACTGACTGTAAATAGAGACACTGGGGATCTTCCTGGGAGGATGGAAATGTTCTAAAACTGGATTGTGGTCATGGCTGCACAACTCTGTAAGTTTATTAAAAATCACTGAATCATACTTTTAAAACAGGTGCCTTTTATGGTATGTAAGTGGCACCTTCATAAAGCTCTTTAAAAGAAAAAAAAAAAATTCAGTAGCTTTCCAGTGCCCGTGTAGTAAAGGGGAAGCCCCTGGTCAGGGGTCCTCTGCAACATGGCCCCAGCCAACAGCCCTCCCCAGACTTATCTGCCCTCACTCGTCCACACACGGGCTCCACCCCCAGAGCAACCATCTCTCTGCTGAGGCCAGGCCGGCTGTCCTGCTGTCTCTCATGCCCCATCCCCCGGCAATGCTTCCGAACCTTCCAGAGGGCAGGCTGGCTCACAGAGGGGCTTAGCTGCTGCCTCTGTGACAAAATGGAACATGAGGGATGGCCCTCTCTTTTGGGAGGCCAGCCAGGACAAGTAGGGAGGGGACACAGGGAGAGGGCCCACCCTCCTCCCCCACCTCCGGGCAGACCAGGAGGGGACAGGCCCCCGCACCGGGCCACTATCTGAGAAAGATGCTATCCTGAGTCTGCCTGGAGGGGTGGGACTGTCCGAAGCAGTCCATGCCAACGGTGTCCGGGAACAAGAGGATGGGGCGCGTCCAGGCTCTGAGTAACAGGAACACTGGGAAGTCACCTTGGAAACCCCTCCTTGGAGGTCTCAGAAGATGGAGCCCAAGAAGGGAAAAGGACTTGCTTCCCTCTGGGTGTTCACGATGGCGCTTTCAGCTCTGATGCGCCCCACCCCCAGGAGAAAATCAAACTCCTCCTTGTGGTCCCCACGGTACCAACAAGGATATTATGCTGGGTTCTGTCACCTCATTAGAATAAGCTTCCTGAGGGCAGGCCACAGCCTCCTTGTCCCCACTCTTAACTCAACATCTAATACTGCCTGGAACACTGAAGTAGAGTTGCCTTTTTTAAAAAAATATTTATTTATTTGGCTGCGTTGGGTTGTAGTTGAGGCATGTGGGATCTAGTTCCTTGACCAGATTGAATCTGGGCCCCCTGCATTGGGAGCATGGACTCTTAGCCATTGGATCACCAGGGAAGTCCCTCCAGTTGACTCTTGAACCAGACAGAGGTTCCACACAGTGGAAAATTCACATGTGACTGATAGTCAGTCCTCAGTACCCACTGTTGCTCTGCATCTATGGATTCAATGAACTCAGATCCTGCAGTACTGTAGTATTTACTACTGACAAAAATCCATGTAGAAGTGGCCCTGTGCAGTTCAGACCCATGTAGTTTAAGATCAACTGTACATGAAAAAGTCCAGGGCTCTTTCTCAAACCCCAGATCAGCCTAGGTTTCAAGTAGTGTCCAGGACATCAGCAACAAGGGTTGTGTGAGGAGCAAAGAGTGAACTGTGAGTGTATTGAACTTGATGGCCTCTAACAAGAGTGAAAGGGTGCACCCCCTGCCCAGAGACCCTCTTGGAGGAGTCCTGGGTGGGTCTGGGGGCATGTGTAGACATACCTTGACACAAGGCCGCGGATTTCTGGACCTGAGGCCTGCCTGGCGCCATGCGGTCCCTTCCTTCTGGCTATCGGAGGTCGAGGCTGGGTAGGACGTGGCGAGAAGGAGTTTCTGCAGCTGTGGGAGGAGCAGATGGGAGAAGCCAGGGCTGAGCTACAGCCAGAGACGCAGGGAAGCACATGTTAGGGAGAAGCCCGGCCTGGAGCCAACCCCCCTGCCCGCCGCCGGAGTGACCACACTCTGACCCCGTCATCATGGGAGCATGGAAGAAGACAAGGAGGGCACTGAATGACCTGGAATACATTAAGTACAGAAAGCAGGTTGTGTAGGAATGCCAGACAGACACAAGTATCCCAGTAAAAAGTAAAGTCCTTTTCAGAGTGAATAACCCAAGAGAAATATCTATGATCTTCAGAAACCCAAACAGATCTTGGGTGATGTCTACCCATGTTACCACTGAAATGTGATGCACACACTTGATTCGGACACTCTACGTACACTTGTGGTTACACACACGCACACACACGCACACACATACACAGTCTGGATGGTGAGGCCCCATAATGTTTCTTTGGTGTAGGATTTTAGCTGATTTTCCTTTGTTCTTTTTGTTTAATCATACTGTTTAGGAAATTGATTCTTTACCTTAAGCAAATAATACTTGGAAATGGTGGAAAATACACATACCACAAATACTAACGGGTAAACAACTGGAAGCTAGTCTCCCTCCTGTCCAAGGTCCCAGAGGCAACTGCTACTAACCACCTTCTTGTGACCCTTTCCTGAGGTGGGACTCAAAAATATATACACACACAATGCAAGAAGGTATATATGTACACATCACCTCCAACCAAGCCAGCTGTTTTTACACAAGTGGAAGCATACTAAGCTGATGCTTGTCTGGCTTTTCTAATTTTTCTATAAAAGTTGATAAGCTTTTCACACTTCTATACCCAGAGGAAAGGTGCTCAGTGTATTCCAGCCAACAAAGCAGGGAGGTGAGTGCACCTGGGGGTTTCGCCGGGGATCCTACCACAGCCGAAGTTGAAAACAAGTCAGGAAGCATGAGCGGTTTTTGTTATAGCACTGAGTGTTTCCTCAGGAGACATGACCCCCAGGTCACCCCAATGGGATTGCCAAGGGCCCAGGAACCAAAGAAAAGGCCACTCCCACTGCCCTAGGAGCTGCAGGAGCCATACGACCCTACCAAGACCCCAAACCAGCATGTGCATGTCTGTGATCCTCTGACATGGACAGGAAAAGATGGTCATACCAGAGCAAGGGACCTGGTTCTAACCTAGTTCAACCCAACTCACTGTGAGACCTTGGGTGAATCCTTCCCTTTTCCTGGCCTTGCTTTCTCCAAGGTTGAGTGTGTATGGATGTGTGTGTGCATGTGTGTGTGTAAAACAGGAGCAGGCAGACTAAATAATTGGGTCTTTTTTGATTCAGGGGTCCCTGTAAGAATACGAGAGAAGCTGCTAGCCTCAGAAAACACACACGTATGCAGAGGTCCATGGGTTCTGCAGGTGAACTCTCTCTGACACCCATGACTCCAGGTTAAGAATCTGTACAAATTCTCAGGGCCTTTCTAGAACTATGCTGGAATGTGGGGAGTCTAGATGGCAAGTCTAGAAACAGAAGTACAGTCTAAGGCACGAGAGGGAACAACCAACCGGTGACCAGCAGGGGTCGCTCTCTACCTCTCTACTCAGGTGTGGTCCCTCTGCAGAGTCCTATACAGAATTCCTCTCTTACTACTATCACTACTGGGTTTCCCAAGTGGTGCAGTAGGAAAGAATCCACCTGGCATGCAGAAGACGCAAGAGACGTAGGTTTGATCCCTGAGTCGGGATGATCCCCTGGAGAAGGAAATGGCAACCCACTCCAGTATTCTTGCCTGGAAAATTCCGTGGATGGAGGTGCCTGGTGGGTTATATAGTCCATGGGGTCACAAAGAGTTGGACGTGACAGAGCGACTAACCACACACGTGCTCACACGCACAAAGTATTCCTACTACTGATACTGGGCTTCCCTGGTGGCTCAGCTGGTAAAGAACCCGCCTGAAGTGCAGGAGACCTGGGTTCGATCCCTGGGTTGGGATGATCCCCTGAAGAAGGGAACAGTTACCCACTCCAGTGTTCTGGCCTGGAGAATTCCATGGACTGTATAGTCCACGGGGTAGAAAAGAGTCAGCCATGACCAAGTGACTTTCACTTTCACTTTTTCACTACTAATACTACTACTAACACCATGGCCGACTGTTGTGACTATCACTTAGATAGCGTTTATTGAGCCATTTCTTTGTACCTAGCACTGTTCTAAGTGCTTTACATGTATTATCTGCTGTACTCCTCCCAACTGCCTTTGAGATAAGCACTGCTATTAACCCCACCTTACAGACCAGGAAGCTGAGTCAGAGAGAGGCACAAGAGCATTCACTGGTGAGGCTGAGATTCAAACCCAAGAGGTCTGATTCTAATCAGAAAGGACATTCGACCCTCATCAGCAGGAGCCATCACATGGGACTGAACACACTCTTGAGTCTGGCACGCATAGGTCCTTATTAAATGTTCCACACTGCTTTGGGGAACATGAAGTCAGCAGGAGAGAGAGAAAATGGTCCTGGACTAGGAGTCAGAAGACCTTGCTGGCAAGTCAACTTGTGTGATGCTGGGAGAGGCCCTCCCCTCACTGGGCCTCAGTTTCCCCAGAGGTGCACTTTATGATTACCAAGGGCCTATTTAAGCTCTAACTCTCCACAACTGAAGATCCCTGCCACCTCTAACAGGCCCTGACTTTTCAGCTAAGTCTCACCAGCCCTAGGAGTGCCCACTGATGAGGTAAGAAGCCTCAGACAGATGAGCTGGACTTCACAAGCCAGTACACCTGGGGTTCTGGCACCTTTAGCCTGCGACAAGAGCAACTGCTTTTGGCAACTTCTGAAATCCCTTTGGAATCTGAAAAGGCTGAGACCCTCTCCCCAGAAACCTGCAACACCATGCGTACATTTCCACATTCCACATTGATTCAGGTAGCATTTAACTTTTGCGGGTCAGAGTATGAACTGGTCCAACCTCTTTGGAGGGCAGGCTGGAAGTACTTGTCTAAACTGAAAAACCACATACATTAAGACCCAGGAATTCCTTTTCTAGGAATGGATCCACTTCCTCCTGGTGAAGGACACAGTCTAAGGCAATGGAACAATAAATGAGTTGAAACAATGCACATATCCACCAACCAGAGGATTAGTTAAAGAAGTTATGGTACCTTCTTATAGGGAACACTATGCAGCTGACAAAAAGGATAAAACAGAGCTACCTCTGCTCATCTGAAAGAGTGTCCATGCCACACAATTCACTGAGGAAAGCAAGGTTTAGGCTGTGTGTAACGGAGGCTCTTTTTTGTCGTTAAAAAAAAAAAGAAGAGGAAAGTCACACAACAGATCAGTAACCATGGTTACATCCAGGGAAAGAAAAAGCCATTATGAGATGGGTAAGGAGGTTTTGCTTTTAACTCTCCATACTTCCTGCTTGAATTTTTCACTGTGTGTATATGTGTGAAAATGAAAGTGAAAGTCAGTCGTTCAGTCATATCCAACTCTTTGCAACCCCATGGACTGTAGCCCACCAGGCTCCTCTGTCCATGGGGATTCTCCAGGCAAGAATACTGGAGTAGGCTGCCATTCCCTTCCTTTCTCCAGGGGATCTTCTCGACCTAGGGATCGAACCGAGGCCTCCCATATTGCAGGCAGATTCTTTACCGTTGGAGCCAACAAGGGTGTGTGGAAAATATTTGCATTTAATTTCAAGGTTTAACACACACTTAGGGTAAATCCATGAAATCCCAAAGGGCCTACAGAGTCGCAGGTTAAGCCCAAGGAGGCTGCCCACTACCAGGCTGTCTGCCCTGAACCCTTGCCAGTGATGCACAGAGATTCTTGCAGGGGTTGGAGCTGGTTTCCCTGCATCCACCACCCTTACAACCACACACCACATCTCAGGCCACCACCATCACTTCAGTTGGAAACAGATTCTTACCAGCGAGAGCTCGTCCACCTCAGGGGCCGAGGCAGGGGGCCCCTCCAGAGAGGGGCTGGGGGGCGCAGAGGAGGGGACAGGTGATGCAGAAGCACAGGAGGGTGTGTCTCCATCATCCAGGGCTGGCAAGGCAGCCAGACTCACAATATCCTCAGGGATGTCATCCAGGGTTTTGGTGAGCGCTGCCAGGAGGGCCTCATTCTCATTGTCGATTATCTGCAGTGAGGGGACACGGTTAGCCAATGCCTTGGGCTCAGTGACTTTGGGTAGAAATCTGCTCTGTACCTGCAGCTGTACCACCACCGCCATCACCCTCCTGCCACACCTGCTCAGATCTTCCCAGTTTCCTAGGCAAGCAGATGCTCAAGAAATGTGCTATGGACTCCAAGAATCAGAGATTTTCAAGCAGGCAGCAGGTGGTAACAGAAAGGGCCTTGGCTTGGGGTCACATGCTAATCAGGGGATGCCCATCCCTTCCTCCAAGGACAGTCACTTCATACCACAGCCTCCTGTGTCCAAACTCCTAGACAGAGTACTGAGGCTGGTCTATGCCACTGGCAGCCCCAGGTCAGCCTCTCTGACCGTGGGGCCCAGACAGCTGGTAGAAAGACTGGAAGCTTCAAGGTTCAACCGTGACAGTGATGAGCAGAGCAACAGGACAAGAGCTACCATGCCCCTGTGGGTTCCCAGGGCCTGCAGCCTCATTCACTCATGGACAGGCAGGGCAGTTAGTGTGGTGGCTAGGAGCTTGGGATCTGGAGCTGGGGTGGATCCCAGATCTCACATTTACCAACTGTAACAACAGAACCTACTTCATAAGGTTATTGTCAAGGACTGAGTTAATATATGTAAGATGCTTGGAAAACAGTGCCTGGCACATAACAAGCACCGATTATTACTACTACCATCACCACCACTGCTACTACCAAGACGACTCCTGCTATAATGATGATGATGGTGATAATGAAGGTGGTGACGATAGTGGCGTGGGGTAATGGTGATGATGATGGCTGTGGCGGTGGGCAATTCCTTCCCTCCCCTTCCCCCTCTTCCTTCTTCTAACACATATGTACCACTACTCTGTGCTTGGCAATGATTGGAGACTGGTGATACAGACGGGTAGCTCATGGAGTTTACCCTCCAGCAGAGAAAAGAGTTAAACAAGGAGACAAAACTAGATCATTTCAGAGAGTGAGAAAGCTTGGGAAAAAAATAAAAGGAAGCCGTGATGCAGAATAAGAATGCGGTAAAGATTTATAGGCTATTTACAGCAGTCAAAGAAGGCTGCTCTGAGCAGCTAATACTGAAACTTAGGCTTGAAAGATGAGAGGGTACCAGGCAGGCAAAGAGCTGAGGAAAGATGATTCCAGGCAGAGTGAAAACCCAGTGCCAAGGCCAGGGACAAAGAGTTTGGCTGATGAAAGAAATAGAAGGCCTTTGTAAATACTGCCTCAGGTAAACCCCACAATAACCCTTGTGGGGGTGGGGTTGTTGTTCAATCGCTCAGTCGTGTCAGATTCTTCGTGACCCCATGGACTGCAGCACGCCAGGCTTCCCTGTCCTTCACCATCTCCCAGAGCTTGCTCAAACTCATGTCCATTGAGTCAGTGACACCATCCAATCATCTCATCCTCTGTCACCCTCTTCTCCTCCAGCCTTCAATCTTTCCCAGCATCACGGTCTTTTCTAAGGAGTCGATTCTTTGCATCATGTGGCCAAAGTATTGGAGCTTCAGCTTCAGCATCCGTCCTTCCAGTGAATATTCAGGATTGATTTCCTTTAGGATGGACTGGTTTGATCTCCTTGCAGTCCAAGAGACTCTCAACAATCTTCTCCAACACCACAGTTCAAAAGCATCAAGTCTTTGGTGCTCAGCCTTCTTTATGGTCCAATTCACACATCCATACATGACTACTGGAAAAACCACAGCTTTGACTATGGACCTTTGTCAGCAAAAAGTCTACTGTCATGTTAGATGGTGACTGCAGCCACGAAATTAAAAGATGCTTGCTCCTTGGAAGAAAAGCTATGACAAACCTAGACAGCATAAAAAAGGGGGGTGGGGTACTATTCTAATTGCCATTTTGCATTTGAGGAAACTGAGGCTCATGGAGGTTGACCAACATGCCCTGGGTACATTTCATTCATTCACACAGCAAATCCGGGGCAGAGGCAGGGCTGACACAGAGCAGAGCACACACAGATGAACTGACAGGCTTCCTTCCCTGATGTCTCAGATCTCTGACACGAGGGTCAGCATGCACACTCCCAGCCCACCAGCCCTGCACAGAGATCACCCTGCTTCCAGGTGAGGCACTGAGCGTCCCACTCAGTAAAGCCCAGCTACTGGGCTTGTTCTGGCAGGAGGCCTGTCTGTCACATGATGTCTTAACCAGCGCTCTTTCCCATCCCAGGTCAGGCTGTTTATCCTTTCTTTAGGAAGTTCATCTGAAATACACATCCCGTGACAGCCTTTTGGCTGCACTAAATCTGTTCCAGGCCTTGCAGCCAGTGCAGCAGTTGAGTAATTCGAAGGAGGACATGGGAAAAGAGAACAAATGTGGTTGTGACTTTGCAAGACAGCTAAGAATAAAAGAAAGGTCAAAGGAAGGTTTCAGTTTAGCCTGACCCAGGCCCCCAGGATGGGGCTCCAAGGGCAGGTCCAGGAACTCCGGTTCAGGAATGCAACAGGGCTCAAGCGGCAGCCCAAATCCCCATCCACAGGCCGGACCCCCAAACCTGTGTTTCCAGAGCAATATGTCCAGCCTGATAGGGAGCTAAGATCTTGGACCTGGGGCTCAAGGACCACTCTTGGGGTTGACTGAGGGGCACTCTACCACTGACAGGGTGACTTTGGGCAAGTCATTTCCCATTTCTAAGCCTTGCAGCTTTGGGGGAAGACCTGATCCCCAGTCAGTTTCCCTCCAAGGGTTACTAGGGAGGCTGGTCTGGAGGCAGCCACACAAGGGCTCTGTGAATTGTTCCTCACCTAGCTCAATGCCTGGGGCGTGGGAGGCTCCAGGCAGATTTGATGAATGGAAGAATGAGTGAACCAAACAATGAACTCTGACCACTGGGGAGATTAGAGTCTCAAAGAACCCATTCCAGAGGGAAGTTATTCAGAAGTCATTCAGTGTCATCAGCACTGGAAGGAAGGAGGGGTCCTACTTTCACAGCCAGAGGAAAAAGGCCCAGAGATATTCTTAATTATCACAAGTATCAAGAGCTGGAAGGGCCTGTGGGGGTCACACGGAGACCAGGGAAGTCAAACATGCTGCTTGTGTGCTACAATCCCTCATGCCCCCACCCAATGTTCCGTCCACACCCTTTCTTAACCCAACCCTCCAGGCAACACTGTGGATCATCTGGGTTGGAATTCACCGGGAAGCCTATTTGCCATTCTTTTTTGTGGTGGGGGAATGAAGGTCCAGGGGAGACTTGTCAATATTGCGCAGCAAGTTGGGAGCAGGTAGGGAGGATGATCAAGGACTTACTAGGTACTCAGCATGGTGCTGAAATGAATACCAGGTGATAGAGACCCCCAAGGAGCCCCAGCAGGTCAGGCAAAAACAAAATGACTAACAGAAGGCCTTCTCTCTCTGTCCTCAGCCCTCCTTTAGCAGGTCCAGTTCGCAACAGCCAGGCAGGGTCGGGGGTCCTGACTCTGACTGGGAAGAGAGTCCAGCCCTGCCCTCAGCATGGTCCCACCAGCACCCCAGGATATCACAGGGAGCCACACCGCCCCTCTCCTCTTTCCAGGCCCATTAGCTCAGCTCTCCCAGCTCTGCTTAGAAACGGAGTGCAAATTAATGGAGAGTTAATCAGCTGAGGAAGGGATATTAATAGGCTTGGCCCCACCCCCAATCTTCCTGAGCGCTCTGAGGCTGGAGAAAAAGGAACCTTCAAGAAACCAGAGGGAGAACCTTCATTCTGAGCACCTAGAGGGGCTTGAGGGAATGACAACAGAACAGAGTTCAGGCTCCCAGGGGCAGAAGAACACTCAGAGATTGTCCCCCATTCACTGGGGTGCAGGAAACGCAGGAAGTCAGTTTCCCTTCCTTTTTTCTGGGGGTAGGTCCACAGATGTCACAGGAGTCTAAAAAGGACCCAGGGGCGCTCTCCCTACAACAGATTGAGGACCGCTGATCTAATCCGTGCTCTTTCCTCATTTCTCACCCAGGGAAACTGAGGCCCAACAGGGAGGAGCTACTAGCCCAAGGCCACACGGCACACGGTGACAGAACCAAACGCCTGCCTCCTCCAAAAATATTTACTAAGTTTAGCCTACTGTGGCCCTGGCCCCAGCACTCTGGGCACACAAACAGAAGGTACTGTCCCTGCCTCCGGGGGCAGTTGTCAGCTCTTGTAAGGATAGCTGTTCTCCACTCTCCCGTCTGTTTCCATAGCAATGGTGCCACCTGACTTGTGAGAACATGGCTCTGACACAGGGCAGCATGGCTATACGACTGCCGCTGGCCTATGAGGACTCTGTCCCAGTCAGTGGCAGGGCATATTAGAACCTCTGGGCTCTGAATTCCAGCTCAAGGACTTCAGAATGGGTCATGTCTGGCCCTTGGCAGGAAAGAAAACATTGCAATCAGTTTCTTCATTCAACACCTATGACCGAGTCTTTTCAATTCAATGTGCAAGGGCCTCACAGAAGAACAAAATACTGCTTGTCCTCAAGGAGCTTGAATTCTGAAGGTCACATGCTTGCACAGGACGGGAGCCCAGAGAGGAAGTGACTGACCACCTGCCTGAGGAGAGCTAACATGAGAGCTGGGTGTTGAAGGATGTATTCATATAAATATTTTTCTAAGCCCAAAGAAAGTGCCGGTCTCTGTGCACAGCCTGGGACCATGACAATTTACAGTGTTGTATCAGCCCCCAAGCTCCAGGGGTGGGGAGGGGGCTGGGGAGGAATCAGGCACTGATCATCTAATCACCCTCACAGAGGGGGCACTGGGGTGTGATGGGTGGCGCAGGTTATGGAATGCAGGGCAAGAAGGGTAGAGAGGCAGGGTACGCAGAGTTCCACCACTGTCCTGACCATCTCTGGAGATTCTTCTGCCTTCCTTGCTGTGCAGAGCCCAAGGGCCACACCAGGCTGATCTGTGTCTGAGGCCGTTTCATGCACATAGCAGGCTCCTGGCAGGAGCTTACTACTGGGTCTGGCCGGTTTCTGAGTAGGCGGGGCCTGTACAGTTTGGGTGGGGATGGTCTTTAAGCTGCTAAATTGCTAAGTGAAAGTCACTCAGTTGTGTCCAACTCTTTGCGACACCATGGACTATAACAGTCCATGGAATTCTCTAGGCCAGAACACTGGAGTGGGTGGCCTTTCCCTTCTCCAGGGGATCTCCCCAACCCAGGGATCCAACCCAGGTCTCTCACGTTGCAGGTGGATTCTTTACCAGCTGAGCCACAAGGGAAGCCCAAGAACACTGGAGTGGGTAGCCTATCCCTTCTCCAGCGGATCTTCCCAACCCAGGGATCGAACCAAGGTCTCCTGCATTGCAGGCAGATTCTTTACCATCTGAGCTATCAGGGATGGTCTTTAGGCAGCATTCAAATCCCTCTCGCTCATCAGTTCTCCATAACCTGAAAGTGTTTCCTGGAAGGTGGCCCCACTCTGAGGGAGGAAATAGCAGAGCACAGCTTACCCCATTGTTGTGAGAAAGAATGGAGGCTGCAGAAGGAGCCAGAACCAGAGCCCAGTCCTGCTGATCCTCATACAACAGCGAGGGGGCTGGGTTCCTACATTAGAGTAAACACACTGACCCTTCCTAACTGTGTGGCCTTGGGCAAGTTACTTAACCTCTTTAAGCATCACTTTTCTCATCTGTAAAATGGGTTACTGATAGTTTTTTTTACTGATAGGTTTGAATAATCTTGGGGGAAATCCAATTCCTTCCCTGGTGGCTCAGACAGTAAAGAATTTGCTTGCAATGCAGGAGTCCCAGATTCTATCCCTGGGTCAGGAAGTTCCCATGGAGAAGGGCATGGCAACCCACTCCAGTATTCTTGCCTGGAGACTTCAATGGACGGAGGAGCCTGGTGGGTTACAGACAATGGGGTTGCAAAGAGTCAGACACAGCTGAGCGGCTATCACTTTCACTAATATGACCCAGAAGAGCATGCATAATCTGGCCCCTGCCTAGCCCATCCCCACCCCCCATTTCCTGACACTTTCCCTTTAGCTACTGTCCTCCAGCCCTTCGGTTCCCCAACACAGCAAGCTTTCCTGCTTCTTGGCTCTGGGATCATCATGAGGCTCCTTTGTCCTCCTTCAGCTGAAGCATCTCCTCTTAGAAAGGACTTTCCTGACCATCCAGTTTCTCCTCATCCAGATGCTCCTCATCCCAGGTTAATTCTTATTGTGCCCATGTCCCTAGTGACCACTGTTTGTCTATGTATTACCTGATCTAGGGTCAGTCTTCCCTCTAGACCGTAGAGTCCACTGTTGAATGCAGTGTCTGACACACATAGGGAGCTCCATAAACATTTCTAGAAGGAATGATACAATTTATCAGGAGAACTATTTGAGAGGATGCTCATGACACAGTGACTCGGCACATGGTATGTTATTATTGTTGTTATTGTTATTGCTATTATTATTATTATATTGTCAGATAGGCACAGGGAGATATGCATTCTTCCTCTAGTGTTTATAGAGGAGCATATTTCAAGGGAAGAATAATAACTCCAAATGTACTCATTACCCAGCTTCAACATGGCCAATTTTATTTCACCTATTACTCTCCATGCCACACACCCACACATGCAAATGCATGCAGGGATTGCTTTATTCTGAAGCAAATCCCAGACATCACATTATCCCACATTAGAGGCCTTCTTAAACGAAACGTGCCTCCAAGACTGGGGCTCACAGGGCAAGAGGCATAGATATGAACTGCAGGTCCTGGCATTGCTTCTTCTTAAAGACCGTCTATGGGAGGGGGGAGGGAGGCTCAAGAAGGAGAGAATATATATATATATATATATATATATATAATTATGACTGATTTGCATTGTTGTACGGCAGAGATCAATACAACACAGTAAAGCAATTATCCTCCAATTTTAATTTTTTTTAATAAAAATAAAGAAAAAAACAAATAAATAAAGAACCTCTAGGCACCAATAGAAATATGGAGATAAATACACTCCTGTCTGAGAGTTGTTAATAAAATTAAGTGAGTGAATATACACACACAGGGACAGTCCTGCCACAGAGAATGGGAGTCAGTCCCATTATGGTGTCAGCCCTTATGGCGTCAGCATGATTATAAAGCTCTGGCTTAGGAGGCAGGCAAACTGCGTTTCAATCTAGTTCAGCTGACAGGGTAAATCGCCCTAGGCATGTAGCTAAACTTCTCCAAGCCTCAGTTTCCTCATCTGTAAAATGGGGAGATAATCTCACTTGCTTCAGAGTGGGAAAGAGAGTTCAGTGGGATCATTCAAGGAAGGGAGGAACTCGCTCTGGCTCACAGAGAGACTCAGTTCTGACTAGGGGCATGGAGAAAGTAGCTCTTCCCAATCCCCACTTCCCAGAGGCAATAATACTACCTCTGAGAGGACAAGAGCTGCCCAAGACCAAGTGCAGACCCAGGACGACAGACAGGGTCCCAATAGCCGGAGTGGATGAAGAGACTTCTTTGCATGAGCAAGTGGAGAAGAAGGTAACTCAGGGCAGAGCCAGGCTTTCAGGGGCAGAGAGAGGCACAGTGAGGCAGACGGTGGTGAGGTTCGGAGGGCATACCTGGAAGAGCTCTGCGTCATCAGGGCTATACTCGCTGGGGTCGGTTTCAGAGTTCTCTGGACACCACTGCAGCTCCTCAAAGCAGGTGGCTGAGTCGAAGTCGCTGGCATCCAGCTGGGAGAGGTCGAGCTCGGGAAAGTCAGCGCAGAGTTGTTCCTCCCCAGATCCCCCACCCTGAGGAGACAGGTAGAAAGGAGGTGGGTCAGAGCTGAGCCTGGCTAGATCTAAGAAGGGACCCTCCTACTTAGGATGCTGCCAGTCTGAACCCTTGGCTGCCTTTGTCTAGGGCCTGATTTTGCCAAGTGACCAAGAAATGGAAAGATCTACGTCATCCTCTTGCAACTGCTGAAGCTACCAGGAGGTAGGTCAGGCTCTAGCATTACAAATGCCCCTGCCTGCTATATCTTCCCTTCTCCTCCACACTCCTTTACATCCCTCAAAGCCCTGCCCACATAGGACCTCTTATCTCTTCCCAGAAATATTTGGTTGAAAACTCGATTACAACCTATAAATAGAGATCTACTCCTTTCTATAACTGTTCCCATTTGAAAGGGGATTTCTAGAAGGCAACAACCCTTCTATATGAATAATGAAACAACAAAAAGCAAGAACTGACATCACTGAGTGATGGCTGCATTCTAGAAAAACACTCACCCAGGTTCCCAGAAATAATTGTCTTGTTTAAAAAGGTAGAAGATCACCCATCAGCAGACAATAGGTAAGTAAAACTCTAACCATCTATATCATGGGATATTACTGTTGAAAAGAATGAGGGCATTATGTATGTTCTCCATACCATGTTAAATCTAAACTGCAGAACATCGGCAGGTAAAATACTATCCCACATGTGTAAAAAGAATGAGACAGACTCAAGCCACACACTGTTCATGATAATATATATGAGAACACAGTGCCAGTACATAGGAGGTCTAGAAGGCCCTAAGTGGGGGGTGGGGTAGAAGAGAGTCAGGAAAGACCTGGTAATAGCACCGACTAAATCCGTGCTTCTGAATGTGGTCCCAGGACCAGCAGGAGCAGCACCACCTGGGAACCCAATGGAAACAATGCAGGTTCTCAGCCTAACCCAGACGACAGACTCAGAAAGTGATTACTTTCTCACCCTGGCCTCCCAGGTTTAACAGTTACCAAGGGACTTCCCCGGGGATCCAGTGGTTAAGACTCCAAGCTTCCAATGCAAGGAATTAAGATCCTGCATGCCACTGGGAGCAACCAAGAAATTAAAATAAAAAAAAGTTACCAATAGAAGGGTACCTTGCAGATTCAGAAACAGCCTGAGTTGGGGGAGGCTGACACAGAAACAGGATACCATAGACACTGGGGTCCAGCATCTATGAATCACAATCCCCATGTATCAGCTGTGATGCCTTAGGCAAGACCCTTCACCTCTTTGAAGCTCACCTATCTCATCTGTAAAATGGGACAATAACACCTGCCTCATACAGTTAATATTAAATAAGGCAATGCTATAACTTGGCTTGGTAAGTGCTCAATAAATGGCAGCAAGCAGGAATGGTGACAAATTTTAAAAAATAATATAAAACAGCAGAGTTTCATGGCAGGCAGAGATGGGTGGAACCTTCTTCGAGAACAGAAAGAGGCCTGCGTGACACTGAAGAGAAATAGGTTTTATCCAGGCCTTTTCCTTAATTGTTACCACTTACTAGGCCTCATAAATTATGAATAAATGTATATTATTAGCTCAACTTGACACAGGAAAAAGGCTTTTATCCGAATTTGGGTCAAATGTCTTAATTGGCATTTTGCAAGAATCCTGTACACCCAGGCAGCAGCAAGGCCGGTTCTCGCAAGCGGCCAGTCCCTGCTTTCAGGCCAGGTAGCACGTGTCCAGAGAGTGCAACTCCAGGGACACTCCCACCCATGCCTGCCCTCTATCTGCCCGGTCTTCCTCCAAGCCACATGTGTTCAACACTCATGGGAATTAAGCCCTGTGTCACTTGGTGAGGATTCTCAGCCGTCTCCTGGGGCTGCCTCCTCCTCCCCTACTGAGTTGGCTCATGGGGGTACAGTGGTCTTGCCTGTTCTAAATGGATATTTGGTTTGTTTTCAGTTTGGGGCTGTGATGAACAAGCCTACAGTACTTGTGTACAAGTCTTTGCATGATAAAGACTCACACATCATACAATTTTCTCTCTCTTGAGTGAGTATCTAGGAGTGGAATTGCTCGCTTATATGGTAAGTGTCTGTGCATGCGTGCTCAGTTGTGTATGACTCTTTGCAACCCTAGGGACTACAGCCCGCCAGGCTCCTCATCCATGGAATTCTCCAGGCAAGAGCACTGGAGTGGGCTGCTATTCCCTTCTCCAGAGCATCGGTGTGCCTTGATAAAACCTGCCTGAGAAACTGCTCTCCAATGTGGTTGTGGCATTGCACACTCCCATAGGCAGTATGGAAGTTCCTACCGTTCCATGTCCTCACTGGCACTTGGTTTTGTCAGTATTTAAATGAGCCATGCATGACAGCGGGGGCCTGCAAACATTATATTACATGCTACTATAAGGCGGGCCCTGTGATGTGTAAGACTCAGTGCTTTCCTTCATGATTTGCCATCTCAGTGGGAAAAGAAAACACAAACATATTTCATTACAGGTTGTGTTAGTGCCACAACGGAAACAAACCAGGTGCACTGACGGAGGACAAGAGGGGGAGGGGGATCTACTCAGATGGGGTTGACCAAAGGCTTCCTGGAGAAGCCAATGTCTGGTTTGAGACGTGGAGGAGGAGCCAGGCAGTTGAAGATGTGGAGAAGGTTTTAGGCGGAGATCCAGGTGGGGACCAAGCCTAGAGCGGCGGGCACTGACCACAGGCCAGTAAGGCTGCAGCTCAGCCCTGGAGTAGCAGGAGGGAGAGGATGCCTTCAGAGAGGCCGTGGAGGCCCGCTCAGGTAGGGATTGGATGGATTGGGGCCTTATGCCAAGTGTGATGAGGGTGGTGGCACTACTGGTAAAGAACCCGCCTGTCAATGCAGGTGACATGAGAGATGTGGGGATTCGATCCTAGGGTTGGGAAGACAGCTTGGAGGAGGACATGGTAACCCACTCCAGTATTCTTGCCTGGAGAATCCCCATGGACAGAGGAGCCTGGCGGGCTATAGTCCATAGGGCTGCAAAGAGTCAGACACAACTGAGGCAACTTAGCACACAAGCATGCACATGGTGGGGGTGGGGCCAGTGTAGAAGCAAGCAGATGGGCTAGGCTGACTAGTATCCAGTAGAGACGCAGGCGGGAGGGCTGGGAGGACTGCACTGAGGGCCTGCGGAGCAGGAGGAAAAGCCAAAAGCAGAGACACAAAGATGCTGGACAACTGGCACCTCACTGGCCAGCAAAGCCCCCACCTATAAGCTCTCTGGGGAGCTCTTTCTTTATATATTCCAGAATCAGCCCATCCTAGTAACTCAGAGCAGCCACCTCTGTAAGAATCGCCTCTTGAATCTTATAAACAACTTTTAAATCAGAGTTCCAGAATTCCAGACCAGCAAGGAACCAGCCACCCCAAGAGGTTGAGCATGCAGGTCATTGTGGGCAAGTCAGTAGACCCCTTCCAGAACCAGATATGGTAGGTGTGCACAATGCATGTGTGTGCAAGGAATTCAGACTTAACCTCTAGGCCTCGTAGACACAGTAAGAACTTCTGACTCGCCTTCCCTTGGCACATATGGAAACTGAGGTCCAAGGAGGATAATGGATTAGCTCAGGGTCGTCCAATGAGTATCCTTCCTATGAAAGCTATGCCACTGCCTTTATAAAATGCCACCAAGTGGCCATGACCACTGCACTTATTGATTTACAGAGCAGCTCGACACACTCAGAGTGTACCTAGAACATAAAATAAAGAAACCTCAGCCTCGCGGCCTTGTCGATTAGGGCTGAGGCCACACTCTAGCTAAAAACCATTAAGTGTTGCATTAATAGTGACTTCTCTGGCCCTCTCCATATGTAGAGAGGCTTTTGGAGGGGTGCCTCAGGTCACCTAAAGGGCCTCTAAAGTGGCCAGCTCCTGTAGGCCCCACTCAGAACGGTGGGAGGCAGGGGCGTCAGAGCACAGGAGTGCCATCTATACACCGTGGATCAGGCCAAGAACTTCATCTGCATTCTCTCATTGGATTCCTCTAACAGCACTGCAGGGCAGGGGTCACTGTCCCCTTGTTACCACTAACCAGGAAACTCGGAGATCCCGTCACTTGTATTGGTCTGCCAGGGCTGCCGTAAGAGAGCACCACAAACTGCATGGCTCAAACAACAGAAATATTTTGCCTCCATGTTCTGGAGGCTGGAAACCTGAGATCGACATGCTGGCAGGATTGGGGCTTTCCGAGGCCTCTCTTGTCGGTGAGTGGATGGAGTCTTCTCCCTGTGTCTCTCCCCATCATCTTCCTCCTACTCATGCCAGGCTCTGTGTCTAAACTTCCCTAGATTAGGCCCACCCTGATGACCTCATTTTAACTCGATAACCTCTGTACTAGAGACCCTATCTCCAAATAAGGCCTTATTTTTAGGTACTGGGGATTAGGAGACCAACATATCTTCGCATGGAGGATGCAGTTCAACCCATAGCACCCAGGGTCCCAGAAATGTAAAACTGAGATTCGAACCCGGGTCTCCTGGTTCCCTACATAGCCTTTGCCATTGTCTGACATCCTGCTTCTGAAGGTGAGAAGGAACTTTTAAAATCATTTCCTCCCATTTATGGGCTTTCCTGGTGGCACAGTGGTAAAGAATCCTCCTACCAGTGCAGGAGCCACAGGAGACACAGGTTCAATCCCTGGCTCGGGAAGATCCCCTGGAGGAGAAAATGGCAATCCACTCCAGTACTCTTGCCTGGAGAATCCCATGAACAGGGGATTCTGGAGTCTGGCAGGCTACAGTCCTTGGGGTTGCAAAGAGTCGGACACGACTTGGCGACTGAGCATACACGCATGCATTCCCATTTATGGATGGGGAGACAGAGCTTTGGGAAAGTCTGAGAAAGACGCAAGTCACAGGGTTAGTTTGTAGCTGAGCAGGGACAGTCCTGGGGCCACACGTGCTGTGTTGTGCGCTGGCCCCAGGCACACAGCCCCCCATGGTCCCCACCACAGGCACACAGCCCCCCATGGTCCCCACAAGTCTGCTTATACCACTGCGGCAGGAACACCTCTGGCTGCTGCATCATCTGTACCCATTCCTCCAGCAACATCACACCCTGAATCTAAGCAGGCTGAGGCTGCCCCAAGCCAGGGAGATAAACACCCCTGGCAATGGATTAATGGTGTTTCATCCAGGTTCACATAAGTGCCTTCATTGGAAGCTTGTGCATCTTGTTGGAAATCGATTCCCTGTTTAAGAAAGAATGCATCTGCAGGAAAAATTGGTGGCTCCACCTCCCTGACTACAATCAGCAAATCTCCTAGCTTAGCATGCCTGGCCCAGAGCACATTCTCAGAGTTAGACCTGGTGGAAGGAAGCGGGAGAGGGGGAGGGGCGGCTGCACTAAGAACCTGGGTGCTGGGCCTGCCCGAAGTCACTATGCCTCCTTCAGTGGGTCGCCCCCTCTCTCGGGTTCTCACTGCCCCCTCTGAAAAAGAGAATATGAAACACACAGACCCTATGGACCCATCGTGCTCAAGCGGTTGATACAATTTTGTACTTATCTAGTTTCTGTGATCCACATAGACTTTGGGATGAAGGCAGAATGAATAAATGAAATTTATGGAGGGGGAAACAAAGGTACAGAAGGAAGGTCTGTCTTATCATGGAAAGAGGCCCAGACAAGAAGGACAAAGGGCTAAGCCTGGCTTGGTTACTAATACTCATCCTTCGAGGTCAGGACCTAAATTTTGTAGCCTCAGTTTCTATCAACAAAATGGGGATAATAAAAGAATCCTACTTCACAGTGTCCTTACAAAGATAAAGCAACACAGGTCAGACTCAGGTCTGGCATGTGTCAGATACCCAGTGAATGGTGGTCATAGAGCACTTATAGTTGACATTCAAGTGACATTCACAGCTATAGCCTCATCGATACCTTCCCAAGAGGCAGGAAGGTAGGCAGTGGTCAATGTTCCCACTGCACTGATGGGGACAGCAGGGCCTCTCAGAAGGTCAATGCTTGGAGAACTTGTCTCCTGACCCATCCCCTCAGTCCTAAACCTGCTGACACCCTCAATCCTATGTTCCTTCAGCCTGCAGCAGCCCCCACTCCAGTGTTACCATGGCTCATGGTTTCCCTTGGAGGATGATCTTGCCCTAACAGACAGACCACACACTGGCTCCCTCCAGGCCTCACACACTTCTTGACCGCCATCTTGGACGTCCTAAGTACTGCCCTACTGCCAGCTTGGAGCCTCCATCACTGACAAAGTTGTATTAGACGGTCTCAGGCAAGTTTTCCCTTTTAAATGAGTGGGCATGAGGTCTATTAGGGGTGCAGGTATCTAGCACTGGGCTCACCTTTCCTGCCTCCCTAACTGTAGCAGACACCACTAACCAAACATGGCTCTACTTCCCAATGAGCCCCAAGCATTTGCAATGAGGAGCCTTCATGGCCACTGCTAATCCATAGACTAGACCTATGAGCCTGTGCCTCTATTTGCCTTCTAGGAAGGGAGGGAAGTAAGCATGTATGAAGTCCCCACAGAGTCATTTCACCGTAAAGATGTTTTCCTTTTTCTCCTCCCACCTCTGCTATTTGGCTGGCCTTCCAGCCATTCCCCTTCCTAATGATGGCAGCCCACTGATCTTCCTTGGGGACGTCATCCCTCCTCCCAATCCAGTCGGTCCAGGTGAGTATAGTCTGGCCAATTTAAAGGGTTTCATCCAGTGATCAGGGCAACTGGTTCACAGTGGCGGTTCAGGGTGAACATCAGGAATGTGCTGTAGCATTTGGACAAGGGTGCCCAGCTGCTTGAATGTAATTCTGGAGACACTGAGAGCCATTTTTGCTTCTTCCTGAGAATGAAGCCAGCACAGGGAATGCGGAGTCAAGAAGCAAAGAGAGATGTATTCCTGAGAAAACAATGTAAACACTTGGATCCAGCTGTGCCTGAAGCCAGTCTAGTCCCTGTTTTTCACGAATATGTGAGTGAATAAGTTTCCTCTCCAGATTAGGTGCCAGCTGGAGTTTATCATCTACCAATGAAAAAGTTATAATTGATTCATCTCTCTTACAACCAAAAGGAAAAAATCTAATCTTCCCACTGTCTTCCAAATTAGTGCAAAATTCCTAAAGATGCTTCCAGGAGAATAGTAGGGAAAGTAATTGATTTTTAGACCACAAAGAAATACTACTAGCCTCCTCTGAAATAAGACTCAGGAGTCATAGACACAAAATTAAGCTCCAGGAAGAATAAGTAGAAAATGCAGGAGCTCTGAGCCCAGCCTAAAAGAAAAAAAACACACTGAGCTTAAAGATAAATCAGACCATTGAAAGGATCTTCCACCAAGACACTCAAGGCTAAGTGTCTCAAAACGTCATGGAGGCCCTTTCCACACGAAAGCGTCAGTCCCAGGCTTGCCAAGTGCAAACTCAGTGATGCTCAACCCTTTTCAACCAGGTCCCAACCCCCAGCCACACAGCTGACCACTCAGGGCTTAGTGTAAGGTGATTTGATGGAAGATCACCAGATCTGGTGGGAGTGGGTCCTCCAGCCCAGAGAGCAAAACAGGTCCAGGGCTCAGAACTGGGCTATAAGGCCAGGTCAGACTCAGACAACCAGGGAGGATGACAAGTTAGTTACCAGTGACCTTGAGAAGGCAGCTCTGATTGGTAGACAGGTGAACAGGATGGAGGAGGTGGGGTCCCTGATATTTCGAAGCGCCAATCGAAACCTTGCCATCAAACCTATCCTAATCAGGCCGTTAGGCCTCTGGTACAACAGACGCTTCCCTAAGCAACGGACCAGGTTAATACACACTCTTCAATCCCTCCTGTAACAACACACATTACTAAGGCCCACGGTGCCCCAGTGTCTCAGAGACAACCCTCCAGGTCATCTACACACCTGCCTCCAGTGGCTGGGTTTTTTGTTCAGTGTCGGTTGTGTTTTCTCCCAAACACAACTATAATTACAGACTTTTTTGTTTTCACTGTGCCATGAGGCATGCGGGATCCTAGTTCCCAGACCAGGGATCAAACCCGTGCCCTCTGCAGTGACAGCGCAGAGTCCTAACCACTGGACCACCAGGGAATTCCAATCATTACAAATTTTATTATTTTTTTTAAAATATTTGTTTATTTGGCCACACTGCACAGCTTGCAGTTCCCCAACTGGGGGGTCAAATGCAAGGCTCACAGCAGTGGAAGTATGCAGTCCTAATCACTGGACCACCAAGGAATTCTGATAATTACAAACTTTGATGAAATGGTTCATCAAGAGAAAATATAAGAATAAGAGAAAAGACTGCAATGGAAACTAAGTTGAAGGCTATGGAAGGAGTCAATAAAGTTGAGCTGTTTTTTTGTTTTTTTTTTCTTAAAAAGAAACACAAAAACCCTGCTGTCAAATTATGTGTGGGTGAATTGATAGTAGAAGATTAGGAAGACACTGGCAAGAATCTGAAGAACTCTGCACTTAGATTGCTTGAAGAGAGTCTAAATTCTTAATCCAATTGAGTGCATCCCCAGTCTGGAAATAGGAGCCCTGGCGGTGTGGGTGTGGACCAGGCAGGAGAGAGAGCTGGGGATTTCAGTGCCAGCAGCACAAGCAGTCCCAGAGCAAAGACTGGCAATAATGAATGTGCATGCCATATGGCTTCATTAAACAACCATGGTAGGTATTAGGTTTTATGGTTTTGTGCTTTCACTGACTTTGTCTGAGGAATTCCCCTCTCTGGCCCTCCACCTACCCCTCCAACCCCCAGCTGTAGTTCCCACTCTTTATCAGATAAGGTGACTATTATACACGGATTACAGCCTCAAAAGCACAGAAAATTAATCCCTACAATGGATTCCCAGAACTGGGGCTTTAGGCACTGGAGGAGCCTAGGGAAATACTTCCAGAGACAGAAGACTTATTTTGCAGATAAGGACACTGAGGCAGAAAGTCTCCTGGGACAGGTGTTATCTTAGTCATATCCTTTCTTTCTCCCTGTTGCCTTCCAGCAGCCCCTTTGCCAACTGAGATCCCTAAGATCTCTGAGAGCTGTGCCTGAGTGAGGTGACCTGGGGTGGAGCAGCTCCTGGATGTCCTGGCAGGTGGCTGGCACCAAGGTCTTAGGGGATGCCATCAGCGCCCCACCACCCATCCTGGCACCTGCCAGCCGGCACAGGTTGCCCCTGGCTTGGAAAGGTGGTGTTTTGTTTATTTTTAAAGCGTAATGTATACTCTGTGACACGAGCGAACGAGTGAGTGAGGGTGTTCCAGGGGCAGTGCCATTCGCACACTGTGTTCCCCTACAATTGCTATCAATTTTCTGCACTTGAATTCAAGGGCCTCTTGAATTCAAAGGAAAGCGGCAGGAAAAGCGCTTTGTAAACTGTGAAGTGTGTGCAGGTATCCACCTGTCGTTAAGAATGGTTGAGGAAGAGCTGGCCCTGGCTCATCACCTGCTAGTTGCAGGGCATCCCCTAGCCTCTTTCCATCTCCAGGGACCAGCCTGCAACACAGAACGGCTGTGTGGCTTGAGTTTCCACCCTGGGGCCTCTGTGCCGGCAGCTCCCTCGGCCTGGGAAGCCTTCTCTCACTTTGATCTGCGCACAGCTGGTCCTTTCTTATCAGCCCCAGCCCAGATTAAGTGTCCCTCTGAGACCAGCCTTGCTGACCACTGTATCCTGAAGTTGCTGCCCACCTCTCTCCCATCACCTGCTCCAAGTTCCTCAATTAGCACTTTTCGCTCTCTGATGTCCCCCTCACCGCCTTTGCCGGTAATTTTTTTAAATTGTAGTAAAATATACAGAATATAAAACTTTACATTTTAACCAGTTTTAACTGGGCAATGCGGTGGCATTAGTATATTCACACTGCTGTGTAACCATCGGCAGCACCCCTCTCTAGAACTCTTCCCCGTTGTCCATGTATCTACTTGTATATGTCACCACCCCCAGCTAGGAGTTGCATCAGAGCAGAAGCTTGTTCCCCGCTGTTTCCCCAGCACCTAGCAGAATGCCTAGAATGTAGTGGCTGCTCAATAAACAAAGTGAGAGCCATGTGGAAGCGCCCTGTAAACTGTAAAGGGTGGTGCACAAGAGCAAGAGAATGCAACCTGGACATCTATTCCATAGAGTCTTGAGACGAGGCCTAACTGCCTGGCAGCCTCAGTTACCTGATAATGATTTTTGTCCTACTCTGTGAGGGCAAGAGCACCAGGAGCTCCTTTTCTTCCCTGGTTCCAGGTCCCTTTGAGAGGTCAAGAATGAAGATACACGATCACGTAAGCCACCTGACATTGACACTCACCATTTCAACACATCAGCTCTACCCAGAGCAACATTTTATCAGTCACTGAAGGGCAGGCACAAAAATAGATGGCAAGGATCAAATGCCACCCTCGGTAGTGGTTAAAAGCCCTGGCATACGAGGACTTGAGGTCTGGGGACCTGGGAGGGAGGGGGTCCTCTGTCACAGGAGGGCACAGACTCTGGAAGGTGGAATCAGGGCTGGGATTAGGCTGAGGTGTGGGAGGTACCAACCTCGGGCACCAAACATCCAGCAATCGAGACAGATCATATTTAATGTAATATTGTGAAAACAATAAAATTTAATGCCCACCCCCCAATCCAGGATGAGCAAAACATCAAAACTCTAAATAAAGACAAGGTCAGTCTGGCTCTGCATGGCAGTCTTCCTGCCTTTAAAGATGTGATATTATTATATTCAAAATGGATATTTTGGTATCGACTATTAACAAATTAACTAACACATTAACTATTGCAATATATTTAAAGTGTTGCATTAAAATATGACTTGATTACTGAACTTTCTGTCATCTCAACCTCTGTGCCTGAGCCAAGTATCTCCTTTGCCTCACCGTAATCCCTCCTAATCCTAATGAGAATGAGTTACTGTATGTTCTGGTGACTGAAATGAGATCAGATCCTGTCCTAGATCTTCACTCTGGGGCCTCAGTTTCCACATCTCTACAATGGAGCCCATAACCCTAGGTATTCCAGTCCTATCCAGTGAGGCATTTGGGACTCTAAAGTGCAATCTATAGGTGAGGAACTGTTATTACATTTTTATCAAAGGTCGTAAATGGGCCATAACAATGGTGGGCAGCATTCAGCTTTGAGGTGAGTTGCAAGAAACTTGCCTGATTCATAAAGAAAGGAGTGAAGTTTGCTAAATGAATAGATTTTCTAAGCGGGACCTCCTCTCCCATTCTGATTCCTTTACTGGACGGGAAGGAAGGCAGAGGGCTACAGTGAGCCTGAGGAAAGCACCACTCCTTGCAGCTGAAACGGGCGACCCCCCAAATCCCTGATCACACTGCAGGATCGCTCTCCTTCCCCATCACATTTTCTGGGGTTCCCTCAAAATCAGAATAGGCTCAAGGGCAGGGAAGGAGGGACTGGCATGTATTAGCTATCAGATGCGAGAAGGATAAAGAAACACCTGGAAATGGATAGTGGTGCTGTCTGTACAAAATCGTGAATGCACTTAATGCCACTGAATTGTACACTTAAAAATGGGCAATATTATCTTATGCATATTTTACTACAATAAAATTAAAATAAATGCTAAAAGTTCCAGAGACCCAAAATAAAGTGCCTGGCCCACTCCTTCTGGAGGAGTTCTCTGGGGTCCTACAGTGTCCACGTTCTTTGCTTCTATTTATGTGTCCCTTGCCGTGGCTGGCAGGAGACCCGGGGCGGGGGCTGGGCCAGAGCTGAGCTGAGAAGCCCTTCTGCCTGTTGACACTGTTATAAATAACCCAGAAAGAGGCGAAAGAGGGGCCTGGCGTGAGAGTGAAGGTCAGGCAGCCCCTTCGTGGCATTAGAGGAAATGTCACGCCCACCGGACCAGCAAGGTGCCCGCTCACATCTCCAGCCCCCAGCTGCCCGGGGCTGACTGCGGCCGTGCTGTCGCGCCAGGGAGCATCACTCCCACTCTGGAAGGGCAGCCCCAAGGTGGCTGGCTCCCGGAGGTTCAAGCAGAGAGGAGACACAGGGTGAGTTGGGGGAGCAGAGAATAGCTGAGGATCCCCCAGCCCAGCGGGCAGGGAGTGAAGTCAACTTCCCAAGAACCCAGGCCAGGGCTCAGCCACCAACACAGCAGCCTCAGATCGTCAGCCAACACACACAGACCGCGGAGGGAGAGATGACTCAGCAACGCACAGCCCACAACTGCCCCTGCTGTGGCTGCTGCGCAGCGTGGGAGCCGGGACGGCCTCACAGCCCATCTGGTCCTGTGGTTCCCACGCTGGGCTCCCTGGGGAACCCCCTGCATGCTCTCCACCCCCGCATCCCGCCAGCGCCCTGGGCTTTGAAGTGGGAGGGATGATGAGGGAGCTAGTTAATTAGGTTTTCCATTTTTATTAACTAAAAACTACACCGTGGCAACGCATCACACTCCTGTTTAACCTGAGTGAATTCAACATTACGAGCTTGGCAAAAACCAAACACACAGGAAGCCAAATTTCTGTTTCTTTCTTCCATATTAGAATTACGATGACATTACGTTTTGCATGTGAATTTTATACTTCCCCATACCCACACACTCATACCTATTATTCACATATGCTATTTTGCCGGCAATTTAAAGGCTTTACCGGGTTCATTTGAAATCTCCGACTAAGAAGCCACTTTCCAAGTAGGTGGTATCTACTACCAGCAAAGCGGGTATTCCCCTGTGGTACCGATGAAGAAGCTAAGACTCGGGGAGGTAACATGACTTTGCAAAGCAGAATGTAAATGTTGGAAAGTCTTTATGGGCTCAGGAAGCCCAGGTAAGAAGGTGCTGTGTAGACCACAGAAGATACCGCCAAAGTTGGGGCTCGCCCACCATCCCCAGGGAGCTGGAGGCACGGTTGAGACTAGGGGCTGTTGCTCACCCTCCTGCACTTGTATGAGCCTTCCCCGACTTGTCACCGCCCTTGACAAAAACACAAAGTCCTCACCTGCCTATGAGGCCTGGCGCGGCCTGGGCCTGCCTCCTCTCGCGCCAATTCCTGGGCCCTCTCACCCTTCCCATGCTGCGGACACAGCGGCCTTCTTCTCCTGGAGTGAAACTCTCTCAGCTGGGGCTCTCCACCTGTGACACCTGTGTCTGTCCTGCCTGGTCCCAGGTTACTTATCCAGAGCTGGGTCTCAGTGAGAGGCCTTCTCCAACCCCTAACCTGCTATGGATCACGTCCCCGTGTGTTATGCACAGCATAAACCCAGGGACTCTCTGTCCCCTCCAGAATACCAGCTGCAGGAGAGCAGAGGTCCAGGCTTGTCCTCTCTTGAATCCCGATGCCTGGGACAGTGTCAGGCACAGAGTAGGTGCTCACTAGATCTTTGTGGGATGGGTGGAGGTGGGCCCGGGGAGCAGAACTCCAGTTTCCCAGGTCAGTTCAGGCAGCTCTGCCTCACGATGCTATGAGTCCTGCAAGGCCTTCCTCTCATGCACCCGCCTTTCCTGGGCAGGGGGGGTGGGGGGGTGGGGGGGGGGGAGTGGGGGGGGGGTGGTGTCCTTTTGCATCCATTTATTCCCTTAAGGAAATATATTTCACAGAGGTCAGATGATGAGAAACCCAGACCCATGGCTCCCAGATAAAGCTGGTGGGAAACAGATTCTCTCTGGCCCCAGCAGGCCGTCCCTGGTCATGTGGTCAGCGAGGGCCCACTCACTCACGTCCCCCAGGCCCAAGGCACCGGCGCCCTCCAGCCACAGGTGAACCTGTCCATTGTGGAAGTGTGTTCACCGGGTGTGTAAAGTGAATCTTTGTCAAGCAAATCATACCTTTCCATTCCCTTCTTCTTAAGTAACAGGGAGGTGGTCCACAGGGTGATATCGCCACTGGTTTCCCAACCAGAGACAGGGCCCTCACGGTGGAATAGCAGGCACCGGAGTTAGGAAAGGGGCACCATCTGACATGCCTGGTCACCACGCAGCCTGCAGGGAAACAGGCTGGAAGTGGGGGTCCTCCAAGACAGAACAGTGAGATCTTTCAGGGAGTGAAGCTCCTGCCATGGGAGCCCACTTCTCTGACCTACCGGGCTCTTCCCACCCTGCCAGGATTAGGGGTCTTGGGGCTCGTAAAAATCCTTTACATCTGTAAACTAGACATTCTCCCAACTGACCCTTACCATAGGGCAGAGGTTAAGCCATTTTTTTTGATGGGGAAGCTGAGGTTCAGAGAGGGGAAGTAACTTGCCTAAAGTCACGGTGCAAGTTAAAGAGAGGAACAGGACTAGAACTCCCAGACCTCTGACTCAGTTGAAGCAAAAATATCACTGATTAGGAGTGGCAACCTTGAACTCTCTGCTTGAATGGCATGGGACCTCGGACGAGTCCCTCCATTTCTCTGAGCCTCAGTTTCCCTATATCTCAAAACTGGCTAGGCTTGAAGACCGTGGTCAGTCAGCTGGGCTTTGGGACATGCAGGGTCAGCCTATGATGTCCTGGGGGCATAGTAGGAAAGCCTCAGCTGCCCCATTGGCAATTCCCAACAAGGGGGAGAGGTGGAGAAGATGGAGGTGATGACCACTGCAGGAGGCATCACATGGGGTGTGTCTGCAATGGCATTGTGAGACAGCATGTGGAAGATCTGCTAGCTCCTCACTCTGCTACTCAAAGTGAGGTCCATGGACAGCAGCACTGCCCAAGCCTGGAGCTTGTTCAATTCTGCAGAATCTCATGCTGAAGCCTAACACCTCCTGAATCAGAACCTGCATTTTAATCAGGTCCCTAGGTTGATTCATAGGCACATTAAAGTGTGGGAAACAAATTTTAAATCGGAAGACCAATTGTAACATGTGACCTTCAGTTCAGCACCTAAATCCTCCGAGCCTCAGCGTCTGCATCTGTGGAGTAGAGATAACAATGTGTGCACCTCACGGGACTGCTCTGAGCGTTGTAGATCACGCATGCCAACAGTCTAGCCCAGTACCCAGCAGGTAACAGCTGCCCAAATTGCTAGTTCCTTTCCTTCCTGAAAGGCCGGAAGGAAGAAAGCCTCTGCTTCCATTCCAAGTCCTGCCTGCAACATCTGGGAGGCGAGGAAAAGACCCCCGTGGGGCAGCAACAGATGGGGACAGGGTGGGAGCAAAGGGAGAAAGGAGGAGGGCAGAGGAAATGAAGAAGCAAAATAAAAACAAGCAGCAGAGACCATCTGAATCCCCAAGAGGCAGGCGACATGTGAAACCCAGAGACACAGCCATTTCAGCTCACGTCAGAGGATAAAAGGCTGAGGATGGAGGGGCAAGGGCCAGGGGGCTGTGTCCCCTCAGGTCACACACAGCCCCTCCAGCCCAGCTCTGAACCAGTTCTTGTGGCCAGGGTGGGCACAATACCAAGCGTCACTGGAGCAACCAGACAGAATCCGGGGGGCTAGGGTTGAGCCCCAAGAAGGGTTCAACTTGGCTGGAGGACACTGATCCAAGGGTCGGTCAGCCCAGAGGAGCTGGACAACAGGGGGCTGAGCTGTGTGATTTTTGGCTGAATGATTTAAACTCTCCGGGCCTCAGTAAAACAGGGGGTGGTAATAATAGTCACAGGAACCTTATGAGGATTTAATGAGAAGGGCTTGCATTGTGTCAGGTGCACGTTAAGTGCTAAAAAGATAACGGTCATTCCTGAGATTGTTACACAGGAGACCTGAAGCAACTGCTGGAACAGATGCAGCCCTTTGGGATTCCAGAACTTCCTCTGTACCCCATCACTGTGCTAACCCTTCCAGCTCAGACTGACTCAGTCCAACCACTATCAACTCACAACTTACTGGCAGCCATGGCTTCCTGCTTCTACTCCAGCCCCCTCCAGGCTGCTGGGCAGGGGGCAGCCATAGCCAAGTGCTTTCAAGTCGCAGATCTGACTGTACTGGACCCTGTTTAAAACCTTGCTTGTTCCCAATTCCTCCCGGATAAAGACTCAAACTCTTCAGGAGGCCTTTAACATTCTGCATGATCTGGCTTCTCTCTACCTGTTCAAAATCATTTCCTGGCATTAACCCACCGTCCACCCAACTTTCAGCCCCACTGACCTTCTCTCCAACACTAGCACTTGCCAGGACCTCGCTCCTGGCAAGGTCAGGACCTACGCATGTGCTATTCCCTCTGCCTGGAACATAATCCCACACACAGACGCTTTGTCTAGTTATCTCGTATGTACCCTCCACTCTTTACCTCCTGAGGAAGGTTTCCTTGAGCCATGCAGACTGCAGGAGCCTGGCCTTCTGGAGGCCCTGAGCCTTCAGAGCTTATCACAGTTGTTAATTAAAACATTGACTTGCATGGGCATGTTATTATTGCTCACCAAGGTATCCTTGGGCTTCCCTGGTGGCTCAGTTGGTAAAGAATCCACCTGCAATGCAGGAGACCTGGGTGTGATCCCCAGGTTGGGAAGATCCCCTGCAGAAGGGAATGGCAACCCACTGCATTATTCTTGCCTGGGAAACCCCATGGGCAGAGGAGCCCGATGGGCTATGGTCCACAGGATTGAAAGAGTTGGACACGACTTAGAGACTAAACTACCACCACAATGTATCCCGGGCACCCGGCACATAATAAGTGTTTAATAAACACAGATAATAAGTGAACAACTCCATTCTCTGGCAACCATCTCACCGCCCTCCCCAGTCTTAGGAAATCCCACCTTACCCCTCACATCTTTCCCTAGGCCTTAATTCTCTATACACACATGGGACAAACCCCAGGGCTGCCTGGTCCTCAGCCTCCACCCCTGACCTGCAGGACCGGCGCCAGAGATCCGAACGTTTCTAGATCTGATTTTCTTGAAAGCAGCTTTGGGCTATGGCCAGGGGAGGCGTGCGCCGCCGGCCTCGGCAGTAAACGCTGATGAAGCTGTCTGGACCAGCTGAGCTGAGATCAGGAAATGCCAAGATTTAAAAGCATCCGGAACCCATTTATTTATTGTTGTTCTTGCACTTCCAGGCTATTTTAAGCTTCAGATCGATCAGATCCTCTCTCCAAATATCGCTCCAGAAACACCCACCACGTACCTGGCCCTACCTGTCAGGGCTCAGTTCCCCCTACCCCATCTGACACAACACCCTGACGACAGCAAAAACAAGCAGCTAGTCTTGTTGACTGGGTACCTCTGTGAGCTGTAAGTGAAAGTCCCCAAACATCTCACAGGTAGGTTGTATTAGCTCCATTGGGAAGATGGGGAAACTGAAACTCAGAGAGGTAAAGAAACTGGCCCAGGGTCACACAGCTAAGAACGTGCTGGAACTGGGATTCATCCCCAGATCATCCGAATTCAAAGGTCAGCCTGGGCTCCTAACCACTCAGATTATTGCTTCCCTCATTCCCCTGCCACAGCTTTTCATACACACTGTGGGGTTTCTCATCTTGCCCGTGCCCTTCCAGCCACCTGCAAGGACCAGCAGAGTTCTCATGCCATGAGTCAGAGCCACCAACCCCCATGCGTGCTGCTATGGGAAGGTTGCCAAGCTGGGCTGGTAAGAGAAAAGGGGAAGTTAACGTTACATGATCACGTTTATTTTTTCAAATGATGCATGGATGGGAAGACGGACATATGGTTCATAGATTACCAGCTGAGCCACCAGGGGAGACCAGATTATTGCCAGAAGGACACAAAAGAAAGCGCCAGGAGTTGGGGGGTGGATTTCGGGAATAAGGAATAAGGAGTTGACTGGGGATAAGGGATATCAGAGAACACCTGCTTTCTATGTTACATCTTTCTTTCCTCTTTGAAGGTTTTTATTTTCATTGACCATATACAGGCTTCAACCCATCCTTAAAAGGCCAATTCTAAAAAAAAAAAAAAAAAGGCCAATTCTGACTTCCCTAGTGGTCCAGTGATTAAGAATCCACCTGACAATGCAGGGCACACAGGTTCTATCCCTGGTCTGGGAAGATTCCACATGTCTCGGAGCAACTAAGCCCATGAGCTACAACCACTGAGCATGTGCTCCGCAACAAGAGAAGCCACCACTGCTCACCACAGCTAGAGAAAGGCTGTGGGCAACAACAAAGAACCAGTGCAGCCAAAAATAAAAATAAAAAAATAAATGGTCAATTCACAGACCACCTCCCCCATGGAGCCTGCCCCGATTGCCCCTACTTGTCTCTCCTCTGCATCCCTACCACATTCTGCCTGCATCTCTCAGGGCAGTTAGGCCATTGAGCCTGCATCCTCAAAGTGCACACACCCACGGGAGTCCCCAGCCAGACAGGAGCCTGGGTCATTGTCCTGAGCCTCTGGGGTCTCCCCAACACTGAGCCTGAGCCTCTGCTGAGGCAGGGGTGCAGAGAGGCCTGCTAAAGGAACAACTATGTTGCTTTCTAACTTGGTCCATGACCTCCTAAAGCCAAGGAAGTTGGAAACTCTAAAATGGAGCTGGGGGATGGGGAGGAGAGAAGAGGAAAGCAGAGAATCAGAGGGTAAATTCAGCTCCTGGAAACCTGCCCAGCGCGCATCCCTGGGAAATGACTCAAGCACAGCTGATGCCAGCAGACAGTCCATTTGGGCCCTGAGGTCACCAAACCTCATCACAGCCCTGCTTATTAAATATAGAGGCGCATGAAATAAAGCCACCAATCTGGTGTGGGGCTCAGAGGAAGGCGCAGAAACAGGGATGAGAGGCAGGGAGTCTGGCCTCCACTCCCCACCCCTGACTGATCACCCAGGAAGCTCTGGGCTGTGGCTGAGACTGGACCCTTCGGTCAGACTTGGCTCCTGGTCTTGGAGGGAACTTGGTGATGGTCCCACTTCACCTCCCGTGCAGCAAGGGGGTTCCTGCCCCTCTCAGCACCCACCCCTGCCTGAGGACCATGGAGAATTCGGTAACCTGTGGCCCACGATAATCACAACATTTGGTGAGCCTCTCTTTTATGCCATGCACTCTACAGCCATCTCCTTGATCCTGTCCAACCAAATAAAGAAAGGCAGACACCATCCAGTCCATTGTACAGATGAGGAAACTGAGTCCCAGTAATGTAAGTAATGTGCTTGAGATCACACAGCCAAGTTAAGTGATATTGGAACTAGACCAAGACTGCACAGGGGAAAAGGCAGAACCAGAACTCCATTGGCTGGAACTATGGGGCCACAGCCACCGGGTGACTGGAGGCCTCAGCTTTCTCATTATCTCGGGGCTATTGGCCTAAGAATCACTGAGTTGAGGCCATGCCTCTCTGTCTCTGATCACATACCCACTGGAGGCGTAGTTGTGGGCTGAGATACTCCAAGGCACAGCCCAGGTAAGGTGCCTCTTCTCAGAACTCCCTCAGAATTTCCCTCCCAAGACTTGGCATAAAAGAAAGTTAAATTATTTCACTAGTAAGAAAAACTTTCTTCTAGTATAAAAAACAAGAGTATGCTAGGGACTGGAATGTAAAAGCCATAATAATTTTTTTGGATAAAATAACAGTTTTTGTGCTGTGGGTTCTGTTTAAATCGGTTGTAGGTTTAGCTGATGGAACTATGTTGGAGGCTGTGCCAGGACTGTTAAGAACGAACTGTGGGATCAGATAGATCTGCATTAATTTGGGCTCAGCCACTCAATCAGCTGTGTGACCCTGGCCTGATCTCAACCTCTCTGAGACTTAGCTTCTAAATTGGGAATGATAAAATCATGCTTGCAAAGTAGGAGTCCTTAACCTTTTTTGAGTCATGAATCCCACTGACAGTCTAGTAAAGGCTATAAACTTCTCAGAATGTTTATGAATGCATAAGATATAATAAATGAAGTATTTTTAAATGCATGAAATAAACCAGAATTATTTAGGAAATCAACACTATCAAAATACATTTATAAAATATTAAAAAGACTAAATTTATGTTACAGTAATATAGCAGGCTTCCTTATTACTATACTAAATAAGATGTAGTAACAAGTGTATTAATCACCAGTAATTTCAAAGTAGCAATGAGTATAAGTATTTTTAGGTATCCGAAAAGACTGTAATGTGATATAAAAATTATGTGATTTCCATTGGTGACAAAGTCAAGGTACCACTAATACTTCTACAGTTTGTCACCTACATTCACAATGAGAGGAAATGCTAAATTTCACTTGGAGGTTGGCAAAAGTAAAAATGTGATTTTTTTTTTCCATCCAAGTTCCCAGACCTCTGAATTCTATCCCCTGGGGTTAAGCAACTCAGTTGTAAAGCAGTCTACACAGGGCCTGGCATACCCTGTGAATGTTCTTCAGGGTAGCTGGTTCAAGCTATGCCAGGCTCTGCCCCCAGGCACGACAGGGTCCACGGTTCCACCTGCATGCCATTAGGAGCCCTCTAGGGGAGGGATTTGAGCAGCCCTGCGCCCATCAAGGGCTCAGGGAGGGATGTGGGTCATGCAAAGCTGTTAGGTGACTACGGAAAGCTCTTAAAGTTAATCCAGAAGCTTAGGGCTGGCAGAGGGTTAAGCCCCAGCTAGATATGCACTCAGGCTGTCTCAGCTCAAAACAAGCTGCGTCCTTCCATGCATTAGCGCGTCCTCAACCACTCTGCAAAGCAGCCCTTTCACATCCTACCTCCTGACAACTCCACTTGGGTAGCTTATTGGCATCTCAACCTTATGTCCAAACTGAATTCTATTTGCACCCAAGCCAGTTTCTCTTCAGTTTTCCCAGTGTCAATAAATGGCAAACCCTTCACCCAAGTACTCAGAAGAAAACCTAGGATCCTCTTTCCCTCACTGCCCGATTCAATCCATCAGTCCTGTCCACTCCCTCTCCATCTCTGCTGTCACCACACAAGCCCATAACATCACCACCTCCTACCTAGGCTTTTACAGTGCTGCCCAAAAGGACTCTTCTTCCATCCTTGCCAATCCCACCCCATCCTCTCTGGCTACTTACAGCCTTGCTCACCATGCCCTAGGCATCCCAGCATTCTTTACATCAGCATGCAAAGTAGTCACTGCCCCAGGGCCTTTGCATAAGTTATTTTTGCATGGCTGGTTCCTCCCTGACATTGAAACCAAATGTGACCTCTTCAGAGAGACTTTCCCTGACCATTCACTATAAAGTGGTTACCCCTCCCCACACTCTGGCAAACTCTCCATCACAAGGCTGCATCTCATTTCTTCATGACCCACGTCACTGTCTGAAATAAACTTGTCCATTCTGTTGATGTGTTTGTTATCTGTCTACCTGCACTCAAACAGAAGCTCCTGATTGCTGAAGACTAGTCTGTCTTGCTTCCTACTATGCTGGCACACAGTAAGCACTCTTCAGATTTTACTGAATGAGCTTTTTACTGTGTAGGGGAAATGGGCTGAGTTCTGGGCAGGCACTATGTCATGCAGTCCTTACAGCTGCTATTCTTTCCCTTATACAGAGGCAGAAACTGAGGAGGCCCAAGGAGGTTCCCCAGCTGGTTGAGGGCTGTCTGATCCCAAAGCCGGATTCTTTATCACTTCATCATACACTTAAAAAAAAAAAGAAAAAATTATCCCTTCCCACTCCTCCATCTTCTCCAAAAGTCATCCCCAAAGAGAAGACCAGGGATGGATGCTTCTACAGAAAGATGCAGAAGTGCAGGGCTGAACTGATGGCATTCCAGGACTCATGATGCTGTGACCTCATGCTGCTCAGAGGCTGTTCCCCTGCTGGACCGCTCTGCCCATGGAAACTGGCTGGCAGGGATGTGGCACCCACACCTGGACTCACATTTGCCTGCAGCACCCTGGGAACTCCCCATGGCTCCTTTCTCCTCAACTGCTTTTTCCAGGCCTCTAATCTCCAGATCAGGTTTCCAGAGCTGGGAGTGTTGTCTGCGTAAGAAATTCCCCAGGCAACACTGGGGCAGGAAGGAGACCTACCTGAGAGGCTGGAGATCTCGAAACCAGAGCCACGGAACCCCAAGCAGGAAAAGAGCCTGACCGCCAATCAGTCCAACCGCTCTCCTTATGCTTTAACCAAACAATAGCTTCAGGTGCCTCATGGGATAGGTTCCCTTATAGCTCCATTTCACAGATGAGGAAACTTGAGGCCCACAGAGGTCTGTTAATTTCCCTTGGAGACACCCAGCTAAGTAAGTTGTTAAGCTGGGATGGGAACCCAGGAAATCTGACTCCCTAAGCCGCGACATTTAACCTCCATGCTAGAATAAAAACAAAACCCTTTTTGTTTCAGAGCCTCACCAAGGAGGCACAAGTGCCAGAATTATCAGAGTGAAAGGGGCCCTTAGACAGACCTGGCTCTAGCTCTCCTGTTTTCCAGAGGAGAAAACTGAGGTTCTGAGCAGGAGAGTCTAACTGCCCCTCTGACTGCATCAAGCTGCCCCTGGTGAACTCCACGCAGCCCGGACGCCAGGCAGGGTGTGCAGGCACCACACGTGGGTGGGCAGTGACCCCCACGAAGGACCAGCTCCAGGAGCACTCGCCCCTGGAGTCCGCATTCCGATCGGGTTAGAGCAGGAAGGGCAGGTGCTGGGCAGACAATGCTCCATCCGCGGCGGGCGGGCGGCAGCTGTCGTGCAGGAGCTTGCCTTAAACAGAACTCCCTGTTTCCATTTTAGCCCTGTTGCCATGGGATGGGTCTGGCTGGGACAACGGCCTCCTTATATAGGGCAAAGCAGAAATCCTTGCCCCCCTTCTCCTAATGCAAAGGCAACTAACACAGAAAAAGACAAAATAAGCAATGGCTCTTTAGAGGCAGACACATCTCTTTGCCATGTTACTGCTTATAGGGTTTTGCTTGTGTGTGTGTGTGTGTGTGCGCATGCACATGCGTGCGCATGCGAAAACACACATGGGTGTATGCACACAAGCATGCCACAGAACAGCAAATCAGAACAAAGTGCTCTGGTCTGGATTTGACACTGTGAGCTGCCACCACCATATGCTCCCAACAAAGACCCCTTGCCTCCCCAGGCCTCAGTTTCTCCGTTTCTCCATATGGATAGGCAAGAGTCAGATGAGACACTGGTAACATCCTTCTTGGCCTTAATGTTTTACAATTCTATGAAATGCAGATGATCTGAAACCTTTTCCATTCATTAAAGAATCAATACGTGAGGAACACCACCATCAGCCAGTCTGTCTGGAAGTTCTTCCCCAAGAGACTTCACTCCTCCACTCCTCCTGGTCTTGTTCTAACACAGGCTGAATTTATTTTTATTTTTTGGGGGAGAGGGGAATGCTGCATGGCATGTGGGATCCTAGTTCCCTAATCAGGGATCAAACCCACACCCCATGCAGTAGAAGTACAGAGTCTTAACCACTGGACCGCCAGGGGAAAAGGCTGAATTTTAACCCTTCCTTGGTAGCTCAATCATCAGGGGTTGGCAACCTTTTTCTGAAAAGGGTCAAATGGTAAATATTTTAGGTTTTTGAGCCATACAGTGAACTACTCGGTCCTGGAGTTGTAGTGTAAAAGCAGCCACAGACATGTGAACAAATAGGCATGGTGCCTTCCAATAAAACTGTATTTACAAAAACAGGCAGTGATTGGATGTGGCCCTTCGGGCCTAGCTTTGCTGACCTCCGGGACCATCATGTTAACCACCACCCGCTCCAAGTGGTCCTCAGCTCTGACACAGTGCTGCCCCTCCCTCAGGACTCTGAGATCTTCGGAGCTGCTGGTCTCTGCCCTTAGCAATCACCCGCCCTGGACAGTTGGGTGCTTGGCTGACACATCTTCCTGCTGTGAGTGTGCTGTCTTCAAGAAGCTCCACCCTTCTCTGCTTAGGTACCAGTTCTAATCAACAGTGGACTGGTCAACCAGATCTCAAAGCTGAAGGCTCCATCTAAAACAAGAATCAGGGACTTCCCTGGTGGTCCAGTGGCCAAGAATCCACTTGCCGATGCAGAGGATGTGGGGTTTGATCCCCAGTCCAGGGAGATTCCGTGTACTGAGGAGCAACCACCAAAGCCTGTGTGCCTACAGCCTGTGCTCTGCAACAACAGAAGCCACTACAATGAGAAGCCTGCACACTGCAACTAGAGAGTAGCTCCTGTGTGCTGCAACTAGAGAAAACCTGTGCATAACAACAAAGACTCGGTGTAGCCAAAAATAAATAAACAGACAACATTAAAACAAACAAAGACAACAACAAGAATTCGTGGGCTCTGAAGGAGACTCACTTGGGGGACTGCAGGGCCTGGTCCCTGTGGTAATGATCTTGGCTACCACAGGCTCTGCTCTAGACTCCAGAAGGCGTAGGCTGCTGGATGAGATGTGTCTGAAGGCATGAGGAAACCAGGGTGTGATCTGTCCTCCCCACAAACATTTGTTGCATGAGTGAGGCAGCACAAGAGCATTCTTCTAAACAATGGGCTACTTATACTATCAGTAACAGCATAGGGGGATTTGGGGAAGACAGAGGATGCTCGAATGAACCAACTTCCTTCTGTCCTTCCCTGGACTTGTTGATAGAACCCTTTTCCCTCTGACAGGAAAACATCTCCTGTGACTCAGGGGCTCCTCCTGGCAGGCAGAAACCACTCCCTTGTCCAGGAAGCACTTGCCCACCTCCACCCAGTTCTTAGGCAGGCCAAGAGGAAAAAGCAGGCAACAGCAGCTGCCCCCACAGGCCTTTTTGTGGGGTGAGGGAGTCACTGGACCAGCAACCCCAACTGCAAGGGCAGGGAGGCCCAGAGAGGTGGAGGACACACCCACTGCCAAACCCAGTGGATTGGGCTCTGATTGCATGTCTTGTCCCAAGGCTGTGGTCACTTTTATCTGCACATCTCTGAAGGTCAAGAAGAAGACACATGAAGCTCTTTTAGGGGCCCCAAGGGCAGATCCAAGATACCAGTGGGTGAAAGCCACATTTTTTCCCATACAAGGAAGTATGAAGGCAGTGATGTCCTCTTTGTTGGGATTTATACAGCGGCCAGCAGTGCAAACCACAAAGGGAACTCAAGCACCCAAGAATGAAGATGCTATAACTGATCAGTATGACTAGGTACCAAATCTGTGTTCCATTCAAGTTCTTACCCTTCATCAGCATATTCTTTTAGCCTCAAATCAATCCTCAGGGTAGAAACTAATGATCCACTTTCCAGATGGGAAAAGCTCAGTCAACAAAGGCTGTAACAGAGAGGCAGAAGCAGTGTAGCTTGCCAGGATCCGACTCCAGCTCCCTTGTGTCAGTATCTCCATAAAATCACATTCTCTGGTACTTTCCTGATGGTCCAATGGCTAAGACTCCGTGCTCTCAATGCAGGGGGCCTGGGTTCAATCCCTGGTTGGGGCTCTAGATCCCACAAGCTGCAACTAAGAGGTCGTATGCCACAACTAAAGATCCTGCATGCCAGCGAGATGGAGGATCCCAAGTGCTGCAACTAAGAGTCAGTGCAGCCAAACAAAAATATACATTTCTAACTGTTTTTTGTTTTTTTTTTAAATCACATTCCTTTAATGACACTCAAGACTCCTAGTCCCATCCCTACTCCACCCTCAAAGTGGGATGAATCATTCTGGGAGGTGGTCTCAGCCTTTCTTTGACTCTTGCCTCTGGGGAGCTCCTGTGAAGAGCAAAGGGGTGGGGACCCCACATCTTAAAGGCCCCAAGGAAGAACTCTGTCTCCCTCTGCCCCCATCTCATCCCTGAAGGATCAGAACCTCCCTCAGGAGGACTGGAAGGGCTCTCTATGCCAGGCCTGTTTGCTAATGCCTATTTTATAAGGTCTGCCCCACCCCACCCCACCCTCTACTCCAAACAACTGATGGTTCCACCTCAGCACCTTTGGACGTGGTGTTCTACCTTCCAGCGCTCCACCTGCTCCCCCTCCCCAGTACGGTCACTCCATCCTCTTCCAAACCCTGCCCTCCCAATTCTTGCCCCAGGATACCATCTGCCCAGCTTATATCTCTCTGAGCGTTTAGCATCATTCCCCCAAGGACAGGCTTTGAATCATGTGTGTCCAAGGGTCCCCTGGGGCCAGCAGGTGCTCATTTATCCCATGTGTGCTGAATGAGTGAAGCTTTTATAGACGTACCCTTTTATATTTAAACAGGAAAACCGCAAGGCACTGGGATATGGTCCCTCATCTTAATCTGTAAAAGGCTGTAAAAACAGGGGAAGGGAGCTGCCAGACACCAGGCCAATGACGGTAGCTCTCCTTGTCTCAACTCATTGGGTCTTCAGTTAAGAGCGTCTGCAGAGGGGAAAAATGTCCTGGGTGAAAAAATAAAACTTCCTTCAGGCTCTAATATTCCCTAATTACCACTCATTCTGCAGAAATTGACTTTTGCTATAAAAGACTAGCCTCTCCAGGCAATGAAATCACAGAATCAATCTCAGCACCAGCATCTGCACATAGTCGGCTCACAGCCCCAGTCCAAGCAGGCAGGCTCCAAGCCCCATACACACCACAGGGATGGGGAGCCCATGAAGAAGTAGAAAGTCAACTCTAGAAACTTCTAATCAGAAGTTCTGGGGGTCCTGCAAGGTTCACCCCCAAGAGTTGAAGTTGGAATGGCTGAGAAAGCGGAGTTAAGGAGAAACGTAATAGCGACTGAATCAAAGGATATTCTTAAGAAAGACTCAGTATTTCCCAAGGATTGGTTCTCTGATCACCTGCTGCAGAATCTCCTGGGGGAAGCTTGTAAAAATGCAAGTTTCCCAGGACCCACCCCAAAGGCCCTGAATCCATCAACTGGAGGAGACCCGGGAATCTGCATTTTAAACAAGCTTCCCAGTGATGAAGCAACCATTACTGTCCTCTGCCCAGATTCCTGCCCCAGCCCAGGAATCTGTACCTGTCACACACTGCCCATGGTCTGCCAGGTACTCCCAGCAGATGGGAATGTCTCCAGAGTGACTGAAAGGAAAGCAAAGCCCCAGTAAGCTTTCTCACTCATTTCTTTACTTCATCAGGTCCAAAAAACAAGAGCACTTGTATACTTCCAGATGTCTCATCCTAGAATCACGATCTCTTCCGGCTATGCTAGCTCCTTTTATTATAATTCTGAAGCCTCAAAGGCCCCTAGGAAATGCAGGCCACAAACCAGCTCACTCTGGATCTGGCTACACTGGGGCTGCAGCGGGCTAGTCACAGGGTGGACAGGGAGTACAGCTGGAGGCGAGCGAACGGCGGGAAGAACTGGTGAGGAAACAGGCACGCCCAGGGTGCCTGAGTCCTAAGTCTGGGGGCTGAGGGTGGGGGTGGTAGCTTTCACTTGGGAGGGGAGAATTTCCTCATAATAAACGATGCTGCAGAAAGAAGAGTCCTGGTCCTCTGCCCAGTCCTGAGAGAGGCAACTCATGCCCACCATTTCAGGTCCCTTTAACTTCTGCACCCCTCCTCCCATCACCTACACTGAGTATTTATTATGTTACCAAGCACATCCCTTACATTATCTCATTTACTCCCTATAATAATCCTACACAGAAGGTATGATTTTCACCTCTATGTACAGGTGAGGAAACTGAGGCTCAGAGAGATTAGGGAACTTGCTCAAGGTCACCCAGCTAGAGTCAGGAGATGAACCCAGGCAGCCTGACTGGAGATTAGGGGCAGACCCTTAGATTTACCCTGCTTCCCCTTCTGAACCCCCACAAGGTCTTAGAAAGGTGTCACTGGGCTGTGAAGGGTTGGCACACAGCAACCTCCGTGGGTCTTAATGAGAGGGTAGACAAGTGAGGCATTTCTTGAGCAAGAAAAGAATTAGAGGTACTGCTTTAGGTAATCCCTTTCTGGTGCATTGCACTTTACAGTTTACCGTGGGAAGCATCACAATGCCTAATAAAGGGATCCAAAGCAGTGACACCTGAACCAGGCTGCCTGGGCCTGAGCCCTGCTCCCAGAGTTATATGATCTTGAGCATGTGACAACGTCGGCACCTAAATACCATTTCCTATAAAATGAGGATAACAACAGTAACTACTCCACAGAGTTATTCTGAGGATTTAATGAGGATATAAGTAAAGCACTTAGAACAGTGCCTAGCCCATAAAAAGTGTCATTTAACTGCTCACTGTTATTGTAAGTATGATAAAATGATCTCACATTTAGTACTTTATTTTATCCTCATAACAGCCTTGCTTGGTCCACAGGACTGGATTATTTGTCCCAATTTTCAGATGAGAAAAGCAAGCTTCAGCAGGGAAAATGAATTCCACAAGGAAACACAGACAGCAGCATGAGTCTCTGAATTCTCAAAGTACCTCCCAGGCAAGTCCCCATTTTGCATTTGCTTTTCTTTTGAGCCCTGAGGTTGCCTCCATTTGTTCTGTTGACTTATATCCGAAGTGAGAGAGCTAAAAAAAGAAAAAAGTACAAGAATGGTCTACCACACAACAAACATGCCACCACTTTCAATGCCTATGTACATGGCTGCTGCTGCTGCTGCTGCTAAGTCGCTTCAGTAGTGTCCGACTCTGTGCGACCCCATAGACGGCAGCCCACCAGGCTCCCCCGTCCCTGGGATTCTCCAGGCAAGAACACTGGAGTGGGTTGCCATTTCCCTCTCCAGCTCATGAAAGTGAAAAGTGAAAGTGAAGTCGCTCAGTTGTGTCTGACTCCTAGCGACCCCATGCAGCCTACCAGACTCCTTTGTCCATGGGATTTTCCAGGCAAGAGTACTGGAGTGTACATGGCAGACACCACGAATCAATCATAGGCCTTGTTCCTACTGAGCCTGAGCATAGATATGGACTCTCCAACACAGTATTCTTGACAGTCATTACCAACTGATCACAGATGGTAGATGATCAAACCTTTCATTGTGTAGGCAGAACCTTCTATTCAAACTTGGACTATTTCCAAATTTAGTTCTGACTGGGAGACAGGGGTACTCATAGCCTAGTCCCATTACTACACATGTCAACCTCCCTGCAGATACTTATAGATTATAGTGTCCCTGTGAGTAGAATGTGGTCACAGCAACATTCATCTTTCCCTACACCCAAGAAACTGCTCAACATAGATGCCTTGCTTAGCTGGTCCCGCATCATGACTGGCAATCATGTCAGCTCTCGGGGGAAGCACTGGACATCAGCAGGTCTCCTCTGATTATGGATACTGGTGAAAGGTATGGGAGGTAATTAGTTACTAATCTAGTTTAAAACCCCAACCTGAAGAATGATTTGGTTTTTAATTAATGTAAAATGGAGCAATTCAATGGGCACAAGGGTTTTTACCCCTCCACCACCCTTCATTAGAAGGAGAACAATACCTTCTTAACCTGGATCTCATGGGTCAATGATGCTCAACCTACATACATACTCTTGCTCCAGAGGTAGACCCATGGTCCAGTCCTGGGCAATCAGAGAGCCACATTCCCAGACATCATGACTGGCTTAAAGCTGAAAAATGTACTGCCTAATCCAAACAATGAGAGTCAGTCCTAGGATGTTAGCTGTTGCTATTGGGAAAAAATATTCTCATCCTATTGCAGTTGCTAATCCGATCCACGAGAGGCCTTGTGGCCCTTTTTTTCATTGACTGGAAAGAACCTGTGTGAGAATGGAGCCCCAGTAAAGGAAAGCTACATTGAACGATCATGCTCCTGGATCAAACTGAACCTGAACCCCACATTCTCCAGTTATAGAAACCAATAAATTCCTTTTTTGGAGGTGACTTTGAGTCAGCTCTCTTTCACTTATAACCACAGCAATCCTGACAGTTAAATACATACATTCTCATGTGGTTAGAAAAGATCTCCAGCAGGAACATGGGTCCTGCAGCTTCTCTCACCCAATTTACAGCTGATAAACTGGACACACATAGAGGAGTGAGCCTGGGTTCTCTAACATGCATGTTGGGGTAAATTTTTTTTAAAAAGTTTGAGAATCACTGAGCTTGACCCTGTGTTCTTCTACTGATGTCTCTTTTCTACCCTAGGCACCTAATAAAATTGATAATACTTGAGCCAAGGGAGTTATTGCTCTGCTTCTGAGGCCTGGGAAACAATTTTGCTTCTATTGGCAGAGGACCTTTATTCATTCATTGGCTCATTCATTCCTTTGTTTATTTCACTGACATTTGTGCTTTTGATGGTCTTCACTTCAACCCTCTGAATTCTCCTCCATATTCTCTACTACCCGAGACATTCCTCCCCTGACTGTCTCAAATTCCAGTTTCTGCAGTCTATAGCATGGATGCAGCTGGGTTACACATAAGGCTACCCTATGACAGGGTGTCCAGGTCTGCACAGATACTTGGATCTTGGATCTTGGCTGCTGCCTCCGGGGCATCCTCCCATCAAGAATGGATGTCAGGCTTGGTCCTTGGCTTGCCTTCGCTCTAAGCCCAGCCCAGCCCACTGTGGAGCTAATCTAGTACATATGAGGGGAGGGGGTCAGCCAATGACCCCATATTCTGGCTTCATTTAGTGCCAACCTGGGATGGGGTGCCACAAGCCCCCAACAGTCACACCACCAACCACAGCAGGCTGCACAGACACATCCAAACCACTCATGTGAACCACCACCAGGAGACCACGAGGTCTTCACTCTGTGAAAGACGGGGACTGGGATCTCAGGAGAAGTAGAGGGCAGGACCAAATACACAGGGGTCATTCTATAAATACTTGGCACTAAAAGTTAAGAGGAGAAAAAAGAATTTTCCTTAATGATAGCAATTTATGAGTCATTTGAACTGCCACATTTCATCATCAGATTGTAAACTAAAAAGGAAGGGGTCCTGGTTTATTGTGTGTTTACTAAGTCTCAGGCACTATGCTGTCTCACTGGAGATCACAGAAATGAGTACCTCCACCTCCTTCACAGATGAAGAAACCAAGGTTCAGAAAGGCCTCAGGTCACCTGCCCAGCGAGTGATATAAGCCACGATTCATATCTGGGTCTGTCTGGCTGCAAAGTCCATGCTGTTAGCCCATCGTTTTTTCTGCCCTACCTTTAGAACTGGAACGGCCCTCAGACAAAGGTGCCAGGTCCAATCCTCAGATAGGAGATTGAGGCCCCAAAGGAAGAGGCCTGCCTGGGACCCAAGGTTGTTGCTGCCTTGGGTGGGGTTTCTCTCTAGACTCCGGAACCCTGAACACAGTATGGAGAAAACCTGTCATCCCGAGGGTACATGTACTTCCCTCTTTCCTGAACTGTCACTTCAATGCAAACCTGAGCCGTGCTTCCAAGGATATAGCAGGGATAGAAAGAAGGCATCCCCACCATCCAATCAGGTGGTGCCCAGGCTAGTGCCCAGGTGATTAGAACACAAAGAGAAGGAATTGAGAAAAGTTCAACCGGCTGGAGTGAGGGTCAGGGATGAGGATCAGGGGGAAGCAACCTGAAGGAATTCTAGGCCTCGATGGGGAGGTTGCCCTTTGCCCCACGATCATGGAGCTTCACTGACAGTGTTTCTGCAGGACAGTGACCTGATAGCTCTGTGCTCTAGCTGCCATGTGGAGATGCAGACAAAAATGGCAGCAGGAGGCCCAACTGGGTGGCTGTCCCACTGGCCAGAGTGACACAGTGGCTGCTAAGCGGAAGGAAGTGAAACGAACAGAAATGAATGGACTGGACTGATTGCCGACAGGGCAAGATGAGGCAGATGAGCTGATTGGTCAAGACAAACTCCCTAATCCCACTGGGGGCTGTGCATCTCAGTGGAAGTTAATTAATGGGCTTCTGGGGTATTGAGTGTGGCAGGAGGGAAAGAGATGTGTCCCAGGGGTGAGGGAGGCCTGAGTGGGCCACCAGTCTCTCTCTGTAATTCCAGTGTGACACTGAGACAGTGACCCAGGAGTTCCGATGCCCATTCCAGAACCTCTGCCCTAAGCACCTTGACCTTCTAACCACTTCCAAGTGCAGAAACCCTGGCTAGGACAGCCCCACCAGCTGCCTCCACACAACGTCTTTCTTCCCTTCCTCTTTTCTCCCCATCCTACCCCTGCCACCCCAGTCCCAGCCAGTACTTGGCAGCCCCCCAGAGGCTTGCTGGGGCTCAGGAGGGAATGTTGAGCATCTGGCCAGAGCCCAGGCCAGCCCTGTGGGTTCACATCAGGGCACCTGCTAACGTGCAGGACCCTGAGGCACGCCGCCCTGTGATTGGTTGGCAAGACCAGGCATCGGGGCCATTCCAGCACCCAGGGCCGCATGACCCCGAATCCTGGCTATAAATAGAAGAGAACCTGTCAGCCCCCCCGGCCCATACCCAGCCTCCCCTCCCTCTTGGCGAAGAATGAAAGGGCGCCTTGAAATGGTGCAGAGGCCCAGATGCCCAGCTCAGTTGCTCTGGACCCAAACCTTCTGCTGATCTCAGGGAAAACACTCCATCCTCTAGAAATCCAGGGATCCATCAAGCTCAGGCCCCACTCAGCCCACATCTCACTTCTATACCCAATAACTCTCCTGGTGTGGTTACTGCTTCCAGCCCCCAGATTTCTGAGTCATTCGGGTCACACTTTAATATGCCGCTACCAGCAAGGCATTCATTAGCTAGTCACTGCTGGAGGAGAAGGGTGTGTGTGTGCACTGGTCTTTGCAGAAATATTTGTCTTTTAACACTTCTTCACAGCTTTGAGGATATGAGACCAACCCTCGCCCCTTACCTTACACAAAATATATGGGCCTTGAACTTATTTACAAAATACAAACAGATTCACAGACTCAGCAAGTGAACTTACAGCTGCCAGGGGGGCAGGCGGAGGATGAGGGGAAGGGATAGTTAGGGAGTTTGGGATAGACATGTACACACTGCTATATTTAAAATGAATAACCAACAAGGTCCTACTGTATAGCACAGGGAACTGTGCTCAATATTATATGGAAGCCTGGATGGGAGGGGAGCCTGAGGAAGAATGGATACATGTATACGTGTGGCTGGGTCCTTTTTCTGTCCACTTCAAACTATCACAACATTGTTAATCATCCATACTCCAATATAAAATAAAAACTTTAAAAAATAAAATGCATAAAAAAAACCCCAAAAAACCCAGAATGGGCATTCCCCAAGGTCACATAGTAAGTGGGTAGTAGAACAGGGACGAGACTCCCAGGCCAGTGCTCACCACAGTCCCTCGTGGGATCACGAACCCCACTCCCGGCCCAACATCACTTGGGTTTTTGTTTTGTTGTGCTGTGTGCTGTCAGTTACTCAGTCATTTCTTACTCTTTGCAACCCATGAACTAGACTGCCAGGCTTCTCTGTCCATGGATTTCCCAGGCAAGAATACTGGAGTAGCTAGCTATTCCCTTCTCCAGGTGCCCTTCTTGACCCAGGAATCAAACCTGGGTTTCCCACATTGCCGGCAGATTCTTTACCATCTGAGCCACCAGGGGAGGTCTTTGCTTATGCCATGTCAGTGGCCTGGAGTGCCCTTCCCGCTTCTTTCTTCTCTCCCCTCCGTCCTGGACTCAGCCCATTACCACCTCCAGCAAAAGGCTTTTGCGATCATTTAATTTACTTCACAGCTGTCCTGACCCCCAGGCCCCACCAATGCAAACACTTCCCTTAATGCATTTACTGAGTCACTTGCTTGGCACTGACCAAGAATGGCATTAGTATTTATTTCCCTTTATTAGGAGTAGCTAATAGTCTATCTCACAAGCTAAATATAAGTTGGTAGTAGCTGCCATCATGTGGGTAAGGATCTGTAGGAAAAAGTACGGTGATTGATTAGTGATGTCTGCCCCGGCCAGACAAATTGTCAGTACTCATGCCAGCTTTTGTCATATCTGCTTTAGTATCTACTCTTCATTCTTCTCCCCCAAAGATTAAATTTCTTAAGACAGAAGCTCACTATATAGATCAGTCAGCTTGAGCTATGAGTGCAGGGATTCTCCACTCCCTATGCGTGTGTGCTCAGTTGTGTCTGACTCTTTGCAACCCCATGGACTGTAGCTTGCCAGGCTCCTCTGTCCATGGGATTTTTCCGGCATAAATACTGGAGTGGGTTGGCATTTCCTCCTTCAGGGGATCTTGCTGACCCAGGGAAGATCCACTGAGCCATCAGGGAAGCCACTCCCTGCCCACCACCAGACGTCAGCATGGTAGCAAGTAGACATCACAGAGGAGGGGAAAAACCAATAATTATTTCTTGCTCACGCCTGTAACTGCACCACACAAATGACTCCACAGTTGTCACCTCAGCTAACCTGGACAGCAAGGCTGAGAGGCAGACAGGTATTCTCTCCCTTTTTCACATAAGGAAACTGAGGCACACGGACACTAAGTGACTGTCCCTGGATCAAGCGACAGGTGTCAGGCCTGAACCCAGGTCACAGGAGGGCAGTCACACAGAACCAGCAAGTATCGTCACAGCCAACAGGTGACCACCCACCTACCCTCTCATACCTTGCATGACAGGAAATGCCCTGCCACCCAAGGCAGGCCAGCTCGTTCCACCTGGGTCAGTTCTAGACATCGGGGAAGGTCCTTACTTGCCTGAGTTGGAACCTTTCCTCATGAAGGGGTGGCACCCCCCTCCAGTGCCACCCCTCGCCCACGGCAAATATTTGCAGGCAGCTCGTGCCCTCCCCAAAACTCCTTCTTTCTTTGGTTGCGCACTTTACAGCTCCTGCCGTTTGGAAGAACACGTGGTTTAGAGCTACTCGCTGTGGTTCCCCTTTATCTGACAGCACATCTGTTTGCCTACTTTGTTGAGGACCACCTCCTCCCTAGTTCTAGATGCCAGACTTCTATTAGTACAACCAAGCATTCAGAAGTACCCATAACTTTTTGAGATTCAGCATGCTTCACACTATACACCTACTTCCCCCAAATATCCCCGTTCGGCAAAACTAGAAAAAAGTAGAATAATAGACTATCAGAGCAAGAAGGGCCTCAGAGATCCCAAGGTCAGACTTCTTACTGCATGGCTGAGGGAGAAGGGCACTGTTTCAAGTTCAATGGCGAGATGGTGGAGAGCCAGACCAGAACCCAGATATCATCCTCTCCCTCTTGGACTCTGCCCACTAACCACTAGGTAATGTTTGACTTGAAATCCTACACCCGACTCAAGGTCAGGTGAGCCAACCTGGGCCTTACTGAGGACTGCTGAGAGATCAGGATGGGAGTCTGAACCCAACAGGTCTGGGGTCACACTTGGCTCCTGCTGCTCTGCACACGGGCTCCTCTCCATGTTAGAACCCGTGCTGGTGACTTCGCCTCCCCGGGTGTGTGGGCTGACCACCTTTCAACTCCACGCAGCTCTGTGCCCCACTCCTGCCCACCTCCAAACTCTGCAGCAGGAATAGGCCTGCGAGTTCACCACAGGCTCCGTTCCCTCCACCCCACGCAGGAGGAGGCCCTTTCACCTAGATCTCCTTTCAGCTCTGGGTACAGGGATCACATGCTGCCAGTCAGAGGGTGTTTGCAAACGCCAAGTGAAACAGGAGAGCTCCCATGCAGAAGGACTGGGAGTGGGCTCTGGGTACCCCTGTATCAAACATCACTGGCCCTGAGCAGCCCTGGAGCCCAGACACCAGCACACAGCACGGCGCGGTGCACACCTGACCTCATCACAGCCAGGACCTGCTCCTGTCTCCCTCCCCCGTCCACCCGTGTTTCCGCCACACCACCCTCCTCTTCTCTTGAAAGCCCACCCTCCCCAGGCTTTCAAACGCTCTTTCGTGCCTGGCGGTCTCAATAGTTAATCCCAGAACAAGCCTTTCCTGATGCCCACCCCCCCATCATTGTTGTCTCCTTCTGCACCACACCACCCCACAGTCTGTCACCAATGTCCCCTGATTTGTGTCCTTGCTTCTGTGTTTTTAGAGAGCTCCACAGGTGCAGCGACTGGTCCGTCCTTATACTGTTGTATCCTCACTGTCTGGTATATAGCAGATGTTCAATAAAAACCTGAAGGCATGAGTGCTGTGTGGTACCTGAGGTGGTCTACCCACACTCTGGGGACAGAAGAGGCAGCCGCTCCCCCAGGCTCGGGGGGTGCCTATTGTCTGCTGTTTACCAGTTACTGCGCTCTTGTGATGCACCAGGAACTAACATGCAGCCTACAGAATCCCTACAACACTCGCCCTACCTAAAAAAGATGGGGAGACTCAAGTTCAGAAAGGCTTAGTGATCTGGGATGTGTACCCAAGACGCAGCAGAGACGGGATTCAAAATTCAGGACTCTTCCACGGACTGCGCTCAGATTTGGGGCCTGGCTGGGATCAGATGGTGACGGGCCCTCGCCTGGATTTTTATCTCATAGCTAAGAGAAATCTGAGGAAACCCTTCTGAGGAAAGGCTGGCGTGGGCCCTTCAATCTGGGACCCTCAAAAACTAGATCTTGGACTTCCCTGGTGGTCCGGTGGTTAAGAATCCATCTGCCAATGCAAGGAACATGGGTTCACTCCGTGGTCTGGGAAGAGCTGGTATGTCTCGGGGCAACTAAGCTGGTGTGACACAATTACTGAGCCCATGTGCTGCAACTACTGAAGTCTGCTCAACTAGAGCTGGTGCTTCGCAACAAGAGAAGCCACTGCAATGAGAGAAGTCCTCACATCGCAACGAAGAGCAGACCCCACTCACCACAACTAGAGAAAGCCTGTATGTAGCAAGGAAGACCCAGTGCAGTCATAAATATATTTTAAATTAAAAATTAAAAAAAAAAAACTGGATCTTATGAATGATTTCTTGGGTACCTGCTCTCCAAAAGACTAGCCTGCAAGTAAACTCCTTGTCAGACACAGACAGTGGACACAGGCTGTCTCCCCTGTGAGATGTTTCTAGAACCTTCTGGATAATCTCTTTCCATGGAATTCTGGAAACTTGGAGACGGTTCTGAGGTCACACAGTCATTCACACTTCCCTTTTTACTAACAAAGAAATTGAGTGCCAGTTCTTGCCTGAGATCCCCCAGCCACAGCCAGGCAGTTACAGATCCTGGATGGTTGGCCTGGGGTATTGTGAGGGAACCTGGTGGGAAGAGGGGATGAGGGGCTGTGACTGGCAGGAGGAGAGAGCTTCCTTCTGTGAGGTCCCATGAAGCTGAGCCAGGGCAAGGGTAGGAGCTGAAACTGCAGCTCATTCACCCCAAGGAAGCGCCTGCGACAATCCAAGCTGCCCAAAGATGGTCACAGGCAGCCCTGTGAGACAGTGAGGGCTCTGTGACCCACGAGTGCAAACACAGGCTGCCTGGTGGATGGCAAGGCGTGCAAGCAGGAGATGGTGGGGGCGGGCTCAACGAGATAGCCTTGTGGTCCTCCCAACCCAGAGAGCCTGGGAGCTCTGCTCTGAGCCTCTTCTCACAGAGCCTGGGGTCTCTCTGGCCCCTGAAGGCCCAGGAGGAGTCAGGAAGCCTCACAGACCTCTTTCCCACCCCCACCCCTCACCAAGATGCAGGCTGAGGCTGAGAGACAGACTAAAGTCTTCTTGCCGGGAATGTGGGCCTCTTCCCCACTCATGGTTCAGGGGCTGCCTCTCTCCCGCCATGCACCTATAAAATGCACCAGCATCCGCGGACATCCAGGTGATGCTGGTCCATGCATGTGAGCAGCCGGACACAGTGTGTGTGTGATTTCAGAAGAGAGTTTCGAATCCTTCCTTCTAAGAGTTCCTCTCTTGGGGAGCTAGAGCTCTGGGAGGAGGATGGGGCCGTGCGGCCCTCAAGGGGAGAGAGGACCAAAGAAGGCAAGATGTTAGGATGCAGGGGGAGGGGCAGTTTCCGGAGGAGGCCCAGGCTGTAAAAGGAGTGAGGCCTCCGTGATCCATGAGGGACAAGGCAGATACTTAACTCTTCCCTTCCAGCGTGGGAGGGCAGCGGAATTTCCCAACACATTCCCAGGCACCAAGCCCAGCGAGCCCCCTCTCACTCCTGGCTGTGGGCGCAGCTCTGGCCAGTCCTCACTACTGAGCAGGGCTGGCAACGGCCCCGGAGCAGTGGGCTTTTGGAAGGAGATGGGAGAATTTGGGGGCGAGGGAAACAGGCCCTGGAGACAAAGAATGGCCTCAGATCCTGGCTGTGCCAACCTGGGCGGTCTTGGCCTGTGATTCGGGACTTTGCTCAGAAGTTTCCACATCTGTGAAGTGGGCAGACAATGTGTGAGAGATGGATGATTGAGAAAATTGTTCCAAAGCCCTGGCACACATTTGCTTGACTAATAGTAGATAAAGCAAACCACGAAACTACTGCGACAATCATAACAGCAAGAAGGCATCCACACAGAGTCCAGCCCAGGCGCTGCTGCTTAACTAAGATGAGCTCTGTCACCTCTTCTGAGCCTTGGGCCCTGCATCTGCTGAGTGGGAAATGATAGCAGACTAAAACGTGCAATAGACTGGGACATGGTCATCCCTAGTGTGGAAGAGCTGGGTGGAGGGGAGGGGAAGGGCTCGGGGGCAGGCACGAGGCAGGAACATGAGAGTGTGAGCACGTGTGTGCACGCATGTCGAGTACAAATGGCCTGGAGAGCCCCACCCTGTCCGCTGCCAAAGGGAAAAGGTTACTGGGCTATTTCCCTCATTCCCTGAGAACCGCGCACAGTCCTGTTCAAACCTGTCTGAAGCCTCAAAGCCAGTAAGTGGCCAAGCAGAGCTATGAACTCAGATCTTATTGCTGAAGCCTTGGTCCCTCTGTTACTCTAGTGTTGGCCTCTGGTTGGGGTCACTCCCAGGGCCTTGGATGAATTCACTGCAGCTCAGTTGCAGTTGGTACCAGAAGCCTGCCCAGGTCTCCACAGGCCAGCATTCACCTCATCCATGACCTCAAGACTCCTTGATCTATGGATGCCAACCATAGGAGGAACCACTGCCATAGGCATTTGGGAGTTCCAGGTTGGCACAATGATCTGACTCAGGGGCCTGGTGGCTATATTTCCTGCACAAAGAAAGCTGTCCAGCCTAAAGAAATTTCTGGTACCCCTTTAGGGAAACACACAGGCAAACTTTCCAAAGCACAGATGGGGAAACCACTGCCCACAGAGGAAAAGGAATGTGCTCGTGGTCACACAATAAGCTTGCAATGAAAACGAGGCTGTGGTTCAGCTCTTCCTGCTCCGGGTGCAGTGGTCCTTGCATCGTCTTTATCACCAGCATTCTGCTGTCTTTTCTAGGATATCCATTGGAGTTAGAACAGAAGGGGTCCAAAGGAAATATCCTTGGATGAGGATGCTGACAACAATCACTGTTGAGGAGGCCTGGGCAGTCAGTGCTCTCTTGATGCCAACCACTAGGGGGCAATGTTGGCTTCACACAGCTTGGTTGTGTTGGAAGAATGTTAAGAGGCCATCAGAGAGAGGAAATCAGAGAGGCCATCAGAGAGAGGAGAACTCCATTAACTGACTTCTATCTCACCTGATTTACTTCCCTTATAGACTGTCCAGTGTGCCTAATGCCATGATTCCCTTTGGTGCCACCTGTGGAGGGAGGCACAGAGGGAAGAGGGACATGGAAAGAGGTCCAGAGGCAGATGCAGGTCAGATAAGCCACAGAGACTCAGAGGACCTCCTAGCTCCCATCCAAAGACAGAGGAAGAGGAGTGGGTATCTCCAGCTGAAGCCTTCAACGCAAGATAGGTCCAGCTGCAAACTCAGCATCCCTTTCTAGGTCTCTTAAAGAATGTTTATCTCAAGTGCCAGCTCCAACTGACTGGGAAGCTCTGTTCTGCAGAGGGTGCTGAGGCCTGTCCAGGTTCATGGGGAGAGTATGGTGACTGATCAGTTCTGTCCACCATGAGCATGTCACAGATTCCTGTGAGCTTCAGCTACTGTACCATCTCAGTCATGACCCTTCTTCCTTCCAGGAAGCCTCACTCTACTGCCTCCTCCAAGTGGCCTGGGCAGTGGACAGGGCAGAAGCAAGTGAGCCCCTCTGAAGGGACCGAAACTGAAGACTCACAGGGCCAGCAGACTGTCCCAGGGATTCCGTGTCACTGACGGTAACAGGGAAGAGAACCTGGGTAGGGGGCTCCATCTCCCCTGTTATTACTGCGATGCATCCACAGAAGCGTGTTCTCAGTTGCCTCTGCCCTCATGGGGTGGCCGTCAGGGCTTCTTCAGTGAAACTGAAAGGGGTGAGAGTTCAGCCACGTGAGGCTGTGAGAGGCTGTTGTGGTCTCCGCGGCAGGGAGCTGCCCTACCTCACCCCTACACACCCTTCACACGCCCCTCAGTTGCCCATGAACACACCCCACCAGAGAGGAAAGGGGAGGTCAGTCCAGGTGAGGTTGTGCAACCAGCTCCATCCATCTGCACCTGCCTGACAGCCGCCAGCATGGGCTGCAGCTCCCCCTGCTCTGACGGAGGAGCGTGTTGCTCGGAGGGTCCCAGCCTGAGACTCAGATGAGCCCACCTCGACCCTGGAAGATGCTGGTGTGGAGTCACCCCCCTCCGCCCAAAAGGCCATGCTGCACAATGGGAGGAACACTGGACTCAGAGTCCAGAGTCTCAGACTGAGGCTTCAGCTCTGCCATTCACCCACTCTGAGTCCTTGGCCAAGTCCCCACCCCACCCTGGGCTTCCGTTTCCTCTCTGTTCCATGAGGGTTCATGGCCTCCAAACGCCACGAACTGTGGCCAGCAGCATCAGAGCCACCCAGGCACAGGGCCAAATCCCAACCCCAGACCCAAGTGAAGACCTGGGCATGAGGCTTGGAACCTATGCTGTGAAGCAGTTTCCCACAGGACTCTGAGATCTCGAGATAGAACTCAATCCCCCGGCAAAAGGCCCTCAGCTGCCAAACCAGCAACCTCATCTCAATGACTTCCTTGAGCCGGTCCCTAAGCAATCTCAGCCATTTTCTGAGCTGGCCAATGGATGCAGGAGGTGGGGGGAGGCTCAGAGCCTGCCCAGCAGCAGGATCACACGTTGGTGGGGGGTGGAACAACCCAGCCAGCTCATCCCTGAACACTGGCTCACCCTGAAAAGAGCCTGGCTCACTCAGGGTGCGGTCTCCTTGCTGAATGAACAAACAAATATCAAAGCTGGAGTCTGAGAAATCACCCCAACCTCTTCTCAATGCTCAGATGTGATAACTGTGGTCAGGCCAGTCACCATGGGGCCAACCCCAGAAAGATGAGAGTGGCAGCAAATCTTTATGAAGTCCTTACCCAGTGCCAGGCCTACAGTTAACTGCATTACCTGTGAACTTCACAACCCCCGGGAGCATGTGATATATTTAGCTCCATTTCACAGGTGAGGAATAGGGGGCTGGTATACACAGTCAGTAAGCAGCAGCACTATGGGGCCCTCTCATCAGAGGGGGACAGGGGTCTCCCCCAGGCTCCCTGCTTCACAGATTCTATGAGACGCCAACCCCAGGCTTCCCAATGGGGCTCAGATGCCCATAGCATCCTGGCCTCTGCCAGAAGGGCATTCAAGTCAGAGCTGAAATGGGGACCCAGGACAAGTGCCTCACTTGTTCTCCTAAGTGGTGCTAAAATGACTCTGAGGCACCCCTGCAGACACTTCCTTTCTGACTGATGGGGTGTGCAGGCACCAGTGGGGTCCATGCAGGGCTGGATGGGATCCTGGGGACAGAATAAGCTGGGACCTGTCCATAGTCACCCAGGCCAAGAGTCACCATCAAGCCAGACAGCTGGGTCTCTTCCCTCAGAACTTCATAATCGGCTTACTTCCCCACAATTCTGCCCTCCTGCCCCGTCTACTTCCACCTCACTCCAGTCTCCAGCTTACGGCCGCCCTGCCAGCCCCTCATCAGTCCACCTCCCTGGTTGTTGAGCCTCCAGCCACGAAATCTGTGAGCTTCATAACACCCTCCCAGTGTGTAATTACACGCTGAGGTAGATACTTAATTAGTGCCTGTCTCCCCCCACAAAGGCAGGGACACTGTCTTATTTGTCTGTTTGCCCAGTGCTGGAAAATGGTGGGCCCTCAATAAATGCTTATCAAGAAACAAGGAAATCCAGTAGGAGGCAAAATGCAAAGTTGAGAGTGAATGATCCCAGTAGCGAGGACTGACAGAACCCCAAATGGGCAGAAATTGATCAGGGTTGGGGCAGATGGAAGAGAGGGAGTCAGTCAGGGAAGGCCTCCTAGAAGAGAAGTTAGGCTTCAAAGGGTGAGTAGGAGTTCGGTGGTCGTTTCAAGAGGGTGGACCCTCACAGGGCAGAGGTGGGGCTGTCCTTGGTGGGAGCGGTCCAGGAGGGGGTCAGACTGAGACTCCACCTCTGAGAGGAGAGGCTCCCTCACACCATACTGCCCACCTGCCAGAGAAGGAGCAGAGGGTCAGCCCTCCTGTGGGCAGCAATGGCTGAGAAAGTTCAATGCCAGCTTCATTCAAACACTCAGCATCCCTGCCCATACGAGGGTACCAAGGGCTGCCCCAGTTAAGCTTTGGGGGGCACTGTTGTGTTTCCTCTGGAGGCTGTTTTCATTAAAAAAAGGTGTGGAGGTCTGCAGGAGCCACCACCTCAGTCATCCCTGTCCCCCAATGCCATCACAGCCTGTGTGGTCCCCCGTTCCCATCCCCAAACGTCAAGAAGGTAGAGATAAAGCATCAGCTTTGCCAGCACCATAGCCAAAAACACCAGCATCGCACCCACGAGAAAACACTATCCTGCAACACTACCAGAGCTGGGACCAAAACCTTCAACTCCAGGTACAGTCACGCTACGTCGACACATCGTTGTTGTCCAGTCACTAAGTCGTGTATGACTTTTTGTGACCCCATGGACTGCAGCACGGCAGGCTCCCTGTCCTTTACTATCTCTCAGAGTTTGCTCCAACTCATGTCCATTGAATCAGTGATGCCATCCAACCATCTCATCCTCTGTCACCCCCTTCTCCTCCTGCCCTCAATCTGTCCCAGCATCAGGGCCTTTTCCAATGAGTTGGTTCTTCGCATCAGGAAAAGTATTGGACCTTCAGCTTCAATATCAGTCCTTCCAGTGAATATTCAGGGTTGATTTCCTTTAGGAAACACTGACACATAGTACCAAACCTTAATTGCGCCTTCACCTGGTCACAAGCACTGGCGCACCCAATCTGACCACAATGCCACCACCTCCGTCACTCAGCAGTTACAGAAAACACCACGGACACCACAGCAATGCCACGCAGCCCCACAGCCGAATCCATCACCCCAGGCACCTTAAAGATGTATCATTAACACAAATCCCACATCCCATGACAGTCAGCAGGACACAAATACCATCATCACAGCCTAACCCACTAGCAACACATTATAACCATGCCCCTACGGAACACACTCGCAGTCACACATCACAGTTGCCAGCCCAATCAGCTCACAGCAAAGGCCTTACCTGCCAGAGCTTATAAAACACACTCAGACCTAACACCCAGTATTGCCCTTGTGCCTGCTTATCCAAGGGTCCTGGGGCTACCTGGAGGGGGCCTTTCGGAGGGCCCTCACTGACCGGGTGTGTAGCCCACCGGACAGATCTGGCTCTGGATTCCACTGGTACCTGCCCCCACACAGTACAGTGTCCCCCCGAACACACCCAGAACACAGCAGGCCAGCAACTACAGTGGGTCCCCATCGCTGTGCTCCTCTCAGCCCCTTTGGGACCTGCCTTCTCCACCCCACCCCACCCACCCCAGTAAGCCAGTCACGCTCTCCAGATAAATGCCCCATCAGCGGCCCTGCCTGATTTCTCAGAGGAAGTCCTAGGAGAATAGAAGGGCTTTTTAAAAAGCTCCCAGAGGCTCTGACACGGAATCCAACCCCCAGGGAATCCCTGTGGTTAAAGCCTGACACGAGGACCAGAGGGAAAGAAACCCTTCGACCCTCCGTGCCTTTGGGGTGATATCCAGCCCTCAAGACTCCACAGCAGCAGCCCCGCTCACCAGAAGGAGACCTTGGGGGTGATCTGTCTCCCTATCTGCAGAATGGGGACCTCCATCCTGTCAAGATCACCCCAGCTGGTCCCTGCTGAGCAGACACTCCTCAATACCTCTCGCAGGGCCAAGCCTCCTGCAAAACGGTTGGCAGGACACTGCTATAGCCCTGGGGCCTTAAGATATTATAAGCTAGGGCTATTCAGCTAGGGCTGCCATAACAAAATACCACTGGGTGGCTTAAACAACAGAATTCATTTTCTCACAGTTCTAGAGGCTAAACATCTGCCAACAGGGTTGGTTCATGGTGAAACCTCTCCTCAAGGCTTACAGGGCAAGTCTGCCTTCTTGTTGTGTCTTCACATGGCCTTGTCTCTGAGGAGGAAGAGAGATCTCTGCTGTTGCTTCATCTCCTGATAAGGATGCCAGCCCTACTGGATGAGGGCCCACCTTTATGACCTCATTTAACCTTCATTACCTCTTTAGAGGCCCCATCTCCAAAACAGTTGCACTGGGGTTTAGAGCTTCGAAACATGAATTTCGGGAGGGAAACAATTTAGCCCACACAAGGGGGAAAGGCTTGAAGCCTTGGCAGTCTGACAGGCCTGGGTTAGGAAACTTCACCTTCTGAGCTTGCTTCTTATCTCTAAGTAGGAAACAAGTGTTCACAGTGTTGTCTGAGGATGAAAATAAGAAGGCAAAGGGACTGCCTTGGTGCTCCTGTGGCTAAGACTCTGCTCTCAGAGCGGGGGGCCTGAGCTCCATCCCTGATCAGGGAACCAGATCCCACACGCTGTAACTAAGAGTCTGCGTACTGCAACTAAAGATCCTGCATGCTGCGATGAAGACCAAAGGTCCCACATGCTGCAACAAAGACTGGGCACAGCCTAACTAATTAAATAAAATGAAATAAATATTTTTTGTTTTTAAACGAGCATATAGAGCAGATGAAAGCTGGAGCCAGCTTGGAGAGAGCGCTCAGTAACATTCCGTTGGTACTGTGAAATCAGCTGTAGGTGGGCAATTTACATCATGGAAACTGGTCAACTCTAAAAGTGACGGCCCCCAGCCCATCCCCAAGCCCACTGTTACACATTCACCAGGACACCACTGAACACAATGCTGTAAGTACAGAACTTTCTACTCAGTGCTGCCAGACAGCCAAACAGAAAGAACAAGGAAAAAGGAATGCCACTCACAATATCTTCCTATGCAAAACTAACAGAGCAAAGGAAAACATTTTCCTTGCTATAATTTATGTGCAACATTATAGGTGTTTCCCGTTACGCTATGCTTTTGTTTGGATTCTCTCCACTCCCCAGGTCTGGCCTCATAGATCCATGGCCACACCCAGCTGCTCCCACCCTCATGCCGCTGCCTCGCACTGCCTGCAGCGCCCCTCTAGTGTCCCCAGCAGCCCAACAGACCTGGCCATCAGGGCCCCTGCGCTGGGCTTTGTTTGCATCCTTAGAGGGCTTGGCGCTGGCCCCCCTCCAGCAACGCCCTCTGGACCCACACATGCCTGCCTAAATGGCCCTGTGCCAGCTTTCAGGGCCCATGCTGGCCTCTGCCCTGGATCCATCATCCGCAGGAGGACTGCATGGTGTGTGTGCACGCTGAGGCCCAGGGGTGAGTGAGCAGTGGCTCTCTGCAATTCCCCGGTAGATGGAGGGGTGAGTGAGCAGTGGCTCTCTGCATTCCCTGGTAGATGGAGGGGTGAGTGAGCAGTGGCTCTGCATTCCCTGGTAGATGGAGGGGTGAGTGAGCAGTGGCTCTCTGCATTCCCTGGTAGATGGAGGGGTGAGTGAGCAGTGGCTCTCTGCAATTCCCCGGTAGATGGAGGGGTGAGTGAGCAGTGGCTCTGCATTCCCTGGTAGATGGAGGGGTGAGTGAGCAGTGGCTCTCTGCGGTTCCCCAGTAGATGGAGGGGTGAGTGAGCAGTGGCTCTCTGCGGTTCCCCGGTAGATGGAGGGGTGAGTGAGCAGTGGCTCTCTGCGGTTCCCCAGTAGATGGAGGGGTGAGTGAGCAGTGGCTCTCTGCGGTTCCCCGGTAGATGGAGGGGTGAGTGAGCAGTGGCTCTCTGCGGTTCCCCAGTAGATGGAGGGGTGAGTGAGCAGTGGCTCTCTGCGGTTCCCCGGTAGATGGAGGGGTGAGTGAGCAGTGGCTCTCTGCATTCCCTGGTAGATGGAGGGGTGAGTGAGCAGTGGCTCTCTGCGGTTCCCTGGTAGATGGAGCTTAGACGTGCTGCTGGGGGCTCCATTGGTACTCTGTCCTAGCTGCAACAAACCTGCCATCCAATTTCTTCAAGGTTCTAGAAAAAGAACTGTGTCAGTGTTGATGATGATCATCCTTCAAAGCCTAAGGTCCTCCTGTCCTCCATAAGCCACAAACCATAGCCAGCCCTGCCCCTAGAATAGTTTTGTATCACATTTAGTCATTTAAGTCCTTATGACTGCTTTGATGTGACCACTCAAGGTTATTTCAAGTTATTCCAATAAAACCTTTGTATTTCTATAATAAAATCTGTTTTTATTCTTAATACAACTCGTGGGGGGGAAAGGAACATGCTATTATTTCCACCTAACACACAGAAGACTTAGAGCTATTAAGTTACTTGCCCAAGGTCACATAACCAATCTGGCCATGAAGTCAAAAGTCTGCATGGGTGCTTATATATGTCTCCCTCTAATCAGATGATCAACTCTCTTGAGGGCGGGGATAATGTCTTATATTTATCTGGACTTTGAGGGGCTACTGGGCAACAAAAATACGGTTCCTAGAAGTGTAAAGGGGGCTTTGCAGGTGGATCAGTGGTAAAGAATCCACCTGCCAATGCAGGAGCCACCAGAGACACGGGTTCCATCCCTGAGTTCAGAAGATCCCCTGGAGGAGGAAATGGCAACACACTCCAGTATTCTTGCCAGGATAATCCCATGGACAGAGGAGCCTGACGGGCTATAGTCAATGGGGTCGCAAAGAGTCGGAAACGACAAGTGACTGAGCACTCACACATGAGATGTAAAAATTAGGTCCCTTTTTTTTTTTAAACTTTACTCATAAGAAACTGAACACAATGTGACAGCAGGAGAAGGCAACTTCAGGACTTCAGAGCTCCTCCCCACCAAGAAGCCAGACCGGGCAAGAAAGCAGGGAGTTCCTTCAACCCTGAGGAGGCTTAGGTGCAACTGAGGGGGACACTGAGCTGTCACAGAGCTGAGGGGACTCTGGAGATGGAATACTGTCCCCTGAAGATGCCCATGTCCTAAACCCCCAAACCTGGGACTAGGCTAAGTTATAACGGGTTTTGCAGATGTAATGAAATCAAGGATCTTGAGATGGGGAAATTACGTTGGGTTATCTGGGTGGGTTCCATGTAATTACAGGGTTGTTATAAGGAGGCAAGAGAGTCAAAAAAGGAGATGTGATGATAGAAGTTGAGGTCAGAGCAACGTAACCACAACCAAGGAATGTGTACAGCCCCTAGAAGTCTACAAAGGCAAGAAGACAGATTCTGCCCAGTAAGAAATGAAGCCCCGCCATTGGCACAAGTCCAGTGAGACCCATCTTGGCCATCTGACATCCAGAACTGTAAGATAATAACTCTGTGTTGTTTTAAGCCAATGAGTTTGTAGTGATTTGTTAGAGCAGCAATAGGAAGCTAAAACAACTCCCGTTCAATGTATAAGAAATTGAAACCCATAGAGAAGGCAGTGGCCCTCGACTATGAAGACAGACCCAAGGAGAAGCAGAGTTCATGGTACCCTTGATGGACTTCTAGTCTCAGTGAGAACCACTTCTCCTGCAGTTTGCTATTTAGACATCTTGGTTACCATTTGTAAGGAAGAAACATAAGACGTCATGTGGAAGAATATAGAAAAATGCTACAAAGTTACAGGGGAGCAGAGTTCATCTCAATGAAAGGAATATGTGAGCTGTCAGATGTAACCACAGTGAGAATGAATGTCTTATCCCTGGAGGTGACAGCTGAGTGGGTACAGCATTTTCAGGGATACTAACAGAAGCTTTCTTACTTTGGAAAGTTAGACCAAAGGATATCCACAAATTCATGATTTGAGAGGATCCTAGATTTCTAGAATTCCTCTATACTGAGTCTCCATTCCCCTGCAGTTTCAAGATCTCCACTCTACCCTTCAATAAAGCCTGAGACCCCATGCTTGTAAGATGTCTTTATGTCATCTCTCCACACATCCTCAAAGTTTCCCGGTGTCTCTGTGGCGTCAGAGGAAAAAGCAGGAAGAACACTTCCCCTGGGAGCCCTGAATTTCTAAACAATTATTTTATTACCAAGGAATCTTTCCAGCCAGCCTCACTCAGACCACATCTCCTGGATCTAGGAGAAAGGCTGGGGGCACAAGAATGCATTTGTGGGCTCCTGCACAAACACCCCCTCAGGTTCCCAGAGCCCACCTCTGTGAAATTTACACCCCAACCCACACCCTTCCCTCCCAGCCAAGCCAGCATGGGAAATAGGCCGAGATGTCTAACTCTGCAGAAAGAAGACTGTTGTTTCCTAGCATAGGCAGACTTCCTCCCCTGGCGCAGGGGATGTTCTTGCAGGGTGGGTTGTGGGGAGCCAGGCCAGGGAGTTGCCAGGACAGCTTTCCACTCGCTCAATGCAGGAACCCTGTCCTCATCTCCAAGTTAGCCACACTGGCCACTCCAGGTGACACCACCAACCAAACTAACTGGGAAAGGAACCTGCTGGTTTTGCTTACCCCTCACACCCCTGCCACCCCCCCATCCCAGGCTGGTTCCATGCTCAGGTTCGCAAAGTACAACCAAGTATCTGCTTCACTCTGAGCCATTCAGAGAACATCCACCTTTCCCAAAGAGGACAGCCACCTGACTTTGTAGAGGGAGGGAAACAGGAAGCGGGAGAAGAGATAATTCCATCATCTCACTTTCGCCTTCAGTCAGATACAATGAAATTATGATGAGCGTGCTACCACGCTCTGTAAAGGACACAGGCAGGACTCACAGCATAAACCCAGGCCCTAGCGTGATGCAATGCTTCTTCAGGCCAGCTGCAGGCAGAAACCAAAAGCTCAGCCTAGTAAACCCTCTGGGATCCAGAAACAGTATGGATATTTGGCCTGGCCTTTGGTGAGGGGCAATAAAAGGGTTAATATTTCTTTTTAAGGAAAAAAAAGGCACTAACTGGAAAGGATCTGCATGGCCATGATCACTGTAGCACCATTTATGACAGCCAAGACATGGGAACAACCTGTGTCCATCGACAGATGAATGGATAAAGAATATGTGATATATATTTTATGTATATAATTATTTTAGGGGCTTCCCAGGTGGCTCAGTGGTAAATGATCCACTTGCCAAGGCAGGAGACCTAGGTTCAATCCCTGGGTCAGGAAGATCTCCTAGAGAAAGAAATGGCAACCCACTTTAGGTATTCTTACCTGGGAAATCCCATGAACAGAAGAGCCTGGCGGGCTACACTCCATGGGACCACAAAAGAATCAGACATGGCTTAGCGACTAAACATTAGTAGTAGTAGTTATTTTATATATGTATAAGTAACTATATATATAGTTATTCAGTCATGTCTGACTCTTTACGACCCCATGGACTGTAGCCTGCCAGGCTCCTCTACCCATGAAATTAATGAGTTACCATTTCCTACTCCAGGGCATCTTCCTGACCCAGGAGTAGAACGCACGTCTCTTGTGTCTCCTACATTGACAGGAGGATTCTTTACCACTGTGCCACCTGGGAAGATATGTATATAGATATACATAGATATATATATGTATACACACACACACACACACACACAATTCAGTCATGAAAGCAGGAAATCTTGCTATTTGCAATAACATGAATGGACCTTGAGGGCATTATGCTAAGTGAAATAAGTCAGATAGAGAAAGACAAATGCCATATGATCTCACTTATACACAGAATGTAAAAAAAAAAACAAAAAACTCAATGATATAGAGAACAGACTGGCAGATTGGTGGTTGCCAGAGGCTGAGGGGTCTGGAATCAGTGAAGATGGTCAAAGGAAAAACTTCCAGTTATAAGTCCTAGGGATATAATGTACAGTGTGGTAATATAGTTAATAATACTGTATTGCACATTTGAAATTTTAAGAATAATTTTTTGAAGGGCTAAGATCACACACAAGCTTTGGAATCAGACTGCATGTTAACTCCCAGCTCTGCTGTGTGAGGTGAGGTGTATGTTGTCAGGCAAGTTAGTTACTTTCGAGCCTTAGTTTCCCCTTTTGAAATATGGCACTAGTAAGTAATACTGATCTTGCTATGAGGAACAGACTACAGAGGAGGTATGCAAAGGGCTAATCAAGTTGCCTGGCCTATTAAGAAAGAGCTTATTTAGTACTCCCTTTAAATATATGGGGGGCTTCCCTGGTGGCTCAGAAGTTAAAGTGTCTGCCTGCAATGTGGGAGACCTGGGTTTGATCCCTGGGTCAGGAAGATCCCCTGGAAAAGGAAATGGCAACCCACTCCAGTATTCTTGCCTGGAGAATCCCATGGATGGAGGAGCCTGGTGGGCTACATTAGTCCATGGGATCACAAAGAGTCAGACACGACTGAGTGGCTTCACTTTCACTTTCACTTTAAATATATAGATTTCTGGATCATTAAGGCCCTACCAGGTCTGGTATTCCGTAGTTAACCTGGTAAAGATACTTTAGCTTGTCTTTCCCAGTTACCCTGTAACTACATGACTTAGATTTTTCTGATCTATCTCCTTTCAGACCACCCCATTCAAGACAAAAATAAAATATGATGATAAAAAATAAAACCAAAAGCAAGTCCTGCACCTGCAATTTGGGTGACCTGCCACAAGGTGGCAAACTTCCCGATGACAAGGTCTCATGAGGTCCAAGCTTTGCCGGAGGAGTCAGAAGGAATACTGGTAACAGATTAGTAATCAATTTTTACACGTATTCATTTTTATAAATCTCTTTATTAAAATAGCAGCCTTAAGTAAACTGAACAATATCTTCTAGGTACTGTCAAATGCTTAACCTCATTCAACCCTAAAAACAATCCCACAGAAGCTGGCATTATTATCCTAATTTGGGGGAAATACAGAACTGAAGGCTCATAGCGGTGCTGTGGCATGCCCAAGGCCACACAGCCTGAATCTCTTAAAGGCAAGAGAACTTCGGGTAAGAGTGACCACCACTCTCCCCTTTCCACCCTGAAGTTTTGCCCTCAGCTCCAAGTGGCTCCAGTCGCAAGTGCTCCAGGCAGGCAGTAAGGTCTCACCAACGAGGCCCCAGCTGACTGCCCCTGGGCAGTCAGGGAACCAGCACCTGCCAGGCTGGCCTCTACTGGCTGTCCCTCCCTCAGCTAAAGGAGGTATTGTCTTCCTTTAATAAACAAAAGGTGAAGAAGAGGGTTCTTCCCTCCTTTCCTTCCATAGGATTAGTCTGCCTTAAAAAGAAAATTCTGAGTTATCTCGGAAAGGGAAAGTGTTAGTGGCTCAGTCATGTCCAACTCTTTGCAACCCCATGGACTGTAACCCACCAGGCTCCTCTGTCCATGGAATTCTCCAGGCAAGAACACTGGAGTGGGCTGCCATTTCCTTTTCCAGGGGATCTTCTCGACCCAGGGATCGAATCCAGGTCTCCTGCATTGCAGGCAGATTCTTTACTGTCTGAGGCACCAGGGAAGCCCCTGTTATCTCGGGGTACCCCCTTAACACGTCCCTACCTGTCAAACATCAGTTGGTTTCCTTCCAGCCAATCTGAGGGGGAAATGCCCATTCTTGCATTTTGGCCATCAATAACTCTTTGTTGTTGCTGTTTAGTCATTCAGTCATGTCCACCTCTTTGCAACCCCAGGGACTATAGCCTGCCAGGCTTCTCTGTCCATGGGATTTTCCAGGCAAGAACACTGGAGTGGGCTGCCATTTCCTCCTCCAGGGGATCTTCCCGACTCAGGAATTGAACCTGCGTCTCCTGCTTGGCAGGTGGATTCTTAACCACTAGTGCCACTGGGGAAGCCCTGGTGGCGCTAGTGGTAAGTAACTCTAGTTTCATTCATTAATAAGCACCTTCCACTTGCATTTTCACACTCCTCCCTCCCCCAGCACCCTGAAGAAGTTGACATTCCAATGACAGGAGGGACAGTAAGCAGGACACAGATAAGTGAATCAGACACCATCCTGATGGTCAGCAGACTTGCTCCAACCAGCAGACCCTCCTAGGGAGGGGCACCTCCATCATTTCCTGCCATTTGTATACTGGCAGCCCCAGTCACCATCCTGACTGAGCCTGCATCCTCCATGCCCTGAGACAGCCAAGGCCTAACTGAAGCCATCACTGCACAGGCCCAAGCCAGCTCTCCCAGCCTCCCTATCTCACAGACCAGCAGGACACGTGGCACTGTCCCTTTAGTTTCCCGAGTCACAGAGGTAGGGGCAACCAAGGCTAGAGCCCAGCCCCATGTCTTTAGGCTTCAGCTCCCAGCCGATTCTGCTCCATCAGCCTGGAAGAGGTTGAAGCTCAGGTCCTGGAGAAAAGCCCTAAGTAGCTCCAGGCCCTCTGGGTCCCTCTTTTGCTGCACCATTCTTGGGAGAAAGCCTGCCTTAGGAGGGAAGTAGGGGGCACAAGAGTTCGGGGCCTATGCTTTGCCCTAAGGGGAGTCCAACCTTAGGGCAAAGGACTTAGAATTCAGGACTCAGCCCGGGTCAGTCAGTGGTCACTAGAGTACTATGCTTCCCATGCCAGCTGCCTGAGTCTTACTGTATCTTTGTAACCCCTCCAATGATTTTTTTACCCAAAATTTTTCTTTAAATCCTTTCCTTCTTTTCTCCTTAGATTCATCCTTGTAAGATACACACACACACATACACACACATATATATAATAGCTACATTTTCTCAAATGCACCTAAATAAATACTTAACTATTAAATGAAATAACCTGATTTGCTTGCTGCCCCAAATCAACAAGTAGACCACTCACACTTCCTTTGGAACTCTGAAGTCACTCATTCACACGCACTGACTTTATCCTAGCTGCCTGCCCTTGCTGGCTCAGGTCTTCCCCTGGAAAATTCTGAAACAGTGGCAGCTGAGGTCTTTTCAACCCAGCACCTGGCCTCCCTCGGTCTGGCACCTTTACTGGCCAAGGATCACGTCATCCTTGTACTGGAGCCTGTCTTGATGACACTAATTCACAGGTTCCATATCTTTCACCAATTCCCACTCCCACTCTCCAGTCCCCATGTTTGATCCAGCCCCCTCAGCGGGGCTGGAGGACATCACATCCTGAGCCTTTGTCCCTCAGGGTCCTTCTCACCTATCTCCCTCCCCGTCCTGGCACACCCCACCAGCCCTGCTCCAGGCTGAGCCACCCAGCCTCTTGGGCCTGCTCTGAGCACTTCTTTCCTCCCCAGCCTCCCTGCCCTCCCACCATTCACTGTGAAGTGTGGGGGTGCTTCTCTGGACCTTAGTTTCTCTGTCGGTACAATGAAGGAGGAAAGACTGAGATAAAAGTTCTTAGGTGGGGCCTGTACCTGGCTTTCAGAGTCGATGAAATCACATGCACACTTGTCTGTTTTAACATTCTTACGTAAAACAAGTCCACACTATCTTCAGAGTCCCACATAAGGGCTCTGACCCTGTTTTAGTCAGCCCCAGGAGCACAGGCTCTCTGAAGGCCTTGGGGCTCTCATGCTCACACCCTGAATCCTTGGGATGTACACACTCCCCACACCACACCCACGACCCAGTGTACAATGGACCTCAATAAAGACCTAAAACACCCTCTCTTCTCCACGAAATCCATGCTTCGTGAACAACAGCCCCTGACAACAAAATAGAGAGAGAGAGAGAGAAACACACCAAGTGCTTGATGCCTTTTATTCAACTTGAGAACCAAAGCAAGTTAACAACTTTTATAACAAAAAAAGAGAAAAGTTCAAGAGTCACCCCAGGGATGACTGGGGCCTGGGGCCATGGCAAAGCTCTCATTCTAGTGGGGCTCCCCCAGGAATCCAGACTGAGAACTGGAGGACCAGGGCCAAGGACCAGAGGGAGGGAGGCTACAGGGCCAGGGAAGGGGAGAAGGGGGTAGCAGGGGCCAGCCAGTTCACCTCTCCAAAGGGACTGAGGGGGCTCCTGGGAGAGCCAAAGGATAGAATTCACAGATTCAGCTCAATACCCACATGTCCCTAAAACTGTCCCCCCAACAAACAGGGGGCCTCCAGAAATAGCAAGCGCCCTGTCCTGCGTGCACAAGCAGCAGCTGGGAAATCTAAGCCCTGTCCATCCAAGAGGATGTTGGGTGGGACGGCCTCTAAAATCTCTTCTATTCTTGAGAGTCTTGGAATTCTTCCTCAGGACAGAAGAGAAGGCTGGGGCCTGGGAAAGCACAAGAGCCATCCAGAGAGAGGCCTTAGTGGGTGAGTCAGGGCAGGATCAGCAGAGAGGCCCGCGGAGGCCACCACGACGGCCTCCTGACCGAAGTCACTCCATGTGCCCCTCTGCTTGTCGCTGCCCTTGCACTTTACACCATCACTCACACCAGTCCTCACAGGAACCCAGGGAGGATAAGGGTCTGACCTGAGAACAGAATGGGGAGTAGACAGAGCTAAGGAGGGAACAGCAAGGCAGGGGTAGACACTCTAGCTGGGAGAGCAAGCAGCAGCGCTCACAGCAACAGGCACCGTGCACTAAGCTCTTTAAACATGTGTTATCCTGTCCCCAGCCCCCACGATGAGGTGGTGCTGCCAGTGCCCATGGGCCCACGAGAGAACATGCACTCCCTCGTTCTGGACAAGGAGACTGAGGACAGCAGGGACCCGCAGCCTGTCAAGTTAACAAGCCATAGAAGCATGATTAGACTCTAAGCAACCCCTCCAGGGCCCACAAAACCAAAACAGTGTTGAGAAGTGTGTGAGAAGGGGCGGGACTCGGAGCCAGCATCAGTAACTGAACAAAACCCCCAGACGCCTTTCGCTGTTTAAATAACTAGAACAGCAGGAAATATGCCCGATTCCAGAAGGAATTCACCCTGCTCCCCTCCACCCTGACCTGCAGCTCAGGGCAGGAGTCTTTTCTTTTATCTTTACTTCAGGGAGGGCAGGCTCTCCCAGAAGGCTCACTGGAACACTGGGCGTGCACTGTGGGACCAGGTCAGATGGGATTCTGCCACACCTCAGGGCAAATTCCAAAAATGATTCTGCCTCTACCAGGGGCAGCCAGACACAGCAGGCCTCGGGGGCTTTCTTATTTGCGTGGCAGGTGCTTAGATGGCTGGTAGGGCAGTGTCTGTCATATTTGCATAGCATTTGGGCTCCACTTACATTTCACTCCACAGCAAACAAGCAATGCCAATCCCAAGCATGTCCCAGACTTCTACATACCTGCTGCTGTAAGGGACGGTGGCAAAGAAGTTAGTGAGGATAACCACATGACTGGAGACACATGATGTCTGTTTATTATCATTTTATTCTTCAGTTCAGTTCAGTTGCTCAGTTGTGTCCGACTCTTTGAGACCCCCATGGACTGCAGCATGCCAGGCTTCCCTGTCCTTCACTAACTCCCGGAGCTTACTCAAACTCCTGTCCATCAAGTCAGTAATGCTATCCAACCTTCTCATCCTCTGTCATCCCCTTTTCCTCCCACCTTCGATCCTTCACAGCATCAGAGTCTTTTCCAATGAGTCAGTTCTGCACATCAGGTGGCCAAAGTACTGGAGCTTCAGCATCAGTCCTTCCAATGAATATTCAGAACTGATTTCCTTTAGAATTGACTGGTTGGATCTCCTTGCAGTCCAAGGGACTCTCAAGAGTCTTCTCCAACACCACAGTTCAAAAGCATCAATTCTTTGGCGTTCAGCTTTCTTTATAGTCCAATTCTCACATCCGTACATGACTACTGGTAAAACCATAGTTTTGACTAGATGCACCTTTGTCAGCAAAGTAATGTCTCTGCTTTTTAATATGCTGTCTAGGTTGGTCATAGCTTTTCTTTTAAGGAACAAGCATCTTTTAATTGCGTGGCTGCAGTCACCATCTGCAGTGATATTGAGCCCAAGAAAATAAAGTCTGTCACTGTTTCTATTGTTTCCCCATCTATTTGCCATGAAGTGATGGGACCGGATGCCATGATCTTAGTTTCTTGAACATTGCATTTTAAACCAGCTTTTTCATTTTATTTTCATTTTAAAAGGATGCATCTTGCGCCCTTTTAAAACAGGGTAGGAGGCTCAGAAAAGTCAAGCAACTTGCCCAAGGTCACACAGACTGTTAAATGGCAGAATCCTCAGACCCAGCACTCAAGTAGATCTGACTCAAAAGCCCTACCTTGAGCTGTCTTCCATGCCAAGGCCCTGCTCCTGCCTTCAGGGGCCCTGCAGCTGGGGCAGCCCAATCTCAAGTCCCAACCCCCAGCAGTTTTTCCCAGCAACTGCCACCCACAATGCGATGTCCCTCACTGGGCTGACTCAACAGCCTCGACCTTCTGACAGCTTGCCGTCTGCTGGTTGATGTGGTCTGCCTGCTCACGGCTGTGTGCGCAGTGCAGACCATGGCTGTATGCTGAGCAGCTGAATCAGTGGATGGCCCTGCTGTGTTCTTGGCCCTTGCTACATCTCCTGCATTATATGTACAAAGACTGCACCCCTTCTTTGTCTGTCCCCCCCATAGCTCCTTGCACATAACAGATGCTCCATCACACTGGGTTAAAGAACATGGAAAATGTGGTAGGAAATCTCTGGATCCAAATCTCAGCTCTGCCACTAACACACTGCCTGACGTGTGGGTCACTAGCTCAGTCCCTCTGGGCTTCCACACTCAGGGCAGGTGTGGGGAGCCCCCAGTTTGGGAGGCTCTTGGAGGACAGGCCCTTCACCAGCTCCCAAGGAGCAGCCCTGCAGCTGGCCCTCGTTGCTACTAGAAGCAGGCCTGGTGCTGGATGTGGGTCATTCTTAACCAAATGCACTTCCTCTGGTTTGTGAGGACAAGGGAAGGGGCCAGAGCTCTGTCTCTACATTCTATGCCTACCCAGGGAGCAGCCCAGCACCCCGAGTTTTTCATTTATATGCTGCTCAAGTTCAACTCTGGTCTGCTGTGTAAGGCAGGTGACTTGAGTCTCCAGCTCCTGGCCACTGAATCAGGAACAGTGGTACCCTTTCCCTCACCTCCTACTTCATGGTGGCAGAGCTACTGGTACAGCATTCTCTAGGCAGCAGGCCCATCTGTTCATTCAACCTGCACATTCACTTCAAGAGGCAGGTACAGTAATTTCTCCCTTTTACAAATAAATAAAGAGGCAAACAGGAGTCAGTTACTTGCCTGAGGTCATGAGTAAAAGATAACTGAACAAACCACAAAATAGAATCTCTAGCTACATCCATGAGAAGTATTAACTTGCTGGCATCAAAGCAGTGAATTAAAAAAGTCCAGGGAAGGCCAGGGAAAAGACCTTCTATAAACCTTGATAAAGATTAATGAGATCTTAATAAAGATATATCATCCAACATAATGCTAAGTGAAAAAGTCACAAAGACAATACGATCTGATCTCTTTTTCAAGGAAAACTGTTCATGGGAAAAAAGAAGAAACATTCATGGTGGCCACGTCTGGATAGTGAAATTATGGGTGGTCTTTATTTCCTTTTGGAGGATGTACCTATGTCTTTAACTTTTTTCAAAAAATATTTAATTCTTTTGTAATTAAAATTTTAATAAATGTTTATTTTATACTTCAAAGGGATTTCCCTAGTGGTTCAGGGGCTAGGACTCTGCACTCCCAATGCAGGGGGGTCCAGGTTCAATCCCTGGCTGGGAGAACTAGATCCCACATGCTGCAACTAAAGATCCTGGCTGTTGCAACTAAGACCCAGTACAGCCAAATAAACATATATAAATAAAAATTTAAAAAGAAAAACAAAGCAGAAGTAACTCTTTTGTGAACCAGAGGAATTGTGAATGCATAAAATTACTGTCCAATTCTTTAATTAATTATATCTGCTTTAAAACTGGAAGTAAAAATGTGAAAAATGTATAAGTATAAACATTTGTGATTATTCAAATATTTATTGAATTAAAATAAAAAGCAAGATATGACCCCACAACAGAGACAGAGGACACCTTGGAGCCTGGAAGGAAGGCTCAAGCTCATGGGCAGAACTGGCCTGCAGACATCTATGCATCCCCGAGGCAGGGATCCCCCAGACAGGACCCCTGCTCCCACAAGGTGGCACCTGGCCCAGCACGTGACCACACAGGAGATCCCGCCTGGATCCAAACCCCCAGCCAACTCTCGGTACTTATCTTTTGAGGTCTGTCTCACAACAGTAACTGATAGCTTCCATGATAAGTATAATCATAATAATGATGCATTCAAGGCACAGGTCCACTCTGTCCTCTTCCCAGAGCACTGGAAGACAGTGGGGACAGTCTGTCCTGCTGCGCCTGTGCCTCTAGCTCCCAACACAGTGTTGGGATGGATGGTGGATGAAGTGAATGAGGGAATGGATGAATAAGTGAATGCTGATCTAAGAACAAGGTGGAGGCTGGATTTGTCCCAAAGGCAGGGTTACCTAGCCAGAGTCCACACCACAGTAGGACACGAATTGGCTGCGTATACAACCTTACCACCTTTGAGCTCACACGGCCACTACGTGGTAGACCTGTCCCCACAATCAGCTGGCTTTGCCCACAGACATTACCATGTGTGGGATGGGGGATAAGGGTATAAGGGAGATGGAAGGAGGAAAAGATTCCATCATCTAGGCTGTTGCTAGGAGAGATTAATCACCAATGGTCCAGTGGTTAAGACTCCACACTCCCAATGCAGGGGGTCCAGGTTCGATCCCTGGTCAGGGAACTTGATCCCACATGCCACAACTAATATAGATCCCACATGCCACAAAGAAGACTGAAGACCACCCCCAAGCCACATCTAAGACCCGGCATAGCCAAATAAATAAATACATATATTTTTCTAGAAAAAGACCAAAAGAATGTCCCAAGCTGCCCACCTGGTCTTTTTCTAAACTTCTGGGGCAAAAAGACTCCCTCCCAGGGCAGCGGAGTCTGTGGGAGTCCAAGGCCTCCACACTCACCTTTGTCACTCCAACTCTGTGATCAGCATTTCCCTCTGGCTGGGCCTTCCTTTCTCCTCCTGGCCTTGCCTCCTCCTCTAGTCCTGTGGTTTCTCCACTCTGTGACCCTGCCCTGAGCCCAGTTATTCCAATTCTAAGAATCTCCTTCTTATTAAGCAACCCAGTTAGCCGCACTGACCTCGACTCTCTGAAGCTCTCCGAGCAGCCGGGCGTTAAATCGCAGATCTAAGTGGAAATTGACTTTGCATCGAGGGTGCCTTAGGAAGCTGACACGACTAGATGGAGAGCCAGTGAGGAAGCCTTCATCTGTTAGGACAGCCTGCCAGAGCTCCTCTGAATTAGCAAAGGCCTCCATTCTGTAACTTAGAAAGGCCTTGTGCATTCTACTCATTTCAAAGAAATATTGTAGCTTAAGCAATGGGCTAAAATACAGATGTATTCACTCAACTCTCCCAAGTGGATCCCCTCAGGCAGGGCCTGCTCTGATTTATAACTAGCACATCACCTGCTCTGAAAAGATGCTCAAACTCCAGGTCTCCATGCAGCCTCCCCTGGGATCCTGGCTGCACAAGTAGCGGGTGTTTCTTGTGAAGACTGACGGACCCAGCTGCTCCAGGCTTTTGCCTGTGCTCCTCCCCACTACCTAGAACACCTTTCCCCTAAAGGTTGCTTCCTTTTTTATTTCTCAGGCCTCTGCAAAATGGCTTCCCTGATGGCTCAGCAAGTAAAGAATTCACTAGCAATGTAGGAGACACAGGAAATTCGAGTTCCATCCCTGGATCAAGAAGACCCCCTGGAGGAGGAAATGGCAACCCACTCCAGTATTCTTGCCTGGAGAATCCCATGGACTGAGGAGCCTGGCGGGCTACAGTCCAAAGGGTCACAATGAGTCCGTGTCTTATTTGTTCTTAAAGTTTATTACTAGCTGAAATCATGTTCCTTTTCTGATTCCCTATGTCAGTTCCCCACAGTCAGGACTGGGTCTATCACTATGTCGCCTTGTCCAACCACAGGAAATGGGCATTAAATACAGGTGGAGTGAGATGGAAACTCCCTACAGCCAAAATAACAATGAACCAAGCAGGGTGATCCAGGTCCAGGGGTCAGGAAGCCAGAAACTATCTCCATGGAAAGTCAGACAAGGCACTGGATCTTAGAACTTCAGTTGCAGTCAAGGAAGCTCTGGTCCCCTCCACTCACGGGTCATCAGATGAGCCCCGCCCCCACTCCTATCCCTATTTGGGGAAGGGGAAGGCAGGTTGAGTCATATTTTCTGGGATTACGGAAAAAGAACATTTCACAGGAAGTGATCTGCAGAGTCTACAAGGAGCAGGAAAAATCCCCAAATCCCCTCAGAGTGTGTGTCCTTGGGGTTCTAGGTCAAGCGGAATCCACATCAGGACCTAACTATGGCCAGACTCTGCAGCCCTTTCTATGACCAAGAACAACAGGAAACCAGGATGTAGGCTTCCCAAGGTCAGGGACCCTGCTTCTTTTTGCTAAATCCTCAGTCTGGACCAGTGTCAGCACATAATAAACACTTTATTAAGTATTTTTTAAATAACTTATTTTTTTATTTGATGCTTCCTACATAGTAAGCATTTTATATACAAAGTTCAGTGATTCTTCAAATCCATTCTGTATAGCCAGGACTCCTAACACCTCCTCAGAGAGATGAGGTAAGATGGCCAACCAGCAAGGGGAGGACAGGGCAAGGCCTTGAACCTAAGGTGTCAGACAAACAGTAATGATGACACCACCTACCAAGCCAGACAGGCAAGGCTCTACCATTGTGGTCTCAGTAATCCTTTCAACAGCCCTCTCTGCTCCACAGAGAAGGCAATCATGGCCCCAAATGAAGTCACCCAGTGTAGAGTCTACAGTTAACGCTGAGCAGAACTGGGATTCCAACCTAGATATCTCTCAGCTCTGAGCCACGGGCTCTTGGGGTTCAGCCACAGGCACTCCACTGAAACAGAGACACTGTAGTAGAAGTTAGAATAATTAACCGCCTGAATCATAATGCTCTCAGAGAAACTGCACATAACCAAGACTCTTACTGTAGTAAGACAACTCGGGACCCTCCCTATTCTGGGCCAGACCAGCCTCTCACTTGGGCCTCTGGCAGGTCTACTCTCTGGGCCTCACTTTCCCCACCTATTTGATCCCTATTTAACCAGATGACACGGCTCTCAAGTTTTAAGAATCTAAAATTTTTTTTCAGTCATCTGAAACTAAGTAAATATTCATGCAATTTTATGTTTTTACAGCTTTCTACAGCTTATAAACACTTTTTAGGTTGATTATCTAATCTATCCAACAGCCCTGCTCTTGAACTAACAGCCTCACTTTACAGAGTGGGAAAAAGTGAGTCAAAGAGCTTAAGTGACTAGTCAAGTCACACAGCAGGTAGGTGTCAGGACCAGAATCTAGATTCCAGCTCTAGTCCACAGGGCTTTCCCCTTCACCTGGGGTGCTAGAGAGGAGGGTGGTGCCCAAGAAGGTGCCAGGGTATTGTAAGGGAAAGCAAGCACATCTATATAAACCAGTAAGGATCAACAACACAATAGGCAGTCCACCGGAAAGGAAACACAAGTGACTCTTAACCATGAGAGAAAGCCTGCAAATTAAAACTTCCAAGAGACACCAGATTAACAAAGATCAAAAACATTTAATACCATGTTGTGTTACTGAACAAGCATTTCCTATTCATTTCTGTGGGAATGCAAAACTGATGTAATCTCATGAAGGGGAATGTGGTACCATTCATCAAAATTTTAAATGCATACACCTAGGACTTCCTTGGCAGTCCAGTGGTTAAGACTCTGAGCTTCCACTGCAGGGGGCCCTGGTTCGACCCCTGGTCAGAGAACTAAGATCCCACAGGCTGCAAGGTGTGGGCTGAAATATATAACAGTGTTAAAAATAATAATAATAAATGCATACACCCTTTAACTGGGCAATTCCATTTGGCAGTATTTATCCTAACATACCTACTCACACAAGTGTAAAATGACGCCCATACAAAAATATTCACTACAGACTAGTAGCAGCACTAAATTAGGAATAACCAAAGTCTCCAATTGAAATCTGGTTAAGCAAACTACAGTCAAGACAAAAAGTGAAGTAGATCTTTCTTTATACACTGATAAGAAATGATCTTTTAAGATATAATATTAAGTGGAAAAAAAGCAACCCGAGGCAATGATCTTAGCTTGCTACCATTTGTGCAAAAAATGGAGGCAGAAGTTTGACCATATATATGCTACACAGCTTTTCTCTGGAAGAACACTTTAGAAATTGGTAGCAGGGTTGCTGTGGGGACAGGAGCACAAGAATGGGAGAGAGGACTTCCCTTTGTAACTTTTACAATTTTTTTCAAGGAGGATCACATATTAAATTTTCAAAATAAATACGAAAGCAAGTCTATTGTCTCTTTCCCACTGAACAATGCTGTATGTCGAAACCAGTATGAAAATTAACTTGCTAGGTGGCTGGATCTCCCCAGGACCTGCTCCACGTGACCCCCACCCGATGTCTTCCCCTTGGGTCAGCTCCAACTGCAGCCTCAATCACAAGCTGGGTCAGCTAACACTTTACATGGTCTGGCTGAGTCAAGAATTCTAAATCAGGAAATCTGGGTTTAAATACCTTCTCTACCTGCATGGGTGCTTAACTTGCTCTGTACATACTAACAAATATATATAAAAAGATTTGATGTAATATGTGTGTGGGGGGGGGAATGTGTGTGTGGAATAAAAGCCAAATCTCTGGGGTGATTAAACTCTGGGAGATAATGGTGATGCGTCATATGAAACACTTGGAGGTGATCAGATACTGTCCAAACTTGATATGGTCTGAGTTAAAACAATAGCAGTCACTGTGGTGGGTGCAGGCTGGTGAAGTAATAACATTGCCTTACATCTGTTAATGATACAATGTGCAATTAGCTTTGAAATCCATGATACATGCATTCTCAAGGCAATGCAGGGGTGGATCCCATGTTATGAAGAAGGACAGAGGTCACATGGTGGGCAACATTTAAGCCAAGACTTCAGTCAAAGTTATCTGTTTCTCAAGGCCATGGGCAGAAATCAGTTCATAAAGGACTGGAAGGCGGAAGTGTGCCCAAGGAGGGAAGTTTGGTTGGTGGTGGAACAAGCCAAGAAATAAAAAAGGACTGCTTATGACTGGTTGTTCCTGGGTGTGGGATTCTTTGTTTCCTTTTGGCCTATTTGTACTCTCTTAAATTTCAATAATAAATTAACAGTTGATACTTTTACAACAAGAAAATACAATGTACATAAAAATAAAACAGAGTGACAAATTCAGTTATAAGGCATTTAAACACAATCAAGATGCTAAGAGTGGTTATTTCTTGAGGGCAAGAGATTACAAGATGGGGGTGGCCTCTCACTTTCTCTGACAAGTTAGCTCCTAACATTGGAAATTTTTTTTAATGTTTTTAAATTTTTATTAAAAACATTTTAATATTTTGAATATTAATTTAAAAACATATGTTTGTTGAAAAAAACAACAAAGATATTAAAAAAGAAAACTTAAGGCAATAAGTTATTTCTCCAAAACACTTGAGGATTAATGGCAAATTATGGAAAAAACCCCGATGCTGGGAAAGGTTGAGGACAAGAAAAGGGGGCGACAGAGGATGAGATGGTTGGATGGCATCACCAACTCAGTGGGTTTGACCAAACTCAGGGAGATAGTGAAGGACAAGGAAGCCTGGTGTGCTGTAGTCCACGGGGTCACAAAGAGGCAGACACAACTTATTAACTGAACAACAAAATGGAGCAATTAGACAAATGTCTGAGTTACAGTGATATCAGATTTTTGTTTCAAATTCCATTATTGTTAGCTTCCTTAATTACCCAACAAAACTGATTTTTAACTAACTTGTTCTGGAAGGCTCAGAGCAGAGCTTCCCCTGGATGCAGGCGGATGCTATCTCCCGGGCTGAAGCGGGGCCAGGCTGCCTGCGTGCACCTACCGGGCGCACGTGGACCTGCCCATCAGTCCTTCTGTCACCTAATCCTCCCAGCTGCAAGATCTGGCAGCTGGCGCAGGCCGGAGGGAGTTGGGTAGCTCTGGTGTTGAATTGCCTGTTGGCCACATGGTACGGTAAGTGCGGTCGCTCTTTTTCCACTTGCTGTGAGCTTTCTTTAAATAATTGCAGACCTAGTGGCTGAGCCAGCAGGAGCTGCGTGTGGAAGACTCCAGGGGCCAGGGCCCACGAGTGGCCATCCTGAGCCTCAGAGAGCACCCACAGCCAAGTCTGCAGTACCCTTGGGGTATCTCAGAGTTCACTAACACCTTCCCTCCTTTCTTAAAATATTTTTTTTAAAGTAAAACAGAGAGGAAAGCTGAAAGGCAGTTTTACAGATAAAAGAATGATTCCAGATAGATAACATAGCACTGTGGGGGGGAGGAGGAAGGAGGAAGAAATTAATTTTAGATATAATCTATCAATAGAGGATTCTGAATAATTTGCTCCTTTAAAAAATCTGGCCTGAAGTTCCTGATTTTCACCCCATCTTTCCACCCCCATGAGTGTCTTATCCAAGTGTTCCGTGATTCACTGGGGAGATTGGAAATCAGGGACTCTCTTGCCTGGAGTTCCTCCTCCACCTTCTTCTCTTTACAAACCCACACGTTTAAGGCACATGATCTCATGATAAACTTCTTCCAACTTGCAGTTCAAAGACAAGTTGGCACCCGTCACCAGCAAAGGAGCCACCGCCTGGGAAGCTGAGGGCCTGACACTGGCTTTGCCCCCTGGATGGAAGGAAATCACGTGCCCGTCCGAGATGTGACGGTCCCCCAGCTCCGTCTGCCTCCGGTATCCAAACTTCTCCCTCTATCCAGCACCTGGCAGTTTTGCACCAAACAAAATTTACAAAAGCAAGGCAGCCTCCACGACAGAAAAAGGATAAGTCATGGCATGGTAGAGATGGGAAAACTCAAGCCCAGAGAGGAGGCCAGTGGAGAGGGATGAGCAGGACCTGAATCCAGGCCTTCCTCCAGACCCTAAGAACTACGCTCTCACCATGGCACTCTTACCTCTCTCATCTCCAGGACAGCTACAGAATTCTCTAAACTCTTCCCTGACTCAAAGAAGAGTTGCTGGAAATTAAACTTTTCTGGGGGAGATGAAACTATTGCAAAATCACACTGTGGAAGGCTGTTGCAACTCCATAAAGACGGGATCATTGCCCCAAGGAGAATTCAAGATAATCTTGGGAACTCAATCTAGACAAGGCACAGACGTGAATGGCTGAGGGGCCCTTTCCAAAGCCATGCCTTCTTCACCAGGCAGAACTTGGGTACCACAAATGCCATATTCTTCTCAAATTGAGAAGGTAAGACATTGACCTTATTGGGTAAGACATTTCAATATCCCTGGGTCTCAGGTTCTTCATCTGTAAAATGAAAATGGAAATTGTCATGAGGTTGTAAAATACTACAAGAACTTCCCAGTAATATGCTAAAAGGGATAATAGTAGAAGTGAGATGAGTAATAGTAATAATAATTATGGCAATAATTATCACTATCATCATTAAATTTATTAACAGCTCCTTCTGTAAAGCTACTAGCCTTCTCCCTGTCCATCAAGTAGTCGTTGGCTGTGTGGGGCTGGCCCCACCATGATGGAGATTACCGCCTCATTGGGCAAAAGGACCTTGGTCAGGTCTGCAGGTGAGAAGCTGTGCCCCAGCCCTCTGCCTTCACTCTACACCTAGGGCTGCATAGACCACAGGGTGACAGCACTCATTCCATCCTGCCTGCGAGGCTGGCAGAAAATCTAGTCAACCCCCACTTCCAAGACCTCCCCACTCCATCAGAGCAGCCTCCTGCTAGTTCCTACAGGTGGAAATCTTGGTGCTCCTGCTTGTGATTCTTCTAGACACTTAGCTCATCCTGAATGTTCTTCCCCCTCACAGGAGTCATCCAGCCAGCTCAAAGCCTCCACCAATGAGGAAGGAGTCCATGTCCCCCTGCAGTCACTCACTGCTCATTCACCAGCCACAGGACATGCTGGGCCTTATGACAAGATGGTCTCTCTCTCTAGGACACCCTCCCCCACTGGTCAGCTAGCTCACTCTTCAGTCTTCTTTCTGCTACACGAGCTGCCTGGACACTCCCTCTGTAATGGCCACCCTCCACAGCCATCTGTGGATCTGTTTTTCCCAGGATGGGAAGCAGGGCTTGTTCAAACCTGCAATTGTAGCTTCCTATACAGGGAAAGGAAGAGGTATCAACTGATAATCAACGGTTCTGTAACTCATGGGGTCTACTGGTTTTTGCCATCCATCTGTCATCAAACCAACCAGTCACTAAATGCCACTGTTATGGAGAAGAACCACCTCCACGCACCGCACAAAGTTCTTCAGACACTATATCGTTGCAACCACTCATCGATACACTTACTATCATCCCATTTCACAGTTGAGGAAACTGAGGCTCGGACAGATTAAGTAATATGCCCTAAGCCACTCAGGTGCTAAATGACAGATTCTGGACTCAGGCCCCAATTCAGAGCTCCAGTCTTAACCACTGTTCTGGTCTGCCTTCCAATGACCCTCACAATCCAGACCCCAGGCTGAGTCCATTACTGGAACCAGCTGACACCTCTCCTCCTCTGGTTGTCCCACAACTGGATCCTTGAAAATTTACTGTGAGGTCACCTGAGCAAATAAGAGGTGCAGGTTTGATCCCCAGGTCGGGAAGATCTCCTGGAAGAGGGCATGGCAACCCACTCCAGTGTTCTTGCCTGGATTATCCCTTGGACAGAGGGGCCTGGCAGGCTACAGTCCATGCGGTTGCAAAGAGTTGGACATGACTGAAGCGACTTGGCATGCATGAACTTGAGCAAAAGAGGACTTCTCATTCTGGGGTAGATTCTACATTTCCCTCCTCCCTCTCATGCTTTTGACCTCATTCTCTAGCCCAGGGGTCCCCAACCTCCAAGATCTAATGCCTGATGATCTGAGGTGGAACCAATGTATAATAATAGAAATAAAGTACACAATAAACGTTATGTGCTTGAATCATCCTGAGACCATTATCCCCCTTCCCACTGGTCCATGGAAAAAACTGTCTTTCATGAAACCAGTCCCTGGTGCCAAAAAGTTTGGGGACCACTGCTCTCGCCCACTCTGCTCTCCCCACATTTCAATCTACTAAACCGGGCCCACTTTGTCTCTAGGGAAACAAGCTTCTAGGACGGTGGTGCTAGTGCTAAAGAACCCACCTGCCAATGCAGGAGATGTAAGAGAGGCAGGTTCCATCCCTGGGTTGGGAAGATCCCTTGGAGGAGGGCATGGCAACCCAGTCCAGTATTCTTGCCTGGAGAATCTCATGCACAGAGGAGCCTGGCAGGCTACAGTCCACAGGGCCACAGAGAGACACAACTAAAGCAACTCAGCACACATGCACAAGATACCATCATTGTCCTCTAGGCTCACCTGCTGCACTGCCTAGTCTGAGACCACCTCCAGAGGTGGGAGACAGCCACATTCCTGCAGGGGGCTGGTCTACACAGTGCATGCCAGGCAGCCACTCCCTTGGCCACCAGGGCAAAGGGCAAGTGCTGGAGGCCTGGGTGCTGCTGGACAGATGCCCATGGTGACACCCACAAGAGAGGGTGGTGCTGTTGCCCAACCCAAGGAAGAAAGTGGCATGAGGTTACTGGGGCACTGGGGCATGACTCCTTGGGGGCAGGGTGCTATTGGGACCCCAGGTGCCTGTGTGTGGCTTGAGCAGCAGAGGAGCTAGTCCCCCAGCCTACACTCACCCTCTGAGCCTCAGGCCCCTCATCTGAAGTTTGGGGCTCTATGTCCTGGGGTTGTTGGGAGAGTTAAGTGAACTCAGCACCATAGCCAATACAGATTAAAGGCTCAACCCAATTCATTCATTCAAGAAACATTCAATGAACGCCAACCATGCATCAGGCCCTAGGCTAGCTTCTGGGGGTACAGTGGGAACCAGATAGGCAATATCCAGTCATGATGGGGCAATAGGCACTCAATGGGGTGAAAAGTAATAAACAAGAAAGCATCTGGGGTGGCTAAATACCTTAAAGAAAAGAGAACATGGTACTGCAACAGAAAGTGGACAGAACAGGAAGATCAGGGAAGGCTTCTCTAAGGAGGTGATGTCTCAGCAAATCTGGAGGAGGTGAGGGGGCCTGGGGAGAGCATTCCTGACAGAGGCAACAGCATGTGCAAAGGCCTCACTACACTAGCTGGAAGATTACTCCTGTTATCACTGGAGCCAAACCCTGTCTTCTCCATAGAAGCAGCACATAGAGCTGGGAGGACAACCAAGTGGGCATCAGGAGAAGTGGCTTCCAGCTCTACACCATCAGAGGGCCTGGGAGGACAACCTGCACCAGCCTGTAAATGGGTCTTTAAGGGTCTGTAAGCAGCCTAGGTTCCCTCGAGCTCCCTTCTTTCTCCCTCTTCCAACCCACGCCCTTTGCAGTCCTCACAATCCGCACCTCCTGAGTTGCCCAAGAAATGTATGTGTGTGTGGTGGAGGCTCTAGCGGGACAGACAGAGGGATAAAGACAAAGATCTGATTCACTGCAGGATCATTATCAAATCACCCTCTTCGGCTGCACTTGCCCCTCTGTAAAACGGGAAAGCTGTTCAGGTAGTGCTAGTAGGAAAAGAACCTGTTTGCCAGTGCAGGAGACATAAGAGATGTGGGTTCGATCCCTGAGTTGGGAAGATCCCTGGAGGAGAATGGCAACCCACTCCAGTATTCTTGCCTGGAGAATTTCCAAGGACAGAGGAGCCTAGCGGGCTACAGTTCTTAGGGTCGAAGAGAGTGGGACACAACTGAAGTGAATTAGCATGCACATACACTCTCCTCTTGCTATAACATGAGATTAATGTGAAGGTCAAGCAGAAATGCCAGATAAGGGAGCCACCCTGCTTTACACAGGCATCATAAAGGGGCCTTCTATCTGCTTCTGGGTCATTTGTATCCTGTGCTCTGGACTAAGACTGGAAGGACAGAGAAGGGAGGAGACAACAGAGTTCATTCCAGACACTCTACAAATAGTATCTGATTGTTTAGGACCAAAGCAGGGTGTCTATGACAGGGAGCTTTCGAAAAACACAGACACTTAAGGGGTTGCTCTCAAAGATCCTCATTCAATAAGTCTGGAATGGCCTCAGACGTATAATTATTATTTTTTTTTAAACTACACTGATGATTCTGATATGCAGTCATGGCTGAGAACTACTGATTAGTTCTACCAACTCTGGCAGGTAGGAGCTATTATTATTCCCATTTGGGAGCTGGCAAACGATAGCACAGAGTGGCTAACTCCTTGGGTCACACAGCTAATAGCCATAAAGCTAAGATTTAAAACAGACGGTCAGCTTTCACTTATCACAGGGCTACACAGTTTCTTGAAGCCAATCAGCATGTGCCATAGGCCCTTTCTACTACTCCATGCAGCCTTGGAAATCCAAAAGACAACCTCTCACGTGACAAGATTGCATCAACTTTCAAAGAAACTTTTACAGCTAGACCAACTCCTTCTTCATCAGCCATTATCAAGAAATAATGTGTGCTCACAATAAGCTTCATGTATAGACAACTTTGAAATTTTTCCTCCTCTTGAGAGACCTGTTTTAGACAGTGACACCAAAATACATTTCACTTTCTTGCTTCCTTGAACAGAGGCCATGGATCAGAATATCTTTCCTCGGGGATGATACACTGTCTCTACGATGCATTAGCTTTGTACTTTTGCACAGTAATGTATTCAGAATAAGGGGGCTGCTTGCTCAGGCCCCAGGAGCCTTCAGTGCTGAATCCACGTGTTTCTGCCTCTGGTGGAACCGTACCCCGCACCCCACGTTTGCATGGACACACTAACAGAACTGACTTGCTGCTTCTAATGTCCTGAGGCTTGGACAGGACTGCCACGCTTGTGAGAGCTGTGTGTAAACAAGAAGTGAATTGGCCCTAGGCGGGAAGGGTGAAGGGTGATCTTCTACGGAACAGAGTGAGTCTCCAGGCGATTCTGAGCAAGGAATGATTGATCTGGCTTGGAGCTAATCCTCTTGGGCTGGAGAGTACAGTCCTGGGTTCCTGAATGATCCCTTTACCTCTCTGAATTCCCTCTCTACTTTCTTCCTCCAGAGTGGAGGCCGGACCCAATGGAATAAGCAGTTGGGCAATGGACATGAGGCCCGGTGCAAGGTGTTGGTTTTGGTCTCCCTGGAAGATATAACATTTGACCAAATCCCTCCCTGTAGATTCTGGAAGCTCTGAGCCCCTCCCCAGCCGGGCCAGAGCAACAGACTGGATTCCTAATGTGTTTTAACATTCCACAAAGACCTGCCCGCTAGAGGTGTGTTCTGATAGGGGGTTCTGGAGGCTCCAAAAGATGTTTGTCCTTTGATTCCTTTGTGTGCAAGGCTTACCTTCGAGACAAGGGCAGTGGGTTCCTTGTGGGGACTAGCACAATCCTCCTACACCCCCCCACACACATCCTAGCTCCACACACAGAGAAGGGGCTTCTGTGGCCAGGCAAATGACTGGTGACTTTCCTGAAAGATCAAATGGCATGTGTTCATTCATTTAGTAATTCAACAAATATTTATTGGGGGCCTACAGCCCCCAGCCGCTGTCAAGGCATTGGGAGATCTGATGTTGAACCAGCTTGACAAGATCCCTCTCCTTAGGGAGCTCTGGTCCTGACTGGTTAGAGAAGAAAGAATAAAGAATAAACACATAAAAGTTATCATAGGCTGGGACCAGAGTTCTGCATTTAATAAGGCTCCAGGGAAGGTCCAGAATAAATAGAGGTCTACTCCCCATACAAATCTTCCCACAAGGCAAATTCTCCCTGTGCCCCACCCCACCCCCATCTCTGCTATAGGGATGCCACTCTGAGCCCCCTGCACTCTCTCTTCTCTTCCACTTTTTCTCTCACTTCCAGTGAGCATCCCCCAGCTGAGGCCAAGTTTAGATGCCTCCATCCTGCTGTCCATCACCCCCATTCCAGTCCTTGTTATATGCTCAGCCAGACTGATCACACTGCAGTGGGTAAGACCATGTGCTCTGAAGCCAGGCAGACCTAGGCTCAAATCCCAGCCTTTGCATTGTCTGTCTGGGTGAATGGGAGCAAGCCACTGAACATCTGGTAGCTTTAGTTTTCTGGTTTGTCATAGCACCGACCTCTCCAAGTAGCTGAGAATCCTTTACCTGACAATGTACCTGAAGGTCCTAGCTTAGTACCTGGCACGTATTATGTGGTCATGAAATGTTAGCTACTTTCTATGCTTACTGTTATTAATAACAATACTAACAAAAACCTTTGCTGACGCCTCACCAGGACATTCAAAACCCTCATAGCCAGTTTCCCCATATGCTTTGTTTTGGAGTGGCTAAAGGGCAGATATAAACTAATCAGGGTGACAGAATACAAAATGAAGATAGGAGATGCAAATTCTGTCATAGACTATAGGATCACAGAGCAAAAGGGGAGCAATTCTCAGAGGGGGATTTAGGGGAGGCAGCCCTTGAGGCCTTGAAGGATGCTACTGGAGTTGGGGAGGGGCAACAGATACCCATGATAGGGGTCCTAGGGGTTGCCAGGTGTAGGAAAGAAACTGCAAAATAATATTAGCACCATAAACTGGAAGTCAGCCTCAGTTTACCCCAGTTTACCCAATTGCAAAGTTGGGTAAACCCCACTTCATGGGGTTCCTCTGAAATTAAATGCTGTTCTTGAAAGGGTTAGCAGTTTTTAACTGTTCTCATTATCATCACTGTTGAAGGATATGGTTGAAGAGGAGGGCAGTCTAGGAACACCAGGATTCATGTTAAAAATAATATATTGTTCTGCTCTTGTGGCAGTGGGTACAGCGTTGCACGGTCAACAGTACTGGAATAACAGATGGACAGATAGATGGATAAATGGGTAAGCATTTGAGGTCTTGGATGCTGTACTAAGGAACTTGCTTCTGCAGGTCACTGAGGATGAGCCTGCAGATGTTTCGAACAGGGGTTGCTGGGGTCTGGGGTCACTAGCAGCATGGAGGCTGGGTCATCCTCAGTCCCAAAGAACCAGGGCAGGGCCCTCCCCAATGTCCTGGGTACCACACTTCTCTGAGAAGAGCCTGAGAACAGAAATAAGGTTCAAGCAGCCACGTTGCCAAGGCTGTTTGCCATGGCAACATCAGGGAGCCACTCGTGGGCCGGCTGCTGCAACTGCTCAGGGCCTGGTTTCTAACGTCTCCTCGCTCTCCCTCTGCTAAATGACTCTGTTCTGCCAGGCAAGCACAAGGAAAAAACACGGCAGCAGAGCTGCCGGGGAGCATCCATCTCAGCCAAGCAGGGCTCGCCCAGCTGAGTTCCCAGACAGTGGGTCCCAGACAGTTGAGTCCCTGCTATGCAGAGCCACCTCTGGCCAAGCAGACAGCAGCCAGGCTGGGCGATATGAAGGCATTCCCTAGTCTGCTGCCTGTCTGCTTCTTCACCTCAAGGTAAGGGCATTGAGCAAGATGGTCTCTAAGGCACTCCCAAGCCCCTGAAAGCTCAAGTTTACCTTGGTGTATTTACATAATTACCACTGTCATCTTCACAGTGGCTTACTATATGTCAGGTGGGTGCTTACTATATGTAAGGCAATGTGGCAGGCATATTTCTCTCCTGCAGTTATCTTAAGAACATACTATAATTATCCCCCAATTTTGCATGAGGTAACTGGGGTCAGAGAGGTTAAGACACTTGGTGAAGGTCACATAGCTAGTAAATGGTAGAACACAAATTTAAACCCTTGGCAGTTAAACTCCAAAGCCCAGAGCTCTTAATCATGGATATTTCTTCTCCTCTTTTTAAGTAGCATCTAACTGGATTTGCTTTTCAAAAAGTCAGCATGGGAACACTTGGCTAACGCTGGAGGGGATTCTTCTCCAGTCCCCCCAGAAAGACATAGTGAAGGAAATCATAATATTAGGAACCTCAGGGCTAAGACAGGATCAAGGACCAAGAGTTCAGTGGGAAGATAAATAGCAAGGTCTGAATTATATTTGTCTGTTTTTTAACAATGGTTCCTATATACTGAGCATTTCTAAACACTTTACAGGCATCATCTCAAACAGCCTTTTGTAAAATCCCTTGAAAAAGTGAAAGTGTTAGTTGCTCAGTCCTGTCTGACTCTATAACCCCATGGACTTAGCCTGTCAGGCTCCTCTGTCCATGGGATTTTCCAAGCAAAGAATACTGGAGTGGGTAGCCATTTCCTTCTTTAGGGGATCTTCCCGACACAGCGACCAAACCTAGTCTCCTGCATTGCAGGCAGATTCTTTACCATCTGAGCCACCAGTGAAGCCTGAGTGAAAGTGTTAGTCACTCAGTCGTGTGCGCGACCCCATGGACTGCAGTCTGTCAGGCTCCTCTGTCCAAGGAATTCTTCAGGCAAGAATACAGGAGTGGGTTGCCATTCCCTTCTCCAGAAAACCCCTTAAGTACGTGCTACTCTCAGTTCTATATTTCTTAGATAAAAGTGCTGAGGCACACACACACAGAAACTCTTGTGCCAAAGGCCACAGGGCTCACCCCGTGAGTACAATCCTAGGATTCAAAGCCCTCTCAGCCACTGAAACAAATAATTAGAGTAAACCTTTGTTTTCTTCCCTAAAAGACAGAGCAGTAATTACAGGCCTTTGGGGATAATTAATCAAAGACTTTGCCATGACTTGTAAAAGTCTCTCTGGTCTCCTACTCTAGACCTGGGGCCCCGGGTGGCAACTCAGGCTCTGCCTTAAAGGAAGGGCAGGGCAGGAGCCCTGGAGTCTTGCTGCCACCAGAGCCTAGCTAGCTATGTGCCTTCAGGCCAGCTTCCTCCTCTCAGCTCTGTCCACTCCCAACCCTGTCTCCCTTAAGGGATGGTCCTGAGCACCTAAAGAGAAAACCCAAGGTCAACTGCATGTTAAAAAAAAGCAGAAACATTACTTTGCCAACAAAGATCTGTATAGCCAAGGCTATGGTGTTTCCAGTAGTCATGTATGGATCTGAGAGTTGGACCATAAAGAGGGCTGAGTGCTGAAGAATTGATGCTTTTGCACTGCAGTGTTGGAGGAGACTCTTGAGAGTCCCGTGGACTACAAGGAGATCAAACCAGTCAACCCTAAAAGAAACCAATCCTTCATATTCATTGGAAGGACTGATGCTGGAGCTCCAATACTTTGGCCACCTGATGGCGAAGAGCCTACTCATTGGAAAAGACCCTGATGCTGGGAAAGATTGAACACAGGAGGAGAAGGGGACAACAGAGGATGAGATGATTGGATGGCATTACTGACTCAATGGACATGATTTGAGCAAGCTCCAAGAGTTGGTGATAGACAGGGAAGCCTGGCGTGCTGCAGTCCACGGGGTCGAGAAGAGTCAGACTCGACTGAGCCACTGAAAAACAGTCAACTGCAAGAGGAACCGGTGAACCCACTGGGGTTTCGGCACAGTGAGAGCTGGAAGAACGTGCAGTCTGTCCCAGGAGGTGGTGATCTGCACCCCAGGACTCCACAGTCACCACAAAGCCTGGCCACCTTGGGCAGCAGAGTCTCTCCTCCGACCATCACACCCTGTCCCTCCCCCAGAGCCAAGACCCACCCTCCCCTCAAGTTCTGATACCAGAAAAAAACTAGTCAGGGAGTAAGAGACCTGGGACTCCTCCAGCAAGGTGGCTTCTCCTTCTCTGGCCCAGGGTCCCTTCTTCTGAGAATGGTAGGGGCCGATTTGATGTGCTCCAAGGTCCCTCCCAAGCCGAGGAGAGTGAGCTGCTCAAGAACCCATGTTCAAATCCCAGGTTAGACACTCACTAGCTCCAAGACCCTGCGTGACTACTTTAACCCCTCCATGCTTCAAGTTCATCACTTACAAAATGGGGAAAACAGAAGCAATCTCACCGTTATTGGAAGAAACCATTGCGACAGTATTCAAAAGTCTCTTCACAGGTACACACTGAACAGCCACAGATGACATGTGGTCTGTGAGTGGACAAACAAGAGTGGCCGCTTGTCAAAAATGGCCAAAGCTGGGTGACAGTGGCATGGATATTCCCGATTCCCTTCCTGCCACTGGCTTTGGCTGTGCATGTTCGCTATTTTCCATCGTAAAATGTTTAAAATACAAAGTTCTTTGCAGAGAACCTGACACTTAGTCATATAAAACATTCTTCAGCTCAAAAATTTGCCTACTTAATGGGTAAACACAAAACCAGACCAGGATAAAAATATGTTTTCTTGCCCTTCCTAAGCTGTCATTCTAGTTATAGGGATAAAAGCACACAAGCATGGCTTTCTCTGGCAACCCAGTGGTTTATTTATTTATTTATTTATTTTTCTTTCAGATCAGAATCGCCTCGATAATCAATGGCGCGGGACAAGACCGGCCTCGTCCATCTGATCAATTCATCACTTCTGAGCGCCGGGCACCATAGGACCGGCTCCGGAACCTCCGGGGCCACGGCGTTGCCACCGCCCAAGGGGCCTCGCTGCACAGCGCCCCGAGGAAGGGCTTCGCAGGAGGGAAGCTTTTCATTTTGGGTCGGCCCGGCGGGGCTGGAGTCACAACCCGATCAAATAAGATCAACGTGTAGGCCGGGGGAGGGGGCGCAGGGGCAGGCACACGCACTCACACATTAACTCATCCATTCACACATTCACGCGTCCACTCACACACTCGGCCTACACGCGCCGCCCCCCACCCCCCACCCACACCACACACAACACCACACAGCAATTCACAGTAACCTAACTTCCAGCCCGCTCTCCCTCCGGTAACCCAGTGGTTTAGACTTCGCACTTCCATTGCAGGGGACATGAGCTCGATCCCTGGTCAGGGAACTAAGATCCTACATGCTGCACAGAAAATAAAACAAAGCACTAGCAGATAGTAAGTGGCACCCTCCATGTCAGCAGAAGAGTGTGCTTCACAGGCTTTCCAGAGTGGTCAAGTGTGAGCAGGGGCCTGAAATGCAGGTAGGCTATGACTATATTAAAATGCTGGGGATGGATGTCTGGAGAGGAACTTTCAGGTCATTCGAACAGATTTTTTAGTCTGCCTCGTCTGAGCAACATGTGCTCTGAAAAGGCTCATAGTCTAGCTCATTTATTCACCCAGTGAGGATTCTGAATGGCTACTGTGTTCCAGGCATTTGTCTATTCACTATGAGAAAAAAATGTTTAACAAAGTGAATGAAAATCCATGCCCTCATGGAGCTTAACAACAATCTGGAATGATTTCCTAAACACTTAAGGAGACATGTTGCAAGAGATGCACCTATCATTGGGTGCTTCTATGCCATGCATTCTGTTAGGTGCTTTAAATCCATTTGTCCTTTGATTTTCATTGACTCCGTAGTGAAACAGCTTTATCAGGGAAGTACTATTTATCGTTATCTGTACACCTGAGGAAATGGAAGTTCGAAGAAGTCACATGACCTACCAAAGGTTTCACTGCTGGTAAATCACAGAACCAGGACTCAAACCCAGGCAGGCTGACTTCAGAATCCTCTCTGCTACACATGGGATGGAGCAGTGGTACCTGCATGTGAGATGTCACCAAAATGATGGCGTGGGAGCTGAGTCTTGTGCAGGATGAATAATGGAAATAGTAGAAATTGCAGAAAATAGCTGCATGAGCCAACGCCTCCTGGAAGATTCATGACATAGCCTGGGGCAGGCCAGGATCCCAAAGAGAAAGCAGACAGCTTGGGATAAAGTCAGGGGCCTAACTCTTCAACCTCAAGTACCCAAAGGCCCTTGCCCATGAGGTTAAACTTTAGGTTTTCATTTAAAAGTACTTGGTGGCTCAGACAGTGAAGAATTCGCCTGCAATGCAGAAGACCGGGGTTCAATCCTTGAGTTGGGAAGATCCCCTGGAGGAGGGCATGGCAACCCACTCCAGTATTCTTGCCTGAAGAATCCCCATGGACAGAGGAGGCTGTCGGGCTACAGTCCATGGGGTCGCAAAGAGTCGGACACACCTGAGCGACTAAGCACAGCAGGGAGCCACGCATGATGTGTGAGCAACAGGGTGGCATCAGACACATGCTCTAGGAGGACTGATCTTCCACTGGGGCTGAGGACAATCAGGAGAGGATAAAGTCTGGTGTGATAGTAAATGCAGGAACCCAGCTGTGAATGGACAAGGACCCAGACCGGAAGTCAGGGAGAGTAACAGGAAAGTCAATCCAGTCCAATTGATTCCTCATCAGCTGAGTGTCCACAGGATGTAATTGAGGCATTCAACTATGTTGGAGAGGGAGAGACAGTAAACAACCCTGCTCATTCTCTTCTAAATGACTTTATTTGGGTTCCCTCCATCCTTATCACAAGAATTGTGCTTCCCTTTCTTACAGAGAAAAGATTGCACTGGCAGGAGTTAATTCTATGCTTCTATCCTTGATCTTGCCCTTCTAAAGTATTTCAGAGACAGAAGGATTCCAAGTTTTGTGTACAACAGATGCTCATTTTATGTACATTCTATTATTTAATTTCCAATCCTGAGAGTTAGGGCCTAGTATCCCCATTTCATAGATTGAGAAACAGAGGCTTAGAGAAGTATTTCTGCCTTCTCTCTTGACAATTTGCCTTCATTTGCTCAAGGTGCTGGAAGATGATGAATAGAAATAGAGTAGTCCCTGTCTTCATGGAACGTGGAATCAAGAGGTCTGGGGACTTTGCCCACTGATCCTGGCATTTTCACTTATTCCAAGGTAATGTAGGTAGACCATCTTCAGCAAGTCAATGAGTTTTCTGAAACTGTAAATGCCTCAGCTGTAAAATGGGACTAATGGCATCTATACTTTGTAGAATCCTTATGAGAATGATATGTAATAACGCAAACAGAAGGCTCAGCAGAGCACACAGCACATAGAGGATGCTCAATAAATGGCATTGATGACGATGATAATGCAGGAGGAGATAGCTATTAATACTGCAATGCTCATGTTAGGGACTCGCTTCCCAGCATAAGCCCCCATTTGCAAGGCTTCTTCTGACTCAAACCAGTATTCCTTCTATTGTTCCAGAGAGAGAAGGAAAAGGGTGACTCACATCCTGGCAATGATGAAGCTTCTGGCTAGCCTGCAGCAGCTGGGAAGAGGAGGGCCCCAGGGTGAAGGGGAAACATAAACCCCCAGGGGCCAGTTGCTGGGCCTTTCCTGGGTTCCACAAGCATCCTGAGCATTAGCACCAGACAGGGAGCCCCAGTGAAAGTGAACTCTGGGTCTCTAGTAAACAGAGCCAGCAAATGTGTCCCCTTCTACGCTCAGGTGAAAAAGTTAAGTCTCCTGGGTCTCACACAGATGAAGAGTGGGTAAAGGCACCCAGCAAAGGTTGCACTTCAACCTGCCCCATAGATGGCCAGAACTTTGACTTGGAAAAGAAGTTAGCCCTGGTTTCAGGGGCTGTGGAGGCAGCAGCATTCCAGACCAAGCAAGTCAACACCAGTCAAGCCATTTTTTCCAGTTCTCCATGTGGCAGGTGCTCCTTTGGGTGTTCAGATCCAGTTTTAGAACAACGAGGAAACAGGATACCAACTGAAAAATGGGCCAATTTCACTAACACAACATTTCACAGAAACAGACCATAAATGGCCCATAATCATTTGGGGGAAAGGTTCAGCAGCACAAGTCATCAAAGAAATGCACATTAAAACAATAAGATGACAAAATTTATTGATGAATAGACTGGTAAAAATGAAAAACAATTAAAATGCCAAGAGTTTTCTGGGTATGGGGAACTGGGCATTCCCATACAATGCTAGTGTGCAAATTAGCACAATCTTTCTAGAAGGCAATCCAGAAATGTGTTTACCAAACGCCTGCATAGTTCCTTTGACAGAGTAATTCATTTCTAGGAATTTAAATGAAGAAAAGAAGACATACGCAGAGATATTCATTTCAGCACGGCTTACAAGAGCAAAAAAAAATATATATATATATAAACTACTTAAATGACAAAGGATTGATTAAATACCTTTTGATTCAACCCTCAATATTACATAACCATTAAGATATTAAGATACTAGGTAGAATACTTGCTGATGTGGAAAGTATATTGTTTGGAGGACAAAAAAAAGCATGTTAGAACGGTGTGATTCCAAGTTAACAATTACCATACAAAGAATGATTCCATTTTTGTAAAAAAGATATAATCCATAGGAATCAATAGGAAAGAAAAAGTCAGAAAACACATAAAAATTAATGGTGGTTATGTTTGGGTAAGATTACATATTTTCATTTTTTTTCTTTATGCTTGCCAGTTTTTCCTAACAATTCTATTATTAAATATTTTTAAATGATAAGGGGTTGGACTTGATGATTTATAAAGATCCTGCCATGTCTGACAGTGTGCACATCTATGATTGATGTCCCAAGTGTCTTCAAACAACCCATATTTAGTGTGGGCTTACTATGTGGTCTCTGGAGCCTAAGTCACTGCCCACAGCTGCAGCCCTCTGCATTCCTCTTTCCCCATACCCAGCCCAGCTGTCCCCCCAACCAGCCTGAGAGCGTCCCATGTCTGTCATTTCTGTGCCTAGCCAAGAGCTAAGCAAAGGCGCTCAGCACGGTGACAGGTGACAGAGGGGCACAAAGACATGAAAGGCACCACTCTAGCTCCAGAATCTTACTGGGCCACAGGACTCACACACAAAATGCTTGGTTGTATAACACAGACTAAGACAACCAGAGGCTAGAGAAAGCAGGGCAAGCTGGGCTAGAGAGGCCTGCCAGAGGAGAGGGCCACGCAGGGATGGTGGGTGAGGACACTACATACAGGGGCCCGGAACAAAGAGGAGCCAACACAAAGTCCTTTGGGACACATGCCCCAAACCTTCCCAAGAAACTTTCACGACCCTTAAGCTGTTGAATTTCTGAACTTTGACCTGAATGGGTATAAGTTAAGTCTCCGCAACAGAAATCCTCCCTCTATCTAACTCTGGATTAGCTGCCAAAGACAAGTCTTTGGAATAAAGCGGATAAATTACCTTTCTACTCACTCTCCCCACCCCTTCCAAAGAGGGAGACGGTGGAGGGGAGGGCCAGGGAGGGTCTGGGGGGAGGAGAGGAAGTTACAGGAAGTTACAGACATCTCACATGCAAACAGTGCTCACCCCCAACCACGGGCCTTGGGCTTCTCTTGCAGGCACCACCAGCCCCATTTGACAGATGGGGGAAAGGAGGCTCGAGGGTTAAAATGGCTTGCTCCGGGGTCACCCAGCCAGAGAGTGGGGAAGGCGACTCCACTCAGGCCTTCTGACTCCAAGTCCAGTGCTATTTCGAGGTAACACACAGGACCTGGAGTCAGGAGCCCTGGGTGGCTCTGTCACCCACTGGCTGTGTGGTCCTGTACCAGCCGTCCAGCCCTCACAGCCTCGATCCCCAACTGTAAAATGAGGAGGCCCGCGAAGACCCGCCCAGGTCCTCTTCCTTCTGGCTCTCAGAGCCTTCTAGGGGCGGCGGCAAAGCTCCCCCTATCAATTACACTTTCCATGTTGGGACGGCAGAGATCACCCGAAGGGCCTCAGCCCATCACGTGGTTGCATAAAAAAAGCAAAACGTCCCAGATTAACTTCTACTGCACTGCTTCTGCTGATACACGACTACCCAAATTTCTAGTTTCCTCAGGTGAAATTTGCCTGCTGGGTAGGCACTCTGGACGGCTAAAAGGGCAAATGTGAGCAGAAGAACACAGAAGATGGTGTTGAAACCTGGGGTCGTGTCCAAAGTGGACGAGTTCTTCCTGTGGGTCTCTGAACTAGTATCTGGCTATTTCAGGCCTCCTACATCCGCGTCTTAGTAGAGGGGTTTGCAGACACCCCCGGACAAGCGAGAGGGCCGAGGGCAGAACTTTCGTAGCAGCAACTCGGCCCACCCTATATCCAGTCCCTCCGGCCCCACGCTGTCGGCTAGAGGGCTGGGGGCCAGGGGACTGTGGGCTCGGTGGTGGTGCCGAGGCTGGGATCGGCCTTCGGAACTGACAGGGGCCGGGGGCGAGTGCCGGCTCCCGGTGACTGCCGCTGGAGCTCCACTGCAGTTTCGTCAGAGGTAAAGGTACGCGCCCGGTGCGCGCGGCGTGTGCACACAAACACACACTACCGCGCGCAGACCATTCATCACACTTTTCCCCTGGCCTAGAGAAGCGCGATCATACGCCACTAGCCCCTGCGGCCCCTGCCCGGAACCCACCCAAACGATCCCGCCACCGACCACGAGGCCCCGCGGCTCCCTGACGCATGGACGTCCGCAGCGATCAGGGACCGGCCTTCTCCGCGTGGCGGGCTTCCTCTCGGCGACACCCCGCCACGCCGCGCGGTTCCAGCAGCCAGCGGGACTCACCACCCAGAGTCCCCCAGAGCTGAACGTCTCGGCTGCTGCGTCCCCTCCAAGTCGCATCTCACGGCAAGGAGTCAGCTAGCAAGCCTCTCCCCGCCCACCCGGTCCCATGACAGCTGCTGCCGCCCAAAGACAGGCAGATATAACAAGAAGCAAAGTTTCCCTCTCTCCCCTCCCACATCCCGCCCCCCTCCCCCTCCCTTCCAGTGTTATGCAAAACAAGCCGGCACCGGCGCTCAGACTCCAGGTACCAAACCAGCCCTAGCGAGCCGCGCCCGGTAGAGCCCAGCTGCCCCTCTCTGCCTCCGGCTTGCACCCGCATCCGGGGTCTCATTCGGGGCTCGGCTGCACCCTCAGCCTCCCCTCTACCCGCGCCGGGGTAGCCGTAGAAAAAACCCTAACTATGGGGCCAAACTTTATGCTTGCAACAGGCATGGGGTGGGGAAAACTGGGGAACGGGTAGGGGGCGCGCACTCCCTGTGCAGGCATTTTCCGAGCAGTTTATCCCAGCAGCAACCCCCCCGCCCGCGTTTCCAAGTAACCAGCTTCCTCGCCCCTCCCGGCCCAACGGAGCACCCTCTCCTGTCACGCGCGTGTCGCCAGTGGGTCTCCCAGGCGCAGCCTGATCCCGGTTCGCCGCTTCGCCTTCCCTTCCCCCAGCATCGCCGAGCGCGCAGCAGGGGCCGCGCGCAGTAGGGGGACCCAGGCGCCCCCAGACGGTCCTCCGGCCCCATCCTGCCAGGCTTTCGCCCCCGAGGGCTCCCCCGGGTAGCAAAACCAGGAAGGTGCTATCCCCGCCCGCATGTCCACGTGCCCTGCAGACCCCTATGCCTCCAGCGGGCAATTGGCAGGAAACTCCGCGCTGCGGGAGCTTTTGGAGAGCCTCGGGGGGGGCTAGCTGTAGAAGACCGCGTACCCGAGACCGGAGGATCAGGGGACTCCGGGGACCGGGACAGGCGCCTGCGCCGGGGCCACAAGTCCACGTGAAAGTACGGCAGCAAGTGCTGGGAGCCTGAGGGCGCGCCTTCTGCACCCAGACCCAGCATGAGGGTCCCCCACACCTGACGCGGCTCAACCTCTTCAAGGAAGCACGGAACCCACCCCCCCAGCTCAGCGGTCGGGGGTGTGGGGGTGGGCCGGACTCCAAGCAACCAAGGCTAGACCCTCCCCAGCGGCCGTAGCGACCGCAACGGTCCGGCAGGCGTGGTGGGAGACCTCCAGCTCCCTGTCCCCAGGAAGAAGTGCATCGCAGGGTGCATGGAAGGGGGGCTCTGCAATCTGGAACCCCCGATCCCCTCAATGTGCCCACCGCTGCCTCCCGGCCTCCGCGGCTGCGGCGGCAGCCCCCGCAGCTCAGCGGCCCTGGCTCCCCGCCCGTGGCCCCTGCTGATCTTACCTGCGTGTCCGCGAGATAGTTGAGGAAGAAGGAGGAGAGCTCCTCATCCAGCAGCGAGCCGCAGTCGTTCCCCGCCATCTTCCAGCCGCGGCTGCAGCGTGCGGCGGAGTCAGCGCCGAGCCGGCCGGGGGGAGGGAGGGAGCGAGCGAGCGAGGGAGGCGGGAGGAGGGAGGGCGGCCGGCGGGAGGAGGGAGGGCGGAGCTCAGGCCCCGGCTGCCGCAGGGCCGCTGGCTGCGGGGGCGGGGCCGCAGGCGCCCGCGCAAGCAGGGGGTCGCGCCCCCACTTCCCTGCGCAATGTGTGGCGCCGGGATCCTCGCCCGCGGCCCCCGGCCCAGGAGGAGAGCGCCCGCAGCCGGGTGACGGTACTCAGCCGGCAGCCCGATGCCTGCGCAGCAATGCAGGCAGCCCACTGCTCCTGCCTGCCTACCGAATCACGTTGCGTTAGCGCTGGGCGGGTCCTTACGAGACAACCTGCTTCGGCACAGCTGGGGAAACTGAGGCCTCAGAAGGCAGAGGACCTCGTTTGAGGCCACAATGTAGTTTAATACAGGAAGACAAAGCCCAGGTCTGACTGCCCTGGAGGCTTGAGTGTCTCGCTGGACTGCAGCCAGAGAGGGAGGGATACCATAGGTCAAAGGTGGAGAAATCAAGGAAGGCTCCTCGGAGGGGGAAACTTTTTTAAAAAATCTTTTCTTTGGAAGATGCGTTGACCCAAATTCTTAACCATCTCTCTCTGTCTTCCTTCACGCTGTATTTCGCCCCGGAAAACTTCAACGCCTTCTCTGACCATGGCCACAGTGCCTTGAAGTGGCCAGCTTCCTGCTGGCCCACTGGCCTCCCCGTTTCTTGGGTAAGCCATCCGACTACCGAGTACTGTTTCCTGCCCACGGGTATTCACGGAGTAAACCTGTATTCGTCACTGTATCCTTCCCTGCTGCTCCTCGGACTGTCAACTCACTCCCTCTCCTGCCACTTCCAACATTCCCAGCTGCTTTAGCTCTGCAGACCTTTAAAACAGGTAACAGTTGCCATTTTACCTTAGTCACAGGGAAGATTTGATCTTCAGACCTCTTCTACTAGACTTCAAAGACCCATGAAAGCAGGGCCTGAGTTTGTTTTTGCACAGACTGTCTCCAGTGCTAGGCACATAGTAGGTTCTTAGTAGTGTGTTAACTAAAAATCCCAGAGGATTTAGATCTCTCATTACCATCACCACACATTTCGTAGATAAGAAAACTGCCTAGGGTCAAGAGTGTGCATGGAGTGAGTGCCAGGGCCAGATCCAGAGCCCCCAGGCCTCCTGACACCAGCCTTGAACTTTCATCACCATGCCCTGCTGTTTGCCAGCCAGGAGATGAGGGCACCGCCTGGGTAAAGGCAGAAAGGCGGGAAGATTTCAACCTGTTTTATTGGGCCCTCCTGCTCTCCTCCCATCCCAAGCTAGCAAGGGCTGCCCCGCCCTGCCCACCCTCCCTGGTTCCCTCCCAGCCAGAGCAGGAAAGGAGCGCAGGGAGAGTCCCTAGACACCTGCTCAGACTTGAACACCGGAGCAGGAGCTTCCTTGTTCTCCAGTCTGAGGCTCCCAGAACCAGAGGGCGTGATTTCACTCTTTGGGCTTTAGTTCAGGGCACTTTTAAGGAACAATGGATCCCAAGAGAAAGCCTACATGGAGCTTCGGAGCGCTAGCCTGGGAGTCAGCAGTCCCAGGCTCTGGTCCAGCCCATCACATCTCACTCCAATATTGGGTCACGCAGGGAGTTAAGAGCATGGGCCCTCTAGTCAGAGTGCCTGGTTCTGAGCACCAGCAAGTTATTTATTCTCAGGCTTTGGTTTTCTCATCTACACAAATAGGGACCATAGAATTACTTAATAGGGGTATTATGATGATCCAGGAGCTAACATATGCGAAGTGTTTAGTACAGTACCTGACTTCATGGGGGAAGTGCTAACCTCTCTCTGGTCCTCTGTTTCCTCATCTGTAAAAATGGGGGTGAAATATATGTCCCCCGAAGCCCTGGCCAATGTTATTTTCCTCTCTTCCAGAGCTTATATGCTGCTGGCTATCTTGAACTCCAATAGGTCTGAATTTGAATCCTGGTGCTCACTAGCTTTGTGCTAGTTTACTTAACCTAAGCCTCAGTTTCCACCAGGTAGGGATCTTGAGAAAAGTGGACGGAACAATGCATGTAAAATTAATTACTTGGTTCTGTAGCCTGCAAAGAGGAAGTGCTGCTTCTCACACTCATCATCATCACTACCGTTACCAGTGTCATCACCTTCAGCACTAAAGACATGTGCTCTCCTGAGGCCATGCTTTTTTGCTGCTGCCTGTAGACATCAGAGCCAGAGCCTCCCAGGACGCTGTTTCCAAGAAGCATCCCTCCCAGATCCAGTCTCACCTCTGATTGGTGTTATGCCCCCTTATAGCCCAGAGGCCATTCTTGGAGGGTCCCCAAGGCTAGCCATCTCCAGCCTTGGCCTGGCAGAGCTGCAGTGCCAGATAGGGCCCCCCAGGGAAGCCCTCAACAGTGCCACCCAAAAGCTTTTGTCTTTAATTGCCCAGCTACAGGGCCTTTCTCACTAATCCCTGTGTCCTCAGAATAGGCTACTCATTGGCAAGAGACTCAGATGAGAAGGCACCTGACCTGAGATATCTAACTTCTTTTACAAAAACATCTTATCCCAAGGATTCCTTTATTAAAGGCCACTCAATGGATTCTCAATCTCTTCACATTCTCTGATCCATAAAAGCCCTCAAGAAACCTAATGGGCTATATAATCTTCTGCAATTACCGTCCCCTCTCTGAGGCTGTTTCCATACCTGTAGAAAACAAAAGAGTTGGGCTAAATAGACCTCTACTGAACCCTCTAGCCCAGATATTATGGGCATTTATAGGTACCAGCCCAAACTTAGTTTCTCTCTTCTGCGCATGTGCCAGACAACTGAGCTTATTATCATCTCAGATTGTCTTCAACAACCCTGAGTATTTGGTGCTGTGATATCCATTTTATGACTGAGGAAACAAATGCTTAAAAGGGGTTGAAATGATTAGTCCAAGACCAAGCAGTTAGAGACACAGCTGAGATCTGAAGCTAGATCTGTGCATGCTGTAAACCCCAGACCCTTGAAAGGGATTGAGGAAGACTTCACACCAGCACCCCCTCCCAGAACACTGGGATGGTGGCACATTTCCTATTTTATGACTTTCAAGTGAAGGTCAATAATCATGCCAAACTCGAACTTCATGTGGCTCGACTCCTATTTCCTCTGCCTTTTTTTTTATTGGCCTTGCCTCTCCCAAGATTAGTGAAAGTTTGCCTTGCTCATACCCTCGGTGAAGACCAGACTGCTACAGACTGAATGGAAATGCCTTTCCATTGGAATGGAAATTTTCCAATGGAAATGCAGCAAAGTGAATCTGTTTGACTTCAGTATTTAATCACTACCAACAAATGCTCAAAAGTAAAAACAATCAGTGTTTTCTCCCTTCTGATAATAGAAGAATCCTTTATTCAGATTTTACAGCCATGATTCTCAAACTCTGGAGTCATGACAGATACCTGGTCCCTGTCACCAGAGATTAAAATTCAATAGGTTGACAGTGGGCCCAGGAATCTGCATTTAATAGGCTCCCCTAAATGACTGCGCCGTAGGAAACTACCCATCAGTCAATAGACATCTGATGAGCACCCACTATGTGCCAGCTGGGATGATGTGAACCATGGATAAATCAGTGAACACAACAGCTGCCACCCTGCCCACATTCTATTCAGAACAATTGCTTAGTAAATTTTTGCTAGTGAATGGGGGAGAGGGCACGTGAGTCTTGATCATCACTGAAGTTTCCTGCCAGCCGCCCACAACTCGGTGATCCTCTCACCCAGGCCAGCGAGTCTGAAACACCTATTTCCCACCTATTTCTCCAGTCCCAGGAGGCAGGGATTCAAGCCAAGAGGAACTAAGAAGTCACCTGGTTTGTATTGTTAACTTAGAGAGCTGGCTCCATCTCCTATTGAATTGTAAAACTTGAGAACTGTGACGTGTATGTTACCCACCAGCTTCACTGAACACGTAGCAGAACGTGGCCAAAGCTGCACACCCCTTCGGGACTGAGCCAGGACTAGAAGCCAGGGCTCCAGGCTGGATGCATTGTGCTCAGCTGTCTTCACGGGACAGACTTCTCACGGCTGAGCCTGTGGAAGAAATCACCCAGCTGTGTCAGTTGAGGGTCTTAGAATTGGGGACTAGAGCTTTTCGGTGCTTGAAATTCTATCATGGGACTTCCCTGGTAGTCCAGTGGTTATGACTCCATGCTTCTATTGCAGGGGGCATAGGTTTGGGGAGGTTCCACATGCCACACAGTGGAGTCAGAATAAAAAAAAAGGAAGTCCATCATAAGCAAAGCATTTCTTTATGTTGCCCTCTTCTCCCTGTAGGGTCAACTTATAAACTCACCCATACATTTAGGGGATACTTAGCAGATCACTGTCTCTTTTACACACTACAAATGATGAAAAGGGTTCCCAAATCAGCAGGTGAGGGGCACTAAATAGCTATTAAGTCACCCATGACTGTTTCCCAGTTTTGCAAGTGCAGGTTTTCATTCACTCGCCTCTGCCTTGTTAATGACTGTACACAAAGCATGGGAATAATGAAGCAGGGTAGGAATAGAAACACCTGCTTTTTCCTCATCTGTCCACAGAGCAAAAAGATCCTAGACAGGTGTGACAGGTATAATGGTCCCTCATTATACCCATTTGATAGATGGAGAAACAAAGGTCCAGTGATGTGAATTATTCTGTTTTTTCACAGAGATGTAAATTCTACTAGGTTATTATATATATATATATATATATATATAATACATAATTAGATGTATAAAATACATATATGTGTGTATTACATATATAATATAATACAGCAACATTTAATACCTGAATTAAAGGGCAACATCTAAATTTAGTATCTCTAGCAAATAAGGCAAGCAGATGGTAAGAATGCCTGAGTACCTATTGTTTGTGAATATCTTTATGCTCTTATCACTTTGGGATCTTTTTAAGGATCGACCTGTCTGTCCTACCTGACCTAGAATTTTGTGTGGATCAAGTTCACTTACAAAGGACTTTGAACTTCACATTCACTATCCTAAATCATCAATAATGCTCCTTTGGAAACATATCCTGAGGATCTGATTCAAAAACTGGGACTGCTACAGCATAATGTTTGTGTAGATAGATAAATAGATAGATAGATTCAATAAATATTTTTAGAACCTTGCCAGATGCTAGGCACTGTGCTACAGGCCCACAAATGGTAAGCATAATATAATCTTTGCTCTTGTAACTCACAGCTCTGATCTCCACAATATGCAGGGGAGAGACTAGTCAACATGCAGTTTGCTAGAGTGTATGTAGTAAGTCCTTTTTTTAAAAAAGATTATTTATTTCTGAGTGCACCAGGTCTTGTTGCTGCACTCGGGCTTTCTCTAGTTGCAGTTCGAGCGGGGGCTACTCTCTGGTTGTGGTACTCGGGCTTCTCATTGCAGTGGCTTCTTTTGTTGCAGAGCACAGGCTCTAGGCACATGGGCTTCAGTAGTTGTGGCATGTGGACTCAGTAATTGCCATTTGTGGGCTCTAGAGCACAGGCTCAATAGTTATGGGGCATGGGCTTAGTTGACCGATGGCATGTGGAATATTCCTGGATCACGGATCGAACCCATGTCTTCTGCATTGGCAGGCGGATTCTTAACCACTGGACCACCAGGAAAGCCCTGTAATAAGTTCTTTCATGGAGGAAGCTGGGGGGCTGAAAGCTGAGGGGGGCTGGGAGAAAAGCCTGTGGGAGAGGTGGGATCCTGAGCCAAGACAATGAAAGTAGTAGGAGGGATCTGGAAGAGTGAATGGGCGGAGGCCACATTTTAGAGTGGGAATCACTAGGCTTTTGTCATAGATAAGAAATAATGGGCTGATTACAGGGAAGAGTCAGGACTTCCAGGTTCTGGCTTCAGTGGATGATGAGTCTTCGAGAAGAGGCAGCTCATAAGGGTTCTCCTGAGTATTTTCAGATGACTGTGGGACAAGAGGAGACATACAGGGGGAGCACACTGATACCAAGAAAAAAATTGGTAAGAACCTCAGCATCTAGTAAAGAGCAGTTCAATTCCACACCTAGTTACAGACAGTAGACAAAAGCTCACACATGTGTACAGAGAACTGTGTTCAACGGTGTTCATTGCAGTATTGTTAATCATGGTAAAAAAAAAAATACAGGTTACAGGAAAAAATGAACTGTGTGGTGAGATCACATAATGGAATATTAGACAATTGTGAAAATCAATAACAGCTGCATGAATCCACAAAGACAAATCACAAAAGCAATGAGTGAGATAAACAGGCAGCCTAAGGATATATGCAGTATTATACTATGCATGTAATGTTTTTAAATATGCAAAATAACACTCCATTGCATTGGCCAGTACATATATATGAAATAAAAGCATAAACATGGAACAGCAAAGGCACAGCTCATTTCAGGAAAGTGAGAGGAGAGGGGGGACCCAGGGCTGGCTTTATGGGTGAGCCACCTCACTCATGCAGTCACACTGGCCTTGCATGTGGTTAATTACTCTGCTGCTGCTGACTTGAAATTCATGATGATTTTAAATAAGGGTTCCTGCATTTCATTTTGCACCAGACCCTGTAAGTTATGTAGCTTCTCCTGGTGGAATTAGAGTACATTGTATGTAAGAGAGCTCCAGATGTACCTGTGATCTTGTTTATAATCTCAAAAATATTTTTAAAGTATCAGTATTTGTTAAATCTGTGTAGTGTATTATTCCTTGTACTTTTCTGTATATTCAAAATATTTGATAATTCAAAAACAATGAAAATACTCTGCAGAAGGTAGAAAGCTATATGGAAAATGTACAGGAAAATATATATAACATTAAGTGAAATAGGGTTATAAAAATGTTTATAAAGTGATTGTAGTTGTATGCATAAATGTACATGTAAAGTGTATATGTTAGAGTGACATAAGGATTGTGAACAAACAAAACATGATGAGGATGGCGGAAATAATTTTTTTTCATATTTTCATTTGTGTTTTGTTACAATTTTGTTTTTATAATAAATAAAATGTAACTTGCCATCTATGTTATTTAAGTAGCCTATTTGCATTGTAACAGAGACATTTCAGAGACTTAAGATCTCAACATAAAGGAGTAGCTATGATGGAACTGGTAGGAACCCTCCCTAAAATGAGCTTTGAACTGGATGTCAGTTTGGAGTCCAACTTGGGCACCGAACTCACGTTTGGATAAACCTCTTCTCCATGCTGAGACTCAGATTCCCTGTCTGCACAACAATGGGCTTGGACTGGGTGGGCCATCCAAAACGCGCCTTGGATGGGTGTCTCCCCCAAGGCCAGTGCCCTGACTGTGAGATGCTCTGATTCCCTCTCCCCTTTGCAGGGGAAATCATTCAGGCCACGTGTAGTTTGGCAGCAGAGACGGTTGGAGTCAGGATCCTGAGCGGAGAATCCAGGTCAGTAGGCCACCCTAGGAGCGTTTTATATCGGGTGGAAGCTCTTTGGCTCCTGGAGCAGCCAGAACTTCAGAGTCCCCGGGAAAGGGGCGTGGCCTCACAGGCAGCGGAAGGTATAGAGAACATAGTGTGGCATCCTGGGTGCCGCAGAGCATCCTGGGTACAGCATGATGGGCGCAGCCCTGTGCTCTTCAGCTTCCCTGAAGAATACTGGCAGACAACGCCAAAGACAAAATATCAGTTGAAAGGGAATATTCCACCTTCGTTCAGAGTTATTATTTATCATTGTAATTTTTTTTTTTTTTTACTTTCTGGCCTCGCCCTCTGACATGTGAGGATCTCAGTGCCCCAACCAGGGATCAAACCCACATCCCTTGCGTTGAAAGTGCGGAGTCTTAACCACAGACTACCAGGCAAGTCCTCCACTACAAATTATTTTAAATCACGTGATACAATTATTTTATCCTTGTGTAAAAAATGCAAACAAGAGACTTCCCTGGTGATCCAATAGCTAAGACTCCATACTCCCAGTGCAGGGTGCCCCAAGTTCAATCCCTGATCAGGGAACTAGATCACATATGCTGCAACTAAGAGTTCACATGCTGCAACCAAAGACCCAGGGCAGCCAAATAAATAAGTAAAATGAAGATTTTTAAAAAACAAAAAATGTAAACAATACAAAGAAAAGACAAGCTTCTATGATCACCTTCACCCAATATCACTTCTTCCCCATAGGTGCCCACTGTTACTGTTTCATGAATTGCCTTACAGAAAAGAAAAAAAGAGAGAGATTTTTCTTTGCTTTTTATACATAAAAAACCTAGAAACCCTCAAAGTTTCAATTGAGACTTTTAAACAAAAATGGAATCCTACTATAATTACTATTTTGTAATTTCCTTCTTAATATGTCTTAGAGGTCTTTCCATATCAGTACATACAGATCTACCTATTTCTTCAAACTGTTGTTCAGTTGCTAAGTCATGTCCAATTCTTTGCAACCCCATGAAGTGCAGCACTTCATGCCAGACTTCCCTGTCCTTCACCATCTCCTAGAGTTTGCTCAAACTCATGTCCATTGAGTTGGTGATGCCATCCAACCATCTCATCCTCTGTCACCTCCTCCTCCTCCTGCCCTCAATTTGTCCCACCATCAGGGTCTTTTCCAATGAGTCGGCCCTCTGCATCAGGTGGCCAAAGTATTGGAGCTTCAGCTTCAGCATCAGTCCTTCCAATGAATATTTAGAGTTGATTTCCTTTAGGATTGACTGATTTGATCTCCCTGCTGTCCCAGGGGCTCTTAAGAATCTCCAGCACCACAATTGGAAAACATCAATTCTTCAGCGATCAGCCTTCTTTATGGTCCAACTCTCACATCCATACATGACTACTGGAAACACCATAATTTTGACTATATGGATCTTTATCAGCAAAGTGATGTCTCTGCTTTTTCATACGCTATCTAGGTCTGTCATAGCTTTTCTTCTAAGGAGCAAGTGTCTTTTAATTCTTTCAAATTGCTGCATGGCTCTCCCCGGGGTGAATATGCCATGGATTTGATTTGTAACTGTTGGTGCATCATGTTTCTAGACTTAGGTTCTTCAGGTGGTTATATGGCCCTAGTTATATCACTAAAGACTATACAAAGCTGGAGATAGAAAATAATGACAATGGATGCATTCCTTTATTCATTCAATCAACAAAAGCCTGTGGAATGCTTCCTGTGAGTATAGACTTCATCTTTTAATACACAATCAAGCCAGACCTGCATGTATGAGTTTAGTGAATAATATCAATCATGTTGCTACATTGTTTGAAACTCATTCATCATTCCTTCATGAGCCATCTACTTTGTGCCAGGCCTTCTGCTAAGCTTTGTGGGACTATAGAGTATTAGTTGTGGCTGCTTTGGTTGCAATTAATAAAAAACCCTACTTAACCTGGCTTTAACAGATAATATATTGGCTTTCATTAATTAACACATTTAAAGGAGGAATGTCACCAAGAAGACATGGATGTTCATTTCTCAGCTCTGTTTTCCTCTGAAAGCTTCATTCTGGGACAGGTTCTGTCCTGGTGATGGCAAGGTGGTATGCTCCAGGCCTAAACCCAATCCTCTTAGCAAGTTCAGCAAAGGAGCTATGCCAGTTGCCTAGCAAAAGACTAGGATTCACTCTGATTATATCAATTTGGCTCAAATGCCTGTCACTGGGCCAATCCCTGCTCTGATTGGTCAGTACTGGGTTACATGCCCACCTCTGAATCTAGGAGTCAAGCTGTTTCATACAACACCCCTGCTATCTCTAAACCAAGGTTCTTAAAAAGAGACCATTAATTTGAATGGGAAATAATTATATCTCTTTCTGTTAATTTCTAACTGAAATTTAGCATTTCCTTCTATTATGAATGTAGCAAACATTTCACAGCAGTATTAAAAGTTCCTATAACTTTGGCACCAATAGAAATCACAGATATTTCATATTTCATCACAAAATGTCATTTATGTTCATCACTAATTCGAAATTTAGGGTAACTATCAGACCAATTAGATCTTGCTATTCATGTGTTAATAAAGAAATATATATATATTACTATATCAAAATTTCTTTTGTGGTAACTGTTTCAATATAATTGAGTTTTTAAAAATTGTTTGTAGTTGATATTAAGCATTTAAAAACATCAACATGAGGAGGGGGCCATAGCCCACGAAAAAGGTCTATACATAATATGGGAGAAATATGTAATATCTAGATATAATATGATTCCCTCCCCAAAAGGACATCAGGTGCCTTTGCCAGAGGTGCCTCTGCCCCACAGGGAACACTAACCTACACAGCTCAGGATCAGCTGATCCTCACGACTCTGCTGACTTTATTGTCCCCCAGAAGCCCGGAAGAGGTTCTCCATACCAGGAGCCAAGATTTCCTCTGTCAAAGGAGATGCAAAAATAGAAGGAACAAAATGAAACCTGGATCTCCTTTGTGAAGAGGAGGAGGAAACTTAGCAAGATGCTGAAGGAGAAGCTCATGAGATCACTTTGCTCTGCAGATGCCAACTTGTCTCAGCATAGAACCCAGCAATAGGCCTGCCCTTTGACCAGGATTCCCTGTTCCTGGGAGTTCACCTTAGAAATGAGTAGAAGGAAGAGAACAAGCTATCCAGGCAAAAATATTCACTAAGGTGGGCTGGGGCTAGGGAGGCTGGGTCTGGAGCCTGGAGTCAGGCAGGCCTGTGTTTGAAGCCTTGCTCTGTCACTATCAAAAGGGTAACCAACAGTGCCTCCCACACACATGAACATCCCTCTGACATCAGGGATGCGGTCTAGTTCTTCCCCTGGATTTCAGCCTAGCTTTCTGACTTGTCTTGACCAAGAGAACTCAGCAGAAAGGATGCTACGCCAGTACCCCCCTAGGTGTCAGGACAATGGGAGCTTCTGCTTTCACTCTCTGGGAAGCCAGTCACTACGTAAAGAAATGCTGCTAACATGTCAGATAGACCATGTAGAGAGACAGCGGCCCTGAAGGATGAGAGGCCACAGAAACAGAAACCAGCTGACTTGTAGCCATTTTAGCCTCCCCTGCTGCAACACCAGACATCTGAATAAACCCATCTTGGAGCCCCCAGCCCTAGTGAAGCTGCCTCAGTCAGTACTGTGTACAGCAGAGATGACTCAACTCCACCAAGCTCTGACCACACTGCAGAACCATGAACCATAAATAGTTCTCGTCCCTTGAGCTACCACATTTTCATTTTCTAAGTGAGTGAGTCTCCGTTTTGTAAGTTCATTTGTTTCACTTCATTTTAGATTCCACATATAAGGGATGTCATATGATATCTCCTCCTTCTCTGACTTATTTCACTCAGTATGACACTCTCTAGGTACATCCATGTTGATGCAGTGGCATTATTTTGTTTTGGGTTTTGTTTTGTAATGACTGAGTACTATTCCACTGTATATATGAGCACAACCTTTAAAAGAATGACATAGCCCGAGGTCACAACATAACTGATTAGAACCAAATAGGTCCAAGATGGTGGACAAGTCAACTTCCACTAGACTGTGAGCCTCAGTATACACTCATTTAACATACCAGCAAGCTGAATGACAAACCCACAGGTGCCATGACTGTTCCAAGGCCAACCATAAAGGTCAAAAAGTGAAAGGTGGCCCAATTCCTGGAAATCCCTGTCCCATCCCCAAAATAGCTGGAGTATTCCTTCTACTCATTAGCCTATGAAATTACCCACCTCTATAAAAACTGACAACTCCATACCCTGGGGCCACTCTCTCCTCCTGAGATGGCCCACACTCTGTCTGTGGAGTGTGTTTCTCTCTAAATAAACCCACTTCTTACCTATCACTTTATCTCTCACTGAATTCTTTCTGTGATGAGTCATCAAGAACCTGAGCTTCATTAAGTCCTGAGACCAAGTGTGTGATCTCAGTCCTGGCCCATAGGTTCAAGTCCCATCCTGGGTTTCGGCTGGGTCTGAGTCCCAGCCTGATTTACACAGTGTTAACAATATGCTATAATTTCCTGCAGGGGTTGAGTTTCTCTAAGTTATTGGAATGACTCTACTGGATAGAATAGCACAGAACCATTAGAAATCATAAGCACAAAGTTCATGAACTTTATTTATTATATAATTCAAAGTAAAGAGAGTCTTTCTGATTCTAATGAAGAAAAAACTTTCTGAATAAAAGTTGTAAGGCAATAGGAAAAATAAAAACTGGTAGTTTACTTGGGTGGTGGGTTTTATTTACAAGTGTACTTTAAGGATTTCTGTAGTGTTATTCTCAGCTTCTTAATAATAAATCGTTTTAATGCAATTTCCAAATGGGATTAAGCTTTGGAGAAAACATGGAGAAATGAAGACTATGTATTTGAGTTTTGATTTTAGTGAAAATGTTCTCTGCTCAAATTTTCTTTAATTTGATCTTGATAAAAAATAATTTTAATGCAATTATTAAATAAAAAACTGGTCATTGTGTAATTTATCCAGTGCTATTATAAGCCCAGCAGGGAACTAAGTGTTTGTGTTCCTTCATTAATAGTGAAATCCAGAGCTCCAGGGGACGGATTTCCATGCTTTGTTCTTTGATGCCTCCCAGCAACTCTATGATGTTGGTGGTGTTATTATCCCCATTTCATAGATGAGGAAACTGAGACTCAGAGAGGTTACGTTACTTGTCAAAGTCATTCAGCTTGGAAGTGGCAGGACTAAGATTTGAACTCAGGTCTCTTGAGACTGTCTTCTCATTATCATTCACTTCTTAGCCCACAGCAGTACAGACTGCTCCGATTAAACAGACTGACTCAGCAAGTCTGTAAGCACTGAGAAGCAGCATGCTTTTCTCATAAAATAACAGCATGGAGTCAGGAGACCTGGACTTGGATCCTGGGTCACTGTGTGGTCATTCCCTCTGTACCTTCATGGCCTCACAGGCTAAATGAGGGATTTGGATAAATACTTGGAAAATTCTGGAGAATAATCCAAACCATTACTTTACTAGCATGTGAGATGAGTGCAATTGTGCAGTAGTTTGAGCATTCTTTGGCATTGCCTTTCTTTGGGATTGGAATGAAAACTGACCTTTTCCAGCCCTGTGGCCACTGCTGAGTTTTCCAAATTTGCTGGCATACTGAGTGCAGCACTTTCACAGCATCATCTTTTAGGATTTGAAAGAGCTCAACTGGAATTCCATCACCTCCACTAGCTTTGTTCGTAGTGATGCTTCCTAAGGCCCACTTGACTTCACATTCCAGGATGTCAGGCTCTAGGTGAGTGATCACACCATTGTGATTATCTGAGTCATGAAGATCTTTTTTGTACAGTTATTCTGTATATTCTTGCCACCTCTTCTTAATATCTTCTTCTGTTAGGTCCCTACCATTTCTGTCCTTTATTGAGCCCATCTTTGCATGAAGTGTTCCCTTGGTATCTCTAATTATCTTGAAGAGATCTCTAGTCTTTCCCATTCTATTGTTTTCCTCTATTTCTTTGCACTGATCACTGAGGGAGGCTTTCCTTTCTCTCCTTGCTATTCTTTGGAACTCTGCATTCAAATGGGTATATCTTTCCTTTTCTCCTTTGTTTTTTGCTTCCCTTCTTTTCACAGCTATTTGTAAGGTCTCCTCAGACAGCCATTTTCCTTTTTTGCATTTCTCTTTCTTGGGGATGGTCTTGATTCCTGTCTCCTGTACAATGTCACGAACCTCCATCCATAGTTCATCAGGCACTCTGTCTGTCAGATCTAGTCCCTTAAATCTATTTCTCACTTCCACTGTATAGTCATAAGGGATTTGATATAGTCATAAGACATTTGATAATGTCTTGAACCTTAACTTTAACTGATTAGAGTATGTTAGTCTTAAAATTGTGGTACAAATATCCCAATTGTACTATAATACTATTGTAAGCAGTATTTGGACTTAAAGTTCCAAGATTTGGGTTCAAAGATTGGCTGTGCTTTTGAGTGACTTTGGGTCAGTTTTCTAGCTCTCTGACTTTCAGTTTCAAGGGCAATAGCAATCCTAACCTCACTTGTTGATTGTATGGACCTGGTGTGGACCCAACCCAAGTGGAAGAACTGAATAGTCAATAAATAAATATAATATGTATGTGTATATATAGATCTTGAATGAAAGACACTTTAATGAAACATCACAGTAAAAGTACATAATATATACAATTAGTATAAATCTGTTTTGATGTTTTATAATCACTTAGGAATTCTTTGATACAATTTGAATATATGTATACTACATATGTGATACAGATGATATATAATATTCAAAAATATATTTTAATATGATAAATGAATGGTAACATGCCTACATCTCTGTGATGATAGAATTACAGGGGAAGCTCCCCCCAGCTCCTTGCCCTACCCCCACTCAAGTCTTCCACCCAACATCACACCTGGCCGGAGAGTGGTCTTCCCTGTATCCTGGGCTTACCATGATTAATGCACTAACACCTTGAGTGAAAACATTTTCTCCTTTAAGTATCCATTTCCCCCTACAAGACTATGAACAAATCAAGGCCAGGAATTGAGTCTTATTCTTAGATACAGCAGCTCTCACTGTAAATGATACAGAGTAAGTAAATAAATATTTGTTAAGCTGAATTGAACCTGTAGAGCTTGGAGATTCCTAAAAGCAGAAAGTATTGTTTTAAAATTAGATCTATTTTGTGTGAATAGCAAATAGGCACATGGAAAGATGCTCCATATCATTACCAGTCACAAGGGAAACATAAATGACCATCACAATGCTATACACTATCCCTTCCCTGTGATGACTGAAATTTTAAAATCTTGCCATACTCAGCATTTGTCACAATGTAGAGCAACTGAAACTCTCATACAATATTGACAGGAATGAAAAATAATTCAAAGACAAAATGACACCACTTTGGAAAATAGTTCACCAGTTCTTTAAAAAGTTAAACATATACCTTCCAAATGACCGAGAAATCTCACTCTACGTATTTATACAAAAGAAAATTTTTTGAAAAGTTTACACAAAGATGCATAGGTGAATCATCATAGTAGGTGAACAACAGTCAAAAACTAGAAAAACTCCAAATGGCAGACTGACTAAACAAATTGAATGAATAGACAGATCATGGTAATAGCTATTCAATGAATACTGTTCAGCAATAAAAAAGAACAAACTCCTGACATATGCAACAACAGAGAAGAATCTCAAGTTCATTATGTTAGGTAAAATATGCCAGACTCAAAAGATTGAATAGTGCATCATTCCATTTAAATGAAATTCTAGAAAAGGCACAATTTTAGTAAGAGGAAGTAGAGTGCAGAGGTTGGGAGAAATGATAGATTACAGAGCAAAGTTTGGGGCCTTGTGGTGGTGGTTACATAACTGTATATGTTTTTCAAACTAAATGTTATACTTAAATTGGTGTATTTTATTGTATGTAAATTATACTTCAATAAAGCTGATTTTTAAACCATATATCTATTTTCATGTTTTTTGTTTTTTAAACATAGATTGCTTTTTAGAGTAGTAAGTGTCCTGTCCCCAGAGAATTCCAAAGACCAGCCAAATGGATATGTGTCAGGCATGTTGTAGAAGGGATTCCTGAGTTGGGTGCAAGCCCAGATGAGATGGCCTTTAGCATAGTTACAGTTATGGAATTTAGGCTTAAGTGAGTATTGCTTAATGCGTAGTAGAAAGAACAATTGTCTAGTAGTCAAGAGCTGTTCATTCATTCATTCATTATTTACTGAACACCTTACACAAGCCTGGCAATGTTCAACAGTGTTGAGCTTAAGTTAGAGTTGGGTTTCTACATAGTCACACCTAAAAAATCCTAACAAATATAATCCCATCAAGAGTGCTCAGTTGCTCAGTCATGTCTGACTCTTTGCAACCCAATGGACTGTAGCCCACCAGGCGCCTCTGTCCATGGGATTTCCCAGGCAAGAATACTGGAGTGGGTTGCCATTTCCTTCTCCAGGGGATCTTCCTGTCCCAGAGATGCAACTTGCATCTCCTACCTTGCAGGCGGATTTTCTACCACTGAGGCCCTAGGGAAGTGGGATAATCCCATCACTCCATATTAAATTGGGTGATACTCCTCTGATACTCTTCCTAAGTGCCAAGTGAGGAGATCAGTGAGGGCCTGAGGAGGCAGGGAGACTACCTATTTTTCTCCGTCTCCATCACCACCACCTTGGTCCAGGTTGCCATTGTCTCTGACCCTGAATGATTACAGCAGCCCCCTTCTGGGTCTCCCTGAGTCCACTTGACCTTCCTTGGGTTCATTTTATACACAGCATTCAGAAATCCAGAAATCCACCATCTGAAATCCAAATCTGACTCTAAAAATTCTTCCATGCTGTTTCCTTTCCCCAAATTAAAGTCCCAATTCCTCAACATGGTTCCAGAGCCCCCTATGACAGAGCCCTGAATTGAAGGAAGATCAGTTAGGGAGATGTGTGGCATCCTATGGGCTGGTGTGGGGAGAAAGAGCAGCAAAAGATGGACCGAAGAGATGTTTTGGAAGCAAAAACCGCCTGAGTTCAGGCACTGGCTGTGCTGTTGCCCTGTGTAAACTGAGCCTCAGTTTCCATATCATCCAGAGATGAGACAGGTGATCACGAAGGACCGTTTCAGTTCCAGAGTTGTAGGTTTACGCTTCTAGGTATGTTTCCTAGCTGTCCCTCCAGCTCTGTCTCTCTGTGTGTGCCTCTCACTCAGCAGACACCTTTACAGAAAATTGTTATCTGCGGATATGAGTCACAGATTATAACTGGCTCAATCTGCAGGAGGCTTCACAGCCCATCCTGCTGACATGATTCTCTGCCCAGAGGAGCTCGAGGGTCATGTTACTGACCTGAAGTGCAAAAGAAAACCTGGTGAGTGTCCTTTGAAATGGGAGAAGAAGGAATGCACTTATAGCTACTGACACTCTCCTGGACAATAATTGTCCCCTGGAATCCAGCAAAAGGGAGTGAGTGGGAGAGGGAATGGTCCAGCCTTTCAGAGCTTTCAGATGCTGTGTGTCCAAGGCACTCAAATACTACCCTAGAGGTGCTTCCTTCCAGTCAAATGGAAAGGTCACTGAACTGGCCATGAATCAATGGGCTACTCAGTCACTCAATCCTGGCTTGACCTTGACAATGTCACTTCACTTCTAGCTCAATTTCTCTACCAACCAGTCAGACACAGTAAGGACAGCTTCAATTCATCCAACAGTTCCCATTATTTTCAATTTCACAAGCAGTACATGTTCCTTAAAGAAAATGTAAAGCATGAATAATCAGAAAGGAAAAATAAATTCCTTAATCTCACCATTCTGACATGAACAGATGTTTTTCTATTTTAATCAAAATGGGACTGCAATTGCACATTCCCTCCTGCACCCAATTATTTTCTTCAACAATACATTGCAAACATCTTTCCACGTCATTACACTTTCCTCCACGTTAGGATACTCAGATGTGACTGGATACCCACGGGTATTCTCCAATTGAGGCCAGTCTCTGTATTTCATTTCACCCTTCAAAAACACATCCAATCCCAGAAGAACCAGCAGGCACTGCATATTTCACTGAAGACTTTGTGGGCCATGGAGAAGAGAGTTGCATTGCGCACCATCCAGCAAACACTCTCAAACACCCCACTTGGTACTCCATTCTCTCTATAGTCTGACTTTGCTATTCCCCCAACACAGTCTCTCAAGAACCACCACTAGCCCTTCTGGTCTACTTGTATATGCCACGTAGCAAAACAATAGTAAGGGGGCATTCCTCAAGGATGGCCCTGGGAAATTAATTTGACAGTATTATTTATTCATTCATACCAAACACCTTTATATGATGGACATTGTTTTGGGTGCTGAGGGATTCTTCATTCAATAAGAGGAAAAAAATCTTGTTTCTCATGGGGCCTATTATTTTTCACCATTTACACTGCTAATGAAGAGAGTCTTATAATGTATTTAAAAAGTCAGCTCTTCTTGGACTTCAGTGTTATTTCCTGTTCTCCACCTCCTGGTGGTAAACAGTGCCAAAGTGAACATTTCTGAGGCTTAAACTCCCATTTTTCAATTTTTAAAGATCTTTATCTTGTTTTAGTCATAAGAATCTAAAGAGGCTTTACTGAAAAAGAAGGTAAGGGCCAAGAGAAAACAAGTCATTTCCCCAGGGTTACATGTTTGGCTATTTGGTGGCAGATTAAACAAACAAACACCTTTTTAAGAGGAAAACATGAATTCACAACAGTATGAGTCAGATCACATTGAGTCCTCTCCCCTTGAACAGCAGTAGCTGATGTTTACAGAGCACCTACCATAAGCATGACCCCAATACATGTGTGCTAAGTTGCTTCAGTTGTGTCTGACTCTTTGAGACTCTATGGACTATAGCCCACTAGGCTCCACTGTCCAAGGAATTCTCCAGGCAAGAATACTGGAGTGGGTTGCCATGCCCTCCTCCAAGGGATCTTCCCGACCCAGGGATCAAACCGATATCTCTTACGTCTCCTACACTAACAGTTGGATTCTTTACCACTAGCACCACCTGGGAAGCCCCAACCCCAATATATACATCTCATTTACTCTTCCTTAAGCTATCAGCCCCATTCCACAGAAGGGCAATGGACAGCAAGTGACAGCCAGGTCGTGGACCCAAGCAGGTCTGATACCAAGGCCTACACTCTGAAGTACTTGTCACCTGGTCTCACTACTATGTGTGTCCAATTCCAATCCCAGCAAACTTGTCTTTAAATCTTAAAAACTGCATAGGAATCTGCTAGTGCTTCCGGCAGATACCTTTTGTAGGCAGGGCAGTTGTCATTAGTCCACATGCTGTTTAGCATCATAATATCTTAACAATTTTATATATTATTTTAATTTCCCTGGCAGTTCAATGATTAAGACTCTGCACTTCCACTGCAGGGGGCACGGGATCAAACCTTGATTGGGGAACTAAGATCACATATGCCACATGGCCAAAAAATAAAAAGTAAAAATACACACGTAAAATAATACATTGAAAAATCACTCTGTGTGACAATTTTACATTTTACAATCTCACATGCCACCATCTCACTTGATCCTCACAACAAATGCTCATCCTCCAAGGCTCAACCAGGCATCTACTTCTCCAGGAAATGCTCTTTAATTGTCTTCAGTTGAGAAGTCTCCCCTCTTCAGCCTTACAGGTCACCAGACTGTGGTTCTTTTAGGCTGTGTTGTTATTCTCTATCCCTGAGAATGGTGACCAAGGCTTTTTCACCCCTAATGTCAGGCACTATGCTTGGTTCATTCTGTAAAAAGTTTGTGAGCACCACAGCTTACACTTGGTTCCTAGGAAGAAAATGAGGATTAGAAATCAGGGTTCTTCACTCCAATTCCTCACTGTAAGATTTTTCCTACCACACTTGCTTTAAGCTCAGACAGTTCAAGTCACTGGAGCCCTGTCTGGTGTTAATGATGGTAAAAATGAGCAGATGACTGCATAGATGGGAGGAAGGAAGGAAAGACTGATGGACAGACAGTAGGATGAATGGTTGAATGAAAGAAGAAAGAAAGGATAACTGGATGGATAGATGAAACGAAGGAAAGAAAGAAATATAGATACATGATAGGATACAAAATGATAATGCAAGTATGGGAGGAGAAAGAAGGGGAGAAGGAAAAATGGCACGAGGATGAAGAAAGAGGAGACAGGAGAAAGCAGGGATGGAGGAATAGAAGGTGGGAAGGAGAGAGAAGGAAGGGAACTGTGACTTGGCTGAATAGAAGATTCAGGATTGATTTATTTAGAACCTCACTCAAAATCACACACCCTTCAGAGGATCAAGCATGGGAGCCCTTCTCTGCTGAGATTTTGCATTCCAGCCAGTAACCAATATTTCACGTGCTGGATTAACCAAGGGCTCAGAGAAGTGAAAAGTTTATTCTTTCAACCAAGAATTAAGTTCATCTAGACAGTCAAACTGGATACTTAGGATTCCAAAGCTAAATCTCTAAAGGACAATAAAATCAATCTTTAAAGAAGCATTTGCTTTCTAATCTATAGACGAGACAGTTATAAGAGGCACAGAAGGTCAGCAAGGAAACAGAAGTCTTGTAATAAGCCAGGTCGACCTAATAAATACCTGTTATAAACCAACTAGACCTAATAAACACCCATTTGAGTTAAGCAAACAGGATCAATTTTTGTTAAAATTTTGTGCTTGGCCTTGGGCACTTCCCCTCCCTGATGCTCTTTAAATGCCTGTACTAGAGCTTCTGAGACTGTTTCTGAGAGAGGGAGACACACTGGGGTGACTACGGCCCAGCCTAGAACTGCTGCTCAGACCTGGACCATCTGTTTCCCTGAGTCCCTCTGGGTCTCCCCACCCCTGGGACACAGCCTTGGATTCAAAAGTCCAGAACTGATCAGGCAGTAACTTCAAATGGAGACTGACTGTCACCAATTTGCAGCTACTGCCTCAGAGTGATGGTTGGGGTGGGGGAGGTCCCCACTATCCTGGAGGCTGTGCAGATGGTAGGGGCCCAGCTCCAGCCCCTGGCCCAGAGGGCCCCCACTGCCCCAAGACAAGCCTTAAGACACAGGAAGCCCTGCCCTGGGTTCTGGAAACACAGAGATGAACCAGATGTGGGACTACCTTTTCAGAGCTTCTAGACTATTTGGGGAGATGAAGCCAACAAGTACTACAAAGTAGTATGAAAAGTGACCAGAGCCATGTGAGGGTGTGATGGGGAGGGTCTGTGGGATCTCCAAGGAAAAGGAGTTGTTTCTAGCTGGGACTGGGTAAGGGAGTGTCCTAGAGATGGAGACTTGGAACTAGAGCTGGGCCTTAAATGTTTGGAAGGATTTTTTGTTTTGTTTTGTTTGGAAGGATTTTATCAAGCTAACACAATAGCAAGAGCAAGGTCACCTGGTCCACAGGCCCATAGCAGAGAATTAATACATGTATATGTATGGCTGAGCACCTTTGCTGTCCACCTGAAGCTATTACAGCATTGTTAATCGGCTATACTCCAATAGAAAAATAAACTTTTTAAAAAGGTCCATAGCACATTTGGGTGCCAGGAACTTTCCAGAAGGGCTGCAGTGGATGGTGAGTGAGATGAGAGGAGGGAGATGGGGCTGGCGGGGCAGGAGAACTGAAGTCCAACATGCCTTACTCAAGAGCCTGGCTTTAGTATGAAGCGTGGGAAGACTTTGCAGGCTTTTGAGCAGATATCATCTGTATATGTAATCCCTGTGTTTACTTTGTACACTGGCTTGAGGATCAAGCTCCTCTGGAGGGCTTGGTAAAATGCAGATCCCCAGACCCAAGTGCAGGCAATTTTGATCCAGTCTTTCTGGAAAGTGGGGGTATGGATAGGGACAAACACTGTTTTGATCAGTCCCTCAGATCAGAGCTCAGCCTCAAGTCTTTCCAAGTCCTCTGTCTACCTCGTGTTAAAAACCTCTAGCCTTCAGCTGTGTCAGGGATTGGGGCAGTAGATAAACCAAGCATGGGAATATTTCCTGTGGTGTGATGTATGGGAGGACCAACGGGGCAATGTCTCCTACCCCAGTAACATCAACCCCAATGAACCTGGTCCAACACTCACGGGGCTGCAATCAACCCCTCTCTCCTCCACAGCCTCATGGGTGTTGGAGGGAGGCAGCCTGGCCAAATGGCATGAACTTTGGCCTAGTGTTATCACTTTTCCTGAGAAACTCAAAAGTGGCCAAGCAATTCAAAGGTCTATTATGACCAAGAGGACAAAAGTCAGCTCCAACCATTAGCCATTAATTATGCCTCACCACATCTTGGATGAGATCCTTGTCCCAGTTTTACAGACAGTCTTAGGGTTATTCTAACAGATATGATGCCAGGATGTCATACCATACTTCCAGGTAGGCTTGTTCAGAGAGAGAAGTCTTCTAAACTCACAACCACTAAAGTTGTGAGTGCTCAGGTTGGAAGGGGTGCTCAAGGTCTCGACCAGCAGAGGAAAGATTTACACTTAAAATCAGGATCTCCATAACAACAACAACAAAACAGTAATTATGTGAGGTGAAGGATATGTTAATTGTGGTATTATGGCAACATTTCACAATAATTAATGTATCAAATCATCACATTGTACATGTTAAATTTATAGTGTTATGTGTCAAGCCTGTATCAATAAAGCTGGTAATCAATAGTAAATCAAACCAAGATTCTTCCTCTCCTGGCTATAACAATCAATATCAAAAACTTTTAAAAAGCTTTAGATTCTTTGTTTCAGCAATTCCATTTCAGGAGTCTCTCTCAAGGAATTAATCCTCAGCACAGACAAGCCTTCAGACACAGAGATGTTCATCGTAGAACTGTTCATGAGAGCCAAAAAACCAGATCAACCATGTCTATGCTAGCCATAGATGAATTGTTAACACTTATTGCATTGGGCTGTTGGCAAAGCATTTCACTAGCATTACCTTGCTGAATCCTAGCAGGAACCCTATAAGGTAAATACTGGTATTTAGCCCATTTTGCAGATAAGGAAACTGGGGCACAGAGAGGGTAAGTAACATACCCAAGGTAACATAGCTAATACCACAGCAGAGCCAGGATATACAGTAACATGAAAAAAATACTTCTTTTGAAACAGGTTTTACTAAACAGGGTCAAAATTTATATATGGAATGATTATAACTGTATAAAACAATAATAACAATAATAATGACTCAGACAGTTATTCCTAAAGACTTCAAAGAAATACTCCAAAATGTCACAGTGATTGCCTTTAAGTACTGGGTGTGTGGATGTTTTGTGGCTTTAGCAAGGGTCGGGGGGCATCTATTTTTTTCTATTTGACACAGTTGTTTATTTTTATAATGCAGGGGAGAAAATGAACTTCTCATTTGTTTTTAAATAGAAATTTAAATGCAAAGAGGATAGTTCCCAAATCAAGTGATTTTAGGCAAAGGGTGTGTATCCAAGAGCAGTAAGGACCTTGCTGCAGCAGCTACCAGAGAACCTTGGAAGTTTCTGACCAGTTCACTTTGATCTGACCTAGCATCACCTCAGAGGTGTGCACAGAATAGCAGAGCAGAAAAGTCATGACCGGGAAAGACTCAGAAAAAAAATCTCAGAACAAAATTTCTAAATTGTTGGTCCTAGACCATGGTGCAGACCAGGGAGGTTTTCCAACAAGTCTGGAGACAGGGAGGCTGGAGGTGTCTTTGTTTTCCTTTCCCCTCTGCAGGGTGGGGACTGGCAGCCAAACAGAGTTCTCCCCCACTGACGCCACACAGGGGGTCAGGAAGGGTGGTCCCGGAGCTGGCTCACTCCCTCATCTCCATCAGTTTCCCCCAACACCTGCATATCCCCTTCTTTAAAATGGACAGTTTAAAAGGGGACAATTAATGTTTGCTCAACCTAACAAAGCATGAATAAAAAATTCTTTGGAAAACATTGTTTTTATTTGACTATAGCATACTATTTGTTCTTTAGTCACTGAGTCATGTTTGACCCTTTGTGACCTCATGGACAATAGCCCTCTAGTCTCCTCTGTCCATGGGATTTCCCAGGCAAGAACACTGGAGTGGGTTGCTATTTCCTTCTCCAGAGGTCTTTCTGAGCCAGGGATCGAACCCACCTCTCCTGCATTGGCAGGCAGATTCTTTACCACTGAGCCACCAGGGAAGCCCATAGCATACTATTAGCATACTGTCAAAGTAAAAATCTTACACTTATTGGACAAACATATCTTCCAAACAGCCCGCATGTTCCTCCTAGGGAGGAATCCAGAAGCACCTTGCTCTCCACTGTGCCCTAATTCCATCAGCAAGTCCCAAGGGTTAAGGAGATTTAAGATGGGGACTGGTGAACGGTTTGCCAGGCAGGGAGGGCCATCTGAGGGCAATGGGAAAGGCCAGGCCCAGGGTCTGAGCCAAGGAGGCTGCAGAGAGTAGGGCCAGAGGGAAGGGTCCAAGGGCTGCTCGGAGGTCAAGGTCAGATCAGCACTGCTTCATCAGCAGCTTGAAACTGGCAGTTCTATGTTGAAAAACTCAGTTAATTACAGACCTTTTCCAACATGTAATAATAGATGTCATTATAGAAAATTCAGAGGAAAACAAAAGGAAAAGGGATGTTAAAAAACAAATGACCCTTTCTCTGATGCCTTTCTTTTACTGAAAAATATTTTATTGTAAGCGTATTTTCCCTTTGAAAGTAAGCTAGGAGTAGTCTGCGTATACGTTAAAGATTTCTGTGTTGTTTGAATATTTTTTAAAAATATCTGTCTAATTTATGTTAAGTAATGTCTGTTAATTTAGTAAATATAAAATAGGGCAGAAACTAACGAGTGTTTTTTAACCTAAATATTTTTTTATTCTATGTTTCAGAAACTTTGTTTTTATGACATAAAGCAGGTACGCAGGAAAAAATACATATCTTTGAAAGTCCAGCTACCACATTCAAAAAGTACAGAAAGCAGTTGTTATTGCTGATGTTTAGTTACTAAGTTGTGTCCAACTCTTTTCCGACCCCATGGACTGTACCCGCCAGGCTCTTCTGTCCATGGGATATCCACTCCAGGCAAGAACACTGGAGTGGGTTGCCATTTCCTTCTCCAGGGGATCTACCTGACCCAGGGATCAAACCTGCATCTCCTACACTGGCATGTGGATTCTCTACCAATACGCCACCAGGGAAGCTCCAGCTACAGTTAATAACACTGTATTGTATAACCAAAAAGGACCTACTGTATAGTACAGGGATCTATCAATATCTTGTAAAAACCTATAATGGAAAAGAATCTAATGTATAACATATTATATATGTGTGTATTTGAATATATATATAATGTATATAACTGAATCTCTTTGTTGTACGCCTGAAACTAACACAACATTGTAAATTAACTATCATATATTTCAATAAAAATTTAAAAAATAATGCTAGGTTGCATATTTGAAAGTTGCTAAGAGTGTAGAACCTAGAAGTTCTCAGGACAAGAGAAAAATATTTGTACTATGTATGGTAATGGATGTTAACTAAACTTACTGTGGTGATTACTTCACATTATACACAAATATGAAATCATTATGCCATATATACCTGAAATTAATATTATATGTCAATTACATCCCAATGAAAAATGTTTAGTTTTGATGAACTTCAATTTATTTTGATTGTGCTCAAGGTTATGAAGACTTACCCCTACGATTCCTTTTTTTAAGAGTTTCATAGTTTTAACTCTTATATTTAGATCTTCTTTCCATTTGAGTTAATTTTTGTATATGCTGTGAGGTAATGGTCCAGCTTCATTCTTTGCATGTAGACATCCAGTTGTCCCAGCATCATTTACTGAAGAGATTGTTCTTTCCCTCATTGAATGGTCTTAGCATCCTTGTTGAAAACCAACTGAAGATGTATAGATTTATTTCTAGATTCTCAATTCAATTCCATTTATCTAAATGTAGGCAATCTTTACACCAATACCATTATTTTGATTACTTCAGCTTTGTGGTAAATTTTGAAATCAAGAAGTATGAGTCTTCACACTTGTTTTTCTTTTTCAAGATTGTTTCGGCTTCTTGGAATTCCTTGAAATTTCATATGAACTTCAGAATCAGCTTTTCCACTTCTAAACACAGAATTTGTGGGATTTGAAGTCTTTTTTAGGGATTTCATTGTATCTGTAGATTGCTTTAGGAAGTACTATCATCTTAACAACATTGCCTTCAACCCACAACAGATGTCCATTTATTTAGACTTCCTTTAATTTCTTTCAGCAATGTTTTGTAGTTTCATTATATAAGTCTTGCATCTTTGTGGTTAAACTTATTCCTACATATTTTATTCTTTTTTGGTGCTATTGTACACAATGTTTTTCCAATTATTTTTGTTATGGTAAAATACAGATAAAACTTATCCCCTCATACTTTTTTTTAACTGTACAGTTCAGTGGTATTAAATACATTTATAATGTTGTGATACCATCATCACCATCCAATTCCACAACTCTTTTCATCTTATAAAGCTGAAACTATATATTCATTAAATCATAACGCCTCATTCTCCCCTCCCCTAAAGCCCCTGGCAGCCACCATCTTGCTTTATAACTGTATAATTTTGACTACTCTAAGTGACTCATATAAGCAGAATCACACAGTATTTGGTTATTGGCTTATTTCATCTGAGCGTCCCTGGTGGCTCAGATGGTAAAGAATCTGCCTGCAATGCAGGAGACCTGGGTTCAATCCCTGGGAAGGTAAGATCCACTGGAGAAGGGAATGGCTACCCACTCCAGTATTCTTGCCTGGAGAATTCCATGGACAGAGGAGCCTGGTGGACAGTCTATGGAGTCGCAAAGAGTTGGACACAACTGGGCAACTAACACTTTCACTAATTTCATTTAGCGGAAAGTCCTCAAGGTTGTTGCATCTGTCAGAATTCCTGTCCTTTTTAAGGCTGAATAATATCCCTTTTGCTTATCCATTTATCTGTCAACAGACACTTGGGCTGCATTCATGTGTTATCTACTGTGAATAATGCTGCTATGAACATGGGTGTACAAATATTTCTTGGAGACCTTGTTTTCAATTATTTGGGGTATATATCCAGAAGTGAGATTGCTAGATCATATAATAATAGTTCTCTTTTTAATTGTTTAAGGAACTGTCAAACTGTTTTCCATAGTGGCTGCACCATTTTATGTTTCCATCAACAATACACAAACTTCATAATTTCTCTACACACAACTTACTGAATCCAAAAAATTTTAACTTAACATTTGGACCTCTTTTCATGTTAGTGGTATAGAGTGGATAAGTGGGCTATCTTATCATTTATGGCACTTTATGGATATATAATATGTTTCAATAATCCCTTAATATTGGCTATCTTTTTAAAGCACTAATGAATCTTGCAAATCGTCCTCCAAAAATATCAGAACTCTGAAGAGCAGTGGGTGAGAAGCCTGTTCCTTACACAAGGTCCAGATGATTTTTCCCCAGTGTCACTTCCTTCACAAGGCAGAAACCTTGAACACATCAGAAACAGTACCATTCAACAGACATGTCTTCCTCTAGAAGGGCCCTCAGCACATCTTTATTAAAATTTTCGCCGTAAAGACAATTTGTCTGGTTTTTGTTTTTATCTCTTACTTCCTCTAGACTGTAAGCTTCATGTGGCATGGGACTGTGTCTGGCTTGTTCACTGTGAGTGCCAATGTCTTGCAAAGTGCCTGGCACAGGGAAGGTGTCAGGAAAGGTTACTTATTATTAGGATGGGGTAGAAGACAGATTACCACAAGCTGAAATTCCCTGAGAACAGGAACAGCGACTATCACTGACTTTTGTGCCTCCAGGGCTGCCACAGCCTCTGGCACAGGGTGGCAAGCTCAGTGGGTATTTGTCAAATGAATAAAAGAAAGTGCCTGGCTCTAGAGTGTCGATGGTAATAGCAGGTCTGAAGATTTCCTAACCCAGCGTTGTCTCTGTGCTCTGCACCCTCTTACTTTATTTGAATGTTTGTACTGGATTTCTGTCTTTATGGTCCCTTGGTTTCTGTGCTTCAGCACAACAGCCATATTTCTGCTGCCAAACAGACAAGCATGGGACATCACCTGTCAGCAGTTCTGAAGTTCCATCTCGCACTCTCAAGTCATTTTTCAGTGGTGAGGACAAGGGTGGGAATTTCCCCATGTGTGCCCAGCCCTGGCCCATATGTGCCCCCTTTGCTTGGATGATGTTCTGCGGGCTGGAGTCAGCATGAAAGCTATTTTTGACTAAGTGGCTACCTAATCTTACATAACCCTCAGCGATTCAGGCCAAGGTCATTCGGCTTAGTACATGAAAGACACATCACAGAGAGTGATTCCCCCTTCCCCAGAGCCCCTCCAGAGCTTGGGAGTTGCGAGGGTAGTGCTAGTGGTTCTGGGTCTTCATTGAGAAGCCCAACTGGAACCTTCTGAGCACAGCTTAACTTTGCTAACAATCCAGGGGAAATTATCCCTAATAACTGGTTTCCCAGTCTCTTTGGCACATGTGTGGAATTACAGAACTCAGGGTGCAGGAAGTTTGAATACTCCCTCCCCCCTACCACCCAGTTTCTTCCCTAATGTGGGGATGCCTGAGCTGAAGACACTTGAGAGGCCCCATGAGTGGGGAAGATCTTTGTCTCTCCTAGGGGAGAAGGGATAAATTCACATCCACATTTTAAATTTGTGCTATTGGAAAAGAGATAGAACAACATTCAAAGTCTTCTGGAATCTAATCCCAAATAGCTTTTCTATCTCATCAGCAAACCCTTAGCCAGAAGCCTGACCTGTCACAGATGCTCCCTAAATGTTTAGCGAGTGGAACTCACTGGCTGCTCCCTGAGACTTCCTGCTACACCCAATTCCCTGCCTTCTGCAGGTCCTGCTGGTGGACTCCGCACTTTGTATGTGCTGTTTCCTTCACCTCATAAGCCCTTTGCTGCATGTTCCACCTTCCTGGACCAGTACAAAGCCCAGTGCCTCCACACCACCTTCAAGATCCTTCTACACAGAACGTATTGTTCTTTGGTCTATATTTTCCTAGCTTGCCATGGACACTTCTGTTTTAAGCTTCTTATAACTGGTCAGGTATTCATCTGTTTCTTCTTCCAGACTGTGAGCTCCTTGAGGGCAGGGTCTGGTCCTTAGTCATTATGGCAACTCCAGCACATATTGCTGGCTGGCACTCATTGGGTTTCCTGTAAACATCCATTCGTTGGATGGATGGATGACTGGAGATGTGAATGAGGTCTGTAGTTCACAGAATTCTTTGTTTTTCAAATCCCCATGAGCTGGCTGAAGGACAGAGCCATGAATGACAACATCCCGAGTCAATGTTCTGCACTCATAGAACCAATTATAACTTTTCTCTTTTCAAAAAATTAAATATTACAAACGATTGGTGTCAACTGTAGGAAACACAGCACAACTGCAAGAAAATAACTTTTAACGTTTTAGAATATCTTTTCAGACATTTTTACTCCTATGTTTTTACAGAAATGGGGCCTCACTGTGCTTACTGTTTTGTTATCCGTTTCTATCACCAATAGGTAGAGGATCACTGAGACTGCTGGTCCAGTTCCCTTTCCTGGGAAATGATGTTTTTTGTTTAATTCAGGAGCTTTCATTGTGTCAAAGAGACCCCTCCCCAGTCTTACTGGATTGGTCCAGAGGCAAGTCTTGACCCAGCTGGGCCAATCATAGTGCCTAGCTGCCGTGCTCACAATTGATTGGCTGTGATTTGAGCACTTGACCTAAGGTAGCCAATATATTCTTTGCTTGGGATTCCTGGATTGATGGTTAGAGACAGCTTCAGGTAGACTCTTGAGTTCCAAACCTTGTTCCCTGCTGTCTGGTCTGCAGTGAGAAAGTCAGTCTTGTACACAGGGAGAAGCAAACATGGCAGATGAAGAGTGAGTCCTGGAGCTGAAACTGGATTCCATTTCTTAAGATCTGGCTACACTGTGGTGCTTCCCAGATCTTGACTGTTCAACTCTCCTTTGGATTCCATGGACCAACAAATCCTCCCTGTGCCTTTCCCATTTTGAGATGGATTTCTGTCACTTTCCATTTTTTCACTGTGATAAGCAATGCTACAGTAAACATCTTTATAAATTCATCTTGCTTCCATGCATTATTTTATCAAGATGAGTTCCTCAAGGTGGAATTGCTATCAGTTCAGTTCAGTCGCTCAGTCGTGTCTGACTTTTTGCGACTCCATGAATCGCAGCACGCCAGGCCTCCCTGTCCATCACCAACTCCCAGAGTTTACTCAAACTCATGTCCATTGAGTCAGTGATGCCATCCAGTCATCTCATCCTCTGTCATCCCCTTCTCCTCCTGCCTTCAATCTTTCCTAGCATCAGGGTCTTTTTCAATGAGTCAACTCTTTGCATGAGGTGGCCTAAGTATTGGAGTTTCAGTTTCAGCATCAGTCCTTCCAATGAACACCCAAGACTGATCTCCTTTAGGATGGACTGGTTGGATCTCCTTGCAGTCCAAGGGACTCTCAAGAGTCTTCTCCAACACCACAGTTCAAAGCATCAATTTTTCAGCACTCAGCTTTCTTCACAGTCTAACTCTCACATACATACATGACTACTGGAAAAACCATAGCCTTAACTAGACGGACCTTTGTTGGCAATATAATGTCTCTGCTTTTTAATATGCTATCTAGGTTGGTCATAACTTTCCTTCCAAGGAGTAAGCGTCTATTAATTTCATGGCTGCAATCACAATCTGCAGTGATTTTGGAGCCCCAAAAAATGAAGTCTGACACTGTTTCCACTGTTTCCCCATCTATTTCCCATGAAGTGATGGGACCAGATGCCATGATCTTAGTTTTCTGAATGTTGAGCTTTAAGCCAGCTTTTTCACTCTCCTCCTTCACTTTCATCAAGAAGCTTCTTAGTTCCTCTACACTTTCTGCCATAAGGGTGGTGTCATCTGCATATCTGAGGTTATTGATATTTCTCTCAGCAATCTTGATTCCAGCTTGTGCTTCTTCCAGCCCAGCGTTTCTCGTGATGTACTCTGCATATAAGTTAAACAAGCAGGGTGACAGTATACAACCTTGATGTACTCCTTTTCCTATTTGGAACCAGTCTGTTGTTCCATGTCCAGTTCTAACTGTTGCTTCCTGACGTGCATATAGGTTTCTCAAAAGGCAGGTCAGGTGGTCTGGTATTCCCATCTCTTTCAGAATTTTCCACAGTTTATTGTGATCCACAGAGTCGAAGGCTTTGGCATAGTCAATAAAGCAGAAATAGATGTTTTTCTGGAACTCTCTTGCATTTTCGATGATCCAGCGGATGTTGGCAATTTAATCTCTGGTTCCTCTGCCTTTTCCCAACCCAGGGATTGAACCTGGGTCTCCTGCATTGTAGGCAAATTCTTTACTGTCTGAGCCACCAGGGAAGCCTGGAATTGCTATAGCAAAAGGTTTTCATATTTGTTAAGGCTTTGTGGCACAGCTTTTGAGCCTCTTGACATCTTTTGACTATTGCTTCTTCCAGTGACACTGTCCACACCATCATTGGATGCCTTCATGGGATTATATTATCTTGGACTGAGTTGGTCCCCGTGGGTTTGACCTTCATTGCTCATTGTGGGGGTGTGGAGGAGGGGGAGAAGGGGTATCCAGGTTTTGGCTCCAATCTGCCTATAAACCATATCCAAGTACTCTGCTGAAAAATGTATGGAGTCAGTCAGGGGCTGAGCAGTGTCAGAGGATTTTGTAAAGACAAGGACAAGTCCCTGAGGGCACAGTAGACACCTGGGGTGTAGACCAAAGAATGTTCAGCTTCAAGGTCACTGGTTGGGTCCTGAGGGTTTATTCCAGAAGATCAGGGAAGAACATGGCTGTGAGGATGTCTGGCATCCAATGTCAGGGGGCAGGGCACAGTCCTCTGTCTGGGAGGTCGTGGAACAGATCTGTCAACAGTTCCTGTGCTGAGTTCTGGGCTCGAGAGCCAGATACTCGAGCAAACAGGACCCAAGGCCAGGCTAAGTGGCTTGTGCTGAGAACTCTTTCCTGAGTGCAATGGGAGCTTTGGAGGGGACAGCACGGCAAGATGCAAGTCATTTCCCTCAGGGGGAAGCAGGGACAGATTGAATGCAGAAGTAACAGAGTGTGTTTCTGCTCCCGTGGCCTGTCCCAGCGGCCCACGCTGGTGGAAACCTTCTCTGCCCATTACAGGGAGGCTTCCGAGCCCTGAACTCAGTCCTTCTGCAGTGTGAGCCAAATCCAGGGCCTCAACCAGCCCTCTTGCTTTGGCTGATGCCCTTGTGTGTCACCCAGGCTCCCAGCCCAGAGCCTCCTCTTTGAGTGGATAAATATAGCACGTTCACGGAACAGCACACGCCTGAGTACATCCCTACTTTCCACATAAAGAAATAACATCCCCCCCCGGCCCCACCCCCACCTTGCCTCCCATACAGACAGGAATCTTTGTCATGAAATTAAATGGAAAGAGATAATGGAACTGAAAGTGCTTTGAAAAGGAAAGAGGACTAGAATGGGGGCTTTCAGTTTTTTTTTTTTTTTTCCCTCTTAAGCAGCCGACTCTTCTTCAAATAAAATCTTACTGTACATCCGTTTATCCATCTGCTCCCATGATGCAGCCTTTGGGGACATCTCACATTTTACATGTCCAAAACTACTATCCTCTTTAAATCTTCTCCTCCCCTGCCTTCTCATCTTCGTTCAGGTACCTCTTCTCACCCACGTGTTCATGCTGGAAGTTGGGGTGGGGGCAGCCATGATGCCCCCCCCCACCCTCACAAGCTGTCAGTCCCCCCCCAGATCATCACCCTTCCTGTGGGCTCTTCTCCAACATGTGTCTCTAGTCCATTCTGAGCTCTCCATCCCTCCCTCCATCCCTCTGGACCAACCACTACTTACCTGGATTCTATAACAGCTCTACCTTTTCTCCCTCAGACTGCAATGCCCACTTTCTAGTCTAACCTTCATTACTCATTGTGGGGGTGTGGAGGAGGGGGAGAAGGGGTATCCAAGTTTTGGCTCCAATTTGCCTATAAACCACATCCAAGTACTCTGCTGAAAAAAGTAGGTGTGGAGTCAGTCAGGAGCTGGAGCAGTTTCAGAGGGTTTTGTAAAGACAAGGACAAGTCTCTGAGGGCACAGTGGACAGCTGGGGTGTGGACAAAAGAATGTCCAGCTTCAGGGTCATTGATTGGGTCCCGAGGGTTTATTCCAGAAGGCCAGGGAAGTACATGGCTGTGAGGATGTCTGGCATCCAATGTCAGGGGGCAGGGCATACTCACATACTGGCCAGAGTGGAATATACACAGAGAGTCATGCATAAATCATAACCGGTAAGTTTGACGAATTTGCCTAAACTGGTTGTTGTGCCACCAACACCCAGCTCAAGAAACAGAACATCACCTGTATCCCAGAGGTCCCCATATGCCCCCTCCTTCAGTTTAGTTCAGTTCAGTTCAGTCGCTCAGTTGTATCTGACTCTTTGCGACCCCATGGACTGCAGCACGCCAGGCCTCCCTGTCCATCACCAACTCCTGAAGCTTGCTCAAACTCATGTCCATTAAGTCAGTGATGCTATTCAACCATCTCATCCTCTGTCGTCCCCTTCTCCTCCTGCCTTCAATCTTTCCCAGCATCAGGGTCTTTTCCAACGAGTCAGTTCTTCGCATCAGGTGGCCACAGTATTGGTGTGTCAGCTTCAACATCAGTCCTTCCAATGAATATTCAGGACTGATTTCCTTTAGGATTGACTGGTTTGATCTCCTTGCAGTCCAAAGGACTCTCAAGAGTCTTCTCCAACGACACAGTTCAAAAGCATCAATTCTTGGGCACTCAGCTTTCTTTATAGTCCGACTCTCACAGCCATACATGACCACTGGAAAAACCATAGCTTTGACTAGACAGACCTTTGTTGGCAGAGTAATGTCTCTGCTTTCTAATGTGCTGTCTAGGTTGGTCATAACTTTTCTTTGAAGGAATAAGTGTCTTTTAATTTCATGGCTGCAATCACCATCTGCAGTGATTTTGGAGCCCCAAAAAATAAAGTCAGCCACTGTTTCCACTGTTTCCCCATTTATTTCCCATGAAGTGATGGGACCAGATGCCATGATCTTAGTTTTCTGAATGTTGAGTTTTAAGCCAGCTTTTTCACCCTCCTCTTTCACTTTCCTCAAGAGGCTCTTTAGTTCTTCTTCACTTTCTGCCGTAAGGGTGGTGTCAACTGCATATCTGAGGTTATTGATATTCCTCCCAGCAATCTTGATTCCACCTTGTGCTTCATCCAGCCCAGCGTTTCTCATGATGTACTCTGCATATAAGTTAAATAAGCAGGATGACAATATACAGCCTTGATGTACTCCTTTTCCTATTTGGAACCAGTCTGTTGTTCCATGTCCAGTTCTAACTGTTGCTTCCTGACCTGCATACAGATTTCTCAGGAGGCAGGTCAGATGGTCTGGTATTCCCATCTCTTTCAGATTTTTTTTTTCCCCCACAGTTTATTGTGATTCACACAGTCAAAGACTTTGGCATAGTCAATAAAGCAGAAATAGATGTTTTTCTGGAATTCTCTTGCTTTTTTGATGATCCAGTGGATGTTGGCAATTTGACCTGTGGTTTCTCTGCCTTTTTAAATCCAGCTTGAACATCTGGAAGTTCACGGTTCACGTATTGCTGAAGCCTGCCTTGGAGAATTTTGAGCATTACTTTGGTAGCATGTGAGACAAGTGCAATTGTGCAGTAGTTTGAGCATTCTTTGGCATTGCCTTTCTTTTGGATTGGAATGAAATCTGACCTTTTCCAGTCCTGTGGACACTGCTGAGTTTTCCAAATTTGCTGGCATATTGAGTGCAGCACTTTCTCAGCATCATCTTTCAGGATTTGAAATAGCTCAACTGGAATTCTATCACCTCCACTAGCTTTGTTGTAGTGATGCTTCCTAAGGCCCACTTGACTTCACATTCCAGGATGTCAGGCTCTAGGTGAGTGATCACACCATTGTGATTATCTCAGTCGTGATGCCCCCCATCCCAGTCACCCGCATTACTCTCCCAGGACAATTACCATCCTTATTTCTAATATCATAGATTCATTTTGCCCCTTTTTGAACTTTACATACAAGAATCAATACAATGTGTATTTTATACCACTGTGTTTGAGAGATACACCCACACTGCTCTCTATGTAGTTAGTTTGCTTGTGTTCATTGTTGTATAGTATTCCATTGCCTAAATTATCATTATTTGTTCAGTCAAACACTGAGAGACATTTGAGTGGTTTATAGTTTGAGACTTTCTCAAAGTGATGTCGATATTTTTGTCTTCGGTGTATGTCAGTATGTATTTGTGTTGGGTATCTACTTAGGAGGAGAATTGCCTCATCATAGATTATATGTATGTTCAAAGAGTGATATCTTTACAGCATAAGCAGATGGCAGCATTCCTTCACTTAAACCCTCCATGGCTTCCCATTGGCTTTAGAATAATGTCCTGACTTTTTATGTCAACTCACTTGGGCTTTGCATGCTCTGCCACCCACTCACTTCTCCCTCCCTGCCTCAAACCCTGCTCTTATACAAGGTGTTTTTCCACCAGATCAGTGTTCTAGTCCATTCTGTCACCTTGCCAAGCTTCTTCCTCTGCCAAAGGGCCCACTTGCTTGATGTGCTGCAGTTTCCAACTGGTCAGTTATTCTTTATGTTGCTGGTCAGATAGAATCCTCAGAAAAACCTCTCCTGATCGGCTAACGTAACTGAGCAATCACTGTTATTGTTTCTCATTGTCCAGATCATAATTGCACGGAACTGAATGTGAAATTGTCTCATTGTTAATGACTGCCCCACCCAGCAAACTAGGCAACAAGGGACTGGGACTGTCATGTTCACTGTTAGATCCTCAACACTTTGCACCAGGTAGGAACATAGTAAGGGGTCAATAAGTAACAATACTCTTGGGACTTCCCTGGTGGTCCACTAGCTAAGACTCAGTGCTTCCAGTGCAAGGGGCCTGGGTTCAGGCTCTGATCAGGGAACTAGATCCCACATGCCATGACTAACAGTTCACATGCTGCAATTAAAGATCCCACATGCTGCAATGAACATTGAAGATCCCACTTGCTGCAACTAAGACTCAGCACAGCCAAATAAATAAATATTTAAAAATTAAAAACAAATAAATAGGAGCTTCCTTGGTGGTTCAGTGGTAAAGAATCCACCTGCCAATGCAGGAAACATTGGTTTGATCCCTGATCTAGGAAGATCCTACATGCCTTGCAACAACTAAGCTCATGAACCTCAGCTATTGAGCCTGTGTTCTAGAGCCTGGGAGCCACAGCTACTGAGCCCATGTGCTGCAACTACTGAAGCCCGTGCACCCTAGAGCCCATACTCCACAAGAGAAGCCACCACAGTGAGAAGCCCATGCACTGCAACTAGAGAGTAGCCCCCACTCTCCATAACTAGAGAAAAGGCCACGCAGCAGCAAAGCTCCAGAACAGCCAAAAATAAAAATTAATAAATAAAATTTTAAAATAAATAAATAAAAAGTAGCAACACTCTTACCTACTCTGTAGAACTGAGGCCTGGTAGTCACACAGGGATCAGGGTACAAATCTTGGCTCCATTATTCACTACTCTTGTGCAGTTAGGCAAGTTACCTAGGTTCCCTGGGCCTCCATTTCCTCCTCTGGAAAACAGGGATAATCCTGTAGCTTGAGAATGTATGTGAGTACATCACCTAACACAGTGTCAGTCACGTGGTGCTAATTAAGCAGTGGCTTTCTATGCACCAGCTCTTTGAAGCCTCACTACAACCCCAGGGCAGGAACTATTTTAAATCCCCATCTCATAGATGAGGACACTGAGAAACTAAGGCCCAGGGAGGTTAAATACTTTGTCTAATCATTCTGGCTCCAGGCCTTAAGCCTTCCTTCATGACAGTGTGGGTGGTAGCATGTGAAAGATAATAAAAACAGAGGAGAAGGGCAGAAGTGAGCTCCCAATAGCCAACCCCACTCACTCCCACCCCTTTTACATCCATTCATCCCCATGAAACCCAAAGGTTAGGGCCATAGCATGAAAACCCCTGGGTTACACAAACATCCATGATTATTGATAGCTATGAGGGAAAAAATAGAAAGATCTGATTACAGAAAAAAATTCAAAGATCTATGTAACAAAAGACATCACAAACAAGGTCAAAAGAGAAATGAGAGTGTGGGAGAAAATATCTAAACTTCATATAATAAAGGTTTACTCTGCCTGTTATGAACATACTCCTGCAAATAAACTGGAAAAATACAAATGATCCAATGGAAAAATAGGCAAAGAATATGAACAGAAGAGGAAATGACAGTGGTCAACAAACAATGTGTAAGCAGAGAAATGAAAATTGAATAATGAGCTCCTGCTTGTCTCCTAATATTAGCAAAAACGAAAAATATTGGTAACATTCATGCTGATGAAGGCATAAGAAAAGCAACACTACAATACCCATCATTCAGCTGTAAAAATATTGGAACTTTTAGGAAACATTTTCTAAAATATTATGAAACAAGTAATATGCAACAACTTTCAGAAATTAAAGCAATAATGGATGGTGATATAAACAGATACAAAAATAGTCATTTCAACATTTCTGTAATAGCAAGAACCTAGAAACACTTCAATTGCATCAATACAGTTATATATTACATAGCTATTAAGTGAGGTAGATCCATATGTGCCAACTTAAAATTATCTCTAAAATGAATAAAGTAAAAAAGAATGTCAAGGAATAGTATCTATGGCTTTAGTCTTCTGTTTCACAGAAAACAAAAATAAACATAACCAAATCACCCCAAACACTTCTTTAAGCAGTTACTCAGTACTCTGGTGACTTAAATGGGAAGAAAATCCAAGGAAGAGAGGATATATGTATACACGTAGCTGATTCACTTTGATGGACAGAAGAAATTAACACAGTATTACAAATCACCTATATTCCAATTTAAAAAAAAAAAGCAGAGAAAAAAGTAGGAAAATCAAATTTCTAATTACAGTGTCAAAGGAGTCAGACTGGAGGATATTTGGCTTAAGACACATCTTTAAGTTTAAATTGTTGCAATGAGCATAAATTTTATTAAAAATTAATTAATAAGCCCTGCTCATTAATAATGACTCAAGAAATACTGCCTACCTGTCTATTCTTATAAAAATCTTTCCTGATTTAACATTTACTTTGCTTCAATTCCTACAAATAAGCTGCTGGATTGGAGAGAAGGTGTTAATTGTCTTCTGAACAACTTCCTCTGATTAACCTTTTGGCTTGCTCTGCTGCCCAGCCTCTCAGGAAAAAGAAACCTGATATCATTATTATTCTAAAAAGAAACCTATGTTCTGAACATACAGTACATGCATGCAGTAGAAAATTCAAAATGAACAAAACAGTATATAATAAAAAGTGAGTCTTTTTCTCTCCCTAGTATCCAGCCACCCAGTTCTACACTGTTTTCTTACCTATCTTTTCAGAGATATTCTAGGCATGTATATGTATATAGTCTATTTTTTAGAACACTAATGCTATACATAATGTCTATATATATGTATACATTTTGTGATTTCTTCTAGCCAGAGCCTGATTAGTTCCAAGGTTGCACTTCTTTCCTGCTTGAGAAGTCAAATTTCCATAGCAGTGGCAGTTTATCAATCCATTCATCCATCCATCAGTCTATCTGCCCATCCACCGTTCATCTAATAGCATCCACTGACAAGGGTTTGGTGACCACTCACTCCGTGCCAGGCACTAGGTTAGAAGCTGGAGATAAAGTGATGAAAAGATAAGGTCCTTGCTCTCACCCAGCTGGCCTTCTGTAAAACTAACAAATTATGTAGAAGACAAATAATAAAAGAAAACTAACATATTTCAGACAATGGAACATGCCTTGGAGAGACTCATTCTCAGTTAAGAGAGGAGGGAAGGAGGAGAGCTAAAAAGGAGAGGGGAGGGAGAAACAGGGCTTATTTTAGGTGGATGGTCAGAGAAGATCTCCCTTGTGAGGTGACATTTAAGCTAAGAACTGAGTGACGAGAAGGAGCAAATGTTGCAGGTTTCCCTACTCTGCTGACTTTAGAATGAGCAATTCCATGGGCAGAGTCTCAACCTAATCTGATTGGTGATGAGGGTAGGCTCTGAAGACCTGGTGGCATTCACTCGAACCCCAGCTCTGCCACTGAAAGCCAGGGGAGCCTTGGGCAAAATGCTTAAGCTCTCTGTGCCTCAGTTTCCTCACCTGTAATACAAGGTCATATAAAAATAGTACCAGCTTAAAGGATCACAGTGAAAATTAAGCGGGTTAAGCAATGTGGTCTGCCGAGGCTGGCACAAAGAAAGTGATCAAAATATGATAAACTTTTTAAAAATTATGTTAGGTATAGTTCTCAGATGAAAAGTCAAAAGCATGCTCTATAAAAGAAGACAGTGAAAAAAGTTTTTATCAAAATTAGAAATATTTGCTCTATGAAAGACATTGTTCAGAGAATGAACAAAGAAGTTGCAACCTGAGAGAAAATATTTGCAAATCACTTATTGGACAAAAGGCTTATATCCATAATATACAAAGAACTCTCAAAACTTAGTAAGAAAACAATCCAACTAAGAAATGGACCAAAGACTTGACCAGACACTCCACCAAAGAGGATGCATTATGCAAAAACACATGAAAAGATATTTAACAGCATTAGCCTTTATGAAAATGCAAAATAAAACCATTATGAGATACCACTACACACCTATAAGAAGAATCTGATGGGATTTCCCTGGTGGTCCAGTAACTAAGACTCTGTGCTCTCAATGCAGGGAGTAGTTCCCTACTCAGGGAACTAGATCCCACATACCACAGCTAAAGAGCCTGCAAGCTGCAACTAAGACCCAAGTGCAGCCAAATAAAAAAATAAATAGTTGTTGCTTTTTTTAAAGAATCTGACCATACCAAAATTAAAAAAAAAAAAAAGAATCTGACAATACCATGTGCTGACAAGATACAGAGAAACTACAATCCTCATGTATTGTTGGTGGAAGTCCAAAGTGGTACAGCCACTCTGGGAAACAGTTTGGCAGTTTCTTATAAAGTTAAGCCTTTACTTTACATATGCTCATTCCTAGGTGATTACCCTAGAGAAATGAAAACTAATGTTCACATACAGACCTATACACAAATAGCAGCTCTATTCATAATCCTCAAAAACTAGAAGCAACCCAAAGGTCCTTTAAGGGATGAACAGATAAACATATTGTGGTAAGTTCATACTACTAGAAAGTGAAAAAAAGTACAAACTCCTGATACATTCAACAGCTGAATGAACAGGAAAGGAGCCAGTCTCATATGGTTATGTACTATGTGATCCCTTTTATATGACATTCTTGAAAAGACAAAGCCACAGCAATGGAGAGCAGATCAGTGTTGTCAGGGGCCGGTGCGGGGAGGAATGTGACTACAGAGAGACAACTCCAGGTGGTCTGGGGCTGATGGAACTTACATGCATCCTGATTATGCTGATGGTTACACAAACCTACATGCACATCAAAATTCAAACAAATATACACCAACAAGTCAATTTCATCACATGTTAATTTTTTTAAATAAGAAAAATAAAAAATGATTAATGATACTGTCATTCTAACTCAGTCACTCTCTCGCTTCCAATCTCTCCTCCCTCCTTTCTTCTTATTTTCTGTAGCCAGAAACTTCTTCCGGAAGAGGCACTTCTGCCCTCTAAATATTTTAAGACATCCTTAATAACTTGGGCTTCCTCCTGGTGGCTCAGGTGGTAAAGAATCTGCCTGCAATGTGGAAGACCCAGGTTTGATCCCTGGGGTGGGTAGATCCCCTGGAGAAGGAAATGGCAACCCACTCCAGTATTCTTGCCCGCAGAATCCCATGGACAGAGGAGTCTGCCGGTCTGCAGCCCACGGGGTGGCAAAGAGTTGGACACAACCAAGCCACTAACGATAACTGGCTTTGTTTCTCTGCATACAAAGGTAATACATTTTTGTTGGAAAGAAAAGAAACAGGAAGGGAAAGAGGGAGGGAGTCAGGAAGAATTCAATCATTACAGAAATGTGTGACGTAGAAAAGCAAAAGGCATCAGGAATCCTGCCCTCCAGAATTAACCCCTGGGAGGAGCTTCTGCCAGAACCATTTCAAAGTGATTTTATACTGCTGTTTCCTTACAAGGTTCAGAACCCATGTGGTGGGATTTCATTTGATTGATTGTTCAGGGAAACATGGAGGGCCTGGGGAGAATGACCTTGAAAGGTCAACATCCAGTCCATTCTCATACCAAGTCAAGCGTTTTCACAGCTGGATGAAGTCTAGGGTGATCTAGTTCATTAAAGGTCATCCAGTCGCTTCCTGTCCCTCTCTGCTATGATTCCTACAAGACTCCATGTCTCTCACAGCAGCCTGTTCCCCTCACCTTGAGCTCTCCCTCTGTGCCCTGGCTACCTCTTCCCTCTCACCCAGCTCCATTTGCAATCACTGTTTGGATCATCCAGTCAACGTGCAACAAATCACTCACTATCTGTTCCTTCCTCCCTTCCTTCCAAGATACTTGCTGAGCACGTGATATGTGTACTGTGCTGAGGCATAGGAATACCTCGGGAACAAGATCCACACAATTCCCACCCTACCAGAACCTCCATTCTAGTCAGAGAGACGGCAGCTAACTACAAAATGATTCTAACACGTATTCAATAAGAACTATGCTAAAGCCTGGAAAATGCAAATACATGGCATGGTGGGAACAATCCCAGCCGGGGCAGGCTTCCCTGAGGAAGGGCAGTTAAGCTGAGACCTGCAGGAGGAGCAGGAGTTGGTCAGGTTCACAGCAGAGGGAAGGAAATTGCCAATGCAAAAACCTGAGAGGTCAAGATGGCTACCATGCACCTTGGGGACCAGCAGGTGCTGGGGTCACAGCAGTGGACAGGGCACAATGATTGCTCTCCAGGGAAATGTTTTGGGGATATTTGCCACTGGCTTTGTGGCCTTCCTTGCCCTTTCCTTCCCTTAAAGTCCTGCATCTGAAACAGAACTTTCCCTGTAGGGCTTAGGGCATGGGATTTGGAATTGGGTCTAGGCTCCATCACTCCCTATGCATGGACAAACAAGCAACAGCTTACTCTCTAAGAGTAAGCTCATTTTCCCCCACCTGTAAAATGTGTATGAAGCTGTAACATGGGAGGACTTCATGAGATAACCCACATAAAGTCCTATAAAGTCATGATCACAGTGCTTGGTACCTAAGTTCATAGTGGCTAGTGTTATCATTATTCATATTAGAGGCCCTGGCTTCTCTGGTGGCTCAGACGGTAAAGAATCCCCCTACAATGCAAGAGACCTGGCTTTGACCCCTGGGTGGAGAAGCTCCCCTGGAGAAGGGAATAGCTGGCAATCCAAGTATTCTTGCCTGGAGAATTCCATTGACAGAGGAGCCTGGGGGGCTACAGTCTATGGGGTCACAAAGAGTCGGACATGACTGAGCGACAAACACTTTCACTTTTCTTTAGAGGCACCGTGGTCCCTGACCTTGGAGGTGCAGTCTATACAGTCTAACTCTATTCAACTCTATATGGTCAAATACAGAGTTCATACAGAGCCAGGGAGGGGCTCCCAGCCTCTGGATTCCTATAGAACCAAAGTCCAAGTAATGATCCCTTTGGAATGAAATTCTGTGAATCCATCAAGCATGTTTTGGGAGTGGACTTGCATTTGGTTGGAGAGTAGAGGACAGGGAAGACCCAGAAATGTTCCTTAGATGACAAATGTGTGCCGCCAGTTGACATCAACCCACCCCCTTCTCCTCCTCCTGCCCTGAAGGCTGATCTCTCATCCAAAGGATTCCAACAATGCCATTGGTAATGAGAGCCCCAAGAAGTCCTCTCTGGGCCGAGGAGTCACGGGTTCTGCCTTCCCAGAAAAGCACCTTTGCTCCAGCAGGAGCATGCCTTTGGACTGATAAAGACTCGCCGTGTCCAGTTATGGGTAGGAATATTGCAAGGGGGTGAAGCTATTTTTTGCCACATGTTCTATCTCTCCAGCAGGCATAGTGACATTGCTTGGGATCCAAATATTCTCAGCTGTAGAAGGTCACGGAGTTGAAGGCTAGAAGGTCTGGGCCTCAAATAGCCAGGCTGTGGGTGGGGGATTATTTGCATCACTGGTTGGAGGGTCCTAGGACCTTGAGCTGTCATCCTTCCATCCTCTGGCCCAGCCCCAACCACTACCCACAGGACTTCTGTTGAACCGATTCCCCTGGGCCCAGAGGCTGGTGGCAACTGTTTATTTTTAGCCTATGATTCCCTGAGAATGCGGGTGGGCCCCTTGGAGCAGGGGGAGGGGGGAGGGAGGAGGAAGAGTAACTTCGGGGCCTGGAGGGCCAGGGAGGACACAGCCCAGTCCAAGCCCTTAGCTCAGCTCTGTGACCGGCAGTCCTCTCTTGGTCCACCCCAGCTCAGGATCAGGTTGGACTCATGCCTCCACGTTCCCCTTTTTCTCTTCCCTGAAGGCCCCAGAGACTGTGAGCTTTCCGTTCCTCTTTACAGTCACCCTCCCCACACTGCAAGCCCTTGGTCCTTTGGGGTTCCCTTGCTCAACCACAGTGGATGCGATACAGGACTCCTCAACACCTCCCTTCCTCCTGCCTCTGAAGAGAGGTCTCAGGCCCATCTCCCTGGGCCAGCCTGGCACCAGAGTCAGTGTTTAAAAAATATGGGTAGACTGAAGGATGGGTTTCAGGGCTCCTCCATATAAGCAAAGGCCTGAGTAATGGAAGAACAAATAAAGGGAAGTTATAGGGGGTTAGAAACTTACAAAACCCTTAAGTCATTGTCTCTGGCTACTAGTTCCTTTCTCCTTTCTGAGAAGTTCCCTGGAGCCCTGGGGCCCCATCTTTGTCTTGTAACCTAGAGGGAAATGCATCTACCCCTTCTTCCTCTTCACTCTACCTTCAGTCATCCCTGACAAAAGGGAAACTGGTGAGCTGACCTCAATCCCGGCACACACTTGCCCTGAGACCCAGGGCAAGACGCCCTGCCCCCTGCAAGGAACTATAAAGCACTCTTGTGGGATTGTTGTGAGAACTAGTGAGGGTATGTGTAAAACAGCTGGAATGTAGTTGGTGCTTAATAAATGGTGATTGTTGTTGTATTATCATTAAATAAATGGTGCAGGACACCAAGCCTTTTTTTTTTTTTAATATCTACTTTCATGGTATACCTGATCATTCTTCTTTATAGAGTACATTAATATTTTATAAGGCACTTTCACATCCATTAGCTCTTCTGATCCCCATACAACCCCTTGAAAAGGGCCAAGTTATTATTCCATGATTATTATTCCCATTATACAGATAAAACCACTCTCATTCCAGAAAACACAGATGACATCATTGCATTGTCAGTGCCTAATGCAGAGCCTGGCACAGAGTAGGTTCTCAAAACAAAACAAAAAAGCAAAATCCATCTGAAGGAATGGGCTATAGAATGTAATCCTATATGCCATTTTGCCTTTCCTCATCTGTAAAATGGGGACTCCTGCTGAAGGATAACACAGGAAATTCAAAGTCTAGGATTCAGGGACTTCCCTGGTGGTCCAGTGGCTAAGACTCTGCATTCCCATTGCAGGGGGTCTGGGTTCTATCCCTGGTTGAGGAACTAGATCCTACCTGCCACAAAGATGATCAGAGATTCCCACATGCTGCAGCTAAAGACCCAGCGCAGCCAAATAAGTAAATAAATAAATATTTTAAAACAAAACAAAGTCTAGGACTCAGCTCCAAAGCAGGGCTTGGTCTTTTTAACAGGCAGAAGGGAGTGAGGTATGTGTGGCACATCTCTCCCAGAGGAGATACTCACTTTTTTAGTTTCGGGAGTATAATTGAGAAGCACCTAGAACAGGGAGATCGTTATAGCTCATTCCTGGGAGAGCTCAGAAAAGATTCACCATGTCCCCGTGTCCTGGGACTTCAGTTTCTCCAGCTGGAAGCTGAATTTTAGAAAGGAGATGGGCCTATGTGCCTATAGTCATGGGGAGCAAATCCCAGAGGAAGTAGGAAGGATTCTGGAGTAGAAATAAAAATTTCCTCCAACATTGACACCATGGGGAAAAGAGTCTGCCACATTTGGAAGAGATGGGGTGAGGTAGATGAAAACATAGGAGAGAATTTACATATGCACAATCCCTTTTTAGGTCAAAAATCATTTTACTAATTTGGGGACCTAAAAATGTATTATGCATAAGTTGATTTTTGCTGCAAAGGATCACAATCAGTATATTACATTTCAAAGTATAATCTTTGTTGTCAGGCAATAATTATAAACCTGTGGCTTATTTTTAATTTATTTAATTTAAAAAAAATATGGACATATAGCTGTTAAATTCTAGGGAATCTCTTCAGTTTGCCCATTGAGGAGAAGCAGAAGTCACCCACGCTGAATTTCAAGAAAGCTTCTAATGTGTGGGAGCTTATGGCTTAAAAGAGACCACACAACTTTAAGAAAATTACCAAGACTGTGTAGGAAGAGGAAAACTCAACTCACTGATGACAGCACAAGTCTCTTGAAACTGACCTCATCACTGTGTATATATTTTATTTTCTAGTGACTGCAAATCACATTTTTTCCCTCAGAATAATTAATAACGCTTTTAGACTCTTGAAATTGGAAATAAAGTAGATGCTTATTGAGCATCTACTACGTGGTAGACAATGTTGTGATGACTTTCCATGCATTAATTCATTTAATCCTTATCACAGCCCTATGACAGAGTGCTATGATTATCCCCATTTTATAGATGAGAAAAGAAAGTTCAAGGAAGCAAAGTAACTTGTCTTAAGGTCCCATTGCTACCAAGTGGTGGAACAAAGACTTGAACCTAGGTTGGGAGCAAAGTGTCAAATAGATCAGCATGAACATTAGGTCCCAGTCAGTGCTCTTCATTCAATCAAGTTACCTCCTTGCAGTGAACTTGGGCAAACTACCCACCTCTAGCCTCACCATCGCATGTAACCACATGAACACTCTTCTCCCCAGATCCTGCCCCAACAGGAACATTTGTGATTTAGGGAGCTGAGGAAAACATACCAATGTTCTTTAAATACTGCTTTTTAATTTTTGTAACTCAGAGCAATTTTTAACTCTTTAAAATCTTTGTCTTTAAAGGATTCTTTCTTTAATCCCTTTTATGAGGTCACGTGCATGCTTAGTTGCTCAGTCATGTCCGACTCTTTGTGACCTCATGGACTGCAGGTTCATCTGTCCATGAGGATTCTCCAGGCAAGAATACTGGAGTGGGTTGCCATGCCTTCCTCCCAACCCAGGGATCTTCCCAACCCAGGGATCAAACCCAGTCTCCCACATTGCAGACAGATTCTTTACTGTCTGAGCCACCAGGGAAGCCTTTATGAGGTCACAGGGATGAGAAAAAGCCTATTTCTAATTCCCTCCTAGCTCCCGACTTCTGTCGTGCTCTCACTAATCTGTGTGAGGAAGCATAGGATCCCATTTCCATTCCTTCGTTCCTTTAACACTTACTAATGGAGCGCTAGACCCTATCCAAGATGGGGAAGAACACGGATGGCTCTGCCCTCACCCAGTGAACCTTCTTGTGGGTGAAAACTGACAGTAAACAAGAGCACAAAGAGATGGACTGAATTACAGTGACCATGTCTGTGCTCTGAAGGAAATCGCCTGTGTTTTGACCAGGCAATGTCAGTGCCCGGTCAAGTTCACAGTCACCACAAGGGAATGGGTGGGGGCACACCCACCACCAAGACTGAAAGTTTCTAAAAGGAAACCCCAAGCGAGGGGGCACAGACTTCCCTGTCTTGCAACACCAGCAATTTCCAGGTCCCAGAGGAGCTGTTTCCCCTCTTGACCCACACTCGGGTCACCCTGCCCTCAATGCCTGGGGACTGCCCAGAGACCACACCAGATACAGCTTTGCCTTCAAAACCTCCCTATGGCTCAAGTTTCAGACATCCCTTCAGAATAGCAAAGTCTACCTGATAGTCTTCGGACAAATGATCTTAAGTGTTTTATTTGAGGGATATTTTTTTTCCCCAGATTAGTTTCTTTGAAGAGCCAAAGAGGTCCCTGAAATAAAATGGTATTCAATCACAGTTCACACCTCTAACTCCTACCTTCCCAGATGAGACCCAGTGGGAGGAACAGGGCAGAAGTCGCCACCTTTTCTGAGCCTGACAAGAGGACTGTCCCAAGAGCCAGCCCCCATTGGCCTGCACCGCGGAGTCCTGGAACATTTTTCCTCTCCAAGATGTGATGTTAAGCAATCCACACGACACCTGGGAGGGGGAGGACAGAGGCTCTCATCCCCACTTTCAGAAGCAGAGCAGGTCATTTGCTGACACCTGATTTCATGGCTCTAAACCCAGCACTCTTTTTATCATCACAGTGTTTCCCGACCTCCGTCACTCAAGTCCTTCCTCTGACTTTTGCCAAATCCCTATATCACCTGTATACCCTGATTAACATATTTCTCAAAGCTGCCTGCTTTTCCCCTTTGGCTTAAACGCCTTTGTTTAAAAACAAAGCTTGCTATCACTGTTCTAATTAGAAATCTGGTTTCACTTACCGTAAAAGGAAGGCAGCCATAAATACAAATGCAAGGAAATGTTACCAAACCCCAGCTAGACTCTGTGGCCGGCTGAAGGCTCTGAGCCCGAGGTCTGCTCTCTCTTTGTAAAACAGGGAGCACAGCAAGCGTCAGAGGTGTTAAAGACAGGCTAGCTCCCAACTGAGGCTTTCTCCTGGAAGGATGAGGGAGAATTGAGAAAGTGATGAACTTTCTCGCCATGTGAGCCAACAAACACTAGGCCGTGCCTATCCTGAACGCTGGCCACCGGGAGCACTTGTCTTGCCCCGGGGAAAGCCTGTGGTGCAGCACCCCTTCTTGGGGGAAGGGAAGTGGCTCCCTTGCCTTGGCGCCCCTCAGTTTATTTCTCCCGAGTGCCACCCCCAGCCACTCTGACCTGTCTGGGAGGCCATCTTTGCAAATCCTTTTCTCTCTCTGCCTCCTCAGCGTGAGCTCTGTCCTAGGCCCCATCCCTGCCTACTCGTGTCCTAGCACAACGTCTCTTCTCTCACCCATACCCTTGCCAGGGGCCAGAGCTTGGCAGGAGTGCTGCAACCCCTTTCGAAACACTCTCTTTTGCTTCTCAGACTTTCCACTTCAATCTGCCCTCCAAGCCAGCCTACGGGCCTTTCTAAAGCTCGGCCAGACCTGTTGTGCTACTTCCCTGCTAAAAACCACTTTGTGTCTCCCACTACCCTCAGGATCAGGTCCTTCCTCCCTTACTCCTCCCCGCTTCCCTCCCCCAGTTCTAGGAATTCACCATGTTGGACTTCCTCATTTCCTTACTAGTCTCTTCCTTGACTTGGGAATTTCATAAACAACATTCCCTCTGCTTCACCCACACATTCTTCCCATCTCCGTTTCAACGTCACTCTCTCAAGGCCGCTGCTCCTGGTCTCCCTCCAGGCAGACCCCACCCCTTTGATGACCCGGTGTTTCTTCCCTGGCTGCCATGAGCCCATGCTCTATTGGAATCACCTGTGTCTGTTTGCCTCTCTAGCCCAGAGTCTAGCAAAGGTTCTGAACTATGTGGAGTCACATAAATGCTTGTTGATTGAATAGAAGGTTATTATTAAACCCCAGCACCTGTCAATCCCCACTCCCACTTTCTACCTGCCCTGCCTTTGTCTTCACCTAAGTTCTCCTTCTCCCAGCCTTGATATTCCAGGTCAATTCCCACCTCCCAGGAAGCCACCCTTACGGCTCTAGCCCAGACAAAATTTACCTTCTATAGAACCCCTAGCATTTCCTTTGTTGAATGAGACATGAGTTTGAGAAACAGATGTCATTTAAAACTCACACTCATGGGAATGACTTTTTTAAAATGACATTTTTAAAATGTTTTTTAAGAGGAAAGGCATGATTTCCATCAGTGGAAGAATAAATTTCTAATGATTTCATTGGAGAGGCTAGTGGCAGACAGAGACAACAGGCTCAAATCACAAAGCCATTTTTGGTTTTCCTTTGCAGTAAAGGTGAATTCTAAGAAGAAAGTCTCGCTCAAAATGTTACTTGGTTTTTTGGAAATAAATAACAAACATGGTACAAAATTCATGGACATGAACTTGGGCAAACTCCGGGAGATGGTAAGAGACAGGAAAGCCTGGTGTGCAGCAGTCCATTGGGTCTCAAAGAGTCAGATACTACTTGGTGACTGAACAACATCAATAAAATTTAAAAAGCAGGTGGCCTTTCTTTAGCATGCCACATTAATGAATTTGAATGTTCGAGGACATCAGCCTGCATAGAGGTAGAGAATCCATTGTTCCTAATCACACAGTGATAGAAACTGTATTCCTAGGGAAGCCCCAACAGGTGGAAAAGTGGACTCTAAGGGCAAGGGACCAAGCATGCAAATGTGGTTCTAGGGTCTGTGAATGGGGGTGGCCAGAGAGGAGATCTCAGGGTGGGTGACCTAAGGGTCTCCAGGCCCAGGGCTGGCCAGCGGTTAAGTTGCCCTTGCTGCCTTATTGGCTACCAGACTTTCAGCCCTCAGATCCCTGGAGGGACAGTTCAGGGGGCAAACAAGGAAAGATGGGTCCAGTCACCCTGAAATCAAACAGGCTCAGAGAGAGCAGGAACCCAGGGAAGACAACTACCCTGGGGACTTGCAGAAATCTTAGGAGGGCATCAGCCTTCCCACTGAGGAGGAATAGGGCTGCAGTCAATGGTATTTTATCTCAAAGGATACATGACCCCAGCTCACACTGGAGTTATAAGCAGCCTTGCTTTATATTATCTTTCTTATTTATTGACACCAAGATCTCTGAGGCCAGAGAATGGGTCTCTTTTCCTCTGGTTCCAAACCCCACTCCCCTGGCCAATAACAGTGAGCCCAGCACTGAATCCATTTTGGTGGCCACCTGTGACATTCTCATTGAGAGAGGACTGTGATTGTGATCCATACCGACCCCCAAACACACACACACACACAGCACCTGGAAACAGCCCAGGGGAGGGCAAAGGCACTGCTGGGCTGCCAGGAGCCCTGGGCCCTAGCCTGGCCCCTACTACCAGTGTGCCAGCCACTTTGGGCAGTCTCAGGGCAAAGCCCTGGATGAATCAGCTCTTGTTGCCCACACCTGCCAATCAACAGCTCAAGGAAACACAAGGCCATTCTTATGGCTGCCGTCCTGGCTGGATTGTAGGAAGGACAAATAAGGCCATTTCTAAAGAATTCCCAACCTGTTCAGATATGAAGGTTATAACAGTCAGCGATTGGCATGAGCAGGGAAGTCCAGGAAAAGCCAGATTGCCAGGGGCCTTTGTAACTGCTTCTGTGGCTGTACTGATCAGGAACCAGCTCCAAGTCAAATATGTGGACAAAGAGGAGGCTCGAACCACTTCTCCCAGCCCGGGCCTGGCCGTCTTGCTGCCTCCACTGGAGAGATAAGAAAGCAAAGACTCAGGAAAGTTAACACAGTCATGTGAACATCAACAGGGTAGTCAAGAATGAACTCCATTAGGCCAATACTCATTCCAGACTTCTGAAAGGCTCCAGGTGACTGAATTTCTGCCAAACTGAGGTTCTCATTACTTTCCAGGGAAAAACATTCTCCAAGTGATGTCAGCATTATAATAATAGTGTGGGAAGGTTGGGGGCTTCTGGGCAGATGAGCTAGTCATCAGCTTGGGATTCTAAATTCTTCACATAGCTCAATTTAAAGTTTTGGTTTTAATTGTTTCAAAGTGAACCAGAATTCTCATGGCATGCACTGGTATCATTTTGTTGTGCCCAAATTTAAATCATAGTTCCAGGAGGCTGGTGTCCTGGAAATATTAACAGTAAGCAAGCCCAGCCTGCTGCCCAGAGGCTACATTTCAACATTGCTTTGTTGTTGTCACATGTCGTATACCCTGGAATTCTCAGGAGGTTATGTAAAAAAAAAAAAAAATTGACTTTTTATAAAATGTGGTTTCTTGAAAAACAAGCCAAAATGTCTTGGTGATAGAAGGGAGGATTAAAAGAAGTAAACATTCCGTTGTTTCTTAAGCCAGAAAGCAGAAGTTTTGGCTAAATTCAGAATAGGAGATTCAAACCAGTAGGAGTTCAGATCCTAAAACTGACAAATTCACCTTTTTCTCTAAACAATAATTTTTTTTTTTTAAAAAAAGCTATTTATAAAACCATTTCAAGTGATCAATGGCAATAGCAACAGCAACAAAAAACAACTCTTTGATGAGCAAAAGAAGAAACTTTTGAGAAGCTGAAAAAGCATTTGATGTGTAGCACGGAGATATAACCCTTCCCACAGAAGGCTCTGTATCCGAGAACTGTCCTGTCTTGTTTAAATGGAAGATCAAAGACTTCCCTGGTGGTACAGTGGATAGGAATCCATCTGCCAATGCAGAGGACACAGGTTTGATCCCTGGTCCGGGAGGATTCCACATACTGAGGAAAACTAAGCCCAAGCTCCACAAGTACTGAGACCTGAGGGTTCTAGGGCCTGTGAGCCACAACTGCTGAGCCTGAGTGCCTGCCGCAGCTGCTGAAGCCCGTGCGCCCGTAGCCGTGCTCCACAACGAGAGGGGTCCCCACAACGAACAGTAGTCCCTGCTCACCGCAACTAGAGAAAGCCCAAGCAGCGTAATTATTAAAATAAATAAATACAATAGAGGAGAACTAATTTTACACACACACACACACACACACAACATGTAACCCTTGTTGGAGATGGGATTCTGGAGGAAGGCAATGACCCGAGCAAAGTTTTCCAAACACACAGGTTTAGGGCTCATGAAGGTCTCCAGGTCTTAGTCTGGAGAAGACTGGAAGCCACTGGGGAGTCTGGCCTCCCCACCAGCTAGCTCATCCTTCCATTTCACCCCCACTCCCAGCCCATTCCAATCAGCATGTCATGGTGGCATGTCACCTAGTGGTTGAAATGATCACTGCAAGTAACTGCCTCAGGCTTCCTGTTTCGATTTCCATTACACCTTATTTATTTATTTAATGGATTGTTATGGGGTGCCTGATGCTGAGACTATAACAGAGAACATAGACATGGGCTTTCCTTCAGGAAACTTATAGTCTTCTGAGGGATCAGACACATAAAATAAAATATGAAGGTAGGATCATGATATATGATAGGGAGCTACAGAACACTGAGGATGGGACACCTAAACCAGATTTCGTGGTTACGGAAGACTTCCCAGAGGAAGTACCATCAGCACTGGGACCTAAAGAATGAATAGGAATTCATTAAACAAAGAAGGAGAAGGGAAGAGCTTTCCAGGCAGAGGGAACAGTTTGCCTAAAAGCCAAGTGTCAAGAGTACACAACTAGATTTGCTAAGAGTTTTGAACTTCATCCATAGGAACAATGACAGCCATTTGTTTTCTAGGAAAATCAAGAAAGCCTACAGAATTTTATTTTCTCCCAGGCCCTGCCTTACACTTCTTCTTAGAGTCCATCAGTTCACTTCAGTCACTCAGCCATGTCCAAATCTTTGTGACCCCATGGACTGCAGTACGCCAAGCTTCCCTGTCCATCACCAACTCCCGGAGCTTACTCAAACTTATGTCCATTGAGTCAGTAATGCCATCAACCATCTCATCCTCTGTTGTCCCCTTTTCCTCCCATTTTCAATCTTTCCCAGAATCAGGGTCTTTTCAAAGGAGTCAGTTCTTCACATCAGGTAGCCAAAGTACTGGAGTTTCAGCTTCAGCATCAGTTCTTCCAATGAACATTCAGGACTGATTTCCTTTAGGATGGACTGGTTGGATCTCCTTGCTGTCCAAGGAACTCTCAAGAGTCTTCTCCAACACCACAGTTCAAAACCATCAATTCTTTGGCGCTCAGCTTTCTTTATAGTCCAACTCTCACACCCATACATGATGACTGGAAAAACCAAAGCTTTGACTAGACAGACCTTTTTGGCAAAGTAATGTCTCTGCTTTTCAATATGCTGTCTAGGTTGTGGTCTGGTATTCCCATCTCTTTAAGAACTTTCCACAGTTTGTTGTGATCCACACAGTCAAAGGCTTTGGCATAGTCAATAAAGCAGAAGTAGATGTTTTTCTGGAACTCTCTTGCTTTTTCGATGATCCAAGGAATATTGGCAATTGGATATCTGGTTCCTCTGCCTTTTCTAAATCCAGCTTGAACGTCTGGAAGTTCACAGTTCACGCATTTTTGGAGCCTGACTTGGAGAATTTTGAGCATTACTTTGCTAGCATGTGAGATGAGTGCCATTGTCCAGTAGTTTGAACATTCTTTGGCATTGCCTTTCTTTGGGATTGGAATGAAAACACCTTTTCCAGTCCTGTGGCCACTGCTGAGTTTTCCAAATTTGCTGGCATATTGAGTGCAGCACTTTCTCAGCATCATCTTTTAGGATTTGAAATAACTCACCTGGAATTCCATTAGCTTTGTTTGAAGCTTCCTAAGGCCCACTTGACTTCACCTTCCAGGACGTCTGGCTTTGGGTGAGTGATCACACCATCGTGATTATCTGGGTCATGAAGATCTTTTTTGTATAGTTCTTCTGTGTGTTCTTGCCACCTCTTCTTAATATCTTCTGCTTCTGTTAGGTCCATACCATTTCTGTCCTTTATTGAGCCCATCTTTACATGAAATGTTACCTTGGTATCTCCAATTTTCTTGAAGAGATCTCTAGTCTTTCCCATTCTATTGTTTTCCTCTATTTCTTTGCACTGATCACTGAGGAAGGCTTTCTTATCTCTCCTTGCTATTCTTTGGAACTCTGCATTCAAATGAGTATATCTTTCCTTTTCTCCTTTGCCTTTCACTTCTCTTCTTTTCACAGCTATTTGTAAGGTCTCCTCAGACAACCATTTTGCCTTTTTACATTTGTTTTTATGGGGATGGTCTTGATCCCTGTCTCCTGTACAATGTCATGAACCTCCATCCATAGTTCTTCAGGCACTCTGTCTATCAGATCTAATTCCTTGAATCTATTTGTCACTTCCACTGTACAATCATAAGGGATTTGATTTAGGCCATACCTGAACGGACTAGTGGTTTTCCCTACCTTCTTCAATTTAAGTCTGAATTTGGCAATAAGGAGTTCATGATCTGAGCCACAGTCAACTCCCAGTCTTGTTTTTGCTGACTGTATAGAGCTTCTCCATCTTTGGCAACAAAGACTATAATCAATCTGATTTCGGTATTGACCATCTAATGATCTCCAAGTATAGAGTCTTCTCTTGTGTTGTTGGAAGAGGGTGTTTGCTATGACCAGTGCATTCTCTTGGCAAAACTCTATTAGCCTTTGCCCTGCTTCATTCTGTACTCCAAGGCCAAATTTGCCTGTTACTCCAGGTATTTCTTGACTTCCTACTTTTGCATTCAAGTCACCAATAATGAAAAAGACATCTTTGGGGGGTGTTAATTCTAGAAGGTCTTGTAGATCTTCATAGAATCATTCAACTTCAGCTTCTTCAGCATTACTGGTCGGGGCATAGACTTGGATTACTGTGACATTGAATGGTTTGCCTTGGAAATGAACAGAGATCATTCTGTCGTTTTTGAGATTGCATCCAAGTATTGCATTGTGGACTCTTCTGTTGAATTGACTATTATGGCTACTCCATTTCTTCTAAGGGATTCTTGCTCATGGTAGTAGATATAATGGTCATCTGAGTTAAATTCACCCATTCCAGTCCATTTTAGTTGACTGATTCCTAAAATGTTGATGTTCACTCTTACCATCTCCTGTTTGACCAGTTCCAATTTGCCTTGATTCATGGACCTAACATTCCAGGTTCCTATGCAATATTGCTCTTTACAGCATCGGACTTTACTTCCATCACCAGTCACATCCACAACTGGGTGTTGTTTTTGCTTTGGCCCCGTCTCTTCTTTCTTTCTGGAGTTATTTCTCCAATGATCTCCAGTAGCATATTGGGCACCTACCGACCTGGGGATTTCATCTTTCAGTGTCCTATCTTTTTGCCTTTTCATACTGTTCATGGGGTTCTCAAGGCAAGAATACTGAAGTGGTTTGTCATTCCCTTCTCCAGTGGACCACGTTTTGTCAGAACTCTCCCCCATGACCCATCCATCTTGGGTGGCCCTACACGGCATGGCTCATAGTTTCATTGAGTTAGACAAGGCTGTGGTCCATGTGATCAGATTGATTAGTTTTCTGCAACTGTGGTTTTCATGCTGTCGCCCTCTGATGGAGAAGGATAAGAGGCTTATGGAAGCTTCCTGATGGAAGAGACTGACTGAGGGAGAAACTGGGTTTGTTCTGATGGGTGAGGCCATGCTCAGTAAATCTTTAATCCAATTTTCTGTTGATGGGCAGGGCTGTGTTCCCTCCCTGTTATTTGACCTGAGGCCAAACTATGGTGGAGGTAATGAAGATAATGGTGACCTCCTTCAAAGGGTCCCATGTGCACACTGCTGCACTCAGTGCCCCCAACCCTGCAGCAGGCCACCGCCAACCCACGCCTCCACAGGAGACTCCTACCCTCACCCTAACCGCTAGTCTCAACCCCCAAGAATGCCATGAAGTTATTCTTTACTTTTTTTTCTTCCCAGGCATGAGTTGCTCATCTCACATGACCTTGAGGTCTCTTTTCCTTCTGTCAGCAAAGAAGTTTGTTTTGCATTGTAATCATTCTTAAGCCAGGGAAGAAATTCAGATCCTGCACAAATAGTTCTGGGAATGCCAAACTCCTTTCTAAGCACAAAGTCCTTGATGAGGAATCATGGCCACTCTGAGGGTGAGGTCCTGGGAAACTGTGCATCTACAGCCTCTGGGCATTTGTCAAAGAGGTAACTTCCCAGATCCCACCTCAGACCTGCTCAGTCCTCACTCAGAAGAGGCCAGCCGTGGAATGGTCACCGGTACCCTATGTGACCCAGTTACCTACCTAATCAGGTAGGAAGCACAGGTACAGTGTCAAGTGCACAAACCTTGGGGTCAGTTCCCTCCATGGTTCAGCCTCAGTTCTGCCTCAACCTGCAAGTGGCTCAGCTGTTTGACCTGAGCCCAGCAACTTCATCTCCCCAAACACTGCAACCTCTTCTTCAAAAGGAGAATAAAAATCACAAAACCTACCTGATAGGATATGGATAGAAGTAGATGAGGTTGTAGATCCACGTAATTCTCTTGGCCAGGGTCTGGCATACAAGAAGTACTCAATAAAGATTAAAGAACAAAGATGGTCATGTCTTAGGCCCCATTTCAGTCATAGTGAGCAAAGGGCTTAAGGCAGCAGGCTTGGATAATCAGAAACTGGAACCTAGGATTAAACACACCCAGAGGAGTGGGTTGGTGCTGGGGACAAAGCAGGAGCCTCAGGGCATCAGACATGTGACTCTGCGAGGAGGGTGAGAGCCAGCAGTCCAGACAGGCAGTCCTCCTTTGGGCAGCTGGGAAAGGGCTAAGACAGTGCCCAGCAAACAAGGTGGAAATGAAATCTCTATGAAATGGTCAGAGAATCTGATGGTCTCATAGGAGGCTTGGCTCTGCCAGCTCTGGGTAGGAGTCACAATTCTTGCCACTACAAACCAGCCTAAGCTCATTTAACCTTCGGGTAACTGAATCTAGTTTAAATAAAGTCATCAACCAGTCTCCAGTTCTCAGCTCTACTTCCTTCTATGTTAGCTTTGTTGTCAAGCAGGCTTGCTCTTTAGGGTTTCCCAGGTAGCACAGTGGGAAAGAATCCACCTGCCAGTGCAGGAGATGCAGAAGACACTAGTTCACTCTCTGGGTTGGGAAGATCCCCTGGAGTAGGAAATGGCAACCCACTCTAGTATTCTTCCCTGGAGAATCTAATGGACAGAGGAGCCTGGCAGGCTACAGTCGATGGAGCCGCAAATAGTCAGAGAAGACCAAGCTCATGAGCATCTTAGGCTTGCTCTTTATCTTGACAAAAAGTTAACCACAAGTTCCAAATGTAGCTCTGCATGCAACCCCAGCAGAGCAACAACACCTCTTCTGCCATAGGTCCAGCAAAACTCAATGGTGACATTCATTAGCTTGACCTGAGTCACATGCCCATCTCTGAACCAATCACCATGTGCAGGAAAATGGAGTATTCTGATTGGCCAAGCATGAATCATACATTCAATCTGGAACCCAAACTACTGATACATGAGCTAAACATAAAAGGTTTCCCTAAATAAAACAGGGGCCTTGATTCTGGAAGAAGGTGTCAACCTAAAAACAAAACCATGAGAGTTTAGTTCAGAGACAAGGTATTTAGTTAGGGCCAAAGAACTGCAATTTGGGCTACAGAGATTTAGATAGAAAAAAATTAGTGTCCTCATGACAGGAAAGGGTCTCAGGATGTTTATGGGGAAAAAGAGAGGTAGATGAAGTAAACTGTTTTTTCAGAAGAGTTCACTGGTGCAAGTCAAGGTAATTGATCAGGTGAAGTGTTCATTGATAAAAGATGAGGTAAATCCAGATTTGTATTAATACTTTACTGGTCAGGTGAAGCAGTCACTAGGTAAAAGTTCATCGATGGATCGTTTCAACAGGACATTCTGGTTTTTCTGCTGATTTGGAATGTTGGTGGTTTTGTCCAGTTTAGAAGTACAGAAAACAGGACATGAAAGGCAGTTCCTCTGGAATGACTGCTTCAGCTCTATTTTATGTGGCTCCAGCTCATGTCATCTTTCATAGAGGAATGAGGACAAGAGCTGACCTTGTTTTGTCCCTGTGTGAGACACCCCTGTGGCCAGATGTCCCTGGAACTAAGGTACTCGGTCTTCTGACCACCTGTCCAGTTCTGCTGCAGCCCCCACAGCTTGGTCCTCAGGCAGAGGATTCCAGCAGTACTGGACAGCAGGTGGGAAGAGTCCTCCCCCCAGAGAGCTATGGCACCACAGATGGCACTTGCTGAGAAAGTGGTGCTGGGGAGAATCAGGCACAGCTGGTTTGCACAAGCCCCCAGCTAGAGCCCCCTAGTGTCCTTCAAGAGAGTCTGTAAAGGACAAAAAATGGGGAATCTCATCCGGGGAGGGAAGTGGGGAGATGCTAAAATGCCTCTAGCACTCTAGAAAGCTGGGTCTTCTCAACCACAGTGCCCAAAGCCCCCGGGGTTGCTGGCAGCCTTGGACTGGGAGGGCATTAGGGACGGTGCTCCTGCTCAGACACTCTCGCTCTTCTCCCTCCCTTCTTCCCCAGCTATCCTCCACCCCCATCCCAGCACCTTAGGAACTATGCAGGCCTGTGAGTGCACTGTTTCCCTCCTGACACTCGTCTCCTGGGCCCTTGTATTCATCAGGCTGCTCAGCACCCGTTGTGGGCCACATCCTGCACCAACTGCTGCAGTGAGTCCCTGTATGTAGCCCACAACCTGTAGGAACACGCAGTTCTAGAAAGTGTGCATTCTTTACTTTTAATTGCACAAGTTAACATGACTCTTGACTTGACACTTGACTCCACCTTCCTCAGTCACTTGACTCCACTCTCCCCAGCCAGTCACTCCCACTCAGAAGCCTCAGTTATACATTTGATGTCTATCTGTTGAAACATTTTTCTACATATGTACATTATAATATGTTCACTTGTAGAAGCATAAGCTAGGTCAGAAGTTAGTTTTTTTTGTTTTGGTGACAGTTAAAAATTAGGTTCAGGGATGTCCCTGGTGGTTCAGTGGCTAAGACTCCACACTCCCAACACAAGGGACCTGGGTTCAATCCTTGGTCAGGGAACTAGATTCCACATGCCACACACATCTAAGAGTTCGCATGCTGCAACTAAAATCCCCCACACAAAAACGAAGCTCAAAGACCCCGAGTGCCGCAGCTAAGACCTGGTGAGGCCAAAGAAATAAATATTGGGGGGGGGGGGTGGGGAAGGTCTAAAAGGGTTTACCATGAAAAGTCTCCCTCCAACCCCATCCCCCAGCCAGGGATGAGCAAACCCCTTTCGGAGCAGCCAGCCAGGTCATTGGTTTCAAGTGCTTCCTTCCAGATAAGCTAGGCCAGAAGTCAACGAATCTTGTCTGGAAACGACCAGATGATAAATATTTTAGGTTTGGTGAGCTTATGGTCTCTGTCACAACTACCCAACTCTGCCAGTGTATTGAGAAAGCAACCATAGACAATACACTAATTCATGAGCATGGCTGTGTGCCAATAAAGCTTTGTTTGTGAACATTGAAACTTGAATTTCATGTCTTTTTTGTGTATGGTGAAATAATATTCTTCTTTTGATTGTTTTTCAATTGTTGAAAAATCTAAACATCATTCTTAGCTGGGCTATATCAGGGTAGGCAGCAGGCTGGATTTGGCCTGTGGACTGTAGTTTGCTAACTCTGGTCTATTCACACAAAAAACACAAGTACCCATAAACATCCTTTGTCCTCTTTTTTACATAAGGGGACATGCTATACACACTGTTCTGTACATTGATTTTCTCACTTGGTGATACATCATTTTTTTAAAAACAATTTTATTTATTTATTTATCAGCTGCTGGGTCTTTGTTGCTATGAGGGCTTTTCTTTTTTTTTTTTATTGTGCTCCACTTTATTGCACTTTGCAAATACTGCATTTTTTTACAAACTTTCTCTAGTTGCGAGCAGACGCTACTCTCTAGTTACGGTACACAGGCTTCTTATTGCAGTGGCTTCTCTTCTTGCAGAGCACAGGCTTAGCAGTTGTGGCATGTGGGATCTTCCTGTATCAGGGATCAAACCTGTGGCTCCTGCTCTGGCAGGCAGATTCTTTACCACTGCACTAAAGAGAAGTCCCCTTATATATCTTAAAGATCATGCCATGTCAGTTCATATAGAACTTCAGTTTTGCTTTGGCATAGTATTACATTTTATTCCATGGTGGTACATTTACAGTAATTTACTTATTGATGCATATTTAGGTTATTTTCTTTTGTTATTTTAGACAAAATTTCATTGAAAAAATTTGTATTTATTTGTATGTGTGGGCATTTTGAGCTTTATTGAGATACAAACCACACATCATACAACTCATCCATTTTAAGTGTACAATTAAATGGCTTTTAGTATATTTTCAGAGCAGTGCACACAGTAGGGCATTCAATTTTAGAACCTTGCCATTACCTCAAAATAAAACCCTTACTCTTTAGCTGTCATCCCCTACAAAGTCCTAGGCAACCACTTTACTACTTTCTGTCTCTCTGGATTTGCCTATTTGGAATATTTATAAGGAATCATAAAATATTGATCTTTTATGACTTAGCACAAAGTTTTCAAGGTTAATCCATGTTTTAGCATGTTATTGGTATTTCATTGCTAGTTATGGCAGAATAATATTCTATTGTATGGCTATACCACATTTTACTTATCCATTCATCAGCTTTCGGGTATTTCAGTTGTTTCCACTTTGCAACTATTATGAATAATGCTGCTATGAACATTTGTGTACACATTTTTTGGTGAACATTTGCTTCCATTTGGGCTTCCCAGGTGGTGCTAGTGGTAAAAACCCACCTGCCAATGCAGGAGATGCTAGAGACATGGGTTCGATCCCTGGGTCAAGAAGATCCCCTGGAGAAGGAAATGGCAACCCACTCTAGGACGCTTGCCTGGAAAATTCCATGGACAGAGGAACCTGGTGGGCTACCATCGATGGGGGCACCATTTTATATTCCCACCAGCAGTGCCTGAAGATTCCAATTTCTCCACAGTCTTGCCAACATTTGCCATTATCTGTCTTTTTTATTATAGCTATCCCAGTGGATGTGAAGCAGTATTTCATTGTATTGCATACATTTTTTTAAGCCAAATATATTGTTCTGAGATTTTTTAAATGTATTTCTATATCTTGGGCTCCCCCCCCCCACCCCCATATATACATGCAGATCTTCTTTGTGGTTGTTAAACGCTAGGTAGTATGCCAGAGAAAAACTGGAGCCCGGCTCAGTCATTCCCTCCTGATGGCTATCTAGGCTGTTTCCAACTTTTTATCAGTACAAACAGCATAGCGATGCACATTCTTGTTTTACATCCTTGTGCAGAGAGTAAGCATTTCTTGAGGACAGTCTTTGAAGTGGAATTGCTGGATGAAGACGTATGCACATTTGAATTTTTTAAAATGTTACAAACTATCCTCTGGAAAAACTCTACCAATTAACATTCTACCAATAGTGTATGAGAGTGTTCATTTCACTACATCCATGTCAGCCCTGGATATTACCCCTTTCACTGGTGCCACATCTGGTTTTCATTTGCATTCCCCTCATCAATGTGAGGTTGACTACAGGGCCATATCCCACGTGTGGTTCTCCTCCTCTTTGGCACCAGAGTGCTGCCTGTTCATCTCTGTCTTCCATATTGCCAGTCCAGAGGTGAATGCAGCACCTACTGATAAATGTTGGAGTCAGGCACTGATTTTTGTGGTCCTATCTGACAAAAATGTGTTCTGAGACCATACAAAATTTTACAGTGTTTTAGTTCTCCAAGATTTCATTGCAGATGTTAGAGCTTCCATCTGAGCTGTGCTGTCTTCTAAGCCTTAAAGAAATGAGGAATCCTTGACTCCTGGTCTAGAGTGCAATTTTTTAGTGAACAGCAGAACAACTTGAATACCTGGTCAGGCTAGAACACGGGAGTATTTCAAAACAGGACCTAGGATCCTGATGAACAAGAAAACTCTTTGGCTAGAAACCTCCTGATACCATCATTCAAATGGAATGGAAAAAACCTTAGGGGTCATTTAAAGCTATCTTATTTGTACAAATCAGGAGACCGAGGCCCCAGCTAGAGAAGCGATTTGCTCCAGGTCACATAAATGAAGACCAGAGCTGTGAGTGCAGCCAAGATTCTGATTCCAGGCCAGGGCTCTTTCCTCAAAAAATGTGGAGTCAGAGAATTCACACCTAAACCCCTTCCAAAGCTCCTCTGCTCCTAACTGGAGAGCATCACCTTTCTCAAAGCAGCACAGAGTGGGGATTAAGGGCCCTGGTTTTTGAACCAGACAGTTCTAGATTTAAATCCCAGCACAGCCACCAAGGTCTAGTAACTTTGCTCTTTGATCTTTAGTGTCTCCTTCTTTAACAGTTAATACTACCTACTTCAAGGATTATATTTGTAGTTATTATCTACCTTACAGGACTACATCAGATTTTGTTGTTCCGTTGCTCAGTTATGTCTGACTCTGTTACCCCACAGATTGCAGCATGCCAGGCTTCCCTATCCTTCTCCAATTCCCAGAGGTTGCTCAAACTCATGTCCACAGTGTCAGTGATGTCATCCAACCATCTCATCCTCTGTCATCCCCTTCTCCTCCTGCCTTCAATCTTTCCCAGCTTTTTCTAATGAGTCGACTTTTTGCATCACATGGCCAAAGTATTGACACTTCAGCTTCAGCATCAGTCCTTCCAATGAATATTCAGGACTGATTTCCTTTAGGATTGACTGGTTTGATCTCCTTGCAGTCCAAGGGACTCTCAAGAGTCTTCTCCAACACCACAACTCAAAAGCATCATTTCTTCGATGATGCTTTCTTTATGATCCAACTGTCACATCCCTACATGACTTCTGGAAAAACCGTAGCTTTGACTAGACAGACCTTTGTTGGCAAAGTAATGTCTCTGCTTTTTAATAAACTGTCTAGGTTGGTCATAGCTTTCCTTTGAAGGAGCAAGCGTCTTTTAATTTCATGGCTGCAGTCACCATCTGCAGTGATTTTGGAGCCCCCCAAAATAAAGTCTGTTACTGTTTCCATTGTTTCCCCATCTATTTCCCATGAAGTGATGGGACCGGATGCCATGATCTTAGTTTTTTGAATGTTGAGTTTTAAGACAGTTTTTTCATTCTCCTCTTCCATCTTCATCAAGAGGCTCTTTAGTTCCTCTTCACTTTCTGCCATAAGGATGGTGTCATCTGCATATCTGAGGTTATCGATATTTCTCCCGGCAATCTTAATTCCAGCTTGTGCTTCATCCAGCCTGGCATTTTGCATGATGTACTCTGCATATAAGTTAAATAAGCAGGGTGACAATATACAGCCTTGATGTACTCCTTTCCAAATTTGGAAATAGTCCATTGTTCCATGTTCAGTTCTAACTATTGCTTCTTGACCTGCATACAGGTTTCTCAGGAGGCAAGTAAGGTGGTCTGGTTTTCCCTTCTCTTTAATAATTTTCCACAGCTTGTTGTGATCCACACAGTCAAAGTCTTTGGCATAGTCAATAAAGCAGAAATAGATGTTTTTCTGGAACTCTCTTGCCTTTTCTATGATCCAGCGGATGTTGGCAATTTGATCTCTGGTTCCTTTGCCTTTTCTAAATCCAGTTTGAACATCTGGAAGTTCTCGGCTCACATACTGTTGAAGCCTGGCTTGGAGAATTTTGAGCATTACTTTGCTAGCATGTGAAATGAGTGCAATTTAAATGAGCCTAATTCAGTAAGCACTCATTAAACTGTGCCTTTAATTTGTCCCCTCTAACTGCCTCCTCTCTTGGGTGATTTGGCTATGAGGACATAAAGATTAATTTATCGTAGCATACGGAATTCCTGGTTCAGACTGCATGCAGTTGCATGGATCGTGTGTCCCCCACTTTGTTATTTCATCCGGGTTGGCTTGAGTTGCCACCCCCCAAGTCATTCCTTTATTAAACCAACATTCACAGCAGAGGGACTGTCCACATCCTTGTTTATCTCCACCGTATAAATTAGAACGAGCTGAGAACAGTGGTTTGGTTTTGTTTTGATTTCAGGGTTCTGTCAACCTTCATAGCCCTTAGAATCATTTGGGAGCATTACAAAGCACCAGAGATGGACCTCATTCCTTCACTTACCCCTTATCCGATCAGATTGGGAGTAGGACCCAGGAGGCTTAAAAGCTCCCCTGATGATTCTCATTGAAGTCAGGCTGGAGAGCTACTGTTCTACATGAGTGCTTCTCAACTTTAACATCCATCTGAGTCACCTATAGAGCTGGGCCCCTTCCAGTCAGTCTGGAGTGGTGTCTATGAATTTGCAGTTCTTACAAGTTTCCACGTAATGTGGATGCTGCCAATCTGGGGAACAGTGCTTTTTATTTTTATTAATTAGTTATTTATTTTTGGCTGCGCTCAGTCTTCACTGCTGCAAGGGCTTTTCTCTAGTCATGGTGAACAGCGGCTACTCATTGCAGAGCATGGGCTTCTCATTGCAGTGGCTCTTGTTACAGAGCACTGGCTCTAGTGTGTGTGGGCTTTGGTAGATGTTGCCCATGGGCTCAACAGTTGCGGTTCTCGGGCTCTAGAGCACACGTTCAATAGTTGTGATGCACAAGCTCAGTTGTTGCACAGCATGTCTAATCTTCTCAGACCAGGGACTGAACCCATGTCTCCAGCATTGGCAAGTGGATTCTTTACCGCTGAGCGACCAGGGAGGCCCTGGGGAACACTCTGTGATAACTGCTGATCTAGATGAACCTGAGTGGACCTTTGGGTTTTTTTCCTTCCCGGCATCATTTTCCACTCTGGTGAGAGCTCATGACTTGCCTTTAGTGAACTACCCATCCTCATATCTTAGGCCACAGATGTAAGTGGCCTCCCAACTTCAGGGGCAAGAACATGACCAAGTCTGGCCAGTAAACAGAATCTACACCCTGGCTCCAGTGAGTGAGTGGTTCAGCAATGGGCATGTCACTTAACAGACAAGTGAGAGTCAGCCCTGGTACTTTTGCTGGAACCCTTGGGAAGAAGTGCTAAGCTGGTAAGATGAAAGCCTGGGGTTGCTGGGGAAGAACCTACCCAAGGATGAAACAGGCAAAAAGAGAGCAGAAAAGACTAGAAGTCCTGATGATAACCTGCTTATCCCCTGGATCCAGCCAAGCCTGAATTCAGACCTAAATATTTCAGTTATCTGGGTCAATAAATTCCCTTTTGGTACATCACAGGGAATATAACCAATATTTTATAATAACTTTAAGTGGAATATAATATATAATAATATCAAATCACTATGTTGTGTATCTGAAACTAATATAACATTGTAAATCAACTACATTTCAATAAATAAATTCTCTTTTTAGCTTAAGCCAGTCTGAGGTGGGTTTTGTCATGTGCAATTCAAGAAGTGCTGGGAACTACTTGGTGGTCCAGTGGTTAGGACTCTGTGCTTTCACTGCCAAGGGCCTAGGTTTGATCCCTGGTTGGGGAATTAAGATCCCGCAAGCCATGCAGCTTAGCCAAAAAAAAAAAAAACTGCTGCCTATATGGAATATCTAAAGTGCTTTCCCACCCAGAGACTGGGTGGGACTCTAGGTTCTGTCCTGGTTGCTGCTCCCATTAGGCAATAATCTTCCAAAAGCCCCTGGAATGGAGCAGCAGAACTCCTAGAGGTCATTTAGTGCCATTCTCCTCCTTGTTTCTGTGGGGAAACCTGGGGCACAAGGAGGGGTGAGGTCGTGTCCTGAGTCATGCATACAACAAAGCCGAAAGGATATCAGATCTTGGCTCTGTCAATAAATCCACCCAAACCAGTGGGTGATAACAGCCACCAGTGTGATGCCAAAACACTGACAAGTGTCCTTCTCAAGGACACCCACACAGGGACTGAGGCTCCCTCCTTCGGCTTGAGAAAGAGCATTACTGTGTCTCAGTTTCTCTAATTGCAATTGAACAAACACAGAGGTAAATTCTATTGTTCTTAATAACATGGAGTTTATGGAAATAGGGAAATTTTTTTCCAGGGGACAAATGTGAGCAAAAAGAGGAAAATAAAATCCCCAGTAATCTCACCACTTGTGCTAACATTGACAACATTTGGGGAGCATGTTCCTTTGTGTTTGTTTGCTTTATCTATAAAGATTTACATCAGGTAAGGTGGAGACTGGCCCTGAGACCCAAACTACCTTCAATCAGGAATGAATTGGGGTGAGTCTTGGCAGTGAAAGAGGAGGAGATTTCTTCCAGTCTTGGGGGTTGTATCAGACAGGGTTCTTCGTGTAAGCACCAGAAATGAGAGAGGAGGGGATTCTTTTGGAAGACCAATGGGAGCTTACATAATTGATAAAAGACTAGAAGAGCAGACTTGGGCCAGCAGGAGTTAAGGAAACTCTGAGGGTCAAGAAGAAGAAAGTAGGAAAACCATCATTCACTTGATAGAGACATAGGTCAGGATGCTATCAGTGATCCATAATGGCTATTGCCACAAAGAGAATGACCAGAAACCATTCCTCTGTCCTTGCCAGAGTCAAAGTCCTGAGGAAAGAGCATTTGAGACCACATGTTCCCCGCTAGTTCATCCAGGTGAAAAGAGGAGGGACCTGATCTCTTTGACTTCAACTGAAGGAGGCCAGCAGGGGAAGGAAGGATTCAAGAAGTACTGCTCCCCCAAAATAGTCAGGGAGGAACAATTTTCCTTAATCAAACTAGGGTGCCCTTAGGAGGGGGATGGGAGGTGTACAGCCTCAAACCAAGAGTTACCCACTAGAGAGCTAGAGAGGGCAAGAGCTTGGGGGCTGCTGCTTCTAGGGCCAGTTTATCACTGATGCTGCAAATCAGTCCCAACCCACTACCCCAGCACACTGTTGACATACCTGGGAAATAAAGCAACCACGTTTGAGTGTAGGTGGAAATAAAGAGCCATAACATTGGGTGTCCAAGGTATGTGTCATGGAGTGTATGCAAGAAAAGTTTCTTCCTTTTTCCAAATCCCCCTGGGGAAGCACCTGCAGGACCAGCGAGATGGAATTTGCCTCCATCAATGAAGTGGTTTCCTTAGAGGGCAGGGGCTGTACCTGGTGCTGGGTATTGTTGACTGTGTGTCTCCAGGCTCTGGAGATGTGTTAGAGGAGCACTGACTCTGGGCAACCCAGCCGCCCGTTTTTAACGGTGTCCCCATGTATCAGAATTCAGCAACTGCAGGATACACAATGGTCAGGCTTCCAGGTTTTTCTCCTTCAGGAGATAACAACGAGAACTGCCCCTTTGGACTAAGTAACTGCTCTGAGAGTTATCCTGGGAGGGAGGACCCCATGTTGGGGAGAGAGTCATTCTCAGAAGAGGTGAGATGGGAACTCAAGTCATTCAATTTTAGTAATAAAAATCACATGACATATCCTCCTACACAAAACCCAATTCACCAAGATCCTCTGGTACTGATTTCCTACTGACTACAATCTATCCAGCTCTCCTTGAATCTGTCTCACAGTTTTCTATCATACATAACCATGGGGATAGCATGCATCTGCTTGTCCATTGTCTTGCTCAAGTTCAGACAAACGTGCTAACTTGCTTCAGTCATGTCCAACTCTTTGCAACCCCATGGACTATAGCCTGCCAGGCTCCTCTGTCTATGGGATTCTCCAGGCAAGAATACTGGAGTGGGTTGCCATTTCCTTCTCCAGCGGATCTTCCCAACCCAGGAATCAAACCTGCATCTCGTATGTCTTCTGCATTGGCACGCAGGTTCTTTACCACTAGTGCCACCTGGGAAACCTATGTTGCTATCATTTCCTTGTCAAAGAGGGACTTAAGGGGCTTACTGAAGGGAAGAGAAGGTACTGAATCCCTGACATTCAATATCCCCTTTATTTCTATGGGTGGTTTGTTGGAGACTCACATTGCACTGGAAGCTTGGAGTCTTGATCCTCGTCTCTAGCTTGGTCATTAACTTGCTGTGTGATCTTGAGCAAGTTGCTGGAGCTTTCTGAACTCCACATCCTTCCTCAAGCAAATAACTTCCACATTGCCCACTTCAGGGGCTGGTCATTGGTTTGAAAGAAGTTACCGTTGCAGAAACCTAGAAAAGACAAAACAAATAATTATTAACAACAAGTAATATGGGGAGATTTTCTGCTGCAGTACTGGCTTTTCTGTGTCTGCAGAGCTAAGGAAACAGGAAATAAGATTTTGGTTCAGAAAAACAGCTGTTAAGGGATATTTCTGTGTGTTGGTGTACATGTGTTTGAATCTCTCTCTGATTCATATTTCTCTCTGGGTGTTCCTCTGTCTCTGTATCTCTCCCCTTCCCCCACTCCTTCTGGACCTTTTCCCAGTCTTACCCTGGCCAGAGCTGAAGTGTTATCACGAGTGATAGTCCCCTTTAAATCAGATCTGTCCTGCCCTAATGGTTGCAGTAGGCAAGATCAGGCCAAGTCAAAACAGTACCTGGGCTTTTCTGGCTCCAGACTTGAAAGACAGAGCTTTTCAGTCTCTTGCAAGTCCTAGTTAAATAGGACCTCAGTGGCAGATCAGGGCCAAGGAACCCCAGGCTGCTGTACCAGGCTCCTGGGGATTGGGGTGAAGAGACAGCGGGGGGAGGGGAAGTTGCCAGCACTTGGAGACTGACAGTTTCAGGCCAAGGTAGGCAGCACTGATGCCGACAGCACGGCCCTGCCTCCCGCCCACTCACTGGCCTCTACCTGCTTTCTGCCTCTACAGCCTCTGGGATCAAGACAAGCCTGGGTGCAAATCCTGACTCCCCCCACCTGCTCAGTGTGTAACCTTGGGCAAGTCATCATTTACCACTACGAATTGGGTTTCTTTGTCGGGGAAATGAAGATGATAAGAGGTAAGGTGTAAGGGCCAGTTTGAACAATAGTATAGCATAGAGCAGGAATCAGCCAAATATGGGCTGCCGACCAATTCTGGCTCACTCCTTATTTTTGTATGACCCTGAAAGCTAAGAACTTGTGTTTGTGCGTGCTCAGTCATTTCAGCAGTGTCCTACTCTTTGCAACCCCATGAACTATAGCCCTCCAGGCTCCTTTGTCCATGGGATTATCCAGGCAAGAATACTGGAGTGGGTTGCCATTGTTTCTAAATGATTGAGGCGGGGTGGGGGTGAGGGAACAAACCAGAAAGTAATATTTCCTGACACTGAACATGATATGAAATTCAAATTTCAGTGTCTCTAAAGAAAGTTTTATTGGCACACAGCCACACCCATTCATTTTTGTGTTGTCTAGGACAACAGAACTGAGTCATTGGAACAGAGACTGTATGTGATCATAATGCCTAAAGTACTATCTGGCCCTTTACAGAAGAAGTGTGCCTAACCTGGGCACAGGTTTAATAGTACAAACTACCTGGGTTCAAATCTCTGTTCTGTCACTTCCTAATTTTGTAACTCTGGGAAGGTCACTTAATTCATATGTGCCACAATTTCTTCTTCTGTAAAATGCAACTAACAATTGTGATTAGAGGTTGTTTTCAGGATGAAATGAGTTAATATTTGTAAAGCACCAGGACCAATGTCTACATGCAGTAATATGTAAACAAACAAACAAACAAGATCATGTATATGAGGAATTAAGCAATGATTTTGTGTTTTAGATTTTGTTGGAAGGAAAATCAGAAGCAATGGTGGCTTTATCCTCGATACTGTCCTGGGCAACAGTCTTTTTTAGTCAGAAACCTCAATGAAGACGTAAGACAGTGGAATGCATGGAGGGTATGGTTGGGAGTGACAGGGGGAGGATGGAATTGGATTCCTAGAGACCCTGTCAGGGACAAATGCATGAACTATACAGATAACAATTTGGAGGGCAAAGCCTATAATGTGACTGATTACTCTACAGAGATACTAATGTGTGTTTTGTCATTTTTGTTCTTTGGTGTTTTTTTTTTTTTTTTGCTGCTATTGAATATTAAAAAGAATGAAAGCTGGTTTCTTATCTCCTCCTTGATCACCTCACCTCTTCAAGAGCACAAGATTTTTTATTCTTGTAGTCTTAAAAAGAAATTGAAGGATGGAGGCAGTTCTGCCAAGGTGGGAGAGGGTTTGGAAGACTTGAGGTGACTGAGGCACTTGGGCCTGGTAGCAGCACATATAATATCCATTTTAATACAAAGCAAAATGTGCTACCCCAAAGTGAGTACAACATCAGGCCACATTAATAGAAGTAGGTATGGTAGAAAGAGGGAAGTTATGTCCTTCTTCCTACTCTGGGCAGCCCATTTCCTACCCTGGGCGATTTAAGAGAGATTAGAATAGATGGGAATCCACCTGCCAATGCAGGGGACACAGGTTCAATCCCTGGTCCGGGAAGATTGCACGTGCCACGAAGCAACTAAGGCTGTGCACCACATACTGAGCTCATGCTCTAGGGCCCTTGAGCCACAACTACTGAGCCCGAGTGTTGCTGCTACCAAAGCCCAAGTGCCTAGAGCCAGTGCTCCAGTGCTCCACCACAAGGGAAGCCATCGCAATGCAAAGACCATGTACCACAGCAAAGAGCAGCCCCCACTCACCACAACCAGAGAAACCCTGTGTGCAGCAATGGGAGAAGACTCCGCACAGCCAAAAAGAAAGAAAGAAACAAAAGGGCTGTCTACATTTGTTGGTATCCCCCACCTTCTTGTCAGTTGCTCTGGGTTTCTCCCCACCCTCATCATCTCTGGTGCATAGGAGCAGTTGGTAAACTCCAGTAGCTTCCGTCTTCCAAACATTCTCAGTTATGCAGAACTCACCCACTCTTTCCTGTGGAAGGCGGGCCCAGAGGATGAATCCCACTGCAGATCAAGAATTCTACTTTATCAGCAGCTACAAAGGCATTAACCTGATCCCCCGGGCTGGGGTTGGGGTGGGGGGGGTTGGTCAAAGTTTAGCTTGTTCAGCAACTCTTGGAATCACCTGGCCTCAGGAAGTCCTGTGTTCCCCAGTGGTCTCAGAGACTGAGTGGCCCATCTCAAAGTCTTCAATGACCTCTGCCATGGGTCTATAGCCTAATTTCCCAGCCTTATCTCCCATTACTCCTCTCTATACTTGCATGACTCAGCCAAAGGAGAGCACAGTTCAGCTTTTTCAAAAGCACATGCTATATTAGTTGCTTTTTGGTTGCGAGGGGCAGAACGCCAACTCAGACTGGGTTGACCAAGAAAGGAAGACTCATTGGCTCATGTGACTGAGATGTACAGGGCTGTCTGGCGTCGGGCCCAGTTGGATCCAGCACCTTAGGATCTCTCTATCTCATTCTCTCGGCTCAGTGTGAGCTTCATTTGCATACCAACTTTCCCTTAGGAAATTGTAAAATGGTTACTGAAAGCTCCAGGCTCAAATCTGGAACTCAACAACCCTAGTATAAATAGAATTTCACTCCCCCAAGAGTTTAAGTTCAAGACTCAGGAAGTGGCTCTCAGAAAACAGACTGGGGTTATTGTCCATCCCAAATCAAGTCACCTTCCAATACAAGGATTACAGTTCAATCCCTGGTCAGGGAGCAAAGTTCCCACATGCCTCTCAGCCAAAAAAGAAAAAAAAGAGTTAGGGGGTACAGTGAGAGTCAGTGTTGCTTACACGCATGATTTGAGAGTGGGAAAGGGTGATCCTTAAAGACAGTGTGCATTCTGTGCTTCAGAGAAGGGGAAAGGGGTGATGGGCAGGCAGTAGCACAGGCCCACAACCACACATGCTGTACCACTCCTCCTGGCAGCCTAGTGAGCTAGTATTAGTCTGACAGAGAACAAGGGAAGTAAAGCCAGGAGGAGCACCTCTGGGAAAGTCCTGTGTTCCTTTAGGACACCTTTTGGCTCTGGGAGGGGACTGGAGGGGAGGATGAGGAAGCCATGGGGAGGATTTTGAAATCTGAAAGTTGACCTTCCTGCAAAGATCATGACTAATGAAAAGAAAGATGCCTCGGAGCCTGGGCCCAGAATCAGGGAGGAAAATCCAGGGAACTGGGGAGGAATCATGGAGCAGACACTACTCAACACACTTCCTCCCCTTCCATCCTTCTTGAAGAGCCCTCTACAGTTCAGGTGTCCACTCAGCCCAGACTCTGGGTGCATTGTGATTGGTCCAAGCCTATCACGATGCCCCACCCTTCTTGCCAACAACTGAACTAAGTCTGAATGTGTGATGTAATTCTGACCAATAACCAATGGCTTTTCAGAACCATTTTCTTTACAGACAAAAAGAAACACATAGGAAGACTCAGACCACCTCCCTGTGCTGGACACTGTCATGTTTGGAAGTGCAGCAGCTATCTTGTAACCAAGAAGAGAGTCAGACTGATGGCCTTGTGACTCCTGAAGAAGACAGACAAGAAAAATGGAAAGAACCTGAACCTTTGCTTATGACACTGAGCCCCCAAATTAATCAATCCTGGAATCATCCTACTTTGGACTTCTTAGAGTGTAGTATAATAAAGTACCCTTGTTGCTCAGGCCCATCACATTGGAGTCCTCTCTTACTGTGGCCACAGGACACTAAGTGACTCAGATAGGCTCTGATTACTGAAAGAGCTTCTGAAGAGAGAGGACATTTCCAACACTGGGTGTGGAGGCTCTAAGCATGTTGCACAGCCCCTCTGAGACATGTAGAGTAGTAGAAAGAAGAAGTACTTCAGAGACTCATATGCCTAGATCTGTCACTTACTAGCTGTGTGCCCTTGAATACATTCATTCACCACCTCTCTAGGCCTCAGTGTTTTCATCTGTAAAATGGGAAGAATAACCTGTACTTCATCAAGTTGTTGTGAGGGTCAAGACCATGTACAGAGTTCTGACATACAATTATAATGGCCACACATGGAAGGATCACTTTTGTCTGTACATCACTGGACAAGTATCTCAGTGATGTCCACATAATGATTGATAAAGTGGTGACACTTTATCAGAACCTCCTCAGAAGCTTCTTGAAGAATCCAGATTCCTGGACTCCATCAATGGGAATCAAGAGTCAATAGATCTGAGGTGGGATCTGTGTATTAGTCTGGACTCTTTCAGTCACAAATTGCAAAAACCCAACTCAAAGTGACTGAAGCAAAAGCAAAAAAAAAGGAGAAAGAAAACAAAAAAAGAAAAGAGCAATTTATTGGCTCATGCATTTGAATAGCCCAGAGGAATAAACTTCAGACATGGCTGGATCTAGGTGCTCAAAACATGTTATGAGCTCACTCTCTCTCTTCTGTCATTCCTTGTCACAATTTATCTCTGTGTTGACTTCATTGTTAGCCAGCAGTTCCAGTCTGACAGCTACCAGCCTAGAGCCTCTGAAAAAGAGAGCATCTTTTCCCCTACAGCTCTGCCAAAATCCTGGGGCTGCCTACTCTAGCCTAGTTTAGACCCCCTAGGTTTATTACTCTGTGATTGGCCCAGCCTGGGGAACATGCTCACCCCTGGAGACCACCCAAACTCTGTGGGGCTATGTGAGGCAACAATAGCTCTCTAAGGTAACACAGGGGCTCTTTTCAGAAGAATAGGAAATGGTGTTGAGCAGATGAACACGCTACAGATCTCACAATCTGTCTTTTTTACTAAGTCACCTGGTTGATTCTGATGCACAGGCAGGTTTGGGAATGACTGCTGGACAGATCACTGGTTTTAGGACTCACTAGAGCCATGGAGGAGAAGGCAATGGCACCCTACTCCAGCACTCTTGCCTGGAAAATCCCATGGACGGAGGAGCCTGGTGGGCTACAGTCCATGGGGTCACAAAGAGTCGGACACGACTGAGCGACTTCACTTTGAGTTTTCACTTTTATACATTGGAGAAGGAAATGGCAGCCCACTCCAGTGTTCTTGCCTGGAGAAACCCAGGGATGGCGGAGCCTGGTGGGCTGCCGTCTATGGGGGTCGCAAAGAGTTGGACACGACCCAAGTGACTTAGAAGCAGCAGCAACAGCAGAGCCATGGAAGGCGTAAATGCAGGAGGAGAAGGGGACGACAGAGGATGAGATGGTTGGATGGCATCACTGATTCAATGGACATGAATTTGAGTAAACTCCCGGAAATAGTGAAGGACTGGAAAGCCTGGTGTGCTGCAGTCCACAGGGTCGGAAAGAGTCAGACACGACTGAGCGGCTGAACAACAGAGCCACAGAATCCCTCTCTTCCTAGAAAATCTTAAACAGAAGCAAATAAACAAAATCGACCACAAAGTGGTCCTGTTCTGGTGGAAGGACAGGTTTGGGGGCCTTCTGTCATTCCCCAAGCAGCCCCTAAAGCCCCCTAAAAGCTCCCTGCTTTCACCGTTTGCTGAGGTCCCTTTCGCTCTATCCTCCAGTCTTGCATTTGGTGCAGTGGACCAGGTGGGGTGGGGTGAAGTCTCAAAGAGCTCACCTAACGCGGTCCCTGCTTCCAGCCCCCACCCGTGCCTCGACAGTCAGTGCCAGAGGAGTAAACAGGGCCAGGAGGGGCCAGCGGCTGACTTAGGAGGTGCGTCAGACATGCCACATCGGATGCTTCTAGCTTTGAAAGCCCATCCTGGCCTGAGGCCAAATGGCTTCCAGGGCTCTGCAGAGCGCTGGGCCCTGGGGCTGCGTGGGCGTTGATGACCCGCCTGTCTGCCAGTGACAGAGGGGATGGCGGCAGCACTGTGTCCGCGGTGGCAGGAGGAGACGCTGCGGGGACACACTGGCTGGGGAGACGTGGCGGGGGATGAAGTCAATTTCACACTTTATTAGTCAGTCTGGGGCCAACTGAGGCCATCCTGAAACTGGGCTGAGGCCCCAATTGTCCCTCCTCCCTTTGCCAGCAAGAAAGGCCTTTATCGCCTGAAACTCTTCTTGTTGAAGGAGCAGTATTTTTTTTTTTTCCTCCTCAAAACCCCACAGCATTCAAACAAGGAGCTGGAATCCCTTTTGTTCTGCAAAAGACCAAGGCAGAGGAGTGAACAAATCCAGTGTGTGTGTGTGTGTGTGTGTGTGTGTGTGTGATGTGAGGCAGGGGATGTTGAACCATGTTGTTTATTTATTCATGCAGTCATCCATTATCTTTTCAACAGATTTGCACTGAGAGCCTATGTGCCAGCAAACTGAGACCAGTACTTGGTACAATGAAACATAGAAGGGAACCCTCATTCATTACCCAGATTTCACTGAGCACCAACCAGGTACCTGACCCCAGGCCAAGCTCTGGGGATGCAGTGTGAATAGGCAGACACAGCCCTGCCCTCTTGGAGCAAAGGAGAGGCTCTCAAGTAAAAAGGCAATTTCAGTAGAGAGGGATAAGGACCCAATAGAGGCGCACAAAGGAAGAGCCCCTGAACCAAGAAAGGAAGGCTTTCTGGAAGAAGTGACATGCTACTGAGATTTGAAAGATGATTTGGTAGGAGGAGAGGGGAATGGGAAAGGGTGCACAACCCAGGTGAAGGAGTGAGTGCAAAGGGAACCAGAAAGAGCAATGTAGATTGAGCTCAGCCAGAGCAGAGAGTTCAAGGAGGAGAAGGGATGAACAGGGGCCAGACCATGAAGCTGACTCTGGTGGTGGCTTTGTGAAGGAGGCCCCAGCCTGGGGGTTTGCTAGCAGTGGGGATGGTCAGAAGTGGGTGTCTTTGGGAGGTCTGAGGGACATCATGCTCTGGAGGGGGCATTCTCTACAGAGGTCAGAGGTTGAGTACAGGGGACAAAGACTGGACTGGCATTCAGATGAAGCTAAGTTCAGAACCCGTTCATAACACCTATGTGACCTTCAGCAAGTACCTGTGCCTCCTTCATAAAATGGGACTCCATACCCATCTAATGAGATAGCAGTGCGTGGAAAGGCAAGTACACAGGGTATCTGTAAGGGACAGGAAGGAGCTTATGAAGAGAATGGGAGCTTATGAAGCTTATGAAGAGCTGCTTCACATAGTGGTCAAGCACTGCCTGGGCTGGAAGCCCAGAGAGTGCCTGAACATGAGCACGTTATTTAACTTCGCTGTTCCTCTGTAGAGCACACGACGGTAACACCCTTATAGAACTGTGTGAGGTGACCGCCTAAAAGAGATAGTGCCTCCAAAGAGCTTGGCCCAGTGCCTGGCACACACAAGTGCTCGAGAATGTTGGCTATTATTCTGAAACGAAAGGGGAATTTATGGGTACCTGTAAACAAGCCAGCGACAGAAAGGATGGGGTGGCACTGACTCTGGGTGGGTCACTGTGAGACGTGAACACTATCAGAGGGTGTCTACTGGTCTACCTGTGACTCTTCTGTCTCTCTCTCTCTCACTCATTCTCTATTACTCTCCTGTTCTGTCTTTGCCTGTCTCTCTCCCTCTCCCCCACCCTCTCCCCTGTCTCATTTTCTCTCTTCTCTTCACATACCAGTTTCATTCTATTGGGACCATATTCCCAAGATGTGGGACCATGAGTCTCAAGTAGGGTTGCCAGTTAAATTCAGGGCACCTAGTTAAATCTGAATTTCAGATAAACTATGAATAATTTTTTTTAGTGCAAGCATGCTCCATTTGGGACATACTAAACACTATTTGGATTTAGGACTGAATAAGATGGATAAAAGGGCCTCCCAGGTAACTTAGGGGTAAAGAATCTGCTACCAATGCAAGAGACATAGGAGATGCAGGTTCAGTCCCTGGAGAAGGAAATGGCAACCCACTCCAGCATTCTTGTCTGAACAATCCCATGGACAGAGGGGCCTGGCGGGCCACCGTTCATGGGGTCACAAAGAGTCAGACATGACTGAGCAACTGAGCATGCACACATGGAAGATGGATAAAATCCTTACCTTTTAGGAGCTTACTTTCTAATGAGGAAAGCAAACAACAAACAGATAAACAAGAAAATAAGAGGGAGGGGCACGATCTATTACGATAGGAAGACAGGGTGATGAATAGTGAGTGTTGGGGTCAGGGTGCAGAGGGTTGGAAACTACCCAGATGGAGTGGTCAGTGAAGGCATCACTGAGGAGCTGACCTGTGTGGCAAGAAGCCAGCCAAGGGAAGATTTGGGACAAGAGTGTCCCAGGGAAGGGTAAGGCCAGTGCAGAGTCCCTGAGTCAGGAAGGAGCTTACAGTAATTGAGGAATAGAAGGAAGAAAGCAAGTGTTGGCCAAATTACAGTGATCAAGGTGGAGGGTGGTACGTGATGCCGTGAGAGGGAGGCAGGGTCCATTATACAGGGTCAGTTAGGTCTGAGCTAATAAAGTAATGCTCAAAATTCTCCAAGCCAGGCTTCAGCAGTACATAAACTGTGAACTTCCAGATGTTCAAGCTGGATTTAGAAAAGTTAGGGGAACCAGAGATCAAACTGCCAACATCCGCTGGATCAATGAAAAAGCAAGAGAGTTCCATAAAAACATCTATTTCTGCTTTATTGACTATGCCAAAGCCTTCAACTGTGTGGATCACAATAAACTGTGGAAAATTCTGAAAGAGATGGGAATACCAGACCACCTGACCTGCCTCTTGAGAAACCTATATGCAGGTCAGGAAGCAACAGTTAGAACTGGACATGGAACAACAGACTGGTTCCAAATAGGAAAAGGAGTACATTAAGGTTGTATACTGTCACCCTGCTTGTTTAACTTATATGCAGAGCACATCATGAGAAACGCTGAGCTGGAAGAAGCACAAGCTGGAATCAAGAATGCTGGGAGAAATATCAATAACCTCAGATATGCAGATGACACCACCCTTATGGCAGAAAGTGAAGAAGAACTAAAAAGCCTCTTGATGAAAGTGAAAGAGGAGAGTGAAAAAGTTGGCTTAAAGCTCAACATTCAGAAAACTAAGATCATGGCATCTGGTCCCATCACTTCATGGGAAATAGATGGGGAAACAGTGGAAACAGTGCAGACTTCATTTTTTGGGCTCCAAAATCACTGCAGATGGTGACTGCAGCCATGAAATTAAAAGACGCTTACTCCTTGGAAGGAAAGTTATGACCAACCTAGATAGCATATTAAAAAGCAGAGACATTATACTGCCAACAAAGGTCCGTCTAGTCAAGGCCATGGTTTTTCCAGTGGTCATGTATGGATGTGAGAGTTGGACTGTGAAGAAAGCTGAGTGCTGAGAAACTGATGCTTTTGAACTGTGGTGTTGGAGAAGACTCTTGAGAGTCCCTTGGACTGCAAGGAGATCCAACCAGTCCATCCTAAAGGAGATCAGTCTTGGGTGTTCATTGGAAGGACTGATGCTGAAGCTGAAACTCCAATACTATGGCCACCTCATGCGAAGAATTGACTCATTGGAAAAGACCCTGATGCTGGGAGGGATTGGGGGCAGGAGGAGAAGGGGACGACAGAGGATGAGATGGCTGGATGGCATCGCCAACTCGATGGGCATGAGTCTGAGTAAACTCCGGAGTTGGTGATGGACAGGGAGGCCTGGCATGTTGCGATTCATGGGGTCGCAAAACTGAACTGAAGGAGTTTGGGTCTTGTTCAGATTTAAGCACAGGAGTGACATTCTCTAATTTAGTTTTCCAAAGGATCACTTTGTTCTGTGCAGAGTGGGTGAGGGGGAAACACAAGGGTGGGGATCAAGAGAGTGTCAGGGGGCTCCTTCAGGAGCTCAGGAGAGAGAGGAGGGGTGGAGGGGGTGGAGAGGGGAAAAGTAGACCGGCTGGGAAGGTTTTGGAAGTAAAGTTGACAGGCCTTGCTGGGCTGTCATATACAGGGCTGAGAGGAAGAGAGGAAGTGGAGGGAATCCTGGGTTTTTGGCATGAACAACTGAGAGAAGACTGCAGGAAGAGTGTTTCTGGGATCACAGAGGCAGATTAGGTATTTGTTGGCACTGTCCCTTACAGGCGCCCAGGGAAGTGTGACAGGCTCTTAGGGGAGAAGAGATACAATTCAAATTCCATAGTCAATTTTATTAAACATAATATATCATGTGCATATTGTAAAACACGAAGAAAGACAAAAGGCACATGCAAAAAGTGCCTTTTCACAAAACTGAAAAGTAAATCTGGACCAAGTACTTTTGGTGGAATATCCCACGGACGGAGGAGCCTGGCAGGCTACAGTCCCATGGGGTCGCAAAGAGTCGGATATGACTGAGCGATTTCACTTTGTGCTTTTTCAGGTGGGGGTGAGGACACATGACTCCTAAGGGGAAGTACCATGCCTTGGAATCTCTGGCTTGGGAGGGGGCATGGGGGGGTGGGGTAGTGTAAAGGGAAAGAAGATAGATGTTAAGATTTTTCCAGTTGTGTGCATGTAATTGTGTTTGTTTGGCTGGTTGGTTTTTTATGCTTGCTGCTCTGCCTCATAACAGAGGGGTGGGAGAAGGGTGAAAAAGAATTTGAGAAAAAAATATTTAGAAATGTGGCAGGGAACAAAAGTCAGGAGAAAGTATATCCAAAAATGGGTATCAGCAAGGCTATCTCTACTGCTCTGCCTGGGCTCTGAGGGAGCTTCCTGAGAGGGTGAAGTAATCCAAGATGGCGAGCTCTAATCACCATGGAGTATCCGAGGACATGGTCACATTACATTCCCAGGGGGACAACCTTTGGCCTCTTAAGACATCCACTTGCTTTCAGTTTGGAAAGAGCTCACGCAGTGAAGGGGTATTTTTTAATGCCTGAGGTGGTGAAGGGTCAGGAACACAGACGTTAGAGCAAAGGTTGAATGTACTCAGAGTGTTAGCCCAGAGAAGACTCGGGCTGGGGTCACAATGGGCAAACCTTGGGAAGAATCCTTTGGAGGGGTGGGAGCCAGCAAAACTGGCTGTGTCTTTGAGGATCATTCAAGCAGTGTTCCTATGTCACAGACACAGGGCTAACGTCTCCATGAAACAGTGCTAACACCTTCATGAAAGATCCCACCTCGACATTCCAACAGCCCTTTGAGGTAGGACTATTTCCTGGTTTACCCACAAAGAGGAAAGTGAAGTTTTAGGGAGATGAAGCAACTTGTTCGACGAGGTCACACAGCTGGTGGGTGTGGAGTCGGGATATGAATTTGGACATTTTGCAGTGTGAAGTCTGGGCTCCTGACTCCCATGGCCTCTTTGTCCCATACCCTGTCCATCCCAGCCCCTCGCCCATAGGCAACCCATCTTGCTCCTTAGGTTCAATCCTGTCCTCAGATGGGAGAATTTCCAGCAGCTCTGGCCCCTAGGGCTCCAAATGAAGTCCCTCGTGCCCAGGGCTGAATCCTGTCTCCTGCCAGTTCCTTGGTAATTTTTAGTGGACCTGATCACCAAGTCCCCAGAGCCTAGTACTTGAACTTCAACCCGAAGACTGGTACCCACTCTCTGACCTGGCCTTGATATCTTTCCTGTCTGAACATGAGGTGATACTTGTCCTTAAGTGCCCCACTGCAGTTCTGGACACCTACTATCTGTCCCCATGTCTCTGGGGCGCGTGTCCTGGGATCACAGTGATCTCCCAACCTCACAATTCGTCACCCGACTTGACCCTCTTCCTGGCCCTGGCAGCTGGGACTGTGTTGCCAGCCCCAGCCCTGCTCCGGGGAGAGGCCTGGGTTTCACTGCAAACTAGGCACCAGCCTATTCCATGAAATGCAGACAAAATAAGGTCCACAGAGGCTGGTTGCTGTTGAGATTTGTAGGGGTTATTTTTTGGTTTTGATTTTTCTTTAGCTTGCAGGTCTTGAGAGCTTCCCATGTGCCAGCACTGGATTAATCATGTAAAGTGGATTCCCTCACATCACCCTCAAACAGCCCTCTGAGACATGAACAGAAGCTGCGGTGATTGCTATTACTGCACTGGCCTTTCCCTAGGCCAGAGGCTCTGCTGATGTGCCCAGAATCACTGATACCCCAGAATCAAGACAAGCAGGCTCTTCCCTGGCCAGAAGCCCCACCTCCAGTTCCTATCTCACTGCCCCTCCCGAGCCTGGGCCAGACTTGAGGCCCTATGGCTAGAAGGAGGTGACCCCCTCCTCCTCCTGCATGCAGCCTGGCTCTGCCCTCACACGGTCACCAGTGGGTCTCTTCTGGGTCTGCTTCTTTGGACCCTGTAGGAACAGCTTCAGCTGCCCCAAAGGTTTCCCTGCAGATTTTCACAGCCACTGACCCTGAGCCTGACCCACTCAGCTGCTGTCTACAGCTGAACACTCTTCCAAGAGCTCTGGGTGGGGAGGGCCTGACTGTTCCCTGACCCAGGGAACGTGCAGCAGACTTGGTGATGCTCCCAATCTCTTCTGCAGGCTGGGCAGCCTGAGGGGCAGAGGTACCTGGAAGCCCCAGCTTCACTGTCCACCACCCCCCTATACCCTTAGCCACTAAGCCACACAAGAGTCACTGTCCAGTCAGAAAGAGAACCACTATGACTTGTGAACAGAGGGACATGGGGAGGGAGTTACACAGGTAAAAGAAGATCCTAGAAGCACCACAGGGATTAACAATAGGAAAAAGACACTCCAGTCTCTAGGTTGGAGGAACGCAGGGAAGCAGCAGTGTTACTAGTGCCGGTATCTGAAGCTATCTGACAGAAACTGGAAGCACAGCCAGGCCTTCCCAAGGCCAAGAGGGAAGGAACATCCAGTGGAAGCCGGATCCATGGAAGAGACCAGCCAAGGCAGAGATGCTGCCTGAAACTGAGAGAGGGAGAAATACCTAGAGTTCTCCTCTCCTCCTTCCTGCCAGTGTCTCCCATTGGCCAAACATACCAGAAAATCAGAGGTCAGAGGAGCCTGGGAAATGTAGTTCTCTGTAGTACACAGCAGAGCTGGGCAGGGAATAAATGTGACAGCAAGCAAGCAAATGACTAACCTCTGGAGATGTGAGCTGCTTAGAAGGGGTGGATGCAACTCCTATACCCGCTCTGGCCTCAATTTTTCTGAGGCTCAAGGCTGTTCCAAACCTTCAGCCACTGAGCTCCCTTTCTACGCATAGGCCTCAAGGCTGCCCAGACCGCTGATGACAGATGCATGGGTCCAAGGCAGGAAACCCAGAACCACCACCCGGAGGTGCCCTGGAAGCACGGGAGCCACCTGAGACCTAACGGAACAGCATTCACTAGTGCTCCTGACCCCAGCATAAATCAGAGCCCACAAGGACAAGTCTAATCTCCCCCTCTCTTTGTTCCTGAATCTGCTACTCGAAACTCCAGCAAGGAGCCTTGGTCCCCAAAGCTGCTGGGTCCCCTGGGAGCACCCTGAGAAGATGCTTCTGGATGCAAAGCGCCCTAAGCCTATGAGCAGAGTCCTGCTTCAGTGCACCTGCATGCCTGATTATCGTCTGAATCCCTGCCTGACTTGTCCTGATGCAGTGAACCTCAGAAAGTCCTATCACTGGGGAGAGGCAGGAGAATCTAGGACACTCCTGCCTGTGACTGGGATTGCCCTGGATGGGAATGCTGCCCACCCTGACCCAGGTGCAGCACCAGGGATCCAGACCAGGGGAAGTCCCAGGAATGCCTTTGGGGTGTGACAGCAGCCACTGAGGGAAGGGCTGGAACCAGTCTCCACCAGGCCCTCAAGACCTGGGGGCTTCATCTATATAAGGGAGTGGCCAGGCCTCGTCACCATCCCCCATACTGAGAGAAAGACAGGCCCTGCAAAACTTCCTTCAAATGTCATGTCATCTCGCCTCATGTCTCCATAATAATGATAAGTATGTTTATTGAGCACTAATAAGCCAGGCCCTGGCTCATTTATTCCTCAAAAGAATCTTGTGAAATAGGTACTATGGAGATCCTCATGAACGGTCAGAAAATATGACCCACAGTCTAACAGAAATTTGATGACAACAATAGTAACAATAGCATAAAAGAGAACGGTGCTCCCCAGAGATCCAAGGAAGGAAAATTAATGTCTGATGAAGTAGTGAGTGAAGTGGAGACACATGAAGGGCTTTCACAGGAAATAGACATGAAGCTAATTCTTCAGAGGAGATTCTCCACCAGGGCAGCCAACCCACACTCTTGCAGAAGATGTACTGGAGGGGGACCTTCTGTGACCTGCACAATCTCCACACAGAAGAGTTCACATTAAAAAAACAAAACAAAACCCTGGTATTTGACTTCTCTTGAAAAATCAGAATGCCTGGCACCACTGGGCCCTCATTCTGATGTGGCAACACTGGCTGAAGCCGAGCAGCTGCAAGCTCCTGTGGCTGCAGTGTGTTCGCGCTGGTCCATCACAGTCCCTGCCACTCCCTAGGGTCTTTCACCTGGCCCTTCCTCCCATCTGCACCACCTGCCTGGCAGCCTCTGTATTTCAATTTGACTGGGGGCGCTTCCAGGCCCAATCTCAGCTGATAGAGCCCTGCTGCCACCTAGCGATCAGAGTTCATAAGTTCCCTCACTACACAGCAGTGACGCTCCCATTGTGATCAACCACTGTTCACAAGCGTTTGTTTCCCTCAGTCCTCTCACTTGCCCTGCGAGAAGAGGAATTGTACACTCTCTACAGATGAGAAAAACATCTGGGACACTCCTGCCCATGTCTGGGATTGCCCTGAATGGGAAAGGTGCCCACCCTGACTCAGGAAAAGGAAGCTTGAAAATTACTGATAAGAAAAACAGAAGACCAAAGGGCAGGTTGAGGACCCTCATCAAACTTCTTCACACGCAGAAACTTGTAGTAAATGAGTTTGCTACTTGCCTATGGCCATGTAGGCCCTGAACTCAGGGGTTTTAAGACCAAGTGCTGGACACTTATACCACGATGCTGCTTCCCTAGGCCTGAGAAGTCTTCCCTTTCCCCTTCCCCAATCCTGTGTGCTTAATCACTCAGTTGTGTCCGACTCTTTGAGACCCTATGGACTGTAACCTGCCAGGATCCTCCGTCCATAGAATTCTGTAGGTAAGAACACTGGCATGGGTAGTCTTGTCCTTCTCCAGGGGATTTTCCCAACCCAGGAATCGAACCTAGGTCTCCCGCATTGCAGGCAGATTCTTTACCACTGAGGTACCAGGGAAGCCTGGTGGCTCAGAGAGCTCCCCAATCCTACTTATCCACAAACCCAGCACCAGCTCCACTTCCTCCAGAAAGCCTCCCTGACCCCCTCAGCATCCCCAAAGCTCCTCCTTGTCTGAACATCTAGAAGCCTGGGCTATAACAACTTCTGGGGCTGACAGCTTTCTGCCTTGTGGTGCCAGGTAACTGCTTGATGCTCATATGTCCTTTATAGCTGGATGGGAGACACTTGGAGGCAGGCTTTGGTGTTCCGATCCCATCTGGGTATTATCTAGCAACGTGTTTTGAACATCTATAACTTGAGGCATGTGACAGACGCTTAGGGAGATCCAGGGATGAAACAGCACTTGCATCCTAAACCACAATCCCACATGTGTCACTCTGCTGCTTGAAACCCTTTAGTGCCCCCTGACTGCCTTCACAATAAACCCCAAAGCTCCTTACCAGGCACAACTCACTAAGCCATCTCCCACTGCACCCACCACCCCTACACACACCATGTGCTTCAGCCGTACAGCACTTCAGTTCCCCGATGAGCCGCGCTTGCTCTTATCTCTGGACCTTTGACATGCCCTCCCTCCCACCTTCATCTATTCCATTTCCTGTCAGCTTGGATATCACTTCTTTCAGGAAGCCCTCCTTAGCCACCAAGTCTAAGTCAGGGGCTGGCCTCTCCCTGGGCTCTGGTGGTACCTATAATCACCCATAACAACTAACACTGTGTTTAACTGTTGCCTTGCCTGCCTCCTTCATCAAACTATAGGCTTTGGGAGGGCAGGGCCCCGATCTTGGACTTCTCACTGCATCCCCAACAGCCAAGGCCAACTCCTGGAGGCACTGAAGATATGCAGTAGACACTCATTAAACGAACACATGAATAAATCAGGTGCCATTTTTATATATAGCAAGTGTCTAGTGAACAAAGGTCACACTGACTGGCCCTCCAATGATTAGAGTCACACAAATTTCAGCGACATTTCATCTTTAAGACCTTTATTCCCAGTAGTTGACATCAGTTATTCACCAAGCTAGAACTCACATTAACCAAGAATTTGCTCATCTTTTTGAGCATTGAGATATTGTAATCTGGTCCCCATGTCTAAAACTAGGTTGGAGGCCAAAAGGTTAAACTCCATTGCAGGGAGCAAGAGGCACCCTCGTGAATCAGTCTTCAACTCTTGGAAGTGTTGTTCAAGTCACAGGCAAATACCTTTGCAAGTCTAATATGTGATGGCCCGGCATTGAAATAAATAAGACACAGTGCAATGGTTCTAGGCATCTGGAGGGGAAAGGCACATTACACCGAGTCCTCTGGAGAAAATTCAGGCCATTCTCCATATTCTCAGTTGTGCATTTCCTCACCCTTCAGTGACTTTTAATCTCATCCCCTGGTATGAAAAACCACAACCCGTGTGTTACTGAATACATTTTTATCTTCCTTTCGTGAGATAGATTTGGTTCCAAGTATATTTTGGTTTCCTCCCTTATGCCTACAAGAACATCCAGTTTTGTTCAGGTCCCTTTTAATGGCACTTAATAAATATACATTCTAGGACCTGAAAGAACAGGCTGTCCTGATTCAAACGTCCTCTCAAGCTTTCTGTTTAAAGCATCTCAGTAAGTACAAAGTTCGGATGGGGCACATCCCTAGGTCAGAGCTCGTGACCATTTCTGACCCCAGGTCTATCTCGACCAGCACTGTGTGTCCAGGGCAGAGATCCCCAACCCTGGCCACACACTGGAAGTACTTGAGGAGCTCTCTGAATTTCTGAGGCTGGGCCGCACTCCAGACAAATTGCATCAGCATCTCTGAATGGGAACCTCGCTTCAGTCATAGTTGAAAGCTGCCCCAGTGCAAAGAGTAGGCTCTCAAAAGTACTGTAGAACCACACTGGTTCTACCACAGCTGGATTTCCTATTTTATCACCTGCTCTCCTGTGCTTCTTGTTTGCATCAGAAATCTGAGCAGGGAAGAGAAAGGAAAATGAGTCGTAAGCATCTTAGAGTTAATTTTGTGCTGGGTGAAAGGTTGTGGCGACTGAGTTTCTCTTGCATTATGTATGCAGCCTTCATGCTTTCACAAGCCCAGAGAAGGTAAGTTACAGACTGTCTGACACAGACATGTATACACTTATTAAATGTTCTCCAAAAACCAGAGCTAACAATTTTAGGCACTACAGTTATAATACAGAGATGTTCTTGGAATCAAGTCTAAACTGCCACCTGTTTTTACACATAATCTAATGTGGATTTGTTCTGAAATTTGTCATTTGTTTTAAAAGGTACACTGAATCACCTTTTCTCTCTCCTGTGAATCTTACAACTTATCTGAGCCCAAAGCGACAACTTAGAAGTGATGATCCAACAGCTGCTGCACCCAAATTTGCCCCGGTGGTCAGTCTTCCTTGAACAGGAACTCTTTTGAGAGGCTTCAATTTCTAGGTTCTAGAAAGGGATGACAATTAATGTGATCTCACCAAGTTCAAATGTTTGGTTACCTAGAATGCAGCACTGGGAGGGATCATGGGTTTAAAGGAAAGGATGCCACACTGATTATTAATGTTGGTCATGGCCATGGGCATGGAGAGTGGCCAGTTGATGCCTCGGGCCATCCTGAGACCACTTCCTGCACATCCTGCAATTTTACATTTATGTCACACTTCATGATTCACAAGGAGCTTCCACAACTTTGGCATCTCCTCATTCTCATCACAAGCCTGGGTTAGGTCTTAACAGATGTGAAAACTGAGGTTGTGTCCTATGTCTGAGGTTCCACAGCCAACTGACATCACCTCCACTGTGGCCTCCAGGCCTTAAGCACCCTTCTGAAACCACCAGGGGTTCCCCTGGCTTCCCTTCTTCCAGAAACAGGAAACCAAGGCATAACCCACCCACCAGGCCTTTAGTTACCTGCTTCACAGTTTCCTCTGAGATTTGCATGGCCCTTTGTCCCCTAGTCCAGAGAACACAGCAGCAGTGTACAACTGCTGCCAACCTAACACACGCCTCAACTGTACAACTTCACACACCCCACCTAACACACCCTCAAAAACCCCTCTCCCCTGGAGCAGCCTCTGCACTTGCCTACACACATTCCAGAATTGTGACTTGCTCACACCCACTCCAGGCCCAGCCAAAAGACTCCTGGGAACCTTTCTACTGCCCTGACAAACCCTCGCTCCCTGCTAGAGAGGGCTCCTGTGTGTTCACTGCCTAAGGTAATTCAGCTCCCACTGTGGAGAAATAAAAGCCGACTGGTCGGCTATGGTGTCTCTATGTCACAGGAAGGAAGTGAGCTGTCAGGCCAGGCAGTTCTGGACTCTCCAGGGGCCCTCCATGCAACCACACAGCACACAGGTAATGCTCATCTAGGTGACCTACTCCCATGGACAGGCTGGGGCAGGAGCACAGGTAAGACTGGCCACAAGCAAGTCCTGGCGCATCAGCTGGGACCTGCCATCCAGGGTGCTGTGACTCAGGTTGGAACGCCTTCTCCAGGCAGACAGAATGAGCTGCCCTGGCTGGGGCCTTTCATGCCCACCCACACCGGGCGTTTCGCAAGGCTCATTTCCCTCTTCTGGCTACCTTCTCTGTGCCCTTCACCCTGCCCTAACCTGATCTCCCTATCCACCCCCAACTTTTCTTTGCTTCCTTTCCTTCCCAGGGTCACAGCCTCTAACCCTCCTGGAACATGAACTTCAAGGAGGGCACCCTAAGAAGGCAAACTCCAGCCCCATGGAGCTGGACTTGGGGCCCTGGCCAGGAAGCTGGAAGGCACGTAGCCCCTCTGTCCGTTCACTTCCACGAGGCTCCATTCTGGGTTCCCCTTCTTGTCCTGGGCCTCCAGCACAGTCACCCGCTGGCCTGCCTGTAGACTCACTTCATGGCTGCTTCTGGCCACAAACGGGTACATGGCCACCACCTGAAACACATGGGGAACGACACAGAAGTGGTCAGGCTGAGAGGACAGATAAGCCCAACCCAGAGAAGATGTTTACCCTCTTCCCTGCCACCTGACTCAGCGGCTGGGCAGTCACTGCCTCCCAAATGTGTCCTTTGACCAAAGATGTCAGCTACCTCCACTCTGCTAATACCTACTGGATGGCAGGCTCTTTGTCTGGTTTTGATTTTCACAGTTCTATAATTCTATTTCCTCCTTTTTTCAGATAAGGAAATTAAGACTCAGAGACATCAAGGAACTAATTCAAAATCACATAGCAGTGACGCTGACCTGTCTGACCTCAGGAGGGGTGCTCTCAGCCCACTGCTGCCATCCTACTGAGCAGAAGACTCAGAGTCCCTTCCTCACTACCCTCCTCAGATCCAAGGGTGTCATCTGTCCAGGCCAATTTCCCAGCTTGGTGTAGAGACAGGAGGGATGGTTGGGCAACTCTGTTACTTTTTAGGGAAAGGGTCCCCCCAAAAAAATCATAATGGAGAGGAGGGCACTTAGGCTGATATTTTACCTCCCTGGGCCTCAGTTTCATCATCTGTAAAATGGAAGGATGATATCCTTCCCTCCAGATAATTGTGGGAACTTAATGGATGAATTGCCTGTGCCTGGTACATAGTAAGGGCTCAACAAATGCAGGCTGCTTTGTTAATAATATTAATAATAATAATATTATTATTATTATTATTTTGGTCATGCCATGCAGCTTGAGGGATCTCAGTTCCCTGAAGAGAGATGGAACCCAGGCCTAATGAGTGAAAGTGCCGAGTTCTAACCACTGGATGACCAGGGAATTTGCTGCTTCGGTTATTTTTACCACGACTTTTTTTTTTTTTTGGCTGCGCTGGGTCTTTTGTTGCTGTGGTTTTCTCTAGTTGCCTTGTTTCTCTAGTTGTGGTGTGTGGACTTCTCGTGGAAGTGGCTTCTCTTATTGCAGAGCATGGGACCTAGGATGTGCAGGCTTCAGTGGTTGTGGCTTCCGAGCTCCAGAGCACAGGCTCAACAGTTGTGGTGCATGAGCTCAGCTACTTCATGGCATGTGGGATCTTCCCGGGTCAGGGGTCACACCCATGTCTCCTGCACTGGCAGGCGGATTCTTTACCACTGAGCCACTAGGGAAGCCCCTACCATGACTTTTATTACTATGGGCCATGAACAGTCAGAGGCAACAGGGGACTGGAATGACCCCATGTGAGTCCCACTGAGCAGACGCACAGAGAGGAAGCAGCTAATGTCTCTGGCCTGATGGACAGCTGAGCTCTCCACATGAGCCCCTAGGTGAGGGTTCTGGGGACACCATCCATACTGGCTGGTGATGGGGTTGAGTTGGGTGGCCAGGCTCCCTTGTGGGACCTTTGTGGGTCCTTTGCCAATGGGTGGGTGTGTCTAGCTGGAGGCAGCCCTGGTGTAGCACTTCTAGCTAATTCTCCTGGCACTGGCCTGAGAACCTTCTCAGCACGTGCCAGAGCTGCACATCACAGCTTCCATGGGCTTCTATGCAGCCCTCCCTCAGCCCATTCCAGGCTCCCCAACTATTCACTGCAAGCCTCTGGGCACCTGCCCCTGGGCCTGGGTCCTTTCTGCTGCTCATTCATCACCTTTGGAGCTCCTCCTCCATAACTGTGCGTGCTGCCTCCATTTACTGATGCTCCCATGTGCCAGCCGCTACCTAAATCAACCCTCACAGCGACCTCACTAACCTTCTTCCCCCTAGGATTTGGCTCTGCAAAGCCTTCCCATCACTTTTTGTTTTCAGATATAATTCACATACACACACTCTACCCTTTCAAAGTGTACAATTCAGTAGTTTTTAGTATGTTCTCAAGGTTGTGCTACCACCATCATTATGTAATTCCAGAACATCTTCATCATCCCAAAGAGACCCTAGACCGCTTAGCAGTCACTTTCCACTCCCCTTGCCCCTAGCCCCTGACAACCACTGATCTACTTTCTGCCCCAATGTAACTGCCTATCCTACACATTTTGAATAGAGAATCACACATTACATGGTCTTCTGTATCGAGCTACGTGTGGTAGCATGTGTCAGAATGCCACTCTTTCTCTTGGCTGTATAACATTTGAAATTGCATGGATATGCCAGATTTTGTTTATTCTTTCATCAGTTGATGGACATAGGTTGTTTCCACTTAGGGGCTGTTATGAATAATGCTGCGATGAACATGCATGTACAAGTTTCCCATGGCATTTTATGAGAAAGATCAACACCCTCGGCAAGGCCACAGGCCCCAATGGCTGGCCCCACCTCACCTCTTCAACAGCACCTCACTGCCCCTATCTTGCTGGCTCCACTCAGTTCCTTACTAACCGTGTCCTCCCCAGCCCTGGGCTTTGCATTTGCTGGGCATGTTTTCAGGGAAGTTCTTCCCATTCACACCCCTTTATCGAATTACTTCCTATTCATCCTTCAAATCTGAACAAAAGCATGATTCTTTTCAGAAAAACCTTCCCTAATCCTCTCCCTCACTTAAGGCTCTGGCACCTATCACTAATAGGAATTTGAGATCATTTATATGATTATTAATCACTGTTTCCCCTACCTCCTAGATTATAAATTTGAGGAAGGCAAGGGCCAAGGTTGACCTCTGCTTATCATTGTATCTCTCATCTAACACAGTGCCTGGCGTATACTGAATAATGAATGCATGAATAAATGAATGAATGAAATAATCCCATTTGCTCTGCTTACTGGAGAGTAAAGGATTAGCTCTCCTTTTGACATGGCAGGGATGAGAGTCCCTTTTCTCCAGGTACACGCCTGGCCAGGACACTGGTGTGGCCACTGCACAGGGTGGTAACTCCTCCTGACAGGATGAAAATCAAAGCCCCGCTCCAGATGGCCCCCACCCCTCTTCTAGGCTCACCTGGGTCACAGTTGGGACAGAGGGGACCGGGGCCGAGACGGACTCTGGTGTCTGATGTTGGAAGTCTCTGTGAGGCCTCGCCTGCCCTCTGAGCTCCTCCTCACTGGGGACCACGTGGTACACCTCCAGTTTTCCAGCTGGCACGTACCCTCGATGTCCTGCAGGACATACAGAATGTTATCTGGCTGTGGATCGCCCCTTTCAGTGGTAGAGGAAGTCACCGCCATTTGTGGATGTGACTGCCTCCAATACAGCTTCTCAGCACTACAGTGGGCCTTGAAAAGTCATCTCAGAACCTCACAAAACCACTCACCCCACCCTGCTCTCACTCTTTCTAGCTTCTGCTTGTTTACCCCAGTGACAGGGAGCTCATTCCCCACAGAGGCAACCCAGTTCATTTGGAACAGCTCTGGCAGAGACAAAAAGTTCTTCCTTGGACTGGAATGAAAACTGTTTTCCTGGTGCTGGCACCTCTGGTCCCCTGTCCGAGCAAGGCTATTCCTCACTGCAGGACTGCCTTCCCAGGAGGCAGAAATTGCCTTTCCCTTTTCAAAGTGCCCCCAGTCCCTTCTTGTAACAGCTACCCCAGGGGTGTTCTGGCTGCTGTTCCTGTGAATGGCTGTCACCTTCTGATAGCTTGCCTGGTGCTGAACTGCACTGGACCACCTAGTCTTCATATCAGCTCTCAAGGTCAGTATTGTTATCTCCATTTTATTGCTGAACCAACAGGGCTCAGAGAGGCTCCATAACTCCTCCAGGATCATGCAGTTAGTAAAGTGCTGAGTTGGGATCCCAACCTGGTCTTCTTGACTCCAGGAGCCTTGTTTTAATCTTCATCCAGCTCAAGTTTTTCAACTAGAGTCCAGAGTTTCCCTTTTTATGATTTTTGCCAGATCTGTACCATCTTAATTTTTTAATAAACTCACTTTTTAAAACTTAGTGTTGTACTATACATTGATAACAATGAATAAAATCATGGGTTTCTGTACTAGTTATATTTTTTCTAATAAACATTAAAATACTGAATTAAAATAAAGTATCTGAAGTGGGGAAAAACTGTCTGCAGATCCCCTCCCAATAGTCCTGTGTAACTGTCATCTGTGGATCACATGCCCCTCTGTGGAAGACAGTGGAGATACTGGGGCATCTCGTCCTGGGTTCACGGTGCCCCTTGCTTCCTGCCCTGATGCCTCCTGGGGCACCCATATCTGAGCAGCACACCCAGGGACCTGACCAGAGCAGAGGGAGCAGGATAACATCAACTTCATTCTCGATGTCAGACTTCTGTCCCTACAGTTGGGATCCAAGTGTTCCTTCTCCACGTATCGCCATTCTTCAAGGTGATCCACAGAACTGCGTCTACACCAGTGACTTGTGAGGTCCCCAAGGCAGAGTCCTTGTGAGTCCTTGCCTTCTTTACACAGTGCCCAGCACATAGGAGGTGCTGGATACGGATGTTGCAACATAAGACAACCTCTCTTTTTGGCATCTCATACACCACACTAAGTTGGCTATGTCCCCAAGCCCTCCAAGTTCACCTGTGTTCATTCCCATCCTGGATCTGCATAGCCAGACCCCACTCACAAGAGCGCCCATGTCTCCCCACTGGCTCTCATTGGGTGGTTTTCCCAAAGGGTGGGGAAGTGCCCCCTGAAGTCCCACATACCTCCAGTGTCCACCAGCCATCGGCTGCTGTTGCCTTTGGTGTCCTTGTTTTGAAGGAGGGCTACGATGTGGCCCCGCGGCAGGGTCAGGTCCAGAGTCCCAGCCCCGCTGACGTTGCTTGTCACCTGGTAGAGCTTTCCCGGGCCATACTTGCTCAGGAGCGCCTGCACCTGGCGTTCAGCCCCTGGAAGGAGTGGCTGGGAGAGGGAGAGAGACAGACAACAATGCTGGAGCTGGAGGGTTAAAGCTAACACCAGTGCTGGCCGACATGCTGACAGCCAGGAGTTCTGGACCAAGTCCACCTCTACTCCCCACAGACACATCCCAGCCAGGGCAACAGCCTCCTCAACAACAAATGGATGGATCAGATGAGAAACACATGCTCTTAGTATCCAAAGGCATTTCAGAAGAAATGCATTCAGAAGAAAGGCATTTTAGAAGAAGCTTCTAAAATCCTTCTCTGGTCTCAATTTCTTGGGATTTCTAAAATCCTAAGTCAGTTTCTGAATCTCCCAGCTACAGAATTCCAGGACTGGGCCCTAAATTCTGCCCATAGCATTAAGCTAAGCTGTCCCACAGGAAAATGCCTTACACACATCTTTCAACACCAATGAGTAAGACTATGAGTGTCATGTCAGCACCAGCTCTTACTCACGTGGGATCTTAAATACCCAGCACAGGGCTGACCCATGTAGACCCCTCACACACGGGTGAACAAAGGGAATTCAGGGTTTTATTCCATGGGTTTTGAGTCCACAAGCCTTTATTGAGCCCCCTACCATTTACAAGGCACGGTAAGCCTTGTAAATTACAACAGAGTTTTTCCTTAATGGAAATTGCCATCTAGCTAAGGAGAATGATTCAGTGCATTTTCAGAGCATCTAGAAATTTGGCACTGTCTTTGTTTTTTCATTCACTGCTTCCAACTAAAGTATTAACAAGAAGGGACTCAGGAGATTGTCCCCTTTTATAAAACAAGGAAGCTAAAAATATTGAATATAGACTTATTATATTCTATATAGATATTCTAGATATATATGGATGGACATATATTCACTATATTCTATATGGTGATTTCCAGGTGGAGAGGTGCTAGGTGTAGGGAGGTAGGCAGAGATGCCCTTCAGGGGCACTTGGGCATGGACTCTGCCATCTCCCATACCTCCAATAGGTTCCTGAATCAGGATCAAGAACCAGGAGAATCCCAGGTTTCTAAACAGGCCCACAAACAAAAGTGTAGAGACACAGTAGCTCTTTTTCAGAATGGTGGTGTTAATGCAAGTATGTGGTAGCAAACGTTTGTCTTCTTTCTCAAGTCTCTGCCCCTCCCTGTGTGAAGAACAGCAGCACTCCCTGGAGGCACTGGGGAGGGCTGCAAAGATCGCACTGGTACTCTCATGCCCTGGGGGGTGACCCCATTCCTCTGGGATCTGTACCCGTAGGCAAACAAGTCAGGAATTTATAGGAAGGTGTGTGTCTGTGTATCTGTGTGTGTGTTGCAGGGATACATGAGAGGAGAGATGGGGAAGCTGGGGTGGGGCTGGGGTCATGGGAGTCCCTTCTCTTCCTACCAATCTGCAACACATCAGGACTATGATGTTCCCATTTCTTTCTATTTTTATGTATCTTCTCTTCTTTTTCCTGCAATCACCATGGCTTGCTTTTCCAATAAGAAAAATGTTATTTTGTCTTAAGTAGAAAAAGATAGAAGTTTCCACGGCTCATCTGAGTGGCCGCTCTTTTCTTGATTTCCTTCACCCTTCCTCCCCTCGGGTGGCAGAGCCCATGTAACAGCCCCAGTGAGTCCTCTGCTGGGCATCTCAGTGTGGGCAACGAAGTGGGGACAGCTCACTCCCAGGTGGAGGCCACCCCACTTGAAGTGCACATACCCCTCTGATGCTCTTTGACGTCCTCTACGCTCTGGTCAGGTGCAAAGGCCACCTGTCTGTGCCCAGTTCTTCTGGGCTCCTTTAATGTTCCCCCATGTCTCTTGGGCCTTCTCCCTTTGGGGGAATCTTGGACCCGTCTCCTGACCCTCACATCACATCTCACATGTGACTGAATATAGTTTCAGTTTTCTCAAACCCAGGTTTCATCATACTCTGAGAGCCTCTTTGCCTTTCAGCTACTTCAATTACTAAAACATACATGATATTTTATATATTCTTTTAAAAACTTTTTAAAGTTTATATATCTTTTTAAAATTATTAGGCTGATTTTATTCTTTTTTATGATTCTGTCTTTATGTTTAATTGGAAGATAATTGCTTGATAATATTGTGTTGATTTTTGCCGTACAACAATGTGTATCAGCTGTAAGCGTACATATATTCCCTCCCTCTTGAATTTCCCTCCCACCCCGCCCGTCCTACTCCATTATTTTATATATTCTTGAAGAATTCTTCAAGTGGACTGCAAGATACCCTTCCATTATATTTTAGAGAAAAACTATTTTACCACCCAAAGAAGCCTTTGGCCAGCCAGAGTTCTGTCAACCACAATGCAGCTGAAACACTGTCTTTTTCAATTAAAAATTTCATAGCAAAAAGAAAATCTAAATTCTTCTAGTTCAAACATTTTATTTATCCTGAATGGTTGTATTTGAAGCAAGTTCTATGAGAAAGTGATGAGGAAACAAGGTTAATTTTGCTGAAAAATCTGAAGAAGTTGCAGGTTTCAGGGTGTTAATGCCACTTGCCTGTTATGACGTCATTAAGAGCAAAATGTTTAGGTTATCTTCTTAACCTGCTTTTATACTTATCAACCATGAAGAGAATGTGTGTGTGTGTGTGTGTGACAGAGAGAGAGATTTCCACCCCACCCTCATCCCCAGGTCACAGAAAGGAGAGAGGGAAAGGCAACGTGTTTCTGGGATAACAGGGGACAACTGGGAAAAGAAAAGGGGAAGGAAATAGGGGGCTGATCTCACCCCACCGGCAGGTGAAGGACTGGACAGTCTTTGAGGGGGAAGGAGGGACACTTACTTGTGTGGTGGGAGGTGGCAGCACTTTCTCGAAATTCTCTTGAAAGGAGTGAAGCTGGTGACTGGTCTGGCCTAGTGCATCCTCCACCAGCTTCCTGAAGGCCGGCTCGGACAGGTGGTGGTGGGGGAGCTGGGGAGCACAGACACTGTCATCACAGCCCTCCTTGGCAGAGAGGAGACCTCTCTGTCAGGGAAACCCTGACAGCCACACTCCAGCCCCAGCTGTTAGGATGGGCCTTTATGTCTTTGTCCTGGTTTGGCCTGGGTACTGCCCCACCTTCCTTTATGAAAGCATCCCTCTACAGGGGTCCAGTGGTATTGTCCCTCCTGGTGCCTGGCCACAAGACTGGCAGTCACAGCATCCCTTTTCTTATCTATCGTGATTGGTCAAGGAGTAGACAGAGGACTAGAGCAAGGCCAATCGGAATCTTCCCATCAGATTTAGTACATGAAGGCTGCGAGTGACAGGGTGATTCTTCTTTTAGATCCTGAGATGTTAAGGTAAACACTTGGAGCTGTTGAGAGCCACTCTCTCCCACCTTGCAGAAAACACCTGCTTGACAATAAAGCCAACCCAGAGAGGGAAACAGCCAGGAGATGCAGTGAAAGCCAGAGCCTCAACAACATTGTTTGTTGGGTCTCCCAGTTATACAATTGTATAATGTGTTCTTTATGCCTAAGCTGGTTTGGAGCCCAAGGAGTTCTGAACGATGCTCCATCCTGAGACCTTGGCCCTGCTGGGCAACTCTTGCATTTTCATCAGACAGTCTACAAGTGACCACGGCCCCACAGCTAACAGAGACATGTCCTCTCTGCTGGTCACCAAAACCACCAGGGCCTTTCCTCTGCCCGCAAGATGCAGAGAGATTGAGGTTCTACCATGCGGGCCTCTCCCAGGTTCCAGAGGACTTTCCAGGAGAATGGGACATGGGACACAGGAAGCTGTATTCAATCATTAACAGGCCCTAAGATTCTATATTACAAAATCAATCAAGAAATGCCGTCTTTCTGGGACTTCCATGGTAGTCCAGTGGTTAAGACTCAGTGCTCCCAATGAAGGGGGCACAAGTTCAATCTCTGGTGGGGGAACCCAAATGCCACATAACACAGTCAAAAAAAGAAAAACAGAAATGCCCTCTTTCTGCTCTTATGAAGTTGACCTCCCCACTACAGTATCCTAGAATACTCCCCAGCCCGCATTCAGTTCATTCAGTTCAGTCCAGTTCAGTCGCTCAGTCGTGTCCGACTCTTTGCGACCCCATGAACTGCAGCACGCCAGGCCTCCCTGTCCATCACCAGCTCCCAGAGTTTACTCAAACTCATGCCCATCAAGTCGGTGATGCCATCTAGCCATCTCATCCTCTGTCGTCCCCTTCTCCTCCTGCCCCCAATCCCTCCCAGCATCAGGGTCTTTTCCAATAAGTCAACTCTAGCCCTGCATGAAGTGAAATGAAGTGAAGTTGCTCAGTCGTGTCTGACTCTTTGCGACCCTATGGACTGTAGCCTACCAGGATCCTCAGTCCATGGGATTTTCCAGGCAAGAATACTGGAGTGGGTTGCCATTTCCTTCTCCCTAGCCCTGCATAGCCCAGTGTAAATACAAGAGGGTCTGCTGCCCCAGATGGAAGACTAGAAGGTGAGAAGAGAATGATCAGATTTACCCTCTGCCTTCAGGAAAGAGAAATGCTTCTTTTTGCAGATGGTTTGGGCTTAATTCAAAAACAGTGTCTGACCACCAGCCCAGATTGGATGCATGAGACAAGTGCTCAGGGCTGGTGCACTGGGAAGACACAGAGGGATGGGATGAGGAGGGAGGTGGGACGGGGGATCGGGATGGGGAACACATGTAAATCCATGGCTGATTCATGTCAATGTATGGCAAAAACCACTACAATATTGTAAAGTAATTAGCCTCCAACTAATAAAAATAAATGAAAAAAAAAAAAGAAAAAAAACAGTTGATGTACCCATCAAAAAAAAACAAAAACAAAAACAGTGTCTGAGGACAGGACTCTGTACTAAATGCTATGAGGGCCAAAAAGAAGAGAAGCTTAATGAGGGGAAACAGCTTCATCCACCAACCAAGCAGGATGCAGGTTCTGATAAGAGCTTAAGAGAAGCACATCCTGAGAGCTTCTGGAGTATAGAGGATGGGGAGATGGGTTCTCCCGCCTAGAGAAAGGGAATTCTGAGAGCTTCATTTGTCCCTTATTTGTGGAGGTCTTACCACACGTCCCTGGTGGCTCAGATGGTAAAGCGTCTGTCTACAATGCTGGAGACCTGGGTTCGATCCCTGGTTTGGGAAGATTCCCTGGAGAAGGAAATGGCAACCCACTCCAGTACTCTTGCCTAGAAAATCCCATGGACGGAGGAGCCTGGTGTCCATGGGGTCGCAAAGAGTCGGACACGACTGAGCAACTTCACTCACTCACTATCACATGTCAGGCACTGTGAAAGGTATGGGGGAGATGGGGAGGGATGTTCTAGGCTGAAGAAGGAGTCTATGCAAAGTGGCTGTGATCATACTCAGAAGAGGTGGGAGGCTGCAGCTGCAGAGTGAGACTATGGGCTGGGAAGGTAGTGGTAAGCGTTCAGTTCAGTTGCTCAGTCATGTCCGACTCTTTGTGATCCCATGGACTGCAGCAGGCCAGGCTTCCCTGTCCATCACCAACTGACGGAGCTTGTTCAAACTCAAGTTCATCAAGTCAGTGATGCCATCCAACCATCTCATCCTCTGTCATCCCCTTCTCCTGCTACCTGAAATCTTTCCCAGCATTGGGGTCTTTTCTAGTAAGTCAGTTCTTTGCATCAGGTGGCCAAAGTATTGGAGTTTCAGCTTCAGCATCAGTCCTTCCAACAAATATTCAGGGCTGATTTCCTTTAGGACGGACTGTTTGATCTCTTTGCAGTCCAAGGGACTGTCAAGAGTCTTCTCCAACACCAGAGTTCAAAAGCATCAATTCTTGGGCACTCAGCTTTCTTTAGAGTCCAACTCTCACATCCCTACATGACTACTGGAAACACCATAGCTTTGACTAGACGGACATTTGTTGGCAAAGTAATGTCTCTGCTTTTTAATATGCTGTCTAGGTTGGTCATAGCTTTTCTTCCAAGGAGCAAGTGTCTTTTAATTTTGTCTTTTAACTAATGGCTGCAGTCACAAAATCTGCACTGATTTTGGAGTCCAAGAAAATAAAGTCTGTCAGTGTTTCCACTGTTTCCCCATCTATTTGCCATGAATTGATGGAACCAGATGCCATGATCTTAGTTTTCTGAATGTTGAGTTTTAAGGCAGCTTTTTTACTCTCCTCTTTCCCTTTCATCAAAAGGCTCCTCAGTTCCTCTTTACTTTCTGCCATAAGGGTGGTGTCATCTGCATATCTGAGGTTATTGATATTTCTCCCAGCAATCTTGATTCCAGCTTCTGCTTCATCCAGCCCGGCATCTCACATGATGTATTCTGCATATAAGTTAAATAAGCAGGGTGACAATATATAGCCTTGATGTACTCCTTTCCCAATTTAGAACCAGTCTGTTGTTCCATGTCCGGTTTTACCTGTTGTTGCTTCTTGACAGATTTCTCAGGAGGCAGGTCAGGTGGTCTGGTATTCCCATCTCTTTAAGAATTTTCCACAGTTTGTTGTGATCCACACAGTCAAAGTGGTATCACACAGTGATAAGGGTGGGGGGTGGAAAATTTCAGCGGGATTTTTATGCAATAAACTGTATGGAGAAAGCTGAGCTAGAGCACTGAGGCACAGGAAGCACCATGTGGAACGAGCAACACTGACATTTCTCCAGAGCTTAGACCCACAGGCCACCGAGCTCTGATGTTGATATCAGAGAGAGACTGAAGAAAAGCTGAGTGTTCTTTCCTATACCAACCCCAGTCTTCAAATTTCTAAAATCAAAGTTTACATTTAGAGATTTGTTTAAACCTCTCTGTGCCCTATTTATGCTTTCAGCAGATGGCTCTTTTTAACAGGCTGTCAGGCATTGTGGTTCAGGCTCTAGAGTTCACCTGCCAGGATTTAAATTTAGCCATGAGCTATACGGCTTGGGCAAGCTGCTTAACATCTGTGGTTCTGGCTTCATTTTGAAATGAGAATAATAACAATACCTACTCTGTGGGGTTATTGTGAGGATTAAGTGAGACAATATATGGAAAGTGTTCCAAACCCAGTGTGCAGTAAGGGCTCACAGGGAGATGGCTGCTAGAAGTAGTAGCAGGGGCAGGAACACCAGCTTGAAGCATTTACTCCTGACTGTGTAGAAGGGGCCCTGTCTCTTGTCACCTGCTTCTAATACGCTCCAGGGAATGGACCCAAGGCCTGTTATTTTCCCAGGCAAGCCTCCTGTGTTTCTGAGTCCCAGAGCCTGCAAGTGGCCTAGAGTCCCAGTTCTATACTACCCTTGCTTCCACGGTCTGACTCTATTAATGGAGGGAGAATAGGCATGAGAGAGATCCAGAAGGTCCGCTGGCCTCCTCCTGAGCACCTGGTAGCCTGTTTGGGAGGCCCAACTTCACTCCACCCCAGGCCGTTCAAACAACCCACTGAAGGGATGAGGAGGCCCAGCCAGGCAATTTCCCAGACGTACCCCAGCCCCAGAGGCCTTACCTGGGCCAAGCTGTCCTCTGCCCTCTGCAGCACTTGCTTTGCAAGGTCCCTCTGGAGAGTCACAAATGTGCAGAGGATCTGGCCAAGCCACCGCATGGCCAGCTGGTTAAACTGTGGGAGTTCAGCCACTAGCAGGGAGTTGAGTGCCTGGTACATGTGCCGGGCTGCCTCCTCCTCGTAGGTCACGCTGCCCACCTCCAACAGCTTCTCTTCCACCCTCTCAAAGTCCAGTAGTTTGTCTAGACGCTTCTTGATCAGGTTCTGAGGGCCTGCCAAGGCTTTGGCCAGGCTGCACAACGGCTGCCACACCTGGGCTTCCAGCTGCTGCTTCTGTGGGAAGAGGTGAGCTTGGGAGTTGAAGAAGGAAGTGGCAGAGGGTGGCCACAGGAAGAAGGCACTTTGGAGGGAGGCTCTAGTGCCATTCTCACCGAACAGCTGTGACCTCTACCATGATATCTAACCTTTCTGAGCCTCAAGGTGCCCATCTGAGAAATGAGGACAATGCATGTAACAAGCTTAGCAGAGGGCACAGAATACGTATTCAATATACGTCACTTCTTAATATGCTTACTGTGCAGAGATGTTGAAAAAATTTTGTATAGGACGGTGATCAAAACCATAGTCCTTGGGGCTAAGATCCTAGCTTGCCATTGATCATCTGAATAACATGGGAGGTCACCCTCTCTGAGCCTCATCTGCAGAATGGAGTTATTAACAGTATTTACCCTGTAAGCTATGTTGTGAGGATTAAATGAGTAAAGAATGTAAAGACTTTAGCACAGTGCCTGGCAGATAACATGGCTCAATAAACATTAGCTGGTGCTATTTTTATCAGGAAAATGTACTAATAATAATCTCCACCCTGCTGACTACCCATGACAGTTATGGATGTAACAATTAAGGAAAGGGCCTCACTTCTAAATATTATTCTTATAGACTCTGCCACCTGCCTGAAAAAAAGAAGGGAGAAGTTCCACTCACAAACTCTGGGAAGGCCTGGAGCTGCAGGTCTCTTGCCAGGTAACAGTACTGTACCACTGGCCCCCCGGGGATTTCCAGATTGCAGTCCTGGGGCCGGAAGCGGAGAAAAGCCTAGATGGGGGTCAAAGGAGAGCCCACTGAGACCATCTCACACCTGAATGCCCCTCTACAACATCCCGGAAGAGGTTGCCCAGGCTGTCTGCACACCCTCCAAGTGTCTGCACACAGCTAATCTATCCTTGCACAACTTGGGTGATTAGAATGTTCTTTCTCTAAGCCCTCATCTTTCTCCCTATTCCAGTGTTGTCTCCAATTCACACACTTCTCGTTATCACCTTTGTGAATTTTTTTTCTGCCATGTCTGCTCCTCATGTTCTAATAATACTTTTCCTTAAATCAACCTAGCATCCCTATTTAAATCAGTGCATTAAAACAAACAAACAAACAAAAACACCTTATGGGGAATTCCCTGGCAGTCTAGTGGTTAGGAGTCCGTGCTTTCACTGCCGAGGCCAGGGTTCAATCCTTGGTCAGGAAACTAAGATCCCACAAGCTGCATGGCATGGCCAAAAGAAAACACCTTATGATACTTCCATAAAGGGAAAGCCCGGAGAAGGCAATGGCACCCCACTCCAGTACTCTTGCCTGGAAAATCCCATGGATGGAGGAGACTGGTAGGCTACAGTCCATGGGGTCGCTAAGAGTCGGACACAACTGAGTGACTTCACTTTCACTTTTCACTTTCATGCATTGGAGAAGGAAATGGCAACCCACTCCAGTGTTCTTGCCTGGAGAATCCCAGGGACGGGGGAGCCTGGTGAGCTGCCGTCTATGGGGTCGCACAGAGTCAGACACGACTGAAGCGACTTAGCAGCAGCAGCAGCAGCAGCAAAGGGAAAGCCAGTAATAACTGCCATAAATAAGCATGTTAAGAAAACTGCTATGAAAACAATGCTATTAAATTCTGTCTGGGCGTCATGGCCAGCTGAAGGCTTCTAGCCTGAGATTGGTTCTGCTGGTTTATTTACACGCCAGCAAAAGAGGATTTTCCTGGACTCTGAGGATTAAAAGAAAGAGTCAATTTCTTGCTATGGGATTCCATGTCAACACTGTATCTGTCATGTAAATCCTGCATTCAGGGCAACACAGCCTTAATGCTTCTAAGTATCTGTTCTTCTCTGCAAAGCCAGACGTGTCTCTTGGGGGCTTCTGGTTTCTCTCTCTCAAGGCCCCTCCATTCTTTCTCTGAGGGCCTTCCCCTTCTCACTCACTGTGCTGTTATCTTTCCTTGGAGGCTGGGGCAAGATGGAGCAGGAACAAACAGGGGGTGTGCCCAACACAGAAAAGCATAGAACTACGACCTCTCTTCTACACACTTCCAATAATGCCACCCCAAATCCTATTATCCAAAGAGCCTGTTATCATCTGACTGAGCTGGTCTGTGCAAATGGATGTGACTGAAAACAAAACCACGAAAAAGGGACAGACTGGATGGAATGAGTCAGCATCGATGACAAGAACGAAGTGGGAATTTGGGCACAAGGAAAGTGATGTGCTGGTTGGGAATGCAAACTGGTGTCCTTGTGGGCTGAATCTGGCTTGCAGAAATGTATTTTCTTGGGCCCACATAACATTTAGATTCTTATTTAATTAGTTGCTCACGTGGACACATCATGAGATTTTACCTAAAGGTCTCAATTTTCAGTTTTCTTCTTCCTTAAAATCAGAAGAACAGGCAGCATTGGGTCCACACTCCCATGTAGCAACAATTCACGTGAGACAGGGCATTTTATTTTATTTTGTTCATTTATGCATTTATTCAGTCATTCAAACTCCAAATATTACTACATATTGAACTCTACCATAAAAGTCTCATAAATAGACAATAGGCCTATACACCTATACACTTCAGTCAATAATATTACCTGCCTGGTCCCTTTGAGCACCTGCTCTAGCGCCGGCCTGGCAGGGTCCTTCCAGAAGACTCTGTTTCCAGTGAATTTGACTGCCCATTGGGAACCAGTCCCTGAGCACTCAGTGAGCTCAGAAGTTGCCCCAGCTGGATAACCTCTGGATTAAGGAGTGCTTCCTTCTCTGGCCTCCAACCAGCAACTGTTACAATCTCTTCCAATTGGTTCTTGAGGCTGCTGCCTTTGTCAGGGGCTTGTTCAATGGGCCCCACATACCTGCCCAGGTATCTCAGCCCCGCCCCCCTATTATTTACCACAGGGCCCTCACCTCCAAATTGTCCAGGTAAGCAGCCATGTTGCTCTTCAGCTCGGTCACACACAGCGACACCCAGTGGAACCTCTCTTCTAAGTCATCAAATTCCTTGTCTTCCGTCTGAGAGTAAAGTTACGCTTAGGAGGGCCGAGAGCATCCACGTGGGGGCAGTGTACACCTCTGTCCCAAGTCCTCGCTAGGAACCACCCACACACACACCTTTCCACAGACCCGCGCATCAGAGCCATTCCTCCAGTCCCCAAACTGAGTGGGATGGTTAGAGGCAGTAAGTGCGGCTTAGTGGTTTTGTATTCAGACCATGGAATCAGACACATGAGCTCTGGTTCACTTGCTTCCTGTCTGTGTGACCTTAGGCAAGTGTTTTGCCCTCTTGGAGCCTGTTTCCTCATCTGCAACATGGAGATAATATGAACATTTACTTCATCGTGTGGAACCATTAATGCCTGGTTCAGAGTAAGTACTCAACCTAAGTTTCTACTAGTAGCTATTCAAGGCTGGTTCCTTGCCCAGACCCAGACATAAGTTCTTCTATCTGTATCCAGGGGCTTTGCTGGTGACTAAAAGGTAAAGAATCCGCCTGCAGGGCAGGAGACACAGGAGATTCAGGTTTGATTCCTGGGTCAGGAAGATCCCCTGGAGGAGGAAATGGCAACCCATTCTATTACTCTTGCCTGGAGAATCCCACTGACAGAGAAGCCTGGTGGGCTACAGTCTATAAGGTTGAAAAGACACAACTGAGTGACTGAAAACACACACACACACCCCTATATCAAGAGGCCCTGGAGAAAGAGCAGCACAAGGTGCAGAGGACAAAGCCCCACCCTGGCTCTTCAGAATCAAGTGGAGGGACTGTTCATTAACTTCCAGTGCAGGGGTGTGGGTTTGATTCCTGGTTAAGAAGCATTACTACGAACAAAGCTAGCGGAGGTGGTGGAATTCCAGCTGAGCTATTTCAACTCCTAAAAGATGATGCTGTGAAAGTGCTGCACTCAATATGTCAGCAAATTTGGAAAACTCAGCAGTGGCCACAGGACTGGAAAAGGCCAGTTTTCATTTTAATCCCAAAGAAAGGCAATGCCAAAGAATCTCATCTCATATGCTAGCAAAGTAATGCTAAAATTCTCCAAGCCAGGCTTCAACAGTACTTGAACCGTGAACTTCCAGATGTTCAAGCTGGATTTAGAAAAGGCAGAGGAATCAGAGATCAAATTGCCAACATCCGTTGGGTCACCAAAAAAGCAAGAGAGTTCCAGAAAAACATCTACTTCTGCTTTATTTACTACGCCAAAGCCTTTGACTGTGTGGATCATAACAAACTGTGGGAAATTCTTAGAGAAAGGAATACCAGAATACTTGACCTGCCTCCTGAGAAATCTGTATGCAGGTAAAGAAGCAACAGTTAGAACTGGACATGGAACAAAAGATTGGTTCCAAATCAGGAAAGGAGTATGTCAAGGCTGTATATTATCACCCTGCTTATTTAACTTATATGCAGAGTACATCATGAGACACACTGGGCTGGATGAAGCACAAGCTGGAATCAAGACTGTCGGGAGAAATATCAATAACCTCGGATATGCAGATGACACTACCCTTATGGCAGAAAGCAAAGAAGAACTAAAGAGCCTCTAGATGAAAGTGAAAGAGGAGAGTGAAAAAGTTGGCTTAAAACTCTACATTCAGAAAACTAAGATCATGGCATCCGGTCCCATCATTTCATGGCAAATAGATGGGGAAACAATGGAAACAGTGACAGACTTTATTTTTTGGGCTCCAAAATCACTGCAGATGGTGATTGCAGCCATGAAATTAAAAGACACTTATTCCTTGGAAGAAAAGTTATGACCAACCTAGACAGCATATTAAAAAGCAGAAACTTTACTTTGCCAACAAAGGTCCATCTAGTCAAAGCTATGGTGTTTCCAGTAGTCATGTATGGATGTGAGAGTTGGACTATAAAGAAAGCTGAGCACTGAAGAATTTATGCTTTTGAACTTTAGTGTTGGAGAAGACTCTTGAGAGTCCCTTGGACTGCAAGGAGATCCAACCAGTCCATCCGAAAGGAAATCAATCCTGAATATTTGTTGGAAGGACTGATGCTGAAGCTGAAACTCCAATACTTTGGCCACCTGATACAAAGAACTGACACATTTGAAAAGACCCTGATGCTAGGAAAGATTGAAGGCAGGAGGAGAAGGGGATGACAGAGGATGAGATGGTTGGATAGCATCACTGACTCAATGGACATGAGTTTGAGTAAACTCCGGAAGTTGGTGATGGACAGGGAGGCCTGGTGTGCTGCAGTCCATGCAGTTGCAAAGAGTCGGACACAACTGAGCGACTGAACTGAACTGAACAGGAAGCTAAGATCCCACATGCCTTGTGGCCAAAATGCCAGGACATAACACAGAAGCAATATTGAAACAAATTCAAACAAAGACTTTAAAAATGGTCCACAACAAAAAATCTTTAAAAACCAGCAAACTTAAAACAAAAGAATCAAGTGTGGGTTGCCTACTCTGCCCCTTCCTGGTCCCAGTCTCCTCATCTCTGAAAGCAGTCTAAGACTCCGCCTCACCACCACACCGTCTTGCCACTTGGGATGGCTGGCATGCAACCCTTCCTCCAGTCCGTTGCTCACCCTGGGAACGAGCCCCGCCTCCTGCTTCAGCAGCTGGCTCAGCCGAGTGGTCTTCTTGGAGAGGGTGTGTGTGTTGATGCGAGCCAGTCGCTCCCGGAGGCTCAGCGGCTCCACCTTGGTGTACTTGGAGGCTGTACCAACAGAGGAAAAGGAGGGCACAGGGACCAGAGCTGACTCAGGAAAGTAAGAGTCCCTAACATCCCAGCTGGGCACCTCTTGGGCCCTCTTCTGAAACATCAGGGTCACACCCATTAGAATGGCAAATCTTGGAGGTAAAACACAGGGCTCAGAGTCCTCATTGACTGAAGAGGTTCATGCCAGCTTGACTTCTTGTGCCTCAGTTTCCTCTTCTGTAAATGAGGCCAACCACCTCCCAGGATTGCTGGGAGGTCACATAAGATGATGGAAATGGAGCAAATGACTTAAGCTCTCATTTTACCCAACTGTGAAATGGGACTAACAGTGCCAACCTCAGGACTATCATAAGGATCAAACAAAATAATAAGTGAAAAAAACAAGTCATAGCTAGCCCTTAGTAAACATTAGCTAAATTATCATTACTATCCTGTCTTAGTTGTGTAAGTTTTTCCTCTATCTAGGACACTGTGACACTCTGCAGATCTTTCTGTATTAGCAACTTGACAGGCAGCAATCTCCCCACTTTCTCCTCCTACCCTCATCCCTGATACATACACAACTCTTTGCCTCCCAGTATTCATTTCTCCTTAGTATAGCAGCCATGTGGTTTGGATAAGAATGATTTTACTTTAGTTCAGGGAGTGGTTGCTGACTGTTATAAGCCAATTCACATGATCCCCACTCCTCTATCACAGTGACAGGTTCAAAGAAAGGCTTACAACCCAGGCCTAAGCCAATCAGTTAGTTCATGGCATTCCCCTAACCATGGCAATTGGTTCAGGGTGAGCATATGACTCAAATGAATCCTATTAGAACGAAGCTCCAATTTACTGTTTATAACTAAGTGGAAAAAGGGTCCATGTTCTCCTGGAAGGTGTGGTGTTCAGATGTGAGTCTTAGGACAGCAATAACCACTTACTGTTATGAGGGAGGCCAGTTTGAAGAGGCAAGTGATACATAGTGAAGGTCAGAGATAAGAGAATTATAGGGAAATGACACCAGCTCCCAGAAAATCTTACTTAAAGCCCACGTTACCTCTGGACTTGTAGGTTACATAAGTGACTGTCTTCCCTTTACTGGTGAAGCCAATTTGAGGTGAGTTTATTGTTAACTAGAAGCATTCTCACTAATGTATCGCCTAAAGGCCCCAAGTCCTTACCCACTTCTTTGCGCCTCTTGTACTCATTGATGTTGGTGACCACATCCTGGAGGGCAGAGGTAGCCCTCTGAAGGGCAGCGTAGGCACTGGTATCAGGGAGTGTGTTCTCCAGAATTTTCTGCAGCAGCAGTGGGTATTTGGTAATCCTCTGCAGAGGAATTACCAGCAAGAAACTGAGGCCTGAAGGTCCAGCTTGCGGCCTGAGGGAGAAGGCTGGTGTTAAGTAGGTCAAAGTCCACCCTTGGGGGCACCATGGGGCCTGGGCTCTAGTGGCAGCTCTGCTGTTTAACTCACTGTGTGATCTCAGGCAATTCACCCTCCTTTGGGGGTCCTCAATTTCCTCATCGGGTGCTGCTAGTTCTCACTTTACCTTTTTCTAGGCCTCAGTTCCCCACATGTACTAAATCCAAAGGTCAGTTCTCTGTCCTCAGCTTACTCCGTCTTTCAATAGCAGACATAGCAGACCATCCCCTCTTTCTCAAAACACTTTCTTCTTTTGGCCCCAGAGATGCCCTTTGTCCTGCTTCTCTCACCCCACAGGCCACTCTCCTGGCCTCCTCTGCTGGCTTCTCTCCAATGCTGGAGTGCCCCAGGGCCTCCTCTCTCCACTCACTCTCTTCCTGAGCTCCTTTGGTCCTATGGCTTTAAACACACGGCAAACCCAGATTTCCACTTCTTACTTCTGCCCAGAGCTCCAGACTCACACCGTCAACTAGCCTATTTGAGATCTCCACTTGGGTATGTCTCAAGCACAACTCCATCTGCTGGACATGCACATGATACTTCATTTAATAAAATGGTCCAGCTGCTTCAAAAAAGAAGCACTTTTAAAATCACAGGAACTTGGGAAATCCCTGGTGGTTTGATGGTTAGGATTCAGTGCTTCCACTGCTGTAGGCCCAGATTTAATCCCCAGTGGAGGAACTAAGATCTCACAAGCCTTGGGGCACAGCCCCCTCAAACTTTTTATTTTTTGTAATCATAGGAATTTAATGTTAGAGAGACATATAAAGTATTTAAGGGTAAAGACTCATAGTATCTGTAATTTCCTTTAAATTACTTAGTATAAAATTAGATGCAGCAAACAGAAGGTATTTATACTTGCTCATTTCAGGTGGTGGGTGTGTGTGTTCATTACATTATTCTATTTTTCTATAGGGCTTGAAATTTTTTTTTTTTTAGGGCTTGAAAATTTTAATTTGAAAAAGGAAAATACAAAACACAAGAACTAATAATGTCAAGGTCCCTTCCATATGTATCATTTGACGCATAAATGATTATTTCTAGCCCCCTTCCTGAAGATGTCTGGAAGTTTCAGAAAGAGTTCCCAAGTCAATGGTATCTGGGACAAGGCTCCAACAGTCTTTTTTGATCATGACCAGTAGCCCTCAGACCCACCTTCTGAGAAACACACGGGTTTCAAACCTCAATGTCTAAGTCCTCCACAAAGACTCACAAATACCTCTCATGACTATTATCTGGCCTCCTCTCCACAGTACCTTTGCCTCTTGCTCTTCTTCCTATGGAAAAAACCTCCAGATCAAATGTCCAGGAAAGATCAGCCATAAGGCCTGGAACAGACAGAGCAGGTGGGAACTACCCCTTCCCTCCCATTAACTGCGGGAGGTTGGAACACAGGGGTGGAACTATCTGTCAGGATATGCCTGTGCTGACCATCTGCTCTCACCAAGGGTTTCCTAGCGCCTGGCTGACTGTGGGCAGGAGAGGTGGAAACAGTGGTCAGGTATTTGCAAAACTCCTGTCCTCTGGGCTTACTTTTCATGGGAAAGGGACAATTGCCTCATAGGGACAACTATTGCCTCACAAATCAGAGATGACAGAGGGCAGGGGGCCTTCAAAGAGATGATTACATCTCTTTTCCACAATCATCAAGAACTACAGAATTATAGCAACCTCTTTCTTTATAGCCTTTCTAAAGTAATTTGGAGAAAACTCTTTACGTAGCCTATCAGATGGGCAATAAAAATTAATTAAAAGACTTGGGACTTCCCTGGTAGTTTGTGGTTAAGACTCTGTGTTCCCAATGCAGGGGATATGGGTGCAATCGTGACTGAAGAAATAAGATCCTGCATACCACATGGTGTGGCCAAAAAAAATTGAAAGACTCACCCAGAGTTGGATGAATATGGGGAAACCAGCCCTCTTACATTCTCTTGGTGGAAGTATCAGTTGGTGGGATCTTTTTAGAGAGTAATTTAGCAATTTGTGAAATATACAATTCCCTCAATCCTACTACAGAAATCTACCCACAGAAATATTAACTCAAGTGAGCATGGATAAAGGTAGAAGTTATTCAGGAACTCTGTGACAGTAAAATTTGGGAAACAACTCAAATATCCATCAACAGCGGATGAGCTGACTATGGAAAAGAACCCTATGCAGGCATTAAAAAAGAACATGGTAAAAAAAAAAAAAAGGAACATGGTAAAATAATTCATGGCTATGGTTAAGTGAAAAAACAAGTCCTAGAATGTAGAGTAGGAGTCCCTTAAAAATTCATTAATTCATTCATTCTTACTATTTATCCATCTGTCCATCCATCCAGCATCTAGACTTTCCCATGGAAAGTCTATTTCTTACCTGTCTGTAAATAGACAGAATCAACTTTGGATCGAACATGTTAACTACTAGGGGGAGGCATGGGAAACAGGAAACCAAGGGGGAATGGACTTATACTTTTTACTTTATATAATCTGTGTATTGTTTGAAATTTCCCTTCTTCAATAAGTATGTTACTTTCATACTTAAACAAAAAATGCCAATAAAGGAAAACAGATTCTGTGTCTCCTCCCAACACTCTGCCTAAGCTGTTGTGGAACTGCAGGTGCTTTGTGTTGGACTGATCCACCACTCCTCCCCACGGAAAGCTATGCCATTAGACTGGTCTCCCTAAGGCAAAGCTCCCTGTGGCTGCAAGGACAAGCCTCTGATTTCACTGGCAGTCAGGTGGGAAGCACTGCCTTAAGAGCTAGGATAAACTAAACACCTCACCAACTCACCCACCCAAATAAAAAGTGGGAGGTAGCATATATTTTGGAATCACAAAGATCTAATGAGATGGTGCCATTTATCCTATCTGGATATTCAGCTGGTGTGATCCTAGTCAGCCAGGCTCAGAAAGAGCCCCATGATCTTCAGCACAGAAAGCCAGGATGACTGTTTCAGGAGGGAGGTGATTAATAGTTCTAGAGCAGCATACATAGTAGGAGCCCCTTAAATTCATTCACCCACCATCCATCCATCCACCCACCATCCAATGTCTATACTTTCCCATAGGAAGTCTATTTCCTGTCTGCCTGTAAATACACAGAGTAAAACTGGGATGACCGAAAGGATGTCATTCCTGCTGCAACATTAGACCAGAGGATTCCACTGAGGGCAGTCTTAAAACCTGCAGGCTCTGGGGTGCTATAGGCATTTAGCAGACAGGGTCCCAGGGAAGCAGGATATCCTGCAAGGACAGTCTTGCATTATGGAGAATTGTTCTACGCTTCATATGCCCCTCTCAACATTCAGAGACTGAATGAATGCCTTGAAACAGGCTGCAATTTCAAGAACTGAGATATTTTTGTGACACCTGGACTCCATCCAGTCACATATCTTCACACTGGGAATTACTATGATACTAACTTTTGTAAATACGACACAGGCCATCTGTAAGAACATCATTCCTCATTTTCTCTGCCTCCCAGTATGTAATATTATCCCTACTTCAATTATGTTATTTCCTTCTTTCTCTTATCATACACAAGAAGTCAAGTTTGTATCATTCCAGGGTACACATATTTTCTGCTCTTTTGGTTTTCTGTACTTTGTGTACAGAATGGCTTCTGACTCTTTTTTGCTTATAAACATGTGATTGCTAGTGTAGTGGTGCCCAAGCATTTGCATACTGAAATACATATTACATTATTAGAAATTATTTTCCTTTTATTTCTCCTTAAATTATAGCTAAGCTATTATGTTTATTTTTTTCAATTATGTATATGGGCAGGAGAATCTTTTTCAGAATGTAACTCAGGATAATAAATTTGTTATAAAAAGGGAGCACTGGAACTGAAGGAGCAGAGAACCACAGTGTGGTCTCAGGGAAGCATAATCCCTTCCTAACCAAGATAACTACCAGAGCTGGGAATTACTGAGTATTACCTGTATGCAATGAGACTACATCCCCAAGAGCTGTTGCTTTTACTCCCACTCTACATGTAGGGAAACGAGGTTCTGAGACACTAAATGGCTCCTGCCAAGGTGAATGAAGAGCAGAGAGCTTGATTCGTTGCGAGGCTGCCTGGCGCCAAAGCCCATGAGAAACATCTGGCCTAGTTGGGAAACACCGGAGTGCAGAAGATGTGACAAAGAGCAGTCTCTGTGCCAACTAGGGCCCCCCACACAGTGCTTCTAACATGTCTGAACTAGATGCCAATATTTAACACTGGGGAGACTTACATCAAAGCTTCTGGTTTCTCTTGAAAGATCAGAGGATCTGGCCACAGTGGAATCGTATTTCTACACAGCAACTGAGGTAGATGGTTTACCAAAAAAACGGCTGCAATTACTTTACTCTCTGTATCTATACCCTTTGAATATGACTTTGAAGCTTCTCCCACCAAGAAGTGGGGACTATTTTCCCACCTCCTGAGTCTGGCACAGCATGCCAATTCTAAGCCAAGATCTCAAAAGGCAGAGCTGAGTCAGCTCGTATGTCCCATGTTCATAGGAAAGTCCAGCCAACATCAGAAAAGCTGACCTATGGTTGATCACAGACATGTGAGGGAGTCCAGCCAGGACTAGAAAAATCATTTACTGAGTCCAGCTAAATTGCTAACATGCATAAATGTGACCTTGAGAAATATTTGCTTCAAATTTTGGAGATGATTTATATTTTAAACCACTATATTTGGGGTGATATGCTACAGCAAAAGCTACTTGATACAACAGTGATCAGCTGAGGCTGGGCTGCAGCTGCACTCTATACAGGGACTGCTGGCTCTGATTTGCCAGAGTCTCCATCACTCCCTTTTGTCTCACAGCTGGCATCCTGCTCCCTTCATTTCTGTTACTTGCCTCACTCCTGTAGAAATGTATTTAGTGACCCTTACAAAAGCCTAAGTTTGTAAGATCCATGAAGGGATCAAAGGAATCCAAGAAGAAAATAAAAGTAGGCTTTTTTGAAGGCTGGGAGGGGCTAGGACATGGCTACTTCAAAAGAAGGCTTCAGGGGGCACAAGGGTTAAGGATAAGATGTGCTGTAGCACATGGTTCCCACCATCTCACTGCCCTCCCTGTGCTGGGCACGAGTGCTGTTAACCAAATGTTTCTGCTTTTCCACCTCTGAACACATGGCTGGAAGGCATGCCCTGACCTCCTGGTACTGGATGAAGTCAGGTGATCAGTTCTGGACTCTGAAAATTATGAGAAGCAATGGATATTACTTCTGGCCTGGAACATTTAGTAACCAGTGTGAGACCCTCCAGAGTTCTTTGCCAAGTCACCGGCCATGTTCCAGACAGTGGCTGGGGTCAGCTTGGGTTCCAGAGTGAGCATGACACTGGGAAAAGCCCCAAGTTAACCCACATTGGAGCATAAGGAAGGTGGAAACCTCATTGGTTGATACTAAAAGAGTTGGGGATTGTTTGTCTCTGCAGCATAGCCTAGCCTAGCCTGACTAGGACACTCCTGAAACAGTGTGAGCAGCCCCAAGCGAGGGTGAGACTTTAACAGCCCCTGACCTTGGCATCCGTAGGGATCATTCTACTCACAGCACTGCCTCAATGATGCCCTGGATCTCCCGCTGCAGCTCTGGCTCCTTCCGGTAGGTCTCTACCAGCAGCAAGGCCTGTTCATAGCTGGCACAGTACACCTTATAGACTTGCTCCAACTCCTCTTGGAATTCCAGAAATGCGTTACCTGACAGTGAAAAGGCAACAAGTTCTCAAAAGCATGTCTGCATGTCCTCTTGCTTAGAACAGGGAGGCCGTGAGTGACACAGCTAAGCACTTCAGCTCTGACATAAGACTGTCGGGCTTAACCAGCATTGTAACCTTGGGCAAGTCACCTCATCTTCCTCAGTTCCCATTTTTTCATCTCACTTTCAAAACGCTGCTGTAGGATTAAGTGACAGAATGATGAAGTGTGTGCTTAATAAACATTATCTATAATTACAGCAATAATATTGAAAATTCTCGCATTTGGACAATGCTTTATAGTTTACAAAACACATTCATGTTATATCTTTATAAATACCATGCGTAGCAAGTACAACTCCAAACCCTGTTTACAAAGACACCCTATAGGACAGCACGGATAGTCACAAATGTGGGCTTTGGAGTCAGAGAGAAGTACGGCCAGAACTCCAGCCAATCTTTTCCCAGTAATACAGTCTAGGGTGAGTATCTGGTCCCTCTGACCCTCCATATTTTCATCTATAGACAGGAATACAAATAGTACTTACCTCCAAGTGTTCACTGGGATGATTAATTTTGAAAATGCATATAAAGCACCTGACACAAACTTCATTTCCCAAAAACTTACCAACTACTTATGTATTGACTGTCTATAAGGCACTCTTGTAAGTTCTTTGAATGAAATAATGACCCTGCCTCATGGGGCTGATATTCTCGTGGGGAAGACAGACAATAAATAAATATACTTATTTATATGTTACATATGCAAGGCGATCCAATCAATCTATCCTAAAGGAGATAAGTCCTGAATACTCATTGGAAGGACTGATGTTGAAGCTGAAACTCCAATACTTTGGCCACCTGATGCAAAGAGGGGACTCATTTGAAAAGACCCTGATGCTGGGAAAGATTGAGGGCAGGAGGAGAAGGGGGCAACAGAGGATGAGATGGTTGGATGGCATCACCGACTCAATGGACATGAGCTTGGGTAAACTCCGGGAGTTGGTGATGGACAGGGAGGCCTGGAGTGCTGCAGTTCATGGGGTCGCAAAGAGTCGGACACGACTGAGCGAATGAACTGAACTGAACTGAACTGATGCCAGGTAGTGATGAGTACCACAGATTTAAACAAAGCCAGATAAAAAGTTAGGTGTCACTATGGTCAAGAATCTGCCTGCCAAGGCAGGAGACACAAAAGATGTGGGTTCGATCCCTGGGTTGAGAAGATCCCTTGGAGTAGGAAATGGCAACCCACTCCAGTTTATTCTTGCCTGGAAAATTCCATGGGATAGAGGAGACTGGCAGGCTACTGTCCATGGGGTCGCAAAGAGTCAGACATGACTGAGCAACTAAGCACATACACACAGGAGATCTATTTAGGAAAGACCTCCATAAAGATGTGGATGTTTATCACAGTCCAAAAGAATCCATCCCTGGGAAAGTCTGAGGGAAGAGCAGTGCCAGGCTTAGGGAAGGACAAATACAAAAGGCCTTAAGGCAAGTGAATGCTTGACAAGCAGGTGACACAAGAAGGCAGGTGTGGCTGGAACACAGTGAGCAAGGGCACAAAGTAGAGAAAATAAACAGGAAACTGAAGTCAGATTATGTAGGGCCTTGAAGTAAGTAAGTATGGTATAGTAAGGTGTTCGGGTTTATTCTAATGGTGGCAGGAAGCAACTGGAGGGTTTTGAGCAGGGGCAACAATGATCTAGTTTTTGTTTTAAAAGGATCACGCCCATGCTCAATTTCAATAGCACTTACACTAAAGTTATAACAATACAAGAAAGACTGGCAGTCCCCTGCACACGAATGACATGCCAAGTTGTGACAGTCTATATTTAAAAACAAAAAACAGAAATTTATGAGATTAGTTACTTATTGAGGAGACAGAATGGGATGGAAAGAATGGGGAATGGGATAGGATAGTAGGGATGAGAGGGGAACAATGCTTTACTGAATATATCTTCTTATATAGCTCTGATCTTGGAACCATGGTAATATTTCACATACTCCCAAAATAAATATACAGCTAAGACCAACCAGGATGTGGAAGGGGAACCTCAAATAGAAAACAAAAAATAAGGAATGAACCTAATTCTACTACAAATGAATAACATAACCACACTGAAGGGTGTAGGAAAAAATTAACATAATTATTTTTCTCAAAGGTACAGGCTAGTAATTCTAATTAAAATATAACATAACCAAAAAAAAAATACTCTAGGTGAGTACTAACTTCAAACAAATAAGTAAACACACTGTAGATAATGGCAACCATTTCTACCTGTCACAGAAAGATGCTGCAAATAAGAAAAGAGGAAAGATTAGAATGAACCCTGAGATACTGGACTGGAATTGGAGGTATTAGTAGGAACTCATGGTTTTATGTTTTTTAAATATATAAATATAGATGGGCTTCCCTGGTGGCTCAGTGGTAAAGAAGCCAACTGCCATTGCAGGAGATGAAGGTTTGATCCCTGAGTCGGGAAGATCTGCTGGAGAAGGAAATGGCAACACACTCCAGTATTCTTGCCTGGGAAATCCCATGGAGAGAGGAGCCTGGCAGGCTGTAGTCTATGGGGTCACAAAAAGTTGGACATGACTTAGCAACTAAACAACAACATAGATGGATAGATATAGAAAGAAATGTAGATATGTGTACATGCATGTGTTAGTATATATACACGTATTTCCTACATATCAGCTAAGAGGGCCTAGAAGCAATGACCCCCCAGGAGCAATGAGCACACCAAAGTTAGAAACCAGGTCTCCCAGGAGAAAAGCTGACTGCAAGGACGGGGCAGGGAAAACACAAGATGAGCTGAGAACACCTTGTGGCGTCAGAAAGCAAGAAAGTGCTCACAAATTGTTAGAGACACGTTGAAAGGACACAGGCGTCAACTTGAAAGAGCTCCCCATGGCCAAAGCTGGTAAAATTTGAGCAAGAAAATGAATAACAATAGTACTGGATTCTGATTTATGGAATAAAGCAAATATCCATGAATTTATACTTGTATAAAAGTTGAATAAAGAAACGAATGGGTACAGCACAGGGAATAGAGCTAATATTTTATAACAATAAAAAATCTATAACTATAACCTTTAAAAATTATGAATCGGTGCCACAACTACTGAAGCCCACACGCCTAGAGCCCAAGCTCCGCAACAAGAGAAACCACTGCAGTGAGAAGCCTGAGCATAACTAGAGAGTAGCCACCCATCACCTCAACTGGAGAAGGCCTGCGTAAAGCAATGATGATCAAACACAGCCATAAATAAAATAAATAAATAATAAAAATTGTGAATCACTATGCTGTACAATTAAAACATATAACACTGTAAATCAACTATACCTAAAAATTTGAAAACTAAAAATAACTTTAAAAAATGAATGGAAGGGACATTTCTTGCTTATAGAATAAGAATTAATAAATGTAGGAGGAAAGGGGAGTTGGGGGCAGGAAAAATGGTTAAAGGGGGTCAACTGTTTGGTGACAAATAAAAACTAAATTTTCAGTTGTGGGAACACTGTAGTATATATAAAATTAAACGAAATGTTGTACACCTGAAACTATTAATATATATTAAGAATATTATAAATCAATTTTAATGCCATCAATCAAGAAATATATGTAGAAGAAAAATAGAGTCCTAACCACTGGGAATTCCCTCTACTTAATTTTTCTGTAAATCTAAAAGTGCTCTAAAAAAATAAAGTCTACCTACAATGCGCGTAGACCCAGGTTCAATCCCTGGGTTGGGAAGATCCTCTGGAGAAGGAAATGGCAACCCACTCCAACCAATGCTGGTTAAACCCACTCTTGCCTGGAAAATCCCATGGACGGATGGAGCCTGGTACGTTACAGTCTGTGGGGTCACAAAGAGTCGGACACGACTGAGCGACTTCACTTCACTCACAGAGTGTGAAAGATGATTCCTAGAACCAACGATTACTTAAGGTGGTATACAGCTAACTTATGAACCACATATAAGAGTTAAGAAGCTGACAAAAATAAAGTCTATTACAGCTATACTATGTTGAGACTAAATCAGGAGTAAAACATGGGACGAGGAATAGCTATTAAAAGGCTACTCCAGGACTTCCCTGATGGTCCAGTGGATAAGAATCCGCCTTGCAATTCTGGGGACATTGGTGTGATCCCTAGTCTGAGAAGATCCCACATGTCCTGGGACAACTAAGCCCATGAGCTGCAACAGCTGAAGCCGATGTGCCCTAGAGCCTGTGCTCTACAAATGAAACCATGGCAAAGAGAAGCCTGTGCACAACAACTGGAGAGTAGGCCCCACTCTCTACAACTAGAGAAAACCCACCCAGCAACAGAGACCCAGTGCAGCCAATAATAAATAAATAAATGTTAAAAAAAAAAAAAAGGTAAGACTATTTGGTTGTCTATCTAAGGGGATAGTGGTGAGGGTGAAGAGAAACGTATTAGTCACAAAAGGGCAAGTAAGTCACAGACCACAGGAAGCCCAGCTAAGCCTAAAGCCAGCTGATGCTGTGTGTTGTACCTGTGAAATGCCAGGCCCCCCTTGAGACAGGGAGTAACGAAGGTGGAGGAAAGCAAACTTCCTAGAGCAGAGAGCAGAGCTGTCCAACAGGCAGGAATGCAGGGACACCAAAGACTTATTTCTTCTCCTCTTGTCCTCCTTAGTCACGGACTGGAAAGTCACAGCAGCTAAGAGTTATTCTCAGTATCGAAAGGCCACTATACCTCTGGCTGGAGAAATGAGAAAGGGAGGCAGGATGTTGTCTGAAGGAGCTGCTCAAATCATGACTCTGCCTGGTCAAGCTGTTTGACCTTAGGAAAGTTACTTAACCTTTCTGAGTCTCGGGTTTTTCCTCAACAAAATGGGGATGATAATGTTGCTGTTCAGTCACTAAGTTGTGCCCAACTCTTTGGGACCCCATGGACTGCATGTAGCCCACCAAGATCCTCTGTTGTCCACTAATAATAATAATCAATAAGTAACAAGGTCATGAGAATAAAAAGGACTATTTCATGTTCAGTTCAGTCGCTCAGTTGTGTCCGACTCTGCGACCCCATGCACTGCAGCACACCAGGCTTCCCTGTCCATCACCAACACCTAGAGCTTACTCAAACTCATGTCCATCAAGTCGGAGATACCATCCAACCATCTCATCCTCTGTTGTCCCCTTTTCCTCCTGCCTTCAATCTTTCCCAGCATCAGGGTCTTTTCAAATGAGTCAGTTCTTTGCATCAGATGGCCAAAGTATTGGAGTTTCAGCTTCAGCATCAGTCCTTCCAATGAATATTCAGGACTGATTTAGGTACCCATAGTCATGGCTGGCACCGAAATGGGTACTGTTTTCATACAGATGGCATGAAACTGAAGCTCAGAGACATGAATGAGATGTGGGTGACAGAACCTTGCAAGTCAGATTCCAAAGCCCCTGCTCTAAACCACTTGACCTATAAGCCATGAGCCATATATGACTCCTGGGAACATGAAATATGGAGAATCCCAATTAAGATGTGCTGTCAGTGTAAACAACACTGGATTGCAAAGACTTTGTACCAAAAAAAAAAAAAAGTAGAACGTATCATGAATAAGTTTTTTTTTTCATTTATTTTTATTAGTTGGAGGCTAATTACTTTACAATATTGAAGTGGGTTTTGTCATACATTGACATGAATCAGCCATGGAGTTACATGTATTCCCCATCCCGATCCCCCCTCCCACCTCCCTCTCCACCCGATTCCTCTGGGTCTTCCCAGTGCACCAGGCCTGAGCACTTGTCTCATGCATCCAACCTGGGCTGGTGATCTGTTTCACTATAGATAATATACATGTTTCAATGTTGTTCTGTCGAAACATCCCACCCTCACCTTCTCCCACCGAGTCCAAAAGTCTGTTCTGTACATCTGTGTCTCTTTTTCTGTTTTGCATATAGGGTTATCATTATGAATAAGTTTTATACTAATTATATGTTGAAATATTACTTTGGATATATTGGGTTAAATGAGATATATCATTAAAATTAATTTCACTGCTTTAGTTTTTTTAATGTAGCTACTCAAAAGTCTTAAATTAAATTCAAGGCTCACACTGCATTTCTTTCAGATAACACTGAACTAGAACATGGTGCCTTCCAGTGACAGGAGCCCGTGGGGGAACTCCACTTGAAGTGCTGCATTTGAAATGACTCGTAAGAACACAGAACCTGACTCATTTGGGAGGTTCATGCCTGATGTCCAAAAATCTTTTAAAATGCTGTGGTATGAAACTGGAATAAGGGCCTCCCTTGCATAGCAGGGCCTGGGGGCTGAGAGAGGAACAGGGAGAGCTGGTAGAAACCAGCTCAGCCTTGATCAAGCACAAAGTTGCACCTAGGAAAAGAAAAGCCCATGTGGATTCTTTGTACCTCTTTTTGGCTAACCATAAGGGGCAGAGGATGAGAAGGCTATTTTCTGTACACTCAGTAAAGGCCAGGGGACATGCTTGCCAAAATGGGGGTGGGGGGGAGCGGGGCCGGGCGGGATATAAGATGCTCAGTTAAATTTGAACTTCAGATAAATAATGAAAGTTTTAATATAAGTATGTCCCAAGTATTCCATGGGATAAACTTAGTATAAGTTTAGTATACTTAGTAAACTTAGTATAATTTTCATTGTTTATGTAAAATTCAAATGTAATTGGGCATCCTGTATTTTATGTGGCAAATCTATCAGGGAAACAGGGAAGCCAGGGAATGGAGATGTCACCAGGCTTGGACAAAGTAGCATTTTAACTTTTTGCAGGTTAAACTGGAAGGCAGAGATGAACAAGTGAGGACCTTTAACAAGGAATTAGTTGAATCTCAAACCCATAGCAACAGAAGAAGCTGCCCTCAGAGTCCCCAAACCCCTGGAGTGTCTTCAACCTAAGGTTGTAACAATTTCTACTCAAGGGACTTCCCTGGTAGTCCAGTGGCTAAGACTCTGCACTCCCAGTGCAGGGGACCTGGGTTTGATCTCTAGTCAGGGAACGAGATCCCACATGCCACAACTAAAATCCAGTACAAATAAAATGTAACAAAAAGATTTCACTCAAATAAGTGGTCATCATTAACAGAAATATAGATAAAATGATAAAAGGTAAAAATATCTACTAGGTACTGTTAAAAAATCTTGTTCCTTAATTTTGTACTCCTCTATCATTTAAAGGAAATAGTTGGGCTTTCCTGGTGGCTCAGTGATAAAGAATTCACCTGTGAATGTAGGAGACATGGATTCAATCTCTGGTCTGGGAAGATCCCATATGCCATGGAGCAACTAAGCCTGTGCATCACAACTCCTGAGCCTGCGCCCATCTACCTTTCTCAGCCCATCCACCTTTGTCCTCTGACTCCACCTGAAAACCCCTAACCATAGACGTTTTATGAAGCAGCCCCAGAACAGGAGACGGAAAGGGACTGCAGAAGTTTGAAATTTACACCTACCCATTCCTCCTCCTTTATGTCTGGTCATCCTAACTATTTCAGAATCAGGAGTCCACCTCCATCTCTCACCTAGGTGAAGGTAAAAGCACCAGCTGATCTCATTACTTCCACTCTTGCCACTCTTTCACAATCCACCGTACACAACTACCAAAAGGATCTCTGAAAACGAAATCTGACCAAATCACTCCCCTGCTCAAAATTGTCCAATGATGTCTCATCACACTTAGGAGAAAATCCACACTCCTAGAAGGCCTTGCAGGATCTGGTCCTTCTCTGCCTCTTCTATCCTACCTCCTATACTCTCCCCTCGCTCATTGCCCTGGAGCCTCACCAGCCTTGTCCATCAAATATCCCAGGCTCATCTCTGCCTAAGAATAGGGCCTCTAAATACCTATTTTCTCTACTCTTTGTCCAGATCATCTCATATCTGGCTCCTCCCTAACAGGTCTCAGTTCAAATGTCCTCTCCTCAGGAGGCCTTCTCTTTTCTCAAAAGTTACCATATTTGTTATTCTTTAAATTACAAGTTACTACTTAAAATTCTCCTGTTTATCTGTGTATCTTCTGTCTCTCTCACTCACTAACCCAAAAGAACAGAAGATCAGACCCTCTGGTTGACTGGACCCTTCTGTAACCTCAGCACACAGCACAGTTAATGGCACAGTGCAGGTGATCACTAAGTACCTATTGAGTGAACGACTGTGAAAAAAACCCTGGGATAGAGTCTCAGCCACACCACTAACCAATTATGTGTCTATCAGTATGTCCTCTCTGTCTTTAGGCCTCAGTCTCTTCGTCTGTAGTGATAGGGTTGGGCTGGATATCATTTGAGGGTCCTGCCAGCTCTGACATACTGTATTTCAGGGACTCCCAAAACAGCCTCTCATTGAGCTGCATCTCCCTGGAATGCTGGGGAAAGCACAGCAATGACCACATGCCTAGAACAATTCCACGGGAATCTCAGGCTGCCAACTGCCTGGTTTTTTGCTCACCGATCAGCTGCACTTGTTCCTCTTCCCTGGAGGCTGTCTCCTGCAGATCATGAAGCAGTCTTCTGTTCACCTTGATGATGTCATCGATGTTTGAGAACAGGACATCCAGATCTCCCTGTGGCAGCTAAAAGGAACAAAGACTCCATGGAAGGTCGCTCAGGAGTTTGGTAAGAGTGACTTTTTTTTTTTTGTAGATTTTGGACAGTAGTCCAGAATAGTCATGCCATCGGGGTTCCATCTCTCTTGGGAAGACCGTTCCAGAGGAATGTTTGAAAGGATTTTGAAATTTTATAAATTAGGTATTTTTATTACTCTAAGAGAAGAGAGGAAGAGATGGAGCACTCAGCATGAAAGGAAAGCTGCACTGCATTATCCTAGGTCTGCTGCCAACTATGATTTTGCTTCTCTCATTTCCCCATCTGTCATATAAGTGTGGGAAGCTGGACTTCTCTCCAGCTCTGACACACTTGGCACCGACCACTATTACCTTTAGATATACTCTGAACTCCGCCCCTGTGGACGAAACCACACCACTGTTGAAAGGAGGCAGGGTATCGGCGTGTGTTGGCTGTGCTCAGTTGCTTTAGTCGTGTCCGGTACAGTCCGTGGACTGCATCCCGCCAGGCTCCTTTGTCCACAGGATTTTTGAGACAGGAATATTGGAGTGGGCTGCCATGCCCTCCTCCAGGGGATCTTCCTAACCCAGGGATTGAACCCACGTCTCCTGTGTCTCGTGCATTGCAGGCAGATTCTTTACTGCTGACCTGCCAGGGAAGCCCTATATAGGATATATGTACAGGTAGAAGCCCTGGATGCACAATCAAGTGGGAAAAGCTAACTGTAGAAAAATATCTAGAGTATGCTTTATTTTTGCTAAAATAAGTAACAATCTATATTTGTTTGTTTAATGCCTCCAGAGGAAAAATCCCAATTTCTGGAGGGTGAAATAAGGAAGGGTTTTCATCTACATTATCTGCTTATTTCATTTATTCAATAAATACTAACTGGAGTCCATTATTCATATGTCAAGAACTGGGATTCACTGAACTATTAATAAACAGCCTTTCCCCTTATGGACCTTACATGCTAGGGGATGGTTGAAATTTCTGAAACTGGGGTGAAAAAGATGTAAAAAATGAATACTGAACTATAAATCCATGTAATGATAACTTTTTCATGTTACCACGCTCCAAATGAGACAATTACAAATAGGTCACTTAAAACAATCTGTCCTAAACTTAATAAAGGGCTATTTTATCCATTAGCTCATTTAATTCTCTGAGGTGATTCTTCTCTGCCCATTTAGCAGAAGAATACACTAAGACTAAGCAACTAACACTTTTTATACTAAGGCTCCAAGGTGTCAAAAGCCTTGCTGAAGGTCGCAGGGCCAGTAGTAGAAGTACCATGACTTCACATACACCACTTTCCCCTCCATCAAGCCTGCCCCAGGAACAGATGTGAGGTCTCAGAAGCTGGGACCCATGTTTGCCTCTATAAAGACAGAGTGTGGCCCCACCCAGGTACCTGCTGCAGACGGCTCCTAATGTCAGAGGCACAGAGCTGGAGCACGTGCAAGTAGGAGACCTCGGTGTCAATGAGTTCCCTGACAGCCAGCCTCTGCTGGAGCAAGGATCTGTCCTCAGAGAGTCGATCATCCCCATCTGGAGCACCAGTTCTAGAGGACAGTGCATCGTCCCCATGATTCGTCATGTCAGCAGGTTCTGGAAAGACAGACACATCCAGATTCACTTCTGGGAGCTCTACTGGAACATGCTGCCTTTAGTTCAGAGACAACTATTCACCGAGTGGCCTAAAAACATCTTTAGCTGCCTACAGAGTCAAGATGAACTATTTATTAGTATCTGAACAAATCTTAAAAGGTAGAACGCAGCTCAGATAATTGTTGACATTTTTTATTCATTTCCCAGGATTCAGACAATGTGCTTGCTTGGCTTTTTCTTCCTTTTTTCCCCCCAGCTCTCAACCCAGATTTCTTTATCTGGTTCACTGACTCTCTCTCACCCTCTTTCTCCCAAGGGTTCCCTCCTTTTCACCTGCCACTACCCTATTCAGGCCACACTACCTATCACCTTGACTATTTCCACAGCCTCCAGAATCATTTTTTCAAATCCAAACCCCTCTCCCACCTGCTGCCACCCACACCCATTCATCTTGGATATGCTTCCAGTTTAACCTTCCTGAAACAAAGCTTGTGATCTGGTATGCTCTGCCTCTGGCCTCATTCTCCCTCTTCCCTGAGGCACTCCAGTGAAAGAAAGTCACATGCTTTTCTCCATTCCCGCATAGTCATTTCCGGGCTCTATGTTTTTGCACCTGCTGTGACCCCTCCCATGCCTCTCGGCTCTGACACTCATCTCTAAGGCCTTTCCAGATCCTCCCTGCCAGATGTTCTTTTCTCTTCCATCTCTAAGTTTAAAAAGTACAAACGGCAATATTATGGACAAGAAAAATCTCCCTACTACAAAACACCTAGAAATGCAAGATCAGCCATAACAAACTTCCTTTTCACTGGATGGCAAGTATTGCAAGAAAGTAAAGGAAATCAGCAGGGACCCCCAACCAGAGGGAATGGAAAACCACAGCATGAACAGCTAAGCTGATGCAGCTGTAGCCAAAGTGGACAGGTTGGGCAAAGAAGAAAGCACTGCCCAGCTCAGTGCTTCAGAGACTTGGGCATTAGTGCCCAGGGAGAATCAGGAAACAAGCTCCTTTCCTCAAGCATGCTAGCGAAATGGGGGACTAGAAAAGAAATGCCCCCCTACCTACACAGAAAATGACAAAGATGTTTCTTCATCTTGACTTGGGTCCTGAGTAAAGGAAAAGTCCTTTCTGAAAACTCATAACAGGCCTGCTTTCACTGGATCGCAGATTCAAATGTATACTACACATGTGTTCCAAGGAACTCAATGCTGAGAAATATGCCACAACAAAAAAGAAGTCCTGGACTAATGCTAGTATCAATAACCAGAGGAAAAATAAAATGTCTCCAGGAGGACATATTCTTAACCTAGGCCACATGGTACTCCAAGAGATAACCCTATCCTGAAGATGAGCTTAAAATCCAAAATTACAAGAACTCCAGTGTAAGTGAGCATCATCAGAGACCGCAAGAACAGGATTAGATCCCCAGAACATCAGACAAGCAAACTGTCAGACAGAAACTATAAAATAAGCAGGAAAAGAAAAGACATACAAAAAATAAAGACCTGTATGATTTTTTAAAGCACCTAGCAGAACTTATAGATGTTAAAAATTTAGCCTTCAAAATTAAAAATTAAATGGACACTTTAAACATTTAGGAAAAAGAAATAGGAAAGGAGCAGATAGATATGAAGAAATTATCCAGACTGCTAAAAAGAAAGTGAAAATCATGAAAAATACGAAAGAGAATTAAGAGATCTGGATACAGAAATAAGGTCATGTACCAACTCTGTGTTCCAGGGGACAAGAATAAAGAGAGTGAGAAGAGGCAATATATGAAGACATGAGACTAATAATTGTCCAGAATTTATAAAAGAGATTATTGCTTAGATCTAGGAAGTACAAGTGCCAGGCAGGATAAGTTTTTTAAAAAAATCAAATCTAAACACACTAGGAGGAAATTTCAGAATCCTGAAGGACTGGAGAATTTACCTTATAGTTTCCTTGTCAGGAAACTATGTTCTACCAAAATAAAGAAATAAATCACACAAAAAAAGACACGAGATATAGGAAACTGGTAACCTAATATGTGAGAGAGGCCAAGGAAATTCCCAAGACAGATAAAAGGAAATCCTAAGTTTGACCATTGGTGACAGACAGCAAACAGTCTGGGCTAGATACTAGAATGTCTTGAGGACAAATTTACTGAAACAGCAGAGAATATGGTCCTTATTTAGGCAATTACACAGACAATACACGTGAAACTAAGAAATAAACCAACAAACAAAAAAATTGTTTTAACAATTTTTCTAACAAGATTGTGCAGAAAAGATAAAAGTAATTACTACCTGATTCAACTATAAATAGAATCTACACAGGTAATAATGCAAATGATCTAATTCATATTATGTACTGAGAGGACAGAGTGTTGGAGAAGGAGTCAAAAAGAGCTAAAGCCTAATCGTCCATAGGGGAAATCAAAGAACAATGCCTAAATTGTACTTCTCAAGAAGGAACAGTACATGTGTACAATCAGCTAAAATCAACGGAAGGAACTGCCTGGTAGTGCCTGGAGCAGGCAAGAGAAGAGGACAGGGTGCTTTTTATAACAAACACTGTACAACAGAATTACCTGTTTCTCCTTCTCATCACAAAATGTAGAACTATCCATCTCTTTAAATTATATGCTTTTATAGCTTTGAGGGGGCTTCCCAGGTGGTGCTAGTGGAAAGGAATCCTCCTGCCAATGCAGGAGACAAAAGTGATGTGGGTTAGATCCCTGGGTTTGGAAGAGCTGCTATACTAGGAAATGGCATCCCACTCCAGTATTCTTGCCTGGAAAATTCCATGGGCAGAGGAGCCTGGCAGGTTACAATCCATGGGACTGCAAAGAGCTGGACACAACTGAGCATGCATGCACACACACACATACACACACATACTGCTTTGAAGTGAACTAAAAATTAAATAATGAAGGACAGAAATGGTATGGACCTAACAGAAGAAGGAAAGTTATGACTAACCTAGACAGCGTATTAAAAAGCAGAGACATTACTTTGCCAACAAAGGTCTGTCTAGTCAAGGCTAAGGTTTTTCCAGTAGTCACATATGGATATGAGGGTTGGACTACAGAGAAAGCTGAGCACCAAAGAATTGATGCTTTTGAACTGTGGTGATGGATGAAACTTTTGAGAATCCCTTGGACTGCAAGGAAATCCAACCAGTCCATCCTAAAGGAGATCAGTCCTGAGTGTTCATTGGAAGGACTGATGTTGAAGCTGAAACTCCAATACTTTGGCCACCTGATGCAAAGAGCTGACTCATTTGAAAAGGCCCTGATGCTGGAAAAGATTGGAGGCAGGAGGAGAAGGGGATGACAGAGGATGAGATGGTTGGATGGCATCACCGACTCAATGGACATGAGTTTGGGTAAACTCTGGGAGTTGGTGATGGACTGGGAGGCCTGGCGTGCTGTGGTCCATGGGGTCGCAAAGAGTTGGACTCAACTGAGCGACTGAACTGAAATGAACTAACAGAAGCAGAAGATACTAGGAAGAGGTGGCAAGAATACACAGAAGATCTTCATGATCCAGATAACCAGATGGTGTTATCATCCACCTAGAGCCAGACATCCTGGAATGTGAAGTCAAGTGGGACTTAGAAAGCATCACTACAAAGCTAATGAAGGTGATGGAATTCCAGTTGAGCTATTTCAAATCTTCAAAGATGACGTGGTGAAAGTGCTGCACTCAATATGCCAGCACATTTGGAAAACTCAGCAGTGGCCACAGGACTGGAAAAGGTCAGTTTTTACTCCAATCCCAAAGAAAGGCAATGCCAAAGAATGTTCATACTGCTACACAATTGCTCACAAAAACTCATCTCACACACTAGCAAAGTAATGCTCAAAGTTCTCCAAGCCAGGCTTCAACAGTACATGAACCATGAACTTCCAGATATTCAAGCTGGATTTAGAAAAGGCAGAGGAACCAGAGATCAAATTGCCAACATCGTTGGATCATCGAAAAAGCAAGAACGTTCCAGAAAAACATCTACTTCTGCTTTATTGACTATGCCAGAGTCTTCTACTGTGTGGATCGCAACAAACTGGAAAATTCTTAAAGAGACAGGAATACCAGACCACCTGACCTGCCTCCTGAGAAATCTGTATGCAGGTCAAGAAGCAACAGTTAAAACTGGACATGGAACAGCAGACTGGTTCCAAATTGGAAAAGGAGTACATCAAGGATGTATATTGTCACCCAGCTTATTTAACTTATATGCAGAGTACATCATGCAAAATGCCAGGCTGGATGAAGCACAAGCTGGAATCAAGATTGCCGGGAGAAATATCAATAACTTCAGATATGCAGATGACACTACCCTTATGGCAGAAAATGAAGAAGAACTAAAGATCCTCTTGATGAAAGTGAAAGAGGAGAGTGAAAAAGCTGGCTGAAAATTCAACATTCAGAAAACTAAGATCATAGCATCTGGTCCCATCATTTCATGGCAAATAGATGGAGATGGGGAAACAGTTGAAACAGTGACAGACTTTATTTTTTGGGCTCCAAAATCACTGCAGATGGTGACTGCAGTCATGAAATTAAAAGATGCTTGCTCCTTGGAAGAAAAGTTATGACCAACCTAGACAGCATATTAAAAAGCAGAGACATTACTTTTCCAACAAAGGTCTATCTAGTCAAAGCTGTGGTTTTTCCAGTAATCATGTATGGATATGAGAGTTGGACTATAAAGAAAGCTGAGCACTGAAGAATTGATGCTTTTGAACTGTGGTGTTGGAGAAGGCTCTTGAGAGTCTCTTGGACTGCAAGGAGATCCAACCAGTCCATCCTAAAGGAGATCAGTCTTGGGTGTTCATTGGAAGGACTGATGCTGAAGCTGAAACTCCAATAGTTTGGCCACCTGATGTGAATAACTGACTCACTGGAAAAGACCCTAATGCTGGGAAAGATTGAAGGCAGGAGGAGAATGGGATGACAGAGGATGAGACAGTTGTTGGATGGCATCTCCGACTCGATGGACATGAGTTTGAGTAAGCTCCGGGAGTTGGTGATAGACAGGGAAGCCTGGCATGCTGCAGTCCATGGGGTCACAGAGAGTCGGACAGGACTGAGTGAACTGAACTAAACTGAACAATTAAATGTAAGGCAAAGTGAAAATTTCTCAATTTTGCTGGAGACCAATATTCCAAAATGAATTATATTCCTGTGCAAACCAACAACGATTTTCAAGAGTTCATTTAAGGAAAAATAGCAGCATAAGAATAAAAAGATTCAGTAACAATGTGTTATTTATTCCTTCCTAAATATCTTAATTTAACAAAAGATGGGGAATTCCCTGGCAGCCTAGTGCTTAGGATTCCAGGTTTTCCCTGTCATGGCCTGAATTCAGTCCTCGGTCGGAGAACTGAGATCTCACAAGCCACACATACAATTAAAGAAAAAAAAAAATGTACAAAATCTTTATGGAGAAAATGATAAAGTGAAAGTGAAGTCACTCAGTCGTGTCCGACTCTTTGAGACCCCATGGACAGTAGTCTACCAGGCTCCTCCATCCATGGGATTTTACAGGCAAGAGTACTGGAGTGGGTTGCCATTTCCTTCTCCAGGAGATCTTCCCAACCCAGGGACTGAACCTGAGTCTCCCACATTGTAGGCAGACGCTTTACCATCTGAGCCACCAGGGAAGTCCCGAAAATGATAAAGCTTTATCTAAAATATATCTAAGAACTAATTAGGAATTCCCTGGGGGTTCAGGCGCTACAACTCTGAGCTTCCACTGCTGAGGGCCTGAGTTCAATCCTTTGTTAGGGAACTAAGATCCCACAAGCCATGCAGTGAAGCCAAAAAAAATCAAGCAAACAGAAACATAATGAGATACCATTCCATGTCGAAGAGATCGGCAAAATATGAAAATAAAATGTTGGTGACACTGTATGAATGGGAAATCTCATATACTGATATGATGATATAAATTGTTGCAACCACCCTAAAGAGCAACTTGGCAATATTTAGAAAAGTTGAAAATTCACACACTATCAGGCCAAGGAGTTCTACTCCAGGATATACCCCCACCTCTGAGACACTTCTCCATATACACACACAAGAAATATAGATGGGAATGTTCACTGCAGTACTGATGAAATAACAAAAAAATCAGAAAAAACATAAATGTTTCAATGAAAGTGAATAAATAACTTGTTGTATAATCATATAATGGAATTCTGAACAGTAAAAAAAAAAAAAACTATAGATTCATGTGTCAACATGGATATCCTCACAGATGTTGTAAACAGGAAAAAATACATATAAGCAAATCCCAGAAGGATACACAGTGTATGTGTATTAGTCGCTCAGTCATGTCTGACTCTTTGCAACCCTGTGGACTGTAACCTGCCAGGCTCCTCTGTACATGGGATTTCCCAGACAAGAATACTGGAGTTAAAAAAAAAAAAAAGAATACTGGAGTAGGTTGCCATTCCCTTTTCCAGGGGACCTTCCTGACCCAGGAATCTAACCTGGGTCTCCTGCACTGTGGGCAGATTCTTTACCCTCTTTACCTGGGAAGCCAGTATGATACCATTTCTTAAAGTTTAAAATGTAAAAGGAAAAAAAAATTCTTTTAAGTTTTTAAAAGTTTAAAATATGTGAAACAATGCTAGATTTTGTTTAGGGACAAATACATGTAGCATAGGTATTAAATATTTTGTAGATGTAATTAACAATAAATCCAGGTAATTAAAGAAATTTTCACATATTGAGGTATACGGAAGTCATTCTGGCTTATACATGATTTAACTTAATTTTCTGCTACCTAAAATGGCCTGTTTGTGACTTATCAGACACACACTGTCATATCTGCTTTAATTATTAAAGAAAATGGCACAATGACCACAAGTAAAGAATGTCTATGTTAAGGATTAAATGCCTCCTTTCCTGGAATACCAATGTTGGTACGCCTTTAATGACAAGACTCCCTCCTTAGGGAGGGACCTCTCCAAGGTCATACTGACTTACTGTGAACATGCTGATCTGTTGGATTTTTTTCTTTAATAATTTATTTAGTTTTTACTGTGCCGGGTCTTCACTTCAAGGGGCTTTTCTCTAGTTGTGGCAAGTGGGGGCTAGTCTCTAGTTGCAGTGCTCTGGCTTCTCACTGTAGTGGCTTGTCTTGTTGCAGAGCACGGGCTCTGGGGCATGTGGGCCTCACTGGTTGCGGTTCCCAGGCTCTAGAGCACAAGCTCTGTAGTTACGATGCACAGGCTTAGTTGCTCTGCAGCATGTGGGCTCTTCCCAGATCAGGGATCAAACCTGTGTCTCCTGCACTGGCAGTTGGAGTCTTTACCACTGAGCCACCAGGGAAGCCCCTGATCTGTTTTTTCTGTAACCTTGAAGGAGTATATTCCTGACCTCTTTGATGTTCTTTATTCTGACATAATAATGTAAAACTGTGCTGAAAACCATGCTTCTCTGCAGCAGCTCCTCAGTTATCTGAGGGGCTGTCTCCTAGGCTAAACTTCTCAGTTTGGCTCAAATAAAACTTTTTTTTACTTCTATAATATTTTGTTTATTGATTTATTTCCATCAACATAGGATAAAAGTAACCTCTGGAAAGGGAGCTAGAGCAATGGAATTGGGAAGAGTATCAAAGGGGACTTAATAGTATCTGAGGGGCTTTTTAAGTTACAGTTTTAATTTTGAGATAATCAGAGATTCACACACAGTTGTAAGAAATAATGCAGAGGTTCTATGTACCCTTTACCCAATGACATCATCAGGAAAAACTACAGTACATTGTGACAGCCAATATGTTGACACCAATACAGTCAAGACGCAGAACAGTTCTTTCTTAAGGATCCTTCCTTCCTGTTGCCTTTTTACTCACTTGGTTGCAGCCCCATCTCATCCTTAATACCCAGCAAATAAGAATCTGTTCTCCATTTCTGTACTCTCATCAGCTCAAGAATGTATGTAATGTTGATGTATGGCAAAAGTTATCACAATATTATGAAGTAACTATCCTCCAATTAAAATAGATAAATAAAATTTTTTTTTATTAGTTGGAGGCTAATTACTTCACAACATTTCAGTGGGTTTTGTCATACATTGATATGAATCGGCCATAGAGTTACACGCATTCCCCATCCCGATCCCCCCTCCCACCTCCCTCTCCACCCGATTCCTCTGGGTCTTCCAAGAAAGTATATAAAGAGTTCCCTGGTGGTCCAGTGGTTAGGAATTGGTGCTTTCACTGCCTGGCAGGAGTTTAATGCCTAGTCAGGGAACTGAGATCCCACAAGTTGTGCAGTATGGCCAAAATAAATGAATAAATAAAGTTTCATTAAAAAAAAAAAGAATGTATGTAAATCACACAGTATCTATATGTGAATTATATAATATATAACCTTTTGGGACTCACTATTCACTCAGCATAATTCCCTGGAGATTGATGTAAGCTGTTGTATGTTATTAATAGGTCCTTCCTTTTCATTGCTGAATATCTAAGAGGTTCTATTTTTGAAAAAAAAAAAAACAACTAAAGCAGATATGACAAAATGCCAAAATTAAACAAAGCTAGGTAGTAAGAACATGGGCATCTGTTATTTTGTTCTCTGCTGTTTTCTGAACAGATGAAACAGTTCCTAATATTTAAAGTGGCATGCGTCCCACTCAGCCTTGTACTCGGGATAGCTAGGGCTATGCCTCATCTTCCTGGCTAGACACTAAGCTCTTGGAGACAAGATGCACACCCATTTACTGCGTCTTCTCTCTGTCTCACAATGCTGATACAGATATGAATATGTATTTGCAACATGAATGCTCCTTTTCATGTAATAGTAGCAGAAGTTTCTGTCCTGACACTGACCCATGGATCAGATAACTTATATAGGTGCTTGGCAAGAGCAAGGTTGTTCAGAAGGCAGAAGGCCCAGAAAGAGCCTGGAACACATCTGTCTGATGCATAGCTCTAGTCCAGCTCCTAAATGCTGCCTGTGGCTCGCTGACCTGTCCCTGGCCTGAATCACTGACATTTATCACCCAGAGCATTGCTTCTCTAGAAAGATTCCGACAGGATTTCAGGAGCGCTATTAAGGCTACTCTGAACTGTTGCTAAATTAACAAAAGCCATAAGTAATACTTCAGAGAGAACTGCTCAATATTTAAAATAGCACTTACAGTAACTGCAATCTAGACCTCCCACCAGGCCTGGGAGACTCTCTCAGAGCAGCACTTTGTTGTTCTCTTAGTTTATATCCCATGTAATGGAAAGAAGCACATTTTAATTTCTTTAAAAATATTATACGTTATTTGGCAATGAAAAGGAATGATGTACTAACGTGTGCTATAACTACAATAAATGAATCTTGAAGACATTATGCTAAATGAAAGAAGTTAGTCACAAAGGACCACATATTTGATGATTCTGTTTCTATGAAATGTCCAGAATAGGCAGATCTATAGACATGGAAAATGGATTAGTAGCTTACAAGGCTGAAAGGATAATGATTTGGAGTATAGTGGCTGGATTTCTTCTGGGGATGGTGAAATCTTCTAAATTTATTAGTGGAGATGGTTGTACAACTCAGTAAATATACTAAAAACCATTGATTTGTACACTTTAAGTGGGTGAATTATATGATGTGAATTATAACTCAATAAAGCTGTTACCTACCCCATCAAATTAGGAAACGCTGGCAAAGATGTGGAGAAACTGCATCTCTCATACGTTGCTGATGGGATATAAAATGGTGCAGCTACTCTGGAAAATAGTTTGTCTGTTTCTTTAAAAACTAAAACATACACTTAATAGCAGTCGCATCCCAGGGCATCTATTCCAGAGGATGAAAACTTACGCCTATACAAAAACCTGTCTACAAGTGTTTGAGGAAGCTTTATTTGTAAAAGCTAAGAACAAAACAGCCAAAATGTTGTTTTAATAGGATTTAATAGGTGGATAGCTAAAAAAAAAAAAAAAAAGTGGTATATCCAGTATCACAGAATACTCAGAAATAAAAAGGGATGAACTACTGATTGACTGCAACAATTGGACGGTTCTTGAGGGTATCATGCTGCCTGAAAAGAACCAACCTGAAAAGCTTACTGCGTGATTTCATTTATAAAACATCTAAAATGATAGAGAAAACAGAGTAGAGATCACCTGGTTAGGGATGATGGTGGAGGGGAGGTGGGTGTGACTATAAAAGAACAGCACAGGGAGAATTTCCTGGTGATAGAATAAATCTGTATTATTGAAGTGGTGGCTACAGAAATCTACACGTGATAAAAGGACATCTAAAATCAAACACATGAATTATATCAAAGCCAACTTCCTGGTTTTGATATTATATTACATTGAAATAAGATGTAACCATTGGAGGAACCTGGTGAAGATACATCTAACTTCCATACTATCCTTGGAACTTCACTCTTGACTTATAATTATTTCAAAATAAAAAGTTAAACACAAAGTATTAGATAGCTTAAGTTATCCACTATCTTTGAAAATGCAGCTTAAAAGCCCGGGAGAGCAGGATGGGTGCCTCTGTTCTACTTCTTGGTCTGGTCTGATAAAGAGACTTGTCCTGGAGAATACATTTGGGAAAATATGCCTTTCAATAGAGTCTAGTCTATGCTCAGTTCTGAGATCTACTTGATGTCCTGTGATAGACAATTAAGAACTAAAGATAAAATCAGTCTAGTACATGAAGTAAAGTGAAGTGAAAGTCGCTCAGTCATGCCTGACTCTTTGTCCATGGAATTCTCCAGGCCAGAATACTGGAGTGGGTAGCCTTTCCCTTCTCCAGGGGATCTTCCTAACCCAGGTATCAAACCCAGGTCTCCCTCATTGCAGGAGGATTCTTTACCAGCTGAGCCACAAGGGAAGTCCAAGAATACTGGAGTGGGTTCAGTTCAGTTCAGTTCAGTCACTCAGTTGTGTCTGACTCTTTGCGACCCCATGAATCGCAGCACGCCAGGCCTCCCTGCCCATCACAAACTCCCGGAGTTTACTCAAACTCATGTCCATCAAATCGGTGATGCCATCCAGCCATCTCATCCTCTGTCATCCCCTTTTCCTCCTGCCCCCAATCCCTCCCAGCATCAGGGTCCTTTCCAATGAGTCAACTCTTCGCGTGAGGTGGCCAAAGTATTGGAGTTTCAGCTTCAGCATCAGTCCTTCCAATGAACACCCAGGACTGATCTCCTTTAGGATGGACTGTTTGGATCTCCTTGCAGTCCAAGGGACTCTCAAGAGTCTTCTCCAACACCACAGTTCAAAAGCATCAATTTTTTGGTGCTCAGCTTTCTTCACAGTCCAACTCTCACAGCCATACATGACCACTGGAAAAACCATGGCCTTGACTAGATGGACCTTTGCTGGCAAAGTAATGTCTCTGCTTTTTTTTTTTTTTTTAATTTTTTCATTTATTTTTATTAGTTGGAGGCTAATTATTTTACAATATTGTAGTGGGTTTTGTCATCGTCTCTGCTTTTTAATATGCTGTCTAGGTTGGTCATAACTTTCCTTCCAAGGAGTAATCATCTTTTAATTTCATGGCTGCAGTCACCATCTGCAGTGATTTTGGAGCTCAAAAAAATAAAGTCTGACACTGTTTCCACTGTTTCCCCATCTGTTTCCCATGAAGTGATGGGACCAGATGCTATGATCTTAGTTTTCTGAATGTTGAGCTTTTTTTTTTTTTTTTTTATAATTTTTATTTTTTTGGCATGTGGGATCTTAGTTCCCTGACCAGGGATTGAACCTGTGCCCTTGGCGTTGGGAGCACCGAGTTCTAACCACCTGACTACCAGGGACGTCCCGAATGTTGAGCTTTAAGCCAACTTTTTCACTCTCCTCTTTCACTTTCATCAAGAGGCTTTTTAGTTCCTCTTCACTTTCTGCCATAAGGGTGGTGTCATCTGCATATCTGAGGTTATTGATATTTCTCCTGGCAATCTTGATTCCAGCTTGTGCTTCTTCCAGCCCAGCGTTTCTCATGGGATGTACTCTGCATATAAGTTAAATAAGCAGGGTGACAATATACAGCCTTGGCTTACTCCTTTTTGTATTTGGAACCAGTCTGTTGTTCCATGTCCAGTTCTAACTGTTGCTTCCTGACCTGCATATAGGTTTCTCAAGAAGGCAGTCAGGTGGTCTGGTATGCCCATCTCTTTCAGAATTTTCCACAGTTTATTGTGATCCACACAGTCAAAGGCTTTGGCATAGTCAATAAAGCAGAAATAGATGTTTTTCTGGAACTCTCTTGCTTTTTCAATGATCCAGCAGATGTTGGCAATTTGATCTCTGGTTCCTCTGCCTTTTTAAATCCAGCTTGAACATCTGGAAGTTCACAGTTCACGTATTGCTGAAGCCTGGCTTGGAGAATTTTGAGAGTATGAGATGAGTGCAATTGTGCAATAGTTTGAGCATTCTTTGGCATTGCCTTTCTTTGGGATTGGAATGAAAACTGACCTTTTCCAGTCCTGAGGCCACTGCTGAGTTTTCCAAATTTGCTGGCATAGTGAGTGTAGCATTTTCACAGCATCATCTTTCAGGATTTGAAATAGCTCAACTGGAATTCCATCACCTCCACTAGCTTTGTTTGTAGTGATGCTTTCTAAGGCCCACCTGACTTCACATTCCAGGATGTCTGGCTCTAGATGAGTGATCACACCATTGTGATTATCTGGGTCGTGAAGATCTTTTTTGTACAGTCCTTCTGTGTATTCTTGCCACCTCTTCCTATCCCTTCTCCAGCAGGCCAGGAATCAAACCAGGGTCTTCAGCTTTGCAGGTGGATTCTTTACCAATTGAGCTATGAGGAAAGCCCCAGTCTAGCACACAGTAGGTACCAAAAGAAAAATGTTTGTTGAACATTATGCAGTGACGGCTTCTGAGTCTAGCATGGGATAAAACAGTTAATTCTCTTCTCTTCTCTCCTCCTCTGTACACACTGGCACAGAAAATTTGAGCATTCACACATTCATTCAACAAATATTTGGAGCAGCTATTTCCAAAAATCCTATTGCTAAGGATTTTTCTGGATTCTGAGGATACAAAGTTAAAGGGGGGAAAGGGGGTTCTACAATAAAGGTAGGGCATTTAAAATATCTGGTTATTTGTTGCAAGTTTCATTCCACTAAAAGTAGAGGGACTGAGTAAATGGACATCCTGGTCATTTCGCCCCTTTAAAGATAGAAGTACCAGGGGAAATGAGGGACTTCACTTGAGGTCCAGTGGCTGGACTCCAAGCTCTTATTGCAAGGGGCCCAGCCAGGTTCAATCCCTGGCCAGGGAACTAGATCCCACATGCCATGACTAAGAAGTTCACACGCTGCAACTAAGATCCAGCACAGCCAAATAAATAAATATTAAAACAAAACAAAACAAACAAGGGAAATGATACTCTGAACCTCATTGTGACCAGTCAGAAGTGAATGGAGAAATGGAAGTAAGCAGGTCCCAGACGAAAGTTCACCTTAACAGTTCCTTCAGAAGCTAAAAATGTCATGGCAGGAAAAGATGAACATCCATCAGCCTTCCACTTCAAGTTATAGAGGGAGGTCAATTTAAACATTCAAGGGGGAAAAAATGGATATAAAACCTCTAGGGATTAGGGCTCATGGGCAGACTGTCAAAGATAAAGTTAAACACCACACCAACAAAAGACTGTTGAAGAACAAAGGGAGGAAATACCTATAGAAATGAGAATGGCAACACAGGGATACTGGCTAATGAGCCTCGTTTATACAAGAGTCAGAGTGGAGGGTCCTGTACAAAGAACTTCCAGAACTCTAAAACCCAGGAGGATCTGGGATTAACAAAACTGTAATTATGTAATTCCAAAGTTCTGCCCCTACTATGACTGCCAACTAAATTTTAACATTCATGTTCAAGAAAAGTAAAAACTAGGCACATTGTTTGAAGACTTTGTTTTCCTCTTCTTAGCCCTAAAGAGTGACTGCAGGGGTCACTCTTTTAAGGTTAGGAGCCCAGACCCTGGAGCTAAAAAACCTGATTTACAATTCTGATTCTGCGATCAATCAGCTGGCCTTCCTAGGACAACTATATAACCTTCCTTATAGGGTTGGTATAAGACTTCTTAAGAATCCACGTAAAGTGTTTAGCAGAGTGCCTGTTATGTAATAAACTTTCAATAACAGTAGTTGCTGTTTTTGTTCCTATTATTGTTAAACAGGAAAGAGTAGCATGACCATGGATCAGAGGAATGACGTCTAAGGACACTTGGCTGATCACACTGAAGCAGATGGTGAAAACACCTAATCATGATGATTATAATAAGTAATAAGAACTACATAGCAGAGTATCACTGATGATGTAGCTAATGCCAATGAAACAGAGCTGAGAGATGGAGAGACCATGAGACTAAGCCCTGAGAGCATTGCTTAGTCCAGCCATGCTGGAGAATGATTCCCTTTGGGTTTTTTTTTTTATTTTTTATATGAGCTAACACATTTTCATTCCCCACCCCACTTTGGCCTAAGCCACTCTGAGTTGGGTTTCTGCCACTCGATTAAAACAGTCTATCAGCCCTTGGAAAGGGAAACAGAGATCACTTGGAGCTACCACAGGTTAACAGAAAAAAGACAAACAGGTCATGCCAGACTATCCTCATTCCTTTCATGAAAGTCAACTAGATCAGTAGAGCAAAGGAATACCATAAGCTACTGTAACTGGACTAGGAAGTTATTGCTGATCTCTGATGAAATCCTTACAAATAGGGAATAAGATGAGATAATGAAATAAAATGTGGTGATGGCGGCTGGGGGAGAGGGGGAGGCAATAGGACAGTAATATGGACTAAAAACTGATAAAACACCAAATTCAAAGAGTGTTGATCAGTGTCAACCTCTGGGATCTTCCTTGCTTTATTAAGGATATCTGTTATTTCTTTTAGTGCTTCCCATCTCTGAGGCCACCTGAATCTAAACCTCCACCACCTTTCACCTGGATCGGTACAACAGCCTTCTGACCAATGCATAGAACCAGAGGGCAGATGTCATTCTTTATGTTTTTCATAAAAGTGACTGCTTTACTTCTCTATTGAAATCAAGACAAGTCTTCTCTGACTCCCATCCCCCTTCCAAGGAACCACTCCTTTCCCCAGTAGATGCTCTAGATGCTCAATTAATTGAATTAATGAATGAATAACCTGGATGAACACTGGTAGAACAGTGATCAAATTGCTAATGATACTGTTAAAGTGAAGTTAGACACACAACTCTTAGAAACCACCACAAAGTTTGAGGTAAGGTAAAAGAACTCCCCTTGAATTTTATATTGTAATTATATGATACATGTTTTTTTAATCTGGCTTTTTCCTTTCAGCAAAATTATTTTGACATCCATCCATGTTATAGCATGCATCAATAGTTCATAACTTTCTCCTGCAAGTAGTATAACATTATATAAATATACCATAGTTATCTAGGCACTGAATAAAAAATTGGTTGCCTCTTGTTTCTCTATTACAATAAAGCTGGACCTAGGAATGCAATGTTTATTTTTCACTTTTTTTTTTAAGGAATGCAATGTTTAGATCACAAGATAGGTGTATTTTTTTTAATATTTATTTATTTATTCGGCTGTGCCAGGTCTTAGTTGTGGCATGTGAGATCTAGTTCCCTGACCAGGGACTGAACCCTGGCCCCCTGAATTAGGAGCATGGAGTCTTAGCCCCTGGACCACCAAGGAAGTCCCACTGTATATTTTTAAAAGATGTCATACTTTTAAAAAAGTGGTTGTACCATTTTCTTTTGCCACCAGCAGTGTATGAGTTCTATAATCTCAACAACACTTGGCATAGCCAGTTTTTGCATGAAGGGTTATCTGTTTGTGGTTTTAATGTGCATTTCCCTAATGATTAATGATCTTTAGCATCTTTCCAAGAGTTTAACTGCCACCAATATATTTTCTTTGGACATCATGAATTTTTTGTTTGTTTAAATTGCAAAAGACTTCCCTGGTAGTCTAGTGGTTAAGACTCTGAGCTTCCATGGCAAGGAGCACAGGTTTGATCCCTGGTTGGGGAAATAAAATCCCACACACCATGCGACATGATAAAAAAAAAAAATTACAAAAGAGGTTCTCACTCATTACATAACTAGACAAACAATACAGATGTGTATAAATAATTAATAGTCTCTACCTCCAACCCACACATAAGCAACCAGAGGTACACTTACTAAGCATGCAAATTCTTTTATTGTTGTTGTTGTTGTATATTTCTTTTTTTTAATTTTTATTTTGTACTGGGGTATAGCTGATTAACAATGTTGTGATAGTTTCAGATGAACACCAAACGGACTCAGCCATGCATATACAAGTATCCATTCTCCGCTCTCCACACCCCTCCCATCCATGCTGCCACATAACATTGAGCAGAGTTTCATGAGCTATACAGTAGGTCCTCGCTGGTTATCCATTTTAAATACAGCAGTGTGTACATGTCCATCCCAAATTCTCTAACTATCCCTTCCCCCCATTCTTCTCCGCAGCAACCACAAGTTCTTCCTTTAAGAGGCATGCAAATTCTTGCTCAATTCTTGACAAATGTGATTCAGTAGGTCACAGATGGGGCATTTTGACAAGCCCCTAGGTAATTCTGATTCAAGTGAGCTATCGTTTCTTGAGAGGGTCTGCTCTTACTCTTGTCCTCCTAAAGAATAGTTGAAGGAAGGAAGTCAGTGAGTCTGAAGAGGTACATCCCTTCTGTAAAGGGTGAGTCCATGTACCCTGTACAGAAGGGGTACATGGACTGGCTTCAAATAAGAAACTTTGTCTAAGTGAATGAGTATGTGTGCTCTGTTGTCCCATAGAGCACCAAGAGTTTGGAACCTAAAGATCAAATTAAAAAAAAAAAACTTTCTAAGAGAGTTACTTTAAAACAAAATTAGGCAACAGAGCCAGCAAGGTAAGGAACTTGCCAAAGTCACCAAGCTTGCAGAAAAAGGACTTCTCTGGGTTGAGAAATGACTGATTGGGGGCGAAGAAGAGAGTGGGCAAGAGACAGTCCAGGCATACACATACACATTCTCTCTTTCCTTCTCTCTCCCTGAGGAAGAACTGCCCTTTATAAATACACAGTGAGGAATGTAACCACCAGACAGGTAGTGTGTGTCTTAACCCAAACTAAATAACAGCTATTTGCCCTAAGCCATACTTCACTGCCTCTATTTGCAAGGCCTAAAATGGTAGAGAAAGGAAACAACACAGTATTTGGAAAGGGCTGTTCTTTTTATAGATAAATTTCCCAGGCCCTGTCCTCATAATTTTGGATCCATAGATTTCAAATAGCTTAATCCTGTCAATAGGCTTTGGACAATCAAGCTCAACAAAAGCCATTTTGCTTCAGTTACAGCACCCAAACAACCACCCTCCCTGATCAGTTAAATAAAAAGCCATTTATCTGTTCTAGAGCAGAATCAACCAAGGCACTGTTTTCCACAGCAAGCAACTGATCCAAGAGGGATCTGAGCCAACTGCCAAGTAACTCCTGTACCCTGGCAGAAACTCAGCTGAGCCTCCATCGCTGGGCAAGATGAGGGGGGAGCCCCGCTTCCCATGTGTGTCCTCCTCTTTTCTCTCATTTAAAAACAATTATACAGATGCTGGCTCCAGTCAAAAGGGGTGCGTGAGGCCCAATAGACAGTCCTTGTTAGAATGTCAGCTGGTTTCTACCTTCAGCATTTGACCTTGGGTCAAATATCGAGTGTAGTACATTATTCTAAATTTGTTGTTTAGTTGTTAAGTCTTGTCAGATCTTTTGTGGCCGCATGGACTGTAGCCTGCCAAGCCCTTCTGTCCATGTGATTTCCCAGGTAAGAATACTGGTGTGGGTTGCCATTTCCTTCTCCAGGGATCTTCCTGACCCAGGGATCGAACCTGTATCTCCTGCATTGCAGGTAAATTCTTTACCACTGAGCCAGCTACTAGGGAAGCATTATTCTAAATAGGTGCACTTATTTAGGTTACCATCACCAAGGTATGTGCAGTCATTTGTAAGCCACTATAGGGCTGACTTTACATTTGCAAATTTTTAACTTTTAACTTTTGTTTTCTTTTACTTCGGATACAGCCCATTTTCCCCCAGTTCATCACCCTTTCTTAAATGGCATGGCTTTGACTCACTGGGTTGTTTGCACCAGCCCTTTTATTGATCATCCACTACTGTCAGGCACTGGACTTAATATTCATCTGTAGTCTGACAACAACATGAAAGATGAAGCAATCTTTGCTCCAGTTTACAAAGGAAACAGGGCCTTGGAATGGGTAAACAGAGTGTCCGAGATCAGGCAGCTAGGGGCCTCAGAACGTTGTTTCAACTCAGAGCAGGAACTCACTCCTTCACCAGCTGCCTCCCTTTAAAGCAAATAAATTGTTCTGAAACAGCGCAGCCTGAGGGCCAGCCTTCAGTCATTCCTCACAGCAGGAAAGCTTCATCCTGCCGTCAAATCTGAAACTGTGTGCAAGGTTATGTGTGAAACCTGGGAAGGAGACTCAGATTTTTAAGGAGTCAGTGATCCCAAGAAGGCCACGAGCCACTGCCTGGGCAGGTGGTCAACTTACCCATTCTCTTAAGTTAGTGGTGCTCGCTGTCCAGGGAACACTGCAGCGGGAGCCAGAAGTTCTGGCTTCCAGTCCCAGCCTTAGCACTATTTCTCTGAGGGCTCTTGGCCCAGGCAGCTCACCTACGGACCACAAATTTCCGTTTTCTTTTCCCCTGGCCTTAATTGCCTATTTATAACTATATTTTCCTTGTCAAGAATTTTTTTAAAAAACCATCGTTCGTATTATTCCATTGTTTTAACGTATATGGAGTCTCATTAAAAGTCCTCCCCAATTTTACACTGAAGCAGGGAGGGATAAGCAGACATAAGGAACAATAGTTTTTACCAAGCCAGCTTACCTCTCTGGGCCTCAGTTTTCCACCTGTAAACTGACCCAGTTGGGTCAGACGTATCAGATTGCTCGCATTCCCACTAGGCTCAAGACACAAAGCTAACTAGCAATCCGCAACCCGGACCGGCATAGTCGCTCGCTCGCTCCCCCACCTCCCTTTCAGGATCTCAGCAGCAGCTGTTTTCCCGAGAGCCTCCCTGGCCCTATCCTGCCGTCCCAATCGCCCGAGTGGACTCACCGCGCTCGCAAGGTGCCAGCTCCCACGGGGAGCTCGGCTGCCCTGGGGATTGCGCAGCCAGGGTGGGAAAGGCGCAGGACTCCCGGACCGGCGCAGCGCTGGAGCCTGCGCGCACTGTTCCCACAGAAGGCCGGGGCGGGCGCGGCTCTGCCCACTGCTTACGTGCGTGCGCCAAGAGGAGGCGGCCCTGGCTCCTGCCTTTGTTAATTGTCCATATGCAGGCAGGTTGTTTTCCACTGTGTGCTCCCTAGAGCGGGCCCCAGCGGGGGTGACCGGGCGACAGCAGCAACAGCCGTGCGCTGGCCGGTAGCCAGAAGGAAGCCATGTAAGTGGATGTCAGTGCTGCACCGCCCACCCGCGGCTTCTGTTAAGGCACCTACTCCTCCCTCAGGCTAGTCAGCCTCAAAACAGGGACAATCAGTTAGGCCATCTGGTAGCAATATTGACCCCAAGATCACTGAATATCTGTGCTCTCGCCCGAATCACCAAATTTTAGGGCTGGGCCTTTATTTAATTCTCAGTATTGGCTGCCCAGGACTTCTGGGTTCCTATCCTAGCTCTCCTGGGAGCCCTTTGCGCAAAGTTAGATAAATCTGCATCTCCTGAGAGGGTAACAGGCAGGAAGACCAGGGGTCTCCAAACAGGAAATAGGCTGCAAGTGTCTTAAAATTCTGTGTTGCTATGAGGACACCTGGTTCCACCTGACCTTAACTTTTCTCAATCCTTGAGCTAACCAATGCATTTTTCTTATGGAAATGTTTTTCTTGAGCTATGTTCATGAAACTATGTATTTGCTTTGGAATTTGCCTCTCTTCAAAATGGTTCCACCTAAGACTAACTTTTGGCTGATAATAGCTCAACAAACCAGTATTCATATCAATTGTTTTAAGGCTGGGGGATGACGCACCTCGTGCCATCCTATCTCAAAGCTGCATATTGTGGGAGAGGGGCCCGGTGAAACTCAGTCAGCCTTGAGGTGTCTCTCTTATCTGATTTAATAGCTTTCTAACAGACATAAAACAGCTTGCTAAAACTAGCAGGGGGGCATTTTCCGTCCCCATTCTGATGTTTGTGTCAGAAGCATTCTCTGTCCCTTTTTCACTTTAATAAAACTCTGCTATACAAAAGCTCTTGAGTGATCAAGCCTGGTCCCTGGTCCCCAAGGTAAATCTTCTTCAGAGATCACGAATCTGACATGTTTACCGTAAACTATCACTCCCTGCACCCCAGTTTCCTTTTCTGTGACTCATAGTAGTGAGCGGGACACTGAATGTACCAAGTATTCAGCAGTCAACACCACGGACAAGGTCCCTGCCCTCTTGGGATGAGCCAGATGATGAACACACACTTGAAAGCGAGCATTACATGAAAAGTACAGAAAGTTTCATGTCAGGGCAACTAAGTCTTGTTTATGGAGTCATGAAAGGACTAGATTAACTTTTCTAAATCCTCCAATTCTAATATTCATTCTTATTCTCATGTGAATTTTATCATTATTATTAATGATAGCACTAGTAATATTGCTTACTCAGTGCCAGGTACTATAGTAAACATTTTATTTGTATTTTCTCATCTATCAGATTCAAAACTTCTCTCAGAGAAAGGTATACTTTTATTATCCTCATTTAGAGAGAAAAATTGAAGCTAAAGAAAGTATAATAACTTGTCCACTATCACACAGGACCAGTACTCAAATTCAGACTGTCTGAGGCCTCTGGTTGCTTAAGCACTACTCTACACCCACAAAAATATGAAGACTAAAATGGTGTTGCATCTTGAATATGATGGATGAGAACAATAGAAGAGGAGGAGCTGGTTTTAGTCTGTAGAGGAGAAAAGCAAAGTTAAGAGCTTTCTTAAAGAGTTTTCCATGGATCAGACTTCACCTGTATGACCTTAGATATCACTAGCCTGGGGAACGCTATTACAGAGACAAATTGCAAATATGTGAGGAAGAACTTATCTACCAATGACAGTGTTTCAAAAATGACATCAGTTGCATGGGGAGAGTGGCCATCCTGTCATTAAAAGTCAGAATTCAACCAGAGAGGCTTACTGGGGATGCTTCAAAGAAGAATACAAAAGTTAAAGACTAGTTTAGGTGATCTCTAAGTTTCCTTCCAATTCAGAAGGAAATCTGAAGAGAATTTGAGTCCTAGAGTGGTTAAATGACTTTTTCAAAGTCACCCAGGGAGTGAAGACTTGATCCCCAAAACTAGTCTGACAGCTACATCAGACTTCCAGTTTGTGAGTGAGGGTCTTGTGAGTGCTCAGCACCTCACTTTATGCTCCCGTGTGTGTATGAGACCCCTTATCCCAGGTGTCTGGGATCATCTAATTTACCTGTTTTACTTTCCATTACTAATATAATACCCTTCTTCCTTGCTTGTGTTGAATATTCTGATTTAAGACAGAAGTCTCAAACCTTCTGGACAGATTACTATAATATAGGGGTTCAAGAGGTAGTGGGGTTCCTGCTTCCCTGGATTAATATTTGTTTGGTAATTTAAGGTAAATGAGAGAAGCTGGATGGTATTTTTATTTGATTTTTTAAAATTCTATTTTAGGACTTAGAGTTATCTTGAGTTAAATTTCTGATGCATTGGCACTAATTCCCCATCTTTCATCCTAGTCACAAATATTCTGATGAGCAGAAATCTAGCTGTCAGCTTCAGAAGAGGTATTCTTTTCTCAGAGCTTTTGAGAGCTACTTTGTTTTGACTGGAAACCTCTAACAAAGGAATCCAGTTGCCTTTTGGGATTGATTTCTAGAACATTTACAAAGAAATGGACATCACCTTATCCCCAGGGATACTAACTCAAAGAGTTCCCTTCACTTCTACCCTCAACAGAGTGATAGATTTTTTAATTTATTTATTTAAGAAAATATATTAACTTGTTCAAAATTTCAAAGTATACTGCCAGGGCTACAGATTATTGATCTTTGGATTCTTCTCAGTGCCGGGCATATTGCTTTGTATGTAGTAGGCACTGAATAAGTGATTGTTGACTGGGTGAGTGAATACATGTGAATTAAGTTTTAGGAGATATAGGGAACTTCCCTATGGACCATTGGTAAAGAATCTACCCACTAACGCAGGGGACATGGTTCAATTCTTGGTCCGAGAAAATCCACAGGCCATGAGGCAACTAAGCACATGAGCCACAACTACTGAGCCCACACTCTAAAGCCCGTCCTCCAAAAAAGAATCCACCACAAGGAGAGGCCCACTCACAGCAGTGAAGACTCAGTGTGGCCATGAATAAATTAATTAATTAAAATTTTAAAAAGAAGTCATGGGAGGTAGAGAATAGGTGGTTTATGGTGGGGCAGCAGATATTTTCCCTGAGGTGCGTGCGCTTTTAAAAGGAACCAAGACAGAACTCCCAGAACAGTTGCATATTTGACCATGACTTTATCCAGAGATATGTAGTAAAAGCAGCAGCATTGGACTCTTTGGGCTTGAGCATTACCTAAAGACAATGTACTAGCCAGAGTCTTCTGGTTGTACACAACGAAAACAAATTCACTTTAAGTGAAGCAGAAAAGGAATTTACTTTTGGGGTAAATTGGGGAGTATCCGGGAGGTCAAAGAATCAATGGAAAGACTGACTCTAGAAAACTAAGGTAAGAATACAGGAGGCACCAACGGAGGCTGGGTGGCCAGACCCACAGAAGAAACCAGGCCATAGGGAGCATGCTGATGCTGGACACTGGCAATGCCCTGGGGACTGGGTGCCATAGCTGACCCAGCTGCCCTCGCTGCGTGATACTGAACGTTGCTACTACCAGAGGAAATTTCACACACTGCCTGCTTCTCTTGACTCCTATCTCCAGAATCACAGTCCTGGAAGGATGGGCTCGTCAGTCATGCTTGGGTTCCAAGCAGACAACAATCAGGGAGAACTGAGACCAGAGCCTTTTGGCTTCCGTGAGTGAGATGTAGGGGCCTGAACCCCACTGTGGCATGTTCCCCAAACTTCTAAAGGCAATTTGGAGGCTGGACAGCCAGGAATGTGACAAATGTCCACTATACAGTCTTCTAACATTTCGTAGGCCAAAATGGAAAGAAGCAAAGAGTATAGTCTCTACAAAATGCTTAATACGGCACCTGAACTGAACTCTCAAAACCAGAAGAGGTGGCTGTCTTTTAGAGTTTCAGTCTCCTATATGTATTTTTATTTAATTCTATAAAATTTACCACTCTAATTTCTACAGTAATAATAAAAATAGATGCTACTTGGACTTCCCTGGTGGTCCAGTGGTTAAGAATCCACCTTGCAATGCAGAGGACACAGTATAATCCCTGGTTTGGGAAGATCCCACAATGCCATGGGGCAACTAAGCCCATGAGCCACAACTACTGAGCAGCCTCGACCTGTGCTTTCCAGTAAGAGAAGTCACTGCAATGAGAAGCCCGTGCACCGCAACTAAAAAGTAGCCCGCACTCGCCACAACTAGAGAAAGCCCACACGCAGCAATAAAGATTCAGTACAGCCAAATAAATAAAGTGGAAGGAAAAAAAAAAAAAAGGTGCTACTTACTGAATGCCTAATACATGCTAGAAATTTTTCATGGATTATTTCTAATCCTGACATTCTATATGATAGATATTATTTGCATTTTACAGATGAGGAAACTGAAGCTCACAGAGATAAAGTAACCTGTCCAAGACACAAAGTAACTGATTTACAGCTGATGCGCGCATAGCCAAGTCTACTCCTACTCCATACTTTCTCTCATTTGGTTGCTTTCTCCAAAGATTCCCATCCTCATTCTAAAAAAATTCTACTAAATCCAAATGTATGTTTCTTGAATCACTTCTTCAATCTTCTGAGGTATTGTCAGAAAGACAAGTCAAGAAATGATTGGTTGCTGGGTCTTTAGCAGAATTAAAGGTTTTATCAAATAGCAGATTAGTGTATTAACCTCATTACTAACATATAAGATATTTTATAACAAGAGTGTCTGCTTTATTGAGCCCTTATTGTAGGCCAGATACTCTGCTCAAGACTCAAGTGTGCACACTCAGTCATATCCAACTCTTTGTGATGCTATGGACCATGGCCTGCCAGGATCTTTCGTCCATGGAATTTTCCAGGCAAGAATACTGGAGTGGGTTGCTATGCCCTTTTCCAGGGGATCTTCCTGACCCAGGGATTGAACTCATGTCTCTTTCATCTCCTGCATTGGCAGGCAGGTTCTTTACCACTAGCACCACCTGGGAAGCCCAGATACTCTGCTAGTCAGCCCTAAAAGAAAAGTATTACCAACTTGTTTTTTTTTTTTTTTTTTTTTTTGACAAATGAGAAACCTGAGGTTTAGAGTGATTCAGAAACTTGCTAGAGGCCTTGCTGCTAGAAGTGGCAGAATTGAGACTGCAGCTTCAGCAGTATGAGTCCAAAGCCTGCATTTCTTCCAGTGTGTCACACCCTCTCTGGACCAGTTTGCTAATTTGTACTGAGAAACTCTACTCAGTACCTCTTCTGTTTCTCACTCTTCCTTGTTTCCAATGGCTTCCCTGTGGGTTCATGGCTCTTTGCAGGTATAATAACCCTTCTAAGGACAGAGCTGTTCTCTCTTCCCTTCCAGTTTTTCCAGCTCCCTCTTCCCATGGGCAAGACCATAACTTCCCTACACAGACCCAGTCTTGAGCTCTGGAATAGTCCTGTTCTTAATCTGTAGAAAAGAGTCCCTCTAAATCTACTTTGCTGGAGCTCTATAATTGATTATGTGCCTTAGTTCTAGCTATTGATTTTAACCCATTACCATCATGATTTGTTAGCCCAGTTTGGAGGAACATACTTTGTTTCTACTGTATTCTGTATATTAGTCAGTACTTCTTTGGTTTGAGTATCAGAAATCCAGTTTGTCCACAAGGTTTAATATCCATCAGAAGAAAAGACCATCTCTGCCTGTGTGTCTCTTCAAGAGCTCAAGCACTCCAAAAAGTTCTCCAGCAGACTTCGTCTACATCACTGACTAGGATAGAATGTCCATACATAACCATAACCTAAACCAGTCACTAACTGGTTTATATGAATGAAGATTCAACATTGGGTCAGCTCCCTTCTGAAACGTTAGTCATGTACCCTTAACAAAATTGGAGTCTTACTGGAAAAGAGGAAAATTAAGGAGGAATGTTCTTGGGTAGGCTGCCAACAATAGATGCTTCAGGAGGGAGAGAGCAATTCTACAGGGAGCCTGGGCAGCCAAAGATAAGGTGACCCTTCCTGCTGAGACTTTAAGGAGAATTCTTACCAAGCAGATAAACATATAAAGTTATGCCAGGTGGAAAGGACTATATGCAAGGCATAACAATATGCAACTACCTTGTGTTTTTCAGAAACTGCAATCACTTCATTGTAACTGGACTGAATGACACATATTCGGATGTGCAGTTACAGACAGAACTGGCAAGATAGGCAGGTACCAGATCATGCAAGGCATGTATGCCACGCTAAGGAATTTACTCTTTACCTGTAGGCAATGCAGGAGTCACTGAGGAATGGGGATAGCATGATATTACTGGAATTTTAGGGGACTTCCTTGGTGGTCCGGTGGCTAAGACTCTCTCCCAATTCAGGGGGCCTGGGTTTGATCCCTGATCAGGAAACTGGATTACATATGCCACAACTAAGAATTCACATGCTTCAACTAAAGATCCTGCATGTCGCAAATAAGACCCATCACGGCCAAATGAATAAAAATTTTTTTAAAAAAATTTTTTTTAAGAATTAAAAAAAAAAAAAAAGGTTGGTAGCCTTCACTAAGGAAAAACCATCCTAGAGAAGGAATAGGCTTGGAACAAAGGTTTAGGGGCAAGTAATACAACCAGTTTGGGACTAAATAATCCCTGTGGTTTAACCTAGTGAGGGTGTCCAGTGGGAAGACAGATATAAGGTTCCAAAATAGAGAAGTTTGACTTAGCAATATAGATTTGGAGGTCACTGGCATGTCTACCTAGATAGCAGAGACATACTTTGCCAACTAAGGTCGGGCTGGTCAAGGCTATGGTTTTTCCAGTGGTCATATATGGATGTGAGAGTTGGACTGTGAAGAAAGCTGAGCACCAAAAAATTGATGCTTTTGAACTGTGGTGTTGGAGAAGACTCTTGAGAGTCCCTTGGACTGCAAGGAGATCCAAACAGTCCATCCTAAAGGAGATCAGTCCTGGGTGTTCATTGGAAGGACTGATGCTGAAGCTGAAACTCCAATACTTTGGCCACCTCATGCGAAGAGTTGACTCATTGGAAAAGGCCCTGATGCTGGGAGGGATTGGGGGCAGGAGGAGAAGGGGACAACAGAGGATGAGATGGCTGGATAGCACCACCGACTCGATGGGCATGAGTTTGAGTAAACTCCGGGAGTTTGTGATGGGCAGGGAGGCCTGGCGTGCTGCGATTCATGGGGTCGCAAAGAGTTGGACACGACTGAGCGACTGAACTGAACTGAACTGGCATGTCTATTGTATAGGAAGCTGAAAGGATGAATGAGATCAAACGAGGAAAATAGGAAGGACATAAAAAAAAAAAGGAAGGCTAAGGACAAAGACCTGGTGAAAACAGCCAAGGGGCAAGCAGAGGAAAGGGAACCAGCAACAAAGACAGAAGGAGCAGTCAGATAAAGCTGGGAGGAGAGTTAGTTGGACTTTTATTAAACTTCCTTACAAACTACTTCCTTCAATTGCTGTGTTTCACCTAGTGTGCTTCACACTGCCAAGTAAAACCACAGTTGAAATATCTGATCAGTACCATTTCAAACATTGTTTGAATTATTGGAGTATCAGATTTTTATTCATAGGTGTCTAATAGGAGGTCCCTTTAGTCAGGTCAAAGCAATGCTTTCCTGAAAATTGCATGAGAAAGAGATCTAGGGAGAAAAGGAAACTCCCTCTCTTGCAGTATGCACTCACGGCCCTAGAGTACAGCCTCAAGGGCTTGCTGCCACATGTTTAACAATCAGCAAGGGTAAGGGTATAACCACATTGCAAGAGTATGAGCTGACAAAACCTATCTGACTCATAAATCTCACTTCTGTTAATTTATCCTACAGAAATCCACACACAGGTGCACAAAGATATATGCATATAGTAGTGGTTTGTGACAAAAAAACTCAGAGTGAAAAGCCAGAAACCACTCAAAAACTATCAATAGAATAGTTCCAATCCAGCATGTCCACACCATGGAATATACACAACCAATTAAAAGAACAAGGTCCATGTGGAGAAGTCCATGTTATAGATGTATTGTTAACTGAAAAAAGGCAGGTTTCAGTCATAGAAAGAATATGTATATATGTAAATCTATATTATATATACATATATTCCATTCAAGAATCCAACAAGTATAATTGAGGTAGGCACTGAACTGGGAATACATTAGTGAACAATACAGAAAGAATTCCTGTCTCATTGAGCAAGTGTTCTAGTAAAGGAAATAAGTCAATAAAAGAGTGTGTTTGTGTGTCAGTAGCTTAGTTGTGTCTGCCTCTTTGCAACCCCATGGACTGTAGCCCACCAGACTCCTCTGTCCATGGAATTCTCCAGGCAAGAATACTGGAGTGGGTTGCCATTTCCTACTCCAGGGGAGCGCCCCAACCCAGGGATCAAATCTAGGTCACCTGCATTGCAGGCAGATTCTTTACCATCTGAGCTACCAGGGATATATATTACATGCATGCTAAAGTCACTTTAGTCGTGTCCAACTCTGTGACCCTATAGTTTGCAGCCTGCCAGGCTCCTCTGTCCATGGGATTCTCCAGGTAAGAGTAAGTACTGAAGTAGGTTGCCATGCCCTCCTCCAGGGGATCTTCCCAACCCAGAGATCAAACCTGTGTCTCTTATGTCTCCACGTTTCTTGCACTGGCAGACAGGTTCTTTACCACTAGCAGCCACCATCTGGTGGCTCAGATGGTAAAGAATCTGCCTGCAATGCAGGAGACCCAGGTTCAATCTCTGGGTTGGGCAGTTTCCCTGGAGGAGGAAATGAGGTTCCTCCTCAAGGAGGAAAGAACCCAGTATTCTTGCCTGGAGAATTACACAGACAGAGGAGCCCGGCGGGTCGCAAAGAGTCAGACATGACTGAGCAATTAACACTTTCACACTTTCTTTCATATATATATATATATATATATATATATATACACACACACACACACACACACACACACACACACACACACACACACACACACACACACACACACACACACACACACACACACACACACACACACACACACACACACACACACACACACACATATATATAGTTTTAGAGACTAGTAAATGCTTGAAGGAAAATAAAGAGTTGAAAAGTAACTAGATGTGACAAGGGGGTATGTGTAAGGGTCTATTTTAAATAATTTGGTTATGAAAAGTGTTTCTAAGAAGAGAACATTTTATTTATTTATTTATTTTAAGAAGAGAACATTTTAGCAGTGACCTGAATAAAATGAAGGAATGCATTATAGAAAAAGAACCAACAGGATGGGGTGGAGGGGTGGGGGAATGACAAAGAGAGAGATTTATTTTAATGAACTAGCTCATGTGATTGTGAAAACTTGATAAATTCAAAATCTGCAGGGTAGGCCAGCAGGTTGAGACCCAGGGAAGGGTTGCAAAGAGTCCCAAAGGCTGTCTTCTGTAACTCCTTCTTGCTTGGGAGATGTCAATCTTTTTTCTATGAAGACCTTCAAATGACTGGATGAGGCCCACTCATATTATGGAGGGTATTTTCTTTACTCAAACTCCACCTACTTAAATGTTAATTTCATCCAAGAAAAAAATACCTTCACATAAACATCCAAAATAATGTTTGAGCAAATATCTGGGTACTATGGCCCAGCTGAGATGACACATAAAACTTATTATCATAAGTTCATCCCTTGTCAACTTGGCACACACATGCATCTCCTTAAACCATGCTGCTGCTAAGTCACTTCAGTCGTGTCCAACTCTGTGCGACCCCATAAACAGCAGCCCACCAGGCTCTCCCGGCCCTGGGATTCTCCAGGCAAGAACACTGGAGTGGGTTGCCATTTCCTTCTCCAAAGCATGAAAGTAAAAAGGGAAAGTGAAGCCGCTCAGTCATGTCAACTCTTAGTGACCCCAAGGACTGCAGCCTACCAGTCTCCTCCATCCATGGGATTTTCAAGGCAAGAGTACTGGAGTGGGTTGCCATTGCCTTCTCCCCTTAAACCATACTTATCTCCAAATAAAGACAATATCAAGGTCATACTTCCACCTACCATGATACATCTTGTATACAATTGAAAACATGTTAACTCTTTCCTCAGAGAGGAAGCAAAGTCCTTGTGTGATGTTTACTTTTCTTGACAATCTAACTGCTTTCTGCCATGTGAAAATATAAGTTTGCCAAGAAGGCCTTCACCAGAAGCTGACCTTGCTGGAACCCGGATCTCAGACTTTCAGCCTCCAGATCTGTGAGAAAATAAATTTCTGTTCTTTAAGATACCTGGTCTATCTATGGTATTTTGTTATAGCATCTCAAACTAAGAAAGGGAAAAGAAAGTTTTTCAACCAGTGATGCAAGAATAACTGGTTATCCATATGAAAAAGATATACCTTTGTTTTCTTTTCTCTCTTATCCCCTTAACAGGTAATATAAAATATACTGACTTTATATCATATGTGTTAGTCATTCAGTCGTGTCCACAGCATTCAAAAATTAACAATGCTTGATCTTGTTCAGAAAGCATAATGTGTGTGTGTGTTCAGTCATGTCTGATTCTTTGCGACTCTACAGACTGTCGCCCACAGGCTCCTCTGTCCATGGGATTTCCCAGGCAGGAATACTGCAGTGGGTTGCCATTTCCTCCTCCAGGGGATCCTTCCAACCCAGGGATCAAACCCACTGGGTCAAAGAGGAAGCCCCTGGTATTGTGCAGAAAGCACAATAGGTTTGCTCAAACTCCTAACACTTATTTAGCCCCTCAAATGTTATTATAAGTTCCTCAACTCCAGCCCTTTCCTGGGCATTTAACATTTGAATGCTCAGATCCAACTAGCTGATTCTGGGCCACAGAAGCCAGCATATCCACAAGATGGCAGCATTGTATAATTATTGAAAATCATAATCTGGTGTAGACACTTGAACATACCTTTCTGAGGCATATTATGTGATCTGTTAAGTGGATATCTGCTTTTATATCTTCACTTAATCTTGAAATAAATGAGCAGTTCCCTTCCCAGGATGTTTTACAGTCCTGAGATGCATGGGCTAGAGAAACAGAAAAAGCAGATTCTTTAGAGTGAGAATAAAAATTTGAGTTCAAGTATAAAATGCACTCTTAAGTCATTTAGTACACTTAGGCAAGTTAACCAAAATTTTGGGCCTCAGTCACGCCACCTAAAACTTAAAAATAATGAAATTATTTTCCCCAGAAAACCTTTTTTTTTGGCAGAAGATAATAGCATATTAAAAAGCAGAAACATTACTTTGCCAACAAAGGTCCATCTAGTCAAGGCTATGGTTTTTCCAGTGGTCATGTATGGATGTGAGAGTTGGACTGTGAAGAAAGCTGAGCGCTGAAAAATTGATGCTTTTGAACTGTGGTGTTGGAAAAGACTCTTGAGAGTCCCTCGGACTGCAAGGAGATCCAAACAGTCCATCCTAAAGGAGATCAGTCCTGGGTGTTCATTGGAAGGACTGATGCTGAAGCTGAAACTCCAATACTTTGGCCACCTCATGCAAAGAGTTGACTCATTGGAAAAGGCCCTGATGCTGGGAGGGATTAGGGGCAGGAGGAGAAGGGGACAACAGAGGATGAGATGGCTGGATGGTATCACCGACTCGATGGACATGAGTTTGTGTAAACTCCGGGAGTTTGTGATGGGCAGGGAGGCCTGGCGTGCTGCGATTCATGGGGTCGCAAAGAGTTGGACACGACTGAGCGACTGAACTGAACTGAATATGGGTAAGAACAAGACTGTATACAATGCTGTATAAACATTGAAAGTAATTATTACCTTGGCATGGGAAAGTCAATCAGAGTAGGTGCTGTCTGATAACTCAATATCTTCAGGTTGATTAGAGGAAAGGTTCTGAGACCTTTAAAATAGCCTAGAATATTTTATTTCTGTTTTCTATGACACATATGAAATGCCTGTGTTGGTGACCTTGTCAGAGGAATCAACTACATAAAGAATTCAGTTGGGGTAGTGTCATAGATGTTACACTTGTCTTATTTTTGGTTTGGGTGATAACTATTAAGTTCCTATTTCAGCTGACAGCCTGTCTTCCTCCACCAGAAAGGTTAGAAACACCTCGGACTTGAATTGCCTAATAATAACAGCAGGGTACATTTGTATGAGGTTTATAGCTTAAACACAGTGGTTTTACATATCTCATTTCAACTAAGCAGAAGGTATGGTAACCAGTGACATAGTGTGGGCCAAGAAAATATAAGCTAAGAAAGTCAAGAATTTGAAATTCTAAGCAACAAAAGAAAATATTAAAAATACAAGTTTCATATAGGTTAAAGGGGCTATCATTTGCCTAGCCTAGAAGAACATGGATAAGAAGCAGTCTTAGGAGTTCAGATCAGGTTCAGAGTCTGAGAGAAAGTAAGGAGGGTCTGGAAAGTCTGATTGGGAACTAACATTTAGAATATGAAAGGGGGAGAGGCAGAAGTAATTAACGCTGGTGAGGTAAAAGTATGCAGCATTGGCAAGGAGGGATGACTGGAGGTAAATAGTTGAGGTCAGGTAGCCAGGGTCAATGAACCAGTTGTACAGCCAAAGACTATAGGATTTGAGCTGTCAGCTGGTTCACTGATTCTAGCAACTTAACATCAGACATGGAGGAGATGGGGGTCAACCCTCAAAAAGTATAGTTCAGACACAGATGGACGTCAGGACCCGGATCCTGCTTGAGCACCAAGTGACAGAACTTTGATGCTGAGAGGTCAGTTGAGCTGCAGATGGGCTGGGTTAGGGGGAGGGGGATGATTTAAGTCAACTGTACATCCACTGAGGTAGTGACTGCTAATATATTCCCTATCCAGATCTAGAGCAGGCACCAGGGTCTGAACAGGACACGCTAACTGTGAGAATGAATAGGGATTGCTATGGATCTTAGGGAGTTCACAAAAGCTAGCGCTGCTGGGTAAGTCACCAAACCTCTCCAGAGCTTCAGCTCTCTCAGACACAAGATGAACATGTTACTAAAAGCTCAGCCTCTCTGTATGGTGCCGAATCTAATCTTGGAGACAGCTTTGGGTGAAGTAGAAAAGGACAGCTTTATTGCTTTAGCAGGCAAAGGGAGACACACTGAGCTTCTGCCTCAAAAATCTATGTCTCAACCTGGGGAGGATATGATAAAGGTTTTATAACAATGGTTTAAGGGTGAGGTCTCTGATAAGATTAGGATTGACAGTAGGGTTTGCACTCCCTTAATTTCATCTCAGATGGTCCAGTCTCTAATCTTGATGAGATTCTCTGGTCCCTTTAATCTTGATTCAGATAGTTTCTTAGCTGCTTCTCCCTTAATTGGCAACTAACTGGTTCGAATCTGCACTTTGGAACTCAGGGAAGGTCATGGAGGTTGGAATCTTGCCTATACAAAACAGGGGACAAAAGGTCTTCTGTGCCTGGAAGCTCCACAGGGCCTTCCTCGGTTTCAAATATAACAAGGGATGATTTACCTATCTCTAAAACTGGTCATGAAAAGTACAACTTAGCGTATGACAAATTACTTTATGAACTTTATGAGCCCTTTCTAGGGCTCTATAAATACAATTTGATTTCCTTTGCTTTGTGGATTAGGAGCCTACAATCCAGAGTTCCCGCCCACTCCCCCCCGCCCCCCCGGCCCCCCAGCCCCAGTCAGACCTTAGTCTCTGCTTACTGCAGAAAGTCTTTTTGCAGTGGTGTCAGGCTTGGCCAAGATCAAATGAAGCAGCTGTTCCACTTTCTGTGATCAGTATCAGTGCTTCTTCGCATTAGCATGGAGAGATGAGAGCTAACAGGATGTGCTCTTAGGACCTGTTCTTAAGAATGGTAACTCAAGCATCTTCCAAACTGAGCTTCACAAAGAAAAGTAGATTACTCTAGTGAGTAATAATGAGTCATTGGGAGCGGAGTTTCATGCCCTTGCTAATGAACAATGCAAGGGAAAAGAGGCTGAGAAAAGGGACAGAGCAACCTCAGAAACCCCAAAACGCTGAAGAAATTCTTACAAATAAAAGGTAGCTATACAAATATCCCCAAATGCCATGCATGACAATGCGTGTCCAGGAATTAATAGTTTGTATTATTAAAATAGAAATTGTAAAATATAATTTAATAGGTAAATACTCCTAGGTCACATAGACTGACTGGAACAAGATAAATGGGGGTGAAGTGGGGAACTCAGGGGGAGACTAGGCCTTTCAACTTTTACAGTGCCTTTCAAGGCCTGGCCTTGGTAAGGTCTTTAACCTGTGCATTTAACATCAATGATTTGAATTTCCTGTCAGGACACATCTCTGGCATTCAATTATTACACTGCAGAATGTTCATTGCAGACAAATGAGTTAAAGCCTCAGGCATTATTTCAAAGCAACTTTGACAGGGAAGGGTTGGGCTAGTGGAAACAGTCTTGAAGAGAATATGAAACAAGTTTTCCTTGATTTTCACTGTTGAATTTCAACCTTGCCAAGAATAAGGCTGTGTTGAAGCGTTAAATCATTTTGTGCTTTCCCTGATGAGAATCCAAGTGGGAATCTTTTTAGATTAAAAGGGACCTACAGAGGTCATTTAAGTAAGGCTCCTCCTCCACCTCCAGGGAGAATTATTTAATTCTCTTTCTTAAATATTTCAAATAAAAGATATTTCCCAAACACTTCTAATTTGGGGATCTCTTCTAGTTTCTATCTATCCATTGTCATGTGTTTCACTGTTAGAGAATTTTATTTTTCTGACAAATATTAAGAAGAACCGGTAAGGACCTGCTGATCAGGATGTTACATTATGGATTTTAAGAAGCTAATGTTACATATTATCTGGAGTTTAAGGCGACGAGCATGTTAATTTCTTCCTTCTACTTCAAAATACAGGAGTAATCTTTAGTAAATAGTACAACAATAGGTTTCTTAAACCTATAAAGAACTTTAGCATCTGACTTCTCTTTTTAGAAACTACAACATCGAAGCCTCAGAAAACATTTAAGGTAGAGTCACAACTAAGACTCAGTTCTTCTGAATACTTAGGTCAGATCAGGATACATTTCCTTAAACTATTTAACCCAGCCCTTCAAAAGCCAAATAAATGGATATTCAATCTGGTTTCTCCTGTCCCACCCCAAATTACTTTTTAAGAATAAAATAAGGGTCCACTACTCTAGTATTGTTTCCAGGGTCTCTTGTTAAAGTTAGGAAAACTTCAGGTTCCTGGCTACTCTGAAATGTAGATGGCAACATTTTACTCATAATAGGTGGCAAAGGAGGCATTCTCTTCTAAGAAGCACAGTGAAATGCCTAACTCAGGCATTTAAAATACTTCTGTACTAAAGTCTGGGTTAATCTCACTTTTGGAATAGTGACAGTTTATATTCTTCCCCATCTCTAAGACCTTGCGTATTTATTTTTGTGAGAATAATTTTACATCTGTGGGAATACCTGAGCTCGTGCAAAATATAAGAGATCTGAATATATATGAGACTATTCTGTTTTTCATACTTGGATTCTCCTGGCAAGAATACTGGAGTGGGTCGCCATGCCCTCCCCTCCTCCAGGGGATCTTCCCAACCCAGGGATGGAACCCACATCTCCCACATTACAGGTGAATTCTTCACTGTCTGAGCCACCATGGAAGCCCAACTCAAGCATTTAAAATACCTCTGTACTAAAGTCTGGGTTAATCTCACTTTTGGAACAGTGACAATTGAATTCTTCCCCATCTCTAAGACCTGCATATTCATTTTTATGAGAATAGACTTTTACATCTGTGGGAATACTTGAACTCATGCAAAATATTAGAGATTTGAATATATATGAGATTATCCTGTTTTTCTTATTTAGTTAACTATATTCTTGATTTTGAGGATCCTTTGATCCTCTAAATTCAGTTCCATCTAAATTCAGTTCCATCACTTCATGGCAAATAGATGGGAAAAAGTGAAAACAAGGACAGATTTTATTTTCTTGGGCTCCAAAATCACCGCAGACAGTGATTGCAGCCACAAAATTAATAGATGCTTGCTCCTTGGAAGAAAAGCTATGACAAACCTAGATAGCGTATTAGAAAGCAGAGACATCACTGTGCCGACAAAGGTCAGTATAGTCAAAGCTATGCTGTTTCCAGTAGTCATGTATGGGGCTTCCCTGGTGGCTCAGGTGGTAAAGAATCTGCCTGCATTTCAGGGGATCCAGGTTCGATCCCTGGGTCAGAAAGATCTCCTGGAGAAGGCAGTAGCAACCCACTCCAGGATTCTTGCCTAGGAAATCCCATGGACAGAGGAACCTGGCAGGCTACAGTCCACAGGGTCATAAATAGCTGGATACAACTGAGTCTAACACACTCATACCTGGTTTTTCCAGTAGTCAGTATGGATGTGTGTTGGACCATAAAGAAGGCTGAGCGCCAAAGAATTGATGGGTTTCAAACTGTGGTGCTGGAGAAAACTCTTGAGAGTGCTTTGGACAGCAAGGAGATCAAACCAGTCATTCCCAAGTTAAATCAACCCTGAATATTCACTGGAGGAACTGATGCTGAAGCTCCAACACTTTGGCTACCTGATGCAAAGAGGTGACTCACTGGAAAAGACCCTGATGCTGGGAAAGATTGAGGGCAGGAGAAGGGAGCAACAGAGGATAAGACAGTTGAATAGCATTAACAAATCAATATACATGAGTTTGAGCAAGCTCCAGGAGAGAGTCTAGAGTGAAGGACAGGGAAACTTGGCGTGCTACAGTCCATGGGGTTGCAAAGAGTCAGACAGGACTTAGCCACTCTTACAGGAAACTAATTTGCCCCCTTCCTTCAAATCAATCTACATAGCTAAAGAAAGCAATTGCTTCACCAATTGGGAACAAATGTGTCTTGCTGGCTGTGTCCATAAAAGGGACATTTTCAATCTTATGAGCACAGACTTGTAAACCACAGATTTACAAAACTCTTGAGATTTTGAAATGGATGGGGAAAGGAGTAGGGGAGTTGCAAAAAAAAAAAAAAGATCTAATTAATAACAATGACTGGTTAGAAAAGATAATCTTACAACCTCTTTCAAGGACAGAATGAAATGATAAGGATTTAAACTTTTAAGATAAATCTAAATAATGAAAAGATAGGATAGCCACAAATGCTTATTAATTACTTATTCATCACAAATGACCAAAACAGAATTAGGAGTTGTTTATGAAATAAGGGATTTTAAATGACTTTAGCATTTCTAAAAACAAATTCTAACCAATTAATTCTGGATGCAGGCAAAGATTTAGCTATAGGAATATTCATTGAAATTGTTTATACTAGCACGATTTTGAAAATAACTAAAATACTCCTTTAAGATTGGTAAATGCAGTTCTATCAATATGATACATATTTAATATGCAGACACTAAAAATCATATTTTGGGGTACATATGTATACCTATGGCTGATTCATGTTGATGTATGGCAGAAACCTACACAATATTGTAAAGCAATTATCCTCCAATTAAAAATTTTACAAAGTTTTTACAAAATCATGTTTTGGAAGACTAGTTATAGAGAAATATGTCTCCAACAAATCATTAAGTGCAAATCCCATCTTCAAACTGAATGTGCACTATGACTACTTGTTGCAAATTTTTTGGAAATACAATATACATACGTACACATGTTGTTGTTGTTGTTATTTAGTTGCTAAGTTGTGGTGTCTGATTCTTTGCGACTCCACAGACTACATCATGCCAGGCTTCCCCGTCCGTCCTTCACTACCTCCCGGAGTTTGCTCAAACTCATGTCTGTTGAATTGATGACACCATCCAACCATTTTATCCTCTGTTGCCACCTTCTCCTCCTGCCCTCAATCTTTCCCAGCATCAAGATCCCTTTCAATGAGTCAGTTCTTCACATCAGGTGGTCAAAGTATTGGAGCTTCAGCTTCAGCATCAGTCCTTCCCAATGAATATTGAGGGTTGATTGCCTTCAGGATTGATAGGTTCATCTCCTTGCAATCTAAGGGGCTCTCAAGAGTCTTCTCCAGCACCACAAATTGAAAGCATCAATTCTTCAGTGCTACATATGTGTATCAATAAATGTACACACATTCAAGTTATATATAAATAGACACAGAACACACTTAGAAAAAAATACTGGCCATTTATATACAGCAAATTAACATTTCATCATTATCTCTATAAGTTCTTATTTTTTTCCTGATTTATCTAAATTTTTCAAATGAATACTTGTCACTTTCATAAGGAAAACAGAATTCAACATTTGATATGTATAAAAGTTCATTGGGTAGCATATATATGGAAGATACCAACTTTAGAATCTTGAAGCCATATGGGTCAAAAGCACAGATATGTTCAAAGACTTAAGTTAATCGAAATAAATTTATGGTTAATAACACCATAAAAAGAAATGTTCGCAGAAAGTTTCAAAAGTGTTTGAAGTTGCTATCATAGATGCAGCTATACACTCTCACAAAAGTTTGTGAATAATGCAGAAGGGGAAGAATAGGAACTGAGACCAGAAAGGAAGATAGAAATTGCTGCCATTGTCAAGGACTAGAAAAAAGACTGAATAGATCCAATAGGACACTTCTAATGTTCTCAAGTTTCCAGTCACCTCATTAACTCCCTTATCTGATACTGATTATGCACAAAGCTGTGTAACAGTTAAACACCTGAAACAGTATTTGACATATCCTAAGGCATTCCATTTTTCTACTTATTGGTACCAAACAACCCTAAAAATGGGCAGGTCGCCCTTATTATTTTTTATTTGGCTACACAGTAGTCTTAGTTGTGGCATGCAGGATCTTCGGTTGCGGCCTGTGGGATCTAGTTCTCTGACCAAGGATTGAATTTGGGCCCCCTGCATTAGGAGTAGAGTCTTAGCCACTGGACCACCAGGAAGTCCTCGACCTTATGTTTTTATTTTCTTTCTTACTGCAGCAATCTACACCTCTTATGCTTATCTTTATCATTTTACTTAAAACATACTCTGGTTACCAGTGATCTTTCTTTGCATAAACACTGTGGTTTAAAAAAGTTTTCAATTTATCTGGACATCTCTCTGAAAACAGAAGTAATCACAGGGGCATGATTGTCCCAATTCACCTTCTACCCTTTCAATTCTTTTCTTTCAGTTAGAAGTTAGGGTTCTAATCCTTCCTCTGCCACTAAGATCTGTACGATTTGGGGCTAGTCACTTTATCCTAGTTGGGCACAACTAATATGTGTGAAAGCACTGTGTAGATTGCAAAGCATTTAAAAATATGATTATTGGGAATTAGCTGGTTGTCCAGTAGTTAGGACTTCATGCTTCCGCTGTAGGAGGCACAGGTTTGATCCCTGGTCAGGGAACTAAGGTCCCACTCATGGCATGGCCAAAACAAAAATTATTGAACTAGGTGATCTCAAAAATTTCATTCAAGGTCTCATATAAATTATGAAAACATGAAAGTGATAAGTCACTTAGTGGTGTCTGACTCTTCGTGACTGCATGGACAGTAGCCCACGAGGTTCCTCTGTCCATGCAATTCTCCAGGCAAGAATACTGGAGTGGGTTGCCATTCCCTTCCCCAGGGATCGTCCCAACCCACGGATTGAACCTGGGTCTCCTGTATTGTATGCAAATTTTTTACTGTCTGAGCCACCAGGGAAGCCCACTTTACACTCTATTTTTGGTGAATTCAGTTGACCCAGGAGTCAGGAATAACATTTTGGCACATTGTAGAAGACTTCCTCCATTACACTAAAACTGCTGCTGACTCAAAACAACAGAATGATTTATTTGGAACTAAAATAGCACCCAAACAGGTAATCCTTCAATTACTGAGGCTGAAAGTTACCACAAACAACACCTCATTTTAGGAGAAGGCTGAAATTGTAGCCAATACCTAGAACTTCCATTTCTACATTAAAAAAACCCAACTTTTGCCTTCTTAACCTAATAAATTTAAATCTTAAGATTTTCAACTGAAATCACATCTGAAAAGGCTATAACCACTGGCAATATTTTAGTACATTTTGCAGGATAGTGTCAATGTTGGAATAGTGATTACACCAGGAAGGAAACAAGTGAGGAGACACACCGGAGACACACCAAATATACACATAAAATAACAGACTTTCCAGTTGAAAGGGCTTCTAAAAGTTATTTAGACTAAAGAGTCCCATAGTACAGCATTTCAAAAGCTTATAAAAGTTTTAAAAAGGGGGTGGGGTGAGGCAGACATAAAGTGTGAACATTTAGTTTTGCCAAACAAGGATATTAACAAAACAACCATCTACCATCAGGACCATTTTATAAAAGGGCACTTTAACAACACATACATAAGAAGATAAAATCTCAGCAGCATAACTTGAAATAAATGAAAAAATGCATTATCCTGTTCTTTTCTAGGTATCTCATGGAAAACTTTGTTAGACTTGCCCCTGTCCACACAGAGACCTCTGGGAATCCCTAATCTAGTCTACCTCACGCATATCCTTATTCCCCAACCCCCAGCTGAGCATTTGTGTCCTCACTACAGGGGAAAAAAAAAAAAATCTCTTTAAATGTATACCCCACCCCTTATACAGAGAACTCTTCAAGCTGAGGAACCCATTAAATTTTGGATGGCTGTGGTTAAAAAAAATCAGCAGAATAATAGCTATCTTTGGAAACTTGAAAAATTCAAGATGCTTAAACTTGACTTTAAAACAAACACCGGAATCCTGACAGCAGAGAATTTTAAGTAGGCCAGACACACTTAGAATCACCAAAGGAAGCTGTCCAACAGTGCTGATTTGGGAGTCAGGTGGCTTGGGTTGTGTTAGTGCGAAAACTTCACGTTAAATCTGTCTTTTCTCCATTATCAAATTGAAGACATTTAGGTCAGAGCTTTATGAATACAAATATTTAAGCCAGAAATAAAGTACCATGTAGGAATTCCACTTAAGATATCTTCCAGGATGAACTCCATTACTACTTTATCAGCTATCGAGGCTGCAACTAAGTCTACATTTTTGTCAAGTTTTTACAAAATTATCTTATTTGGGATAACATAGGGATAAGACCCTATGTTTTTGGGTCAAGACTGCAGTTTTCAACAAGACCAAGATACGATTTTTCAACGTTTCTTTGTCGGGGTGGGGTTTGGGGGGTTGCGAAGAGAATAACCTTTGTATTTGCAAGTTTTTTCACGGCTCTAAATCTTAATTTCTATTGACTATACACTGGCCACTAACATTACTCGGATTTTTTTTTCCCCCTTTGTGTATCAAGTATCAGTGGGTAAACAACACAAAGACTTAGAGGGGCAGGGTTAATTCCTGCTTTCCCTCTTTCCCTCTCTGTTAAAATAGGGAATCCAACACTCCCTAAAGCGCAGAATTCTAGTAAGACTCCTCAGCTAGACTGCTAAAACACCGAGCCCTGAACTAATCCAGCCCGTACAGGCCTGCTTTTCTTTCTTTCCACCAGAGGCGACAGCCTCTTTCACAAGAGATACTGAACTGGAATGGGCCGGTTGGGGGAGTAGCCCCGGTAAAGATCAAAAGGTTAAAAACCGCCTCAAACAAAGAGCAAAGGTCAATACCCAACTCTTAAGGCCTGACGCACCATCTTCCAAGAAAAATGAAGGTGACTCCTCCCTAATACGCTCTCTAGGCCTGGGGCCGCGAGGCCTTTCAGAAACCAGGCGGGTCTGAGGTGACTAACAGGTAGTTCACACTGCCACAGTCGACGACCGGAAGTGGAAATGCGCTCGGGGCGGTGATGAGAAGAGGCCGCGGCACGCTTGCGCAGTCAGCAGGGTTGCAGCACGCGTGCGCAATTGGGCGGTGACGGAGTGACGTTCAGAGCGTGGGCCGCGACTCTCACGGATCCGGTTCCGCCCTCCCTCTTGCTGTCGACCCTCCGGGGCTAGCGCTCGCGATCCCTTTCCCACAGTGCTCTGCGCTGTGAAGAAGCGGCTCCCGGCGACTGGGGGCATTTTGTGTTGGTTGGAGCCGGAGCAACAAGATGGCGGCGTCGGCGGAGTGACAGGGGTCCCTCCGGGCGGGAGCCGGCGGCAGTGGTGGCAGCGCTATCGCCGCCCTAGCTTCACCGCTCTTCTTTTCCAGCCCGCGACGTCGCCGGGAAAGCGAGGCAGCGGCGGCCGCCAGAAACAAGTGGCTCAGCCTGATAACCGCGAGAACTCCTTCAACAATCTGCGGCCCGGCCAAAAAACCTGACAGCAGCGGTGATCAGGTTCCCCTTGGCCGATTCTTGGCCCTGTAACGCCGAAGAAGAGCCATCGTTTTCTGTTTCCTGCCGCTCTCCACAGCCTTGTTCCGTGGTCGAGCCCTAGAGGCCTCCATCCTCCCTTTAGAGGTGTCGGGGCTTAGCCCCAGCCTCCATCTTCGTCTCTCAGGATGGCGAGCAGCAGCGGCTCCAAGGCCGAATTCATTGTCGGAGGGAAATATAAACTGGTACGGAAGATCGGGTCTGGCTCCTTCGGGGACATTTATTTGGCGATCAACATCACCAACGGCGAGGTAACCACCTGGGGTGGGGTTCACGACTACGCTGCGCCTGTCCTCATTCCCCCGCCCCGCGAACTGCTTGGGCCTTTTCCCACCGCACTCACGCACTGGGAAGTCCAAAGGGAGCCAGTTTTCCTGTCTTAGGAACCTCCCCCGCTCTCTTTCCCTAAAAGGAAAGAACCCGAGAGAAAGGTTGGGTGTACTAGGAAGTTCCCTAGCTTGTTAAAAATACACCTTAATCGAACTTTTAAAAAACCGTTGTTTAAGGTGAGAATGGCAAAATCCTATTTCTGGGATCCCCTCGTTTTCTTCCTATGTTTTTAGTTTACTGGGGTTCTTTTTCCCATTAGGCCAGCTACCGGTCGCCTGGTTCCCTCATAACCCTCATTACGTTTTCTGGATGAATCATTTTCTTATACTTTAGAGGACGTGCCTCTTTCGTCACTGCCCCCTGAAGAGGGCTTTGAGGCTGGTTGCCTCGTTTTATAATTACAGAGATTTTTCTCTTCCCAGCCTCTCGCCACCTTCTAGTCGAGAGTTGGAGATGTGCTCCTGTTTCCCCCTCTTTTCCCAAGTGACATTGAATCCATAAGGATGTTGATGCCATCATCCCCTCTTTCCCCTGCAGGAGGTGGCAGTGAAGCTAGAATCCCAGAAGGCCAGGCATCCCCAGTTGCTGTACGAGAGCAAACTCTATAAGATTCTTCAAGGTGGGGTTGGCATCCCCCACATACGGTAAGAATCCTTGAGCAAACAGGCGATCTTCTGAGGGAAATACGGAATGGGAGAATGTGTAAGAGGCAGGCAGTGGGACCAGCTGAATCCGGCTCTTGGCATTTGAGTTACCTGGGTTTCCTGTGAAGCGTAAGTCACCACAATCACGGTAAATTTTAGTTTGCCAACTTAGTTTAGGATTTCAGTTTGTTAACACTCTGCTCCGTTTAGCTTCCGTCATTCTTCCCGAGGCTTTCATTTGCAGTGGAAAGTATGCGGGTCATCTTTGATCCCAACGCGGAAGGGTTGCCTGCTGCTTTCTTTCACCTCAGTTGTTACTTAGGTTTGTCCAGCGAAGTGGATTTGAGGGTGCCGAAGTGACCGGGCTGGGCCAGTTCGGGTTGCTATTGGAGCTGGCTTGGGAAATGGCTGCTCTTTTGTTGTGTTTTTGTTCCAACATGTCTTCCTCCTCCGCTTAGAAAATGGCGGAACGACGTGACTCAACCACATATTCCTGCCCTTTTCACTGCTTGGGTTCATAAGTTATGCTTCCTGGATTTCCTCTTTGGCAGCTCCAAGTTGAATAAACCTTTGAAAAGCCAAGAATAAAGCCGCAGGCAGTGGTGAGGTTCAAGGAAAGAGATGGCATAGTGACAGCCTGTTTGTGATCTCTGCAGTAGATGAGATGTGAAATTAAGTTTACTATGCAAAATCCTTCATAGTCTTTTCCAGAAGTGTTAATTAACTCTGTAAAAAATGGTAATGTTTGTTGCATTTAAGTCTGTGTACGAAATTTTGTTTGAAATGACAAAGGCAGTTTGAGCAACACTATGTTGAAATTGACTCAGTTGTATTAAAAGGAAGCTTAATCATGTAACCACAGTTTGACAAGTAACTTTAACCTGTTGAGTTACTTGGTCAGTAACTCCTCACATCTGGGAAATTGTGGCTTTTTTTTGAAGGTGGGATATTGGTGAAGGCAAATAGTAACCAGGATAGATGATGACCAGATGAAGACATTGGGTCCTTTTAAATTAATAAAGGATTTTTGAGTAGTTCGACTTTTAAGATTAAAGAATATCTTCCTAGGGTAGAGACTAAAACACAGTTTAAGATCCAGCCCTTTTCCAACAATTATTTAATAATAACATTTGCAAAAAGATCCAGATATAGTGGAGAATTAACTGGAATGGTATTTACCATAGCCTCTTTTACTATCCTAGCTTTTATTCCTCAAATCTTGAATTAACTGGGTTATATACATTAATTCTGATGTGAAAACAACCAGAGAGACATTATCCTTAAAAAAATATTGAATGGTCATAAACATTTTTAATGGAGAAATTGAATGATACAATTTCCTATTGGTTGGAAGTCAGAATAAATTGTTAGGAAGAAAATACCAGGTTTATCTTACGAGATAAAGATTAATGTGAAATCTGAGATGATCAGATTTGAGATTTTTAATGGTTCTCCATTAAAAAAAACCCTGCTGTGGAAAAATGAAAAACCTTGATTAAAATGCTATCTTTTTTTGTCACAGAATAAAAAAAATTGTGTTAGCCTTAGAATTTTAAATTTCTCTCCTTTTGCTTATATTTTCATTTCTCCACCCTGGCTCTTGCTGATTTACTTCTCATTACTAGTTTTTCTTAGAATTAAATGGAAATGCAATCATGCAGTATGAGGTCATTTGTGTCTGGCTTCTCTAACCTAATGCATTTGAGATTGGGAGGTTTTATAAATTTCACAAGTCAGGTTGAATTTAATGTAAAATCATTTTCACAAAAGCAGTAAGTATCTGGCATTTTCAGTGCTAGCTCCAAATTAAGTACTCACAGTTTTATTTGGTAGCTTTTATTTAAGAACAGCACTTAGGAAGACCAGTGAGGGCAGTAGTTAATATGCTGATTACCCACATAAATAAATGAAATTGACCTGTGAGCAAAATTCTGAGAAGTTGAGAGCAGAGGGAGTTGCGGAGTTACAAACTGGGTGGAGCTAAAGAGATTAACCTGACTTTCAAGCTAAGACTTCTTGGGAGAGGAGATGGGATTTCAGGATCTGAGTGACTCTAAGGAAGAAAGCTTGGTGAACTGGTCAGGGAGGCTGTCCAAGAGTGAAGTCTGGCTACTGGGAGTAGTTTGTAAAGCAGAATGTAGTTACTGAATGAGAGTGAGGAAAGAGTGAACTTGTTTTAGGAGTGGTATAGTCCAGGTACATAGAAACAAAAAGTGGATCATTGGTTTTAAAGTATGAGAGAGAACTGTTTGTCCACTGAAGTGGGAAGGATAAGAAAGACTTAATGCATAAGGTTTCTTTTGGGTGGCAGCAACATCTGCTCTGCTTAGTTTGTTCCCCACTATTTCCACATTAACTGTATGCGTGTGTGTTTGTGTTTAGTTGCTCGGTCATGTCCGACTCTGTCGGCCCCATGGACTCCTCTGTCCATGGAATTTTCTAGAGAGGAATACTGGAGCGAGTTGCCATTTCCTGCTCTAGGGGATCTTCCTGACTCAGGGATTGAACCCTCTCTCTTGCATCTCCTGCGTTGGCAGGCGGATTCTTTACCACTACCTGGGAAGCCCAATAAATACACTCAATAAATATTTACTTGGGAAATACTAAATTAAATTGTCTGCTTAGCTAAATTAAATAAGGCAGTCTGTTCCCCATTGTATTAGAAATTTAGCACCAAAATTTTTAGACTTCACTAATATCTTCCTCCTCCCCCGATCAACCCTCACCCTGAAAATTGTCTTAAGATTCTATGGGATATTCTAAAACAAAGGCTGAAAATTACCAGGCCTGTATGTTATAACCTATCTGCTGTATCAAGTCCTTAGTTTGTAAGGACCCTATTAAGGGATCTGTTGTGCAGAAACACAGCATCCAGTGAGTATAAAGAGCAAGAGGGGGAGGATGGTATTCAGTCTCTAGATATTTTTAAGAAACTAAAAGCCTTTGGGTCTTGTGAATTGACCTCTGGGAGTTCATTTTAAGTTACTGTGTTTCTGTTACAACCCTCCTTTTTTTGTGCTACTTTGAACTGAATTCAATTGTTCTCTAAATCTGCCATGTGGTATTGACTGAGTGATCTGGGGTCAGTCAGTCCCTTAATCTTTCTGGGCATGTCAGTTTCCTCTTTTTTGAAATAAGAGGATTTTACCAAGTTGATAATTTTCTAATTTTGTTGGGGTAGAAGTATCCTGGACAGAAAAGTTTAGAATTTCCTACTCATCTGTTGGAAAAAGTTTTGCACACGGAGCTTTTTGGTAGGGTTTGTTTTGTCTTTAGCATTTATTTTATTTTTTTGACTGTGCTGGGTCTTCATTAATTGCTGTACGTAGGCCTTCAGTTGGAGTGAGCAGGGGCTACTCTAGTTGCGTTGCACAGGCGTCTCACTTCAACGTCTTTTATTGCGGCGCACTGGGCTCTAAGCACGTAGGCTTCAGCATTTGCCACATGCAGGCTTAGTTGCTTCAAGACATGTGGGATCTTCCCGGACCAGGGATGGAACTTGTGTCCCCTGCACTGGCAGGAGGATTCTGTGCCACTGAGCTACCAGGAAAACCCAGGTAGGGTTTTGTTTAAACAAGTTCCCCTACTTAAATAAGTCACTGGCCTAGTTGATGTTAGGACTTGTGGCTATGAAATTTTAAGATTTATTTTCAGATGATGGTAGCTAGAAAGCATTTCATCACAGTTTGGTGTTTGGTCTAGATCTTACCTTTGAATGATATTTTAGTAGTGAGATACTACTCAGGACCTTAAAAATACTATCTGCATCAGGTAAACCATGGGTTAGTATTTAGGAGGAAGTGAATTAATGGGGTACACTTTTATAGAAAATATGATGAAGATGGGCAAGGGCATAGGATAATTTTGGTTGTCTTGGTTGTTTTTTTTAACCCACCGCCCCCCCCTTTTTTTTGCCCTCTCTGAATGTCAGAGGTCCTGGGAGATATTTGTAAAGTATTAGTTAATTCTTACTGTTCAGTGTTAAAAGCAACTTAAATTTTAATCTTAACTTTTTGGCACTGAGCATATATCCTGTAAATAAATTCTAATATTGTTACCAGAGAACAAAGATGACATCTACACTGGGTATTTCTTTATTAGAGAGAGAATGTTAGAGATCACCAGATACATGAGAAATGTGATTTTAATTGGTAGAGTAACTAAAACCATAGAGTAACTGTGATATACTAAATCTGTGATATACTAAAGGTACTTATATTGGCTTATGCTGGATTTCTAGTAATGGAATAATGGAATGATGCTTAGATAGCATTTGGAGCTGGGTGAAACTTGAGAGATAATAGCCACACTCGATGGTACAGATTAGACTATTGAGTCTTCTAAAGTACTTCTTACTAGATGTCTCCTAACTTCCAGTTTTCTTGTGAGCAGTTTTCACCTTTATGTCAAGATCAAATTATGTCTGCTTACATACCCCACACCTTTTCACTTGATGCTGTAGACCCATATTATGCCTCCTTCCTTTATGGTATTTGGTCTCATACAGAAAAACTGATAAATGTAAGTAACCTATTGTTTGCACTGTTACTTAATTGTGAAAGTGTTATGTTGCACACCAGGCTCCTCTGTCCATGGGATTCACTAGGCAAGAATACTGGAGTGGGTTGCCATTCTCTTATCCAGGGGAGAATGACCCAGGGATAGAACCCTGGTCTCCTGCATTGCAGGCAAATTCTTTACTGTGTGAGCCACCAGGAAGTCCATTAGGTCCTTAAAATTCTTATAATCCTTTCTCTCCCTTTTGAGTCCATGGGTTGCTAGATGAGAACTTTTGTGGATGTTATTGATTTGTATCTTAAAGTGGAGTGATACTTGTAAACATTTGTATAGTCCATAGATTTTACCGCCTTGGCTTTAGCCATTTTCTAGAGCTAGGTCATTTTGTTTCTGAGTATACTTAATCTGTGGGGCTTCCCTGCTGAATCTGCCTGCGAATGCCAGAGATATGGGTTTGATCCCTGGGTCAGGAAGATCTCCTGGCGAAGAAAATGACAACCCACTCCAGTATTCTTGCCTGGGAAATCCCATGGACAGAGGAGCCTGGTGGGCTATGGTTCATGGAGTTGCAAAGATTTGGACATGACTCAGTGACTAGAGTCACTATCTAATATCTAATACTTAATATCTATCTAAGATACGATTTGCTAAGGTTTTCTCATTATCTGTCCTGTTTAGGAGAAACTTCAATGTCAAGAAGTCTGTATAAGAGAATTTGAAGCAAATGTTAACTCATTTAATCTTTTTAACTTATTCCATTTTATTTTTTTAAATATAATTTTTGTGTTTATTTTTGGCTGTGCTGGGTCTTTGTTGCTGTGCAGGTAGGCTTTCCTCTAGCTGTGGAGAGTTGGGAATTACGCTGCAGTTGCGGCGTGCAGGCTTCTGGTTGCGGAGCACCGCCTCTGGGCGGGCGGGTTCAGGCTTAGAGCGTGTGGGCTCTTCCCGGATCAGGGCTGAAACTCCTGCATTGGTCTCTTGCTTTGGTAGGTGGATTCTTTACCCACTGAGCTACCAGGGAAGCTGTATTCCATTTTATTCTTAAGATCAGTTCTTGAATTTTAACAGAAGTTTTTCTGAAGCTAAATGAGTACCTTAATAGCTTTCATAATATAAATGAATACCTAGTCTAAATGATGTTTTCTGTTACTATTTTATACAATACAAGTGGCTCTTGAAAATTGTGAAAAAACTAGTAATCAGATAACATATACTGATCCATGAATGGAATCTTTTTAATGAGGCGTGGTTTTCATACAGTGTAGATAGATAGATAGATTAATGTATCATTGAATCAGTTTTGACAAATGCATGCACTGTAACCCACACTCCCTATTGACATAAAGAATATTTCCTTTTTTTTTTTTTAAAATACTGCTAATCCTTGGTAGGCGACATTTTGTGATAACATAGATTTTATGTATTTTTTAATTGACCTTTTGAATTATTGTAATGTTATTTTTCTGGATTTGATGTTGATTTGTCAGTATGTACGACTACAAGTTAGTAATATGTTTATCACCGTGATGTATACTAACCATCAGTGGGGTGTATTTAAGAGGGACTTCAGAAGTGCTGTAGAAAAATGCTTAGTTGGATGGTACATTTTGATCCTTATTTTTATATTTTATTTTTCTGATCCTCAATAAAAAGGGAAATGGAAAGAGCATTGTATTGAGAGTCAATACTTAGGTTCTGTCTGTGGTGTCATCTAGATTTGAACTTAAAATGAGTTCTATCATGAATGTCAGTTTTCCTTTATAAAAGGGATTTTGTAAGACTGTCTTGGTCTTAAGTTTTTTTAAATGCAGTGTATAAATTAGTGGCATCCATCCACGTGGGGAAAAAAAAAAGAACCAATATCCAGGCATTGCCCATGATCTCATTTAATCATTACAGAAATTCTGTAAGTTGAGTCAAATAGTTAATTTGCCTAAAGTCACACAGTTAATGTGATATTTGAATAGATTTTTACTGTCTCTTTCAACAGTATCAGTGGTTCCCAAACTGAGGTGCACATTGTAATCACTTAGAAAACTTTAAAAAAATATTGACACCTGGCTCCTAACCTCAGATATTTTGAATTAATTGATTTGAGGGTATGACTTCTAGTTTAATTTAGTTTTGGGGTTTTTTGGCTGCACCATGCAGCTTATGGAATCTTTATTACCCAGCCAGGGATTGAAACTGGGCCCCCTGGCAGTGCAAGCCCAGAATCCTAACCACTGGACCAAATCTAGTATTTCTTAAGTGAACAAATGGAAACATGGCTGTACTGGTTGATTTAGCTTTGAATCCTGATGTAGAGATACTGACATATCAAAATGCTAATGTCTGTTAATTTCACAGTAAAGGCTTGCTAATGTGGACCTTTGTCAGCTTCAGTATTTATCAGTGGTTTGTTGGCCTTTTGGAATTTCTTTTGGCTCAAACTTGCAATTTTTTCTACAGGAGAATTTTTTTTTTTTTTAAGAAAGAAAGATGGTGACAGTGACTAAGCATACATGGTATATATCACATGTTTCATTTGTGCCAGTGCTAAGTGTGCAACGACAGTGTTTGCAAATTAACCTGAAATTGAGGCTGTCCTATATTTCAGGTCCTCTGGAGGCTGCTCTGAGTGCTACTTACCTGTTACACTTTCTTACACTGCCAGACTATTCTATCTACATGTAAGGTGGCTTTTATGGTGAGGGGAGAATGAGATCTGATTTAAAACTGCCTTGTTTGTTGGAAAGTGGTAGCATGAAGTTTGTACATTTTGTTTCAAATTCCAAATTTTCAAAGTCTTTCAGTTGTACACTTTCCTTGTTTTGCTTTTTTTTGTTCTCTCAATTGAAATTATTCTTAGCACTAGGCTTCCCTGATGGTTCAGCAGGTAAAGAATCTCCCTTCCAATGCAGAAGATATAGGAGACTTGGGTTTGATCCCTGGGTCAGGAAGGTCCCCTGGAGAAGGAAATGCAGCCCACTCCAGTATTCTTGCCTGAAGAATTCCATGGACAGAGGAGTCTGGCGGGCTGCAATCCATAGGGTCACAAAGAGCAAGACCTGACTGAGCATCTGAGCACATATATCTACTTACTGGAAACCTAGTGTTTTCATTTTTTGAGCCTTCATAATATTAATACTTTGTATCCTTCTTAAGGAAGGGAGTGTTGTTGGCTTTTTCTCTGAAAATTAACGTTCTTTTCTTGGAGAGTGTCAGTGAACTTTACGGTACCTTCTAGAGAATAAGCAAACATTTCTTTTCTTTTATTCAACAAATACATGTATATGTGAGTACTTAACTGTTGTGCAGTTTCAGATAATGGGCACATTTCAATGAACAGATAATTTTTGTGAGGCCTACATTCTTTTTGAATATATACCATGTGCATGACATGTAGTTGTGACTTTGTCCCTTGCTGAAAGTTAGTCGCAGAGATATCTAGATTTCATACTGTGAGGACATAACCTTTCCTTAACATCAGACAGCATGCTGAGCTATCCAGAGATTGTCTTGATTGGAGAGGTCAGCAGAGACCTCATTATGTCTCCGTGTGAATCCTGCTTAGTCAACATTTCTCAAACATCAACCATGCATAGTAATTACATTCAGAGCTTGTTTAAAATGTAAGGTTTTCTGCCTCACCCCTAGATTTGTTTGACCAGTACTGGACTGGGCCTTGTGAGTGTATTTTCATCAAATATATCAGATAATTCCTGCTAAAGACCAGAGAACCACACTTTGAGAAATACTGTGCTGAGGTTTTAACACTTCATTGTTTTGAGCTGTTGGGGGTAGTTAATGATTATTTTGCTGAGAGGGCTCTGACTGTTGTAGGAGATGGTATTGTCTTGTTATTTCATAACTGTTGGGCAACTGCTTTTTCTTATGAAAGTACTCCTTATATTTGTGTAGTGCTTTTATAATCTCGTAATTACTAGGAGACCTCTTGATAGATAAGTATATTAAGAATGTTTACCAGTGAGCAAAAATGGCTTAGACAGGCAAGAAAATGACAAAGGAAGAACTGGAACTTGTGTTTTTGACCATCGATGGATTCATTATTCTTTTCATTTTATTGCATATACTGAGAGTTTAGCTAGCTTTCCATTCTCAAGTCCAACTGCTGGTTTACTGAGCCACTTTTTATTTGTTTAGTCACCGGAGGGCATTTTTATAAGTACACGTTGCATAGTTCTATATTATTAGTTTAGAGTTACATAGAATTTAATTTATGAAAAGATATTCATGTGTTTATACATTACTTTTTTCTTTCATCTTAGATCATTCTAGTAGCTTGTGTTGGTTGCCTCTTCCATTTTCCCCTTTCCTATACTTGTGTTAACATTTCAAGCCCAGACTTTGTGTTCTCTTCTATTACTTCCCCTCCTAAAAGATTATATCAAACTTTGGAATCGTTTGTTTTTTGTGTGTGTTCATTTGCTAATGTAGAGAAATTTGAGTTGTTTTTAAAATCTATAATCTGTCTACTTAATGAAAGATTTACTGAGCAAATCAATGTAGTGTGTGTGTGGCAGGGCAATGTTTCATCCAGCCAAAATTATTTGTTCTCCTAGATCTTTATATGTAAAACTGTCTTAATACAAATGATTCCTATATTGCTAAAAGTACCTTAAAGAAAATGGTACACTATTTGGTCTCTAAATAGTGTACTGAGAGGTACTTTGATTTCCGGACTTACTTGCTTTAAGACTTTAATGTGTGTTTTCTCATACTTTCTCTTAAGGAGTGGAGGTAAGTCATTTTAGCCTTGAGAATTTGAAATTTAATTTAGGAAGAAGGAAAAGGGAACCCAATTTTGTTTTTTTTGTTTTTATTTGGCTGCACCATGCATAATTCCTGACCAGGGATCCAACCCATGCACCCTGCATTGGAAGTGCAGAGTCCTAACCACTGGACTTTCAGGGAAATCTCTCTGGGGCCTAATTTTGATATTTTGAAAGTAGCATTGATGGTTATATCTTTGGACATGTTGAGTTTAAGGTGATAGGATATCTCAGGCTTAGCTTTTGTAAAATTAAGTTAGCAGAGATACAGACAGACCTAAACCTCAGCCAGGGAATTAGGACTGGTGTTTATTTAGATCTGAGCAAGATCAGTGTAGAAGTGATAGTAGCGAAAGGAAATTGAGAGGTAAGGACTGAATTCTTGGGTGGAAATGCAAAGGTAATCAAGGCAAGAGGAGAGTTGCGATAATGGGATGTTGCAGTCAATGGAAGCCAGTTTTAAGGGACAGGCAGAGGCCAGATTTTTGGAGTTTCTTATTGTATATGACACTTTGCCTTTTTGGTGTATGTAACGGGGGAGGGACGTTGTTTTCACAGCAGAGAAATGGCACCACGAAACTGTCGAGGAGTGACTAAAACTAGGGGCTGTAGAAAGGCATCTTTCAAAATTTAGCTCAGATGCCAACTTTTCTAAGAAGCCTTCCCTTTTATCTACTCTGAATAAATTACTTAACTCCTCTATATTTCATATTTACTTTATTGTTGCTTTTATATTGTACTTGTCACCAGTTCTTCTAGACCTTAAGATGCTTTTGGCATCCTTTTTGACAGTTCATGCACATAGCAGCTGCTTAATAAGTGTTGAGTGAGACTTGAAGAGCAGATTTTAGTAAAGGATTTTTAACAGTTTTGATGAGACTATGTATGTAAGCATCATCAACTTAAAGTGTGCAATTCATTGGTTTTTACTATATGTACAGAGTTGTGCTGCCATCCATCACCATAATCCAATTAAAGAATACTTTAATCCCCTCCTGTCCCCAAAAAACCTTGAACATTTTAGTGGTTACTCTCCATATCCTACTAGGCCTTAGATAGCCACTTGTCTACTTTCTATATGTTTGCTTATTTAAAAAGATTGGTATTGTGAAAACTACAGATGTACTGTCCCACTTCCCAGTGGAAAAGTATATTTTAATACTTGTATTCCCCTGGAGGTTCCAGTTCTTCACATATTGTCTTCCAGTACTACTGTATCCAAGGCTAGAGAAAGCAATGACAGCAAGAACCATTTGTGATCTTTGAAATATAATATTGGGCAGTATGATGAGGTGAGAATGATAACCGTTATACTGGGAACCAAGAAAAAAATGAAAGTAAGATGGCAGATAAAAACTAGATTTTTAACAAGTTACCTGTGAACAAGAAAATAGGGTGATCTTGTCTTTTATTATGTACCAACAGTGCTGGCTGTTTTCAGTTCCTTGTGAATAACAAAGCTTAGTGTGTATTCCTAACCCCTACCCACCTCTTTACCTGGCCATCTTCTGTTTGTGCTTCAAGAATCAACTTTACTTGTTCATCGAGAAGTTTTCCTCAGTGCTTCCCTCTAAAAAATTGATTGGGTCCCCATAATTTGTACCTTTCACCATCAGTTTCTCTTTCATCATTTGCCTACACAGACTGATACAAACTATGAGAGCAAAAATTACTTGGTTTTGTCTTGTTAGCTACCATAAATGTTGAAAAGGTAGAGGAACAGCATCTTTAGTAGTAGGTAGTACCAAGTATCAAGGCACGTTTTTTTGTTTGTGTTTTTAAAAATTTGGAGGTTAAAGAACATCTATGAATGTTTTAAAGCAGAGGGCAAGGAACAGGAAGACAGAAATATGGAAATCTTACAGCATAATTCAAAGATCTTAGGGGTCGTATTGTCAGCAGAGGGTTAGTAGTAGTAGGTAGGAGGGTTAGGATGAAGAAGGAAAATGAATCATCTTAGTTAACATTTATTGGCTGAGTGAAACGCGCTGCACAAGTTTTAGATCTTAATCTACAGTCTGTTTACCTTAAAAACAGACTGTTTTTAAGGTAAATTTAGAGGGGCTTCCCTAGTGGCTCAGTGGTAAAGAATCTGCCTGCCAACACAGGAGACATGGGTTCAATCCCTGGTCTGGGAAGATCCCACATGCCGCAGAGCAACTAAGCCCCAGCACCACAATTACTGAACTTGTGCCCTAGAGCCTAGTAGCTGCAACTACTGAAGCCTGCGTATCCTAGAGCCCATACTCTGCAACAAGAGAGTAGCCCCCGTTCACAACTAGAGAAAAGCCTGCACACAGTAACAAAGACCCAACACAACCAGAAATTTAAAAAAAAAAAAAAAAAATCTGTTTAGAGCAGGGTTCTTAACTTGATTCAGGGATATCCCTTCTTCTTTTCAAGAGGTCATTGAGTTGGATGAAAAACATTCCAAAGTTTATTTTCAAGTGCCTCACTAGTTTTGACAGTACCTGTGGCTTTGTCACCAATAGAGATCACAGATATTTTTGTATCACATTGTTGCATGTATCTCAAAATAGTCTTTATTCCAATCATACTTCAAAATTATAGTACTAATTAGACCTGCCCCTAAATTTTATTATGTAGTGCTTTAATAAAGAGCATGTATTTTACTATATCAAGATTGATTTTAAAGTAATTTTATGATAACTGAATTGCTCTAAAATTCCTTTCCTTTATAATGCTACATATTATGCTTTTAAAATATTCTGAGAAGGGATCAGTAGGCCTCATTAGACAGTCAAAGCTGTGTGGGGGGGGTCCATGACAACAAAAAAAGAACTCTTGATGTAGAACTAGTGACTCCAACTCCCACCCACCCACACATAACTTGTTTGAGCAAATTCTTGGTGAAAGTGGAAGTTGCTCAGTCGTGTCTGACTCTTTGCGACCGACCCCATGGACTATACAGTCCATGGAATTCTACAGGCCAGAATACTGGAGCGGGTAGCTGTCCTCTTCTCCAGGGGTTCTTCCCAACCCAGGGATCGAACCCAGGCCTACCACGTTGCAGGCAGATTCTTTACCTGCTGAGCCACCAGGGAAGCCCAAGAATACTGAAGTGGGTAGCCTGTCCCTTTTGCAGTGGATCTTCCCAACCTGGGAGTGGAACTGGGGTCTCCTGCATTGCAGGCCAATTCTTTACCAACTGAGCTACCACGGAAGCCCAAGTTCTTGGTCATTGTGGCTAAATAAAAAACACTTGTTTGATGCAGGATTGGCCTCTCAGTTGGTGGATATCCACTGTTTTGTTTTCCCCTTCTAGACTTGTTCAGTTTTTATCAAATTACTTCCATGCTTGTTAATACCCTCCCCACGGGTGTGAGATTGTAAGGATGGGAAAATTAGCCAGTTAAAGACCTGGGAGAGTTCTGGGAAAGGTTCAGTGAAGTAAAAGATAAAATTAATATCTAAAATTTCTTGAAATCATCACATCAGAATTATTCCTCTGATCACCATATCTACCTCTAAAACTGGTTCTTTTGTTCTGTCTAAACTTTAGTCTAAATTTCTTTACTAAACCTGATTTTCAGACTTCCTTGGTATGGTCCATTGGTTAAGACTCAGCGCATCCAGTACACGGGGTGCGGTTCCATCCCTGGTCTGGGAACTAGGATCTCACGTGCTATGTGGCGGTGCAGCAAAGTGAAAAAACAACTTGATTTTCCAGTTCTTTACAGTAGCCAAATAGCAACATAGTGTCATTCTCTAGTGAAAATCCTCTGGATCTCAAACCAGTTCAAAGATATTTCTGCAGTTGTTTAAGTCCAAAGGATTGTGAATAAAAATTTCCTGTTACTGAACTTGTGAAATATGAATTGTGTTTTAAATGTGAAATTGTGAGAAGAGGAAATAGATTGATGTTTTGATGGCAAAAGAAGTTTAGATCATTAAATTTTAGGTGTCTTGTATTCAAAATAAAATGAAGGCCACTAATCTAAGGAACAAATAAGGGCAGAGAAGCTTTCGGAGAATGATAGTTACACAACAGTCTTGTGTACCAAGTTAATAGAAAATCAGGAGATGCCCCAAGTTTAGTCCTGTGTCTGGTTCTCTTTCAGAAAGGCTGAAGAGTTATCATGAATAAAAAATATAGTCAAACTGGTACATTATGGTTCTGTTTTTGTGGTGAAAAATGCCATTAGTAAAATAGAGCTTTATAAGTACTAACAGTTTTAGGTTAAAGGAGTTACGGTGTCTTTAACACTGAAGTTCATAGATGGTTCTACCTTTCAATCAACTATTGAATGCAGTACTAGGAGGACTGATGACTCTTGAGACTCAGGAATTTAAATTGAGAATTGAGGGTAGCCTCCTGTTGGATTCTGGTAATTTCGGAGGACAGTGGTAGTAGGAAGTGCCTTTCTTAACTGTTGTAAATGAATTGTTAATCCCAGTGCACACTCACACCAAAAACAAAACATGGAAAGAAAAGGCAACATGGCATGATTACGATGAGAAGCAAGAAGGAAGCTACAGGAAAAGATGCACTAGAATTGCCTGTAGGTAATTTTTTTGGCCCATGGTAATTTGGGTGCTATTGAAGGATAGGATAGCAAGTGTCTTGTAATTTCATGGCTGCAGTCACCATCTGCAGTGATTCCGGAGCTCAAAAAAATAGTCTGTACTGTTTCCATTGTTTCCCCATCTATTTGCCATGAAGTGAGGGGACCGGCTGCCATGATCTTAGTTTTCTGAATGTTGAGTTTTAAGCCAGCTTTTTCACTCTCCTCTTTCACTTTCATCAGGAGGCTCTTTAGTTCTTTTTCACTTTCTGCCATAAGGGTGGTGTCATCTGCATATCTGAGGCTATTGATATTTCTCCCAGCATTCTTGATTCCAGCTTGTGCTTCATCCAGCCCGGCATTTTGCATGATGTACTCTGCATATAAGTTAAATAAGCAGGGTGACAATATATAGACTTGATGTACTCCTTTCCAAATTTGGAGCCAGTCCCTTGTTCCATGTCTGGTTCTAACTGTTGCTTCTTGACCTACATACAGATTTCTCAGGAGACAGGCAGGTGGTCTGGTAGTCCCATCTCTTTAAGAATTTTCCAGTTTACTGTGATCCACACAGGCAAAGACTTTGCATAGTCAATAAAGCCAGAAGTAGCTGTTTTTCTGAAACTGTCTTGCTTTTTCGATGATCCAACGGATGTTGACAATTTGACAATTTGATCTCTGGTTCCTCTGCCTTTTCTAAATTCAGCTTGAACATCTGGAAGTTCACGGTTCACGTACTGTTGAAGCCTGGCTTGGAGAATTTTGAGCATTACTTTGCTGGTGTGAGAGATGAGTGCAATTGTGTGGTAGTTTGAGCATTCTTTGGCATTGCCTTTCTTCAGGATTGGAATGGAAACTGACCTTTTCCAGTCCTGTGGCCACTGCTGAGTTTTCCAAATTTGCTGACTTACTGAGTGCAGCACTTTCTCAGCATCATCTTTTAGGATTTGAAATAGCTCAACTGGAATTCCAGCACCTCCTCTAGCTTTGTTCGTAGGGATGCTTCCTAAGGCCCACTTTACTTATTATTTGGCTTCTTTGTGTCAAAGATGAGTAGATGCTTCCTGGTGAGTTTATACTTTCAGTACAAGGAGTATTTTTTTTATTCCTTGCTTTGTTTTTCTCATCTGCCATGTCAGGTGTGCCCTAGCCTCTTAAAACCTCTGATACAGCTTTTTATTCTTTAATTCAGCAAATGTTACTGAGTATTTCCTGCTTGTAAGGCATTGTGCTGGATGCTGACAATACATAGTTGTGAACAAGACATAAAATGGCTCTTCCTGTTACATTAGGACTCTCTAAAGGAATTGAACTGATGAGTCTTATATACAGGCATATCTCAAAGTTATTCCAGGTTCAGTTCCAGAACACCACAGTAAAGCGAAGTCACACAAATTTTTTGGCAAGTATGTGTATTAATTTTGAAATACCTTATTGCTGAAAAGTGCTAGCCCATCATCTGAGCTTTGAGCAAGAGGTAATTTTTTGCAATAATAGCATCAAAAATGAAGATCATAGATCACCACAACAATATAATAATAACAAAAATATCAAAAATAATGAAAATGTGATGGACACAAAGTGAGCATGTACTGTTGGAGAAGTGGCGCCAATAGACTTGCTCCAGACAGGGTTGCCACAAACCTTCAGTTTGTTTAAAAAAAAAGTGATACCTGCAAAGAGCAATAAAGAAAGATATGCTTGTATTATAGATAGAGTTTTGTTATGAGGGATTGGCTTACACGATCATGAAGGCCAAGAGATCCCATGACCTGTGGTCCATATAAGCTGGAGGCCCAGGAAAACCAGTAGTGCATTTCTGCTTCAAGCCTAAAGGCCTGGGAGCCAAGGGAACCAGAGATTTAAGTCCCAGGTTGAGTCCTAAGATCTGAAAACCAGGAGCACGGATGTCTGAGAGGAGAAGGTTGATTATTTCAGTGCTAGCAGAGAGGGAAATTTCTCTTCCTCTGCCTTTTTGTTCTATTCAGGTCCTCCACGCTAGGGAGAGTGATCTTCTTTTCTTAGCCTGTCATTCTGATGCTAATCTCTTCTGGAGACACCTTCACAGACACCCCAAAATAATGTTTTACAAACTTTTCCAGAATCCCTTAGCCCAGTAAGGTTGACACATAAAATTAAGCATCACACTAATCAAGCCATAAGAGAAGGCCTATGTTAAACAAATGTTACCTTTTCTGTTACTATTGTTCTAGTCATAGGGATGGAACATATTTAGGTGCTTTAATCTGAACTGAGTATATTTATGATGATTACACTGATTTACTATTCTTGGAAGTCGTTGGGTCTCACAGCAATATTTAAAATATTTCATTCTTTTTTAAGATACTTTTAGTTTTGTAGATATTTATTAGGGAAAAGAAAGAATCCCTTAGCTCCAAATCGTCTAATTGGTCTTCATGTCATTGTCATTCCTCTTACTCCCTAGTTTCCATATTGCATACTGATTGATACCAAGGCCAGCTTTTAATATTGACTTAATTATATTAGGTCCTAGACATACCCTACTGATATTTTCCCAGTTATCTGTAAAACTTAAAGCACTTTAGCCTGGCATTCAAGACTGTATATAATATAGCCCCAAACTATCAGTCACTTTGATTCTCCCCTTTTTACGAACCTGTGTCTATTCTTGCCCCCTGCCTAAGACATCCTTTCCTACCTTCCCTATTGAAATATTATCCCTCCTTCAGGATCTGATTGGTAATAGACCATTTTCACTAGGTTTCTTTCTTTAGACAGATGCAGTTCAACCCATTGATTTTTTTTTTTTGCTTTTCTGAATTCTGTTAGCATTTTTTGGTCAGCCCCAGTGACTTGTACATGTGTCATCTTAAGTTTGTGCTTTTTACATGTGTCGTAATTTTTTAGCTAGAATTACTTTAGGTAGGGATTTAGAAGAACAAGATGAGATCAGAGATGGACCGTGCCTTCTGTTAGAATTTTCTTCAGACCTTAAGGGACCTTTTCTAATGCTGTCAGTAAGTAATGATGATTTTTTTGAATTGCAAACTCGTTCTTTGACCTGTTTCCTTGATTGATCAGGGAACAAAAGACATTTGAAACAGGAAACGAGAACTTGTACTTTTGTTTTTACTTTCATCCATTAAATTATTTGATTTTTCTGCATGTTTTGAAACTACATAAGGTCCAAATCAAACCAATTTTTTTTTTTTACTCTCATAAATTATCAGAGTTACCTACAGTGTGCACATTACCATAGTGTGAAGTGAAAGTGAAGGTGTCATTTGCTCAGTGTCCGACTCTTTGCTACCCCATGGACTGTAGCCCTCAGGGCTCCTCTCTCCATGGAATTTTCTAGGCAAGAATAATACTAAAGTGGGTAGCCATTCCCTTCTCCGGGGATCTTCCCCACCCAGGGATCAAACCCATTTCTCCCGCATTGCAGGCAGATTCTTCTCCCTCTGAGCCACCAGGGAAGCCTCTTAGCACAGTGTATGTACTTAGTAGCAACACATTGTTACGTACATTATAAAAAATGTCTAAAGATATGACCTTCAATTTCTGGTTGAAGGCAGAAACAGAAGTGAGGCTTTCACTTTGGTGTGTTTCAGGTAGTTTACAAACTTAAGTGACCTCAGAGAATCAGGTTTGTGCTTGCTCATTACCCAGGTTCTGTGAAGACTTATAAAAAACAAACAGTAAGCCCTATGTTACCAGGTGGAGAGTGAGTGAAGCACCAAAGTAACAGTACCTGAATATTTGTACTGTCAAGGGGTTAGATCTTGGATTTAAGCAGTGGCCAGTGGCTATGGGAATTCTGTGAAATGAGAGATCTGTGTGAGACAGGCTACTTAAGGAAGATTTCTCTAGCTGGGTATTAGTATGTTACGATTGAAAATGGAGAGTTAGAAGCTCTCAGAATAAAAGGAAAACATGGAGGTGAAGGTAGAAACTGAGTGAGTATGATTTGGGTAAGCAGAAGACTGTTCCTGGCTCCTAATCTGTGTGTAATAAGGTCTGGATGGATTGCACAGGTGGAAAACACAGATGGGGAGGGTGTGAGGTCTTAGGTTTCCAGAAATTAGTTATATGTTCCTTGCCCTCCAGGCTCCTCTGTCCATGGGGATTCTCCAGGCAACAATACTGGAGTGAATTGCCAGACCCTTCTCCAGGGGATCTTCCCAAATCAGGGATTGAACCCAGGTCTCCTGCATTGCAGGTGAATTCTTTACCATGCGAGCCACCAGGGAAGCCCTGAGATCAGAAGGGAATATGAAAGATAGAAACACCTGTCACTTAGATTTAAGGAGTAAAAATACCAGTTTCTGAGCAGAAAGGCCTAAGTACTTTAGAAATGCATTGTTGCACTTTGGGGAAAAATGCCTTTGAAACATTTATGTTTTAACTATTTGTTATTGAATGTCTTCTTGACATTGAGAATAGGGGATATGTCTTAAAGTTGTGTGTGTGTGTATGTGCCTGCGCGCATGTTCAGTTGTGTCCAATTCTTTGCTACCCTATGGAGTGGGGCCCGCCGGGCTTCTCTGTCCATGGGATTTTCCCAGCAAGAATATGGAGTGGGTTGCCATTTTCTTCTCAGGGGATCAAACCCGAGTCTCCTGCGTCTCTATTGCAGGTAGATGCTTTACTGCTGAACCAGCAGGGCTTAAATTCATACACTTAAAGCAATAAGAAGAAAAATGCCTGATGACTTGATTTTTTTTTTTTTAAAGTATGTTTCTAAATTCATCTGATTTTTCCTTGTTTCTAATTATTCTGAGAGCATTCTGTTAAAGGCCTACTTTGCATATGACTTCTCAAAAAGTGCTTTTTGAAATTAGGTGATTACTTGGCAGTGTGAAGTATGAATTTGTGCCTTTGACATGTCAGATTTGTAGTTTGGGTTGGATGCTTGTAAAATTCACTATTGTAATTTTGTTAAGGAGCTATTGGTACAAATTTGTTGATGTACTCGTGAGATGTAGTCTTATGAGAGTTAGATTTGTGCTTTCTCTTTTGCCTTTGACTTTTAGTGACTTCCCCTCACTTCCTTAGCATTTTCTGTACTTTGTATTCTTTTTTTTTTTTTTTTTTAATTTTTTTATTAGTTGGAGGTGTACTTTGTATTCTTGATTAGAGTCATTTCTTTTTCTTTAAAACCTAGCTAAATTAGATTTATGTTAAAAATCTGCCATAATTCTTAGTATTGGATATTTATAATAGTAAGAATTGGTTTTGAAGCTCCTGATAGCTTCCCAGCACAAATTTACCTCTGCAGTTAAGTACAGAAAGGAGAAAAAAGAAGGAAAACAAGAGGAATCAGGAAAGGAGAACATAACCCTATTTCATTTTGTTCATCACTTATCTTTCAGTATTATTATTTGTTTTGTTTTACCCATCTCTTCCCACGTCCACCCCTATCCCTCAACCCCCCAAAACCCACCACTGTGACCTTTTTTGTGTGTGAGAGAGCTTTTCTTCAAAGTAAATGTTGGAATGAATGTGAAGGGTATTGAATTCCTGTATGGAAAATAAAGGATTGAGAAGAGAATTTTACAGACGCTTTGAACACGGTTTTAGATACAATCTCAGCCATTAGCAGATTGGCACTTCTGTTGCTTTTCTTAGGCTAGTGGGCACAATCTCTGTAAGGTTAAAAAAAAAAAAAAAACAAACCCTCTTTCCCCACCAGGCTATCTTTTTCAGCAAAGACATGTGAAAATGAATTCCTCTTTGTGTGTTTGGTAGTTATTCATGTTTCCTGTTTGCAAAGTAGTCCTCAGGAACAGGTGAAACAAAAGTGTAGGAAACAATGTGCGCTTTTTAAGTCTAGTCCCTTTCTGATCTTTTACATAAAATTCTAGGGATAGTATTTGTTGGACCTCAGTATGGGACCACACTTAAGTAGGACAGCAAGGAGATCAAACCAGTCAGTGCTAATCCTAAATCAAACCGTCTAGTCAAAGCTATGGTTTTTCCAGTAGTCATGTATGGATGTGAGAGTTGGACTATAAAGAAAGCTGAGCGCCGAAGAATTGATGCTTTTGAACTGTGGTGTTGGAGAAGACTCTTGAATCCCTTGGACTGCAAGGAGATCCAACCAGTCCATCCTAAAGGAGATCAGTCCTGAGTGTTCTTCGGAAGGACTGATGTTGAAGCTGAAACTCCAGTACTTTGGCCACCTGATGCAAAGAGCTGACTTGTTTGAAAAGACCCTGATGCTGGGAAAGATTGAAGGCAGGAGGAGAAGGGGACGACAGAGGATGAGATGGTTGGATGGCATGAGTTTGAGCAAGCTCTGAGAGATGGTGAAGGACAGGGAAGCCTGGCATGCTGCAGGCAGTTCACAAAGAGTTGGACATGATTGAGAAACTGAATGACAACAAAAACACTAAATGTTTAAAACAGATTTTTTAAAGCATTTTTTCCCTGTTTTGAATTTTTTTTTCAAATATATGTTTATTTATTTTTATTTGGCTGCACCAGGTCTTAGTTGCAACATGCAGGATCTTTAGTTGAGGCATATGGAATCTAGTTCCCTGCTGAGGGATCGAACCCAGGTCCCCTGCATTGGGAACCCAGACAGAGTCCTAGCCACTGGACCACCAGGGAAGTCCTGAATATTTTTAAAACACGTAAACTTTTCAAATGGTAAATCCAGATATAGTTTCTTATTAGAGTTATTAAAGACAGTCAGCTTTAAAATAGCTTCCTCTTTTGTTTTGTTTACATTTTAAATAAAAGCCAGTTCTTTTCCAAGCTGGGTTTTTGTTTGTTTGTTTTTTGCTGCACTATGCAGCATGTGGGATCTTTAGTTCCCTGACCAGGGATCAAACCCATGCCCCCTGTAATAGAAGCAAGGAGTCCCAACCAACCATGGACTGCCAGGGAATTCCCTCAAGCAAATTTCATAATTTAGCTAAGTTTAAAATACAAATGATAGTGCGTATTTTTCAGAAACTACCCTTATCTGACCTAGAGACATAGACACTTGCAATCACTTACTGCAGTGATTCCTAATCCTTAGAGTCTCTGAAACTAGTAGTTGATATTCCTAGAGTTATTGGGGATAAATGTATATACACAGAAATATAGCAATGGATAATTAAAGCATGATCCTTCTAATAAAAAGTGAATGTCATCCTTGTGGTAATGGGAGTATTTTCTGTAATCTGGAACTAAGCAAGAATGTGACTTCTTATAAATAGAACTTGGTAGGAAGTGGAACAGGAGTTATAATAAAATGGATATTTACTCTCTGAAACATTTTGGAATAACTGATAAAAATCTCCTTCATTTTTTCAATTAAAAAGTAAGACCAGGTGAGGTTTAGAAACTTTCCCAAGGTTACAGGAATTAATGGTGCATGGATAGAGAATTCCGCTGCTGTGCTTAAGAAGCATTTTAAGGTTGCCACACAAGTACTAACTTAATGGGACAGTGGGTTGCTTGACAGAAAAAAATCCCTTTATACATTATTTTGTGTTGGGCAATGTAGTCAGTAAGTGGGGTCATCAGCTAAATAGAGGAAAACAACCTTAAATAAAAACCTAGAGGGAAACTATCTTACATTTTTAAAATTTGGCCATGTTAAGTGATAATCAGCTTTTTATAATGCCTTCCTCTTTCCTTCTTTGTTAGGTGGTATGGTCAGGAAAAAGACTATAACGTGCTAGTTATGGATCTTCTTGGACCCAGCCTTGAAGACCTCTTCAATTTCTGTTCAAGAAGATTCACAATGAAAACTGTACTTATGTTAGCTGACCAGGTATGTGAAACTTACATGAAAATAAAAGCTAAGAAATACTACTGTTTAGTATTACTTAACTATAATTTCAGTGTAGAAACCAGAGTATTATAATCCTGTATATACTTTTTAAAAAGTATAGTCATTCAAGTGTGTTACTCTAATAAGTCTTGCAGGTGTTTTCCTGTGGTATAAGACAAAAATGAATTAAACTGGTTTATTCACCTATAGCCTGGAGAAGGCAACGGCACCCCACTCCAGTACTCTTGCCTGGAAAATCCCATGGACGGAGGAGCCTGGTAGGCTGCAGTCCACGGGGTCTCGAAGAGTCAGACACGACTGAGCGACTTCACTCTTCACTCATTCACCTATAGACTAAAAGAGTTTTCGAGCTACTCCCATCACACAGTATATTTGTTTTAGTGTTGAGTATAACAGGTTTCTTTGTAAGATTTTGTTTGAAGAAAGGATTTGGAGTGTGTGTGTGCAAATATAAACAAATATGTATATATTGAAATTTTGATTAAGCAAATTGAATGGTATTATGTGTTGAACCCTTATGAAAGGTGTATTTTTGAGGAAAATAAGGTACTGAAGTAATTTAATGAACAGTTTTTGACCAAGTAGATGCTTCTTACAGGATTCTCAGGTATTGGTAATATTTAAGCAAAACCATGGAAATTTTTATGTCATGAATTGGATTTATGCATTGATTAAGGTTGGATGAAATTGTTTTAAAGCCCAAGGCTAGATTTTTTTTTTTTTTTTTTTTTTTTAGCTAAAGTTAATAAAAAAGAAAACCAGTTTTAGAGAATTTTAAGATGGGAGAATAGGGTCAGGAACAGACCTTGAGGAAACAGTTATTATGGTCAGAGATAACAGGTAAATGTCAAGGACCTTGCATAAAACATGACTTCTTAGTACACTTTAACTGACATGTGAGCGAATCTTAATAAAAGAGTTTGTATTCTGTAGACTCAGTAACATGTAGGCATACATGCAATGAACATTCAGGGTCTGCCACTGTACTTAGCACTGGAGTGTACAAAAAATAAGAACTAGTTTCTTCCCTCTTGTAACATAGAGTTAGTGGAGAAAAATGGATGGGTTCTGTCATAGAAGTCTATGTGGGATACTCTGGTAACATCAGAGACATAATGTAATTTAGGGAAGGGGGTTGTAGGAAGGCATCTGTTTAAGAAAGAACCAGCTGATCTTGCTCTGTAAATGACAGGCAACACTTGAGTAGTCTCTAGTTTGTGCTGTTAATTTATCTTTTGCCTGACCTTCCCCCTGAGTTAATACTGATAGTTTAATGATAAGTATTACTTGGCTAGAACAAATACTTAAAGGCTAGAACAAATACTTTATGTACTTGACTGGTACAAAAAGTGAGACAAATGTTTTGTTTTACTTATTTAATATATGAATTACTGCTGTACCTAAAGATGGTATTTGAACATTGTATACATCTATTTCCTTGAGTATATAGTTTAAGCCAGAGATTACAATTTGCCTTCACAAGCCATTTGCCAAGGTAGAGGAATAAGATTTAGAATTTATATCCTTGGTGATAAAAGCTCTAGAGAAAATGCAGGCAAGTAAAAATAGAATCCTGACATACACTACTAAGAAGAGGAAAAACATATGGGCAGAAAGGTAATTTGGCAGCCTTTGGACATGGAAGACATTTTCAAATACAACTTGTATTTATCCAAAAGGTAGACATAATTGATAACTTAAAAATTTAAACTATTATAGAAGAAATAGAGTTAAATGACAAATTTTTTCAAAATTTAAATCTGTTTACATAACAAATGACTGATAAAAGATTGTCTGTTGTATGCAAAGAATTCTTAAAAACTGATGAGGAAAGGACAAGCCAAAAACATAATGGATGAGTGTGGATTGACCGTGCACAGTATAGCACTAAGTCCAGAAGGTCAGTAAAAGGGAGCATGGTTTTAACTGTTAGGAACTTACAAGTGAAGTCGTACCTGTGAAAACTGACAAGATTTAGAAAAAAGATAACTGCTAGTGGGAAAAAAACACTACTGCTGAAAAAATGAGTTATTATAGTCTATTTCAAAGCAGCAACTCTCCCTGCAATGATAGGGGATTTATAACCCACAGAAATAGAAGTGCTAGTAGATAAGGATATGTAAGTATATTGATAGTGTTACTGTTTGTGGTGAGAGGATATTGAAAACAATGAGCATTAGTACTGTGAGTTAGGGGATAACTGGGGACAGTTGGGGAGTACTTCCGTCTGTGCCATAGAATATTTATCGCCGTTAAAAAGAATGATAAGACCATACCACTTGACTTGGCAGAATTTCCAGGAAATTAAAAGCTTGTTAGAATGCCATGTTTGTTAGTTTTGGAATATGATCATACAAATATGCAGAAAAATCATGGGAGAGTCCAAAAAGCATGCCAGAAAGGAAACCCAGCATGTATATGTCCCCATTTGTATTAAAGTTACATGCTTACATTGTATGGTATCAACTTCAAGAAATGTTTGGGATATAATTAGTTAAAAAAAGTGAACAGAAATAAAGCGAGTGGACAACTTCTATTTTAGTTTAAAGCAATAACGATGTATAACTATATCTGTCAGTTGGTCAACACCCTGTACTCGGAAGCACATGTAAGTTTGTGTGTGTACATATAGAAGAGGATGAAAATAGATCTGAGTAATACCAGGCTGTTTTTACACAGGTACCTCAAGGGGCATAGGATTGATGTTTACTTTATATAATTTTCAACGACTGAAACAATTCTAAGTTTATTACTTTTGTAATTTAAAAAAAAAAAAAAACAGTTCTATCTATCAGGTTAGGTACTGTCATGTTTATAATCATTCACATTGAAAGAATAAGCTCAAAGGAAACTGCTGGTTTATGCTTGTATATCTGTTAGTCTGAAGGTAAATTCAGAGCCTGGTTGTCCTTTTTAATTTTGTCTAGCATTGTCTTTTTGAACTCTAAATAAAGTTAATAAAGTATACTTGTGATCTTGAAAAATGATTGACATATTGAAATAATTGAGACACAATATGTTGCTTTCTTTTGTTTCTTAGTGCAAATCACTTAACTTGATTTTCTCTCCTCCCCTCTTTTTTCCAGATGATCAGTAGAATCGAATATGTGCATACAAAGAATTTTATACACAGAGACATTAAACCAGATAACTTCCTAATGGGTATTGGGCGTCACTGTAATAAGGTTAGTCAAATGTTCTTTGCATGAAAGAACAAAGAGTAAAACTTCCAAGAATTGCTTTGATGAACTTTGGTGAACTTTTTAAGTCTTTTAAAAAGTCATAGTAAGTTGAATTTGCTATTGATAATTGTTTTAAAAGATTGTACTAGAAGGCTAATCCATTAACTTAGTAACTTGAAATAAATTCTCTCCAACTTAACCCAACCAAAGTTAGTTATTTATATAGAAATATAAAATTCCAAGGGCTTTATAATGAAATGTAATCATCTATATTATTGTATGTATTTTTCATTCATTCGAATAGCAAACAAACAAAAAAACCCATATACCATATACTTTTCCTCCTGAATGCTAAAAATCAGATTTTAGCCTTTCTTTCTGAAGTGTGGGTTTTTGCAATATATGTGCTGTGCCAGTGCGGGAACCACTGTCCCGCCCATCTGTCACCATGGCGTTAGCATTTGCTGACTGAGCAAGGTTGATCATGAGAATTCTTCAGTCCTTGGATTTGTGTATTCAAAAGGATAACTTTGGGGCCTGTTTCAAAAGTCGTTTGACAGTTTATTTGGGTGGGGTCTCCACCCCTCTTCTCTCCTGTTCAAAGGAAAGTGTAGACAAGTGAAATTAACTTTCATACAATGAAATTAGTGTTCTGGGGGCCACAGAATGGTTGAATTTACGGGGTGATTGGGTTTTAGCTAGTGACGCATGATTGCAGTTAGAAACTAATTGTGTTGACAATTTTCTGCAATGATTAGTTTTACTGAGTGAATTGCTTTTATTTTCAATTGTTGAGCTCGGGCAGACAGGCAGCATTGGCAATGCACTAAGCATGTTATGATCTGACGATCTGATAGAAATTCTCAACTTCAGGACAACTTGGGGGTTTTTGTGTTTTTTGTTTTGTTTTTGGAAGGAACATTACTATTTGTTTTATTTAGTCATTAGGGAATGTTTGATGTTTTTAGGTCCAGCTGTAAATGTTTACCTTTGTTTGCCTGTATGAATGCCAACTTGGAGCCATTACCATTAGAAGTGGTGTTACTTGTTAATGCGTGAGACATTAATGTTGGTCTGACCAGGTTTTAGGAGTTTAATTTTATTTTTCTTGAAAGCTGAGCTTTAAATGATAGAAGGTGTTTAAGTCTACATGTAACCTTTCTTGCCATTCCCAAATCGCATCTTTTTTCTTTTTTTAAATATTATGTGGCTTCTCTCTTTGAAGCATCCAGGTTCTTGTTATTTTAAAACCTGGTTAATTTAATTGAAATATTACTAGTCTTAATTTTGGCAGGCAGTTTTGTCAGAATGACCCTAATCTTTTGACCATTTCCCAGCCTTTTCTTCCCATTTTCTTCCTGCTAAAGACCCTCTATCCTCATGTAATCCATGTTCTGCATGTTGATGTTGCAGTACATGGTTTGTCTTAAACTTAATGATAGTTCAGATAATGTCTCTGCTTCCCCACCCCGCCCCAAATAGCTTATTAATCACTTAGTTGTGTTAGGAAATCCAGATTGCCCAGTGATATGTAAACCTTTTTAGAATCTTATGTCCTCTTTTAGAGATACTAAAAAGAAGATTGTGAAATTGCTTTGCTGTTACACAGATTCAGAGAGACCATAGGTTTAGAAGTGCAGTGTTTTACCTAAGATTCTGAATGTTGTTCTTGAACATTTTAGGTTAGTGTTTGTTTATGTAGTTGGTTTTTAGTGTTTTCTGTATTGTAGTTTGAAATATGCCAGTTGTATGAGACTGGATTCTTGGGTCAGCTTGTTGTAGTAGTTTTCTATTTGTGGGTAGAGTTGGGGGTGGGGGGGCATTTGAGGTTGATTTTTAAAATCAAATTTCTTATTTGGAAAATTGTTCTGAATTTGATATTTAGGAGTAGTCACTCCAACCGTAGTGAATTTGCTCAACTCTTCCAGTAATCAGCCCTGCATGCTTTTGGAAATAAATTTTAAGGTGACTAAATGCCTTCTACCTCTTCCTTACTGAAGATTTTTTTCCCCCTGTGCAATCTTTTTTTAGGGGAAGGGCAGATTGTGGTGCCAAAGATTGCAGATCCAAATTCCCTGTTTTGTATTAAAAATTAAAGAGCCAAATGTCACCATTGCTATCCCTGTTTCAGGCAGTGACACAATATAGTGGCATTAAAAACCTGAATACTTTCCAGAATTCAAATGTTCTTAAGCATGTGATTCTTATTTGGAAAACTGAGAAGCTACAGTGCTTGGTGGAAGAAGGATGGCATTTGGCTACCCTGTTCTTTCTCTCATGCCTCGGTGTTGCCTGTCTGCGCCGGCCATTGTTGCAATGTAAGCAATACTGTTTGATGCACTGCCACCCTCTATTGTCTGTTTAGTGTTTAGAATCTCCAGTGGGGAAGAGGAAAAGAAGCATGACTGTTAGTACTTCTCAGGACCCATCTTTCTCAGGATTAAACCAGGTCTGAAACTGTCTCCTATTCCAACCTCAATCCCAAATTCATGTGCTTTTCTTTCTTATTGTTTGATTATTTTTGTTTGTTTTAATTCTGGAGAATATAGATCTTGCTCAAGCACCTCTTACGTTGGCATTATTCAGACATACTTGGCAAACATATAACATTACTAAGATATTTCTTTATGGCTTTTGCTTAAAGCTTGTAAAACTTAGGGAAAACCTAAATGAAAACAGGATTATGTTTAAGATCTCTAACATCCACAAGAGGAAATATGTTGGTCTAACATTGATATTGTTTAGCTAGTGGTAGATTTGAGATAGACTGTTCAATTTTTAAAAAATAATTTGGAGTTGCATCACTGCTGAATGATGATATTCTGCCTCAACTCTTCCCCTTCCCTGATGAACTTCAGGAGTTAAGTGTGTATCAGATTTCAGATCTAGTTTTTTTCAGAATCGATTGCTTCAGTATGAGAATTCTCTCAACTTCAACCAAGTAGCATAAAATGCTTAAAGATCATTCTATACTCTGGAACTAGAATGCACTGCATTCTAATGATAACATAATTGAAGCACTTATCAATTAACATTAATAACACATAAATAAATAAACAGATGTATAACCTAATGATTTATATTTGGCAGGCTAGATAAAACACTCAAATTTTCTAAATTTTTTTTTTTTTTAATGTAAGGAAACTTTTCACTCACTCTTCATTTACTATTGGGAAGCTGGCTTTATTTATTGTATGAATTTTCAGATAAACAAAGGAAAATAAATTTTAAAAAAATCAACACCACCTAGGTGCTTAATTTTTGAAGCTCCTGAATGAACGAATCTTTATCAATAGTATACACTGAGAAGTAAATGTTGACATAAGTATCAAAAAAGGAAAAAATTTGCATTTGATGTGTGAGCATACTTTGTAGTTTCTTTATTAAACCGCATGTATCATCTGGGCAATCATTTAATCCTTTTCCAAACTGCCCAGCATTATATCAGGAACTATGTTCTCCTGCTGTTAAAAAGGTTTTAGAAGTTAGGTTTTATTTTTATTCACAGACAAAGAAATAACCAACTGTGTTAACTAGATCTTGACTGGGCAGAGAGAGAATGGTGGGTAATCAGGTACATTGTAAGGCAACTTTACTGCCCTATTTTTCCTTATCCGTATACATTCACACAATTTACTCATATCTTACAGCATAATTACTTATAGTGATAGGTTTTCTGGGGTATAAGGAAAAGTGATCCTGTGAATTCTTGAAAGGGCAAGGAAATGTGACCTCTGGTGAAGAGAAAAATGGTTGCAAATACCAAAACCTAAAATAGGCAATAGTATTTCTGAAGAAAATACACCTCTCCTAAATGAGTTATCCCAGTATACCCAACATTAACTCATTTCTGTATGCCTTTAAAGAATATGCTGCTTTCTTTAAAACAGGCACAAATTTTTGAACATGTAGTTAAAAAATCCACAAAAAGGCAGCTTGACCACCAGAGTTTAGATGTCTTGTTTGTATATGCAGACCTATAAAAAAAAATATTTTATGACATTGGATATTGACTTTTCCTTGTTTGGTTTTACATATCTGCGGCTATTTTGGTTGTATCCTTGGTATCACATGGTTTCATGTAAACATTTCCCATTTATGTATGTTTTTATTCATTTTAAATTCAGTGCATGGAAAGCTACTAAAGAAGCATGCATGAATAGGTACCATTAGATAATGAACTATCAAGAGATTTAAACTTTTTAAATTTTAAGTAGTTTTCAGTTGTTTTGCTCTTCAAATGGAATACCTTTTTATCAGTGACATTACTTTCCCTGACTTACTTTCAGTTTTTATAGGAGGAGAAAATTTTAAATTCATTTGCTTTGTAATTTTTTGCTTTGATACTGAGATTCTTAAGAAGATAGTGTTTCATTTTTGTTTCCTTGATAAGTTAGATTTTGTCCTTTAGAGTTGTGGAAGGAAAGAATTCTCAGAGTCTTCCAGTTGTTAAGAAAGTGGTTATTGAGTTGGACATGAAGCTATTGAATCTAGGCATGAATGAATAACTGTCAGACTTAACCCTATCAGAGTTGGTTATTGTTTTCTCCTCCATTTTGGAGTATTAAAGAAAGCAATCTCAGAAGATAGTCCTTAGAAGAAAATCTGTCCTAATCACTTTTTATTCATAACTCACATAATTCTTAGAGATAGTTTTTAAATGCCATAAAGGTGGATGTCCTTTTGTGTTTGTTTTTCCTTTGTTTTCTTTTCGGTGTGAATCTGTAGAACTTAGTCATAATTTTTGTTTTGCTTAACAGAAATATATATTGCTCATTTTAATATTTGAGTACTGAGCCAGTTTTCATATCAAAAGAAACTTAAAGCTCATATTTTTAAGTCTTTATTTCTCTTCGTGATTTATAACATTAACTTCTCTGTTCCTATTTTATAGTAACTCAGTTGTTCAGTCATTTAATCATACTAAAGAACTTTCATTATCCAATTACATTTTACTGAAAATTTAATCTTTATTCTTTGTAATAGACTAGATGAAAATAAGTATTTCAATGTTAACATGGTTACAGAAGCACATATCTCAGTCTTTCCTACCCAGTGTCTTAACTGAGGCTAGATTATAGTGCCTGCCTGCAATAAGCATTTTTCATCTTTCTAAAAGAAGCACTTGGTGGTATCTTTTCCACTTAAATCAATAACTTGCTTTATTTATTTTTTGAGGCAGACCCTAACAGGCTAGGTGATCATGTTTCCCAGTACATCACACACTGTAAACTGTAGCAGAAGGGGCCCAATGTCAGCCTAATAGGAAGAAAAAGTACAAAATTGAGGTGTAACTAGAAAAGAATAATGTAGGGCCACATAGTGTAAGAGCACATAGACCTACTTTGCTTAATAAATTTTGTAGGCATAACTTTAAATAAGTGATTTTATGGTAAAGGCTAAATAAAATTTTTAGTTAAGATTATTTTGCTTTAGAAGGTAGGTAAATATGAACATATTTTGGGCTTTTTCCCCTAAAAATACTTTTGCTTCTTTTGTTCTTCTTATAAAAGTTTTAATCATGGAGAATAAACCTGAATTACTTCTAAAAATTAGCTGCATTATAAATGAGCATCTTATTCCCTGCGTGTCATATAAATGAAACAGCACTAAATGTTATTTTGTTTTGAAATACTATTAATACTTCGGTTTTTAGTTAGCTCATTTAAGCTGCTAATTGTAAGCCACCTTGACTTAAGTAATAGATCAACTTGTTATATTTTCCAGAAGCTTAAGCCGATCACATGTGTAAATGTCATTTGGGAATAAAATGAAGTGTATGCTTGTTTTAAAGTACTTATTTATTATAAATAAAAATCCTGGTTTTATTGTCAATATCAAACTTTCAGAGTTGTCTTATTTCAGATAATGAACATTCTGTTGACATACTAAAGAGTGGCCTTTGTAGAATGGAAGAGTTCCAGGTGGCTTATGTCTAGTTTTTTTTTTTAACCCCATGCTTGTTCACCACTAGTAACAGGATGTCAGGCTTCATATGGCACACAGCACACTTGTCAGCAGCTCTGCTGTCGAGCACGTGTACAAGTTCTCCACTATGTTGGAGGTTCCAGAGGCAGGCTTCTGAATGTATAGTGAGCTGGGCCTGTGAAATTGTTCAGCTGACAGGGATCAGCCGCTTGATGTAACTGTATTTTTTTTTAACCTGATTTATTGATGAGGTCTAGTAAAAGCTTACTGGAATGTTAAGTTTGTTCATTATCTGTTCTGCTTACGATGCTTTATTTTGATACGGTTGAACAAAATAGAATAAATGCCATTTAATAAATAAGAAGCAGTTCGACTGAAAAAGATTGGGAATCTAATGTCTCTTTATTTTCTTTTAAAGTTATTCCTTATTGATTTTGGTTTGGCCAAAAAGTACAGAGACAACAGGACCAGGCAACACATACCGTACAGAGAAGATAAGAACCTCACCGGCACCGCTCGGTATGCCAGCATCAACGCACATCTTGGTATTGAGCAGAGGTAAGTCTGGAATGAGTGTGTTTATCAAATCCCTAGCAAAAGCCATTGATGGGTTTTTGAAGTATTTTACTTGGTTTCTTATAATATCTAAATTTGCCTCTTGGCTGAAGATTTGAAAGACACTTATTAATCCTTTACCTGCTTCTTTAGACAGTTCAGAGAAGCCAATTAAATGAGGCGTTTTTGTTTTCTTTGTTGAAACTTGTCTCTTGAGGAGGAAATACTGCACCGTGGAAGTTAGAAGTTTAAAGGCAACTTTATTTTTGCAGCTAAAAGCAATACTTTTTTCCTTAATGGTGATCTTGTGCTTTTTATATATTAGTGATGCAAGCTGAGTTTGGGGAAAGAATGTATTGGTTATTTTCATACGGAAAATATTACATGATTCCTAATAAATCAAAATTTGATTGGTGGACCATCCTCTGTTCTCCTCTTCCACCCCTACATAAAGGATTTGGTTTAAACACTGTCATAATTTCTGTACTCTTTCTGTTTTTTGACTTGAATTCTAGTTTTTCATCTACTTTCATCTTTTGTCAATCATTTTTATTTTTGCCCCTTAAAATAAGCGTAGAAATGACAAATTATACACTTCCAGGTTAGGGAACTTCATGAGAAGAAGGTTAATTTAGCTAAATTCTTTTTTCTCTAAAAGTTAAGTTGCAGGATCATGTTGGATTTTATAATTTTGAATTCTATGAGAAAATTTTGTTTAGAAGTAACCCATTTGGAACTTTTTAAAAATTACCTTAACTTGCTCATGATGACAAATTACTCTCTATCCTTGCTCGGAAACATTTCTCCTGGTGTACCTGGCTCTTTCACATGTTCTTCATAATAACTTCAGCTTATAAATTTATATTTTCCTTTCTAGTCGCCGAGATGACATGGAATCACTAGGATATGTTTTGATGTATTTTAATAGAACCAGCCTGCCGTGGCAAGGACTAAAGGTAAACCAGACTCAAATTGCCTGCTTTTTGTTTTAGTGTGTTGCCATTATGTTGAAAATGTCTACTTTTCTGTACAGTAGAACTAGTTGATCTGCTTATGCCATTGCCCTTGCTGAACATGGGTTAAGAAATCTAATTTAAAATTTGACCCCACCTATTTTTACTTAAATCATACATTTTAATGTTCCTGTTAGACTCAGTCTTTCCTATTAGCTAAAAATATTCTTGAAGCAGAAAGTCATATGAAAAGTTAACAGCTTAGGGGGAAAATTTTAAATGTATTATGCTTTCATTCCTTTTTTCCCTAGGTTATGATTCCTCTTGAATCACAAGTTTATTTTTATGTGTAACATGTTAAACTAATAAGTTTAGTTTATCTTCTCATAATATTGAGTCTGTTTGTGTGGTTTGTTTCTTATTCTCCACAGGCTGCAACAAAGAAACAAAAATATGAAAAAATTAGTGAAAAGAAGATGTCCACACCTGTTGAAGTTTTATGTAAGGTAAGTGTAGACTGATGATTTGTTTAAAAATATGAATGATCCAAAACCAAAAATGAACATTTTATTTCCCAGCCTCAGAACTTAAACTTCCTATTGAGTAACTGTTTACTGTTTTAACTTTACTTTTGGTTGATTCTTGGTATTTTTAAGAATGACTTGAACATATGAGTCATTTTAAATAATTATGTCTCTGGTTTACATGCTATATGATCCGTTTTAAATTAGAGAAAAAATAAGAGAGCAGGTAAACTTTTCTAATAGAACCTCACTGATAGGTGAGTAAATTCAATTAAGAAATATTCTCCTTATTCCTGAGCTGGTGCCAGAGAAGAAAGAATATCCACAACTGGCATATTGAGGAGTTAGGGAAACAAAGGCAAGCAGATTAGAACAATCCAAAAATAGGAAGTGTCCAGTAGTATATAGATGGCAGTTTGAATCAGACTCATTTCTCTGAAATCTCAAACATTATAGAGAGAAGCATGTGAGTTGAGAATAGAAAGATACTTGTGTCATGATGTCTCTTCCATAGAAAGAAGACCACATGGTCATCTTTGTGACAGTTGTATACCTGAAATAATTAGAAAACAATATATAATTATATATCTGTCTGGTAGAAGGGAGAAATCAGCATGAGTTGAAATTGCACTTTGTGGAAGGGTGTAAAATGGTGATGTCTTTATGTGTCTCCCCACCTACAAATTGGTTTTCACCTTTTCTGCATATCTGCAGGAGTGGAGGGGATGAGTTGAGAAAATAAGACCCTTTCTGAGAGTCTTTGTTTTAAATTATGAAATAAATTTTAGGCTGATGAGTAAAATACTCGTATGTTATAGTTCACCCAAATAACTTACCATGTAACTTATGTTGGTAGTTTTCTTTTGTAAAAGCAAGTTCATATGATAAATATGGAATACTATTAATACAGTCTGTGAATGTATATTAAAAAGTGAAAGCCCTGTTACGAGTTTTTTAAGAATTAAAATGTGCAGTATGTTTCATTTTTAACTGTCCACCAAAAATGAAATAGCATAAAAGTACTTTGTAAAAATTAAATTTGTTTCTATCAGTATAATCAATAAAAATAAATGTTATACACATTGTATCCTATCTTCCGAATATGAGAAATTTCTCAAAACCATAAGGTTGTGGGAAGAGATTGCCTCTGTAACTCATCACCCTTCACATTCAGATTTACTCAAGGGGAAGCGACTTGGGAGTTTTTGTTTTTGTTTTTTTGTTTTTTGTTTTGTAATTTAACAATGTGTATTAAAATATTAATTGAATAATTATGGGGGAGGGAGTTTTTGTTTTAATAGCTTGCATTTCTACATTCCTAATGGCAAAATCCTTTTGGTGACTAATATATATAGCCTTAAAAAAATTTATATACATCTTTGAGAATCTTTGCTAAGAAACCGAACATGGAAAAAATTGATATCCACAGATGTACTTATTAGTATAATAGAGGAAAACTGGAATCCTCCAAATGTCCAATTATAGGGAACAGGTTAATTAGGATATCTTCACTAGGTCAAATAATATCCAGCCATGAACTTCTAAATAGTTTATGGGGAGGTTGGAAATAATATAGAAGAATGTTTTAATGGATTTCTTTTGATGGAAAAGAGAATATGTATATGGACAATATGATAACAGTTATAGAAAAAAATATATAAACCTAGTTTATTCATAGGATGAAGCATTGGATTGATCTGTATCATAATTTTGATTGCTCTGTATGATTGATTGCACTCTTAGTGGTTTTACTTCTCTGTTAATATAGGTCTGTACTGCTATTTTTAAAAGTAATTTCAGAATGGGGAAAGAGTACCCATTCATTGTCCTGTTCTGGCAAAGAACATTACAGGCCTCATTTTAGTTATTCTTTGTTGCCATCCAGTTACTGGACGTTGGTAAACTAATAGGTTAAGAAGTCTGGTATCTAAATTATTTAAGAACCTGATACTGTAAGAAAAGGATATGCATTTCCTTTACCAATACTAAAAGATACTATACATAGTAAGGTGGTCTGGATGATGAAATTTTGTTAAATTCGTGTGGATAACAAGTCATATAATTGTTTTTTAGTTCTCAGATCTTCCAGCAAAGAAGTAAGATACCTAAAATGTGTTTCTTGCTTGTGTTTAAAAACATTAAATTTTCTTAGAATTGAGTTTTTTGTTGTTTTTTTAATGTTATGTTTTAACTCTTGAACTTGTAGGGATTTCCTGCAGAATTTGCCATGTACTTAAACTATTGTCGTGGGCTGCGCTTTGAGGAAGCCCCGGATTACATGTACCTGAGGCAGCTATTCCGCATTCTTTTCAGGTCAGTTTTTAAGACTATAAACTGGTGAGGGAAATTAGTTCAATCCACCCAACATACCTCTTCTGACAAGTTGCAGATAAAAGCGGATCTAACCAATATGAATGAAATGTTAAGGAACTGTGAGGCTGACATTTTTTTATTTCCAAATGTCCTTGAAGTGTTATAGTTTCAGATGGAGAAACCATTGAATCTTGCTCAAAGTAGAATGTAAGTATTAGATATAAGTAACTGTTGGTGGAACTGGGGACTCTCCAACTTGGTAGAAAATCCTGTTTAATACCAAAATGAATAACAATTAAAAATCCGACAAAGTTTATGATACTGTAGAGGTAGGCCCAAACTCTAGGGTCCCTAGGTAAACAACCCATAATTGGTCTTAAACAAAAGGGAAAAATAAAGTACATGTGACTCAAAAATCTTGGTTGGAAGAGAAGAATTAGGGATAATCCTCTAATCCTACAAAAGTCTTGCATAGACAAAGTCAGCATAGACGTCTGTCTCTCAAACTTTAACAGTTCCGTGTCTACTCTGATTTGTCTTCAGGGGGTACTGTCTGTTATGAATATTCACCCAGATAACTGATAGCTTGACTCAGTATTTTTGTTGTTCATGCTGCCCTGCTTCTTTTTTTTGGCTGCACAGAGCAGCTTTTGGGATCTTAGTTCCCCAACCAGGGATAGAACCACCACCCTTGGCAGTGAAAGCAGGGAACCCTAATCACTGGACCATTGGGGAATTCTCTCATGCTGCCCTTCATTCCCACTCCCCTGCTCCTTTCAAAAAAGTTTAAAGGCAGCTTCTTTTTGAAAAGGGAGGGGATTTAATTATTCTTGAATACAGCAGACCAAAGTGGTGACATTTCCCTCCAATCATAATATGTAAAAAGTGGAATTAATTAATCAAAAAGGAAGGCAACTATAGGGAAAGAAATCTTACAGGAGCTACCACAAAGAAAAGAAATGCCATCACTGTTTGAAAGTTCAGTAGAGCATTTAAATTGGACCTTGTTGTTAACGGATTAACATAAAATTTTATATTTTCTAGGACCCTGAATCACCAATATGACTACACATTTGATTGGACAATGTTAAAGCAGAAAGCAGCACAGCAGGCAGCCTCTTCAAGTGGGCAGGGTCAGCAGGCCCAAACCCCCACAGGCAAGCAAACTGACAAAACCAAGAGTAACATGAAAGGTTAGTAGCCAAGAACCAAGTGACGTTACAGGGAAAAAAAATTGAACACAAAATTGGGTAATTCATCCATTTCTAACAGTGTTAGATCGAGGAGGTGGTTTTAAAATACATAAAAATTTGGCTCTTTGTTGTTAAAAAAAGACGTCCTTGGAAAATTTGACTACTAACTTTAAACCCAAATGTCCTTGTTCATATATATATGTATATGTATTTGTATATACATATATGTGTGTATATTATATCATTTCTCTTGGGATTTTGGGTCATTTTTTAACAATTGCATCTTTTTTACTCATTCATTAACCCTTTCCAAAATAAGCATTCGGTGTTGGGAATATGGTATAATCAATCAATCCAAAATCCTAGACCTAACACTTGTTGATTTTTAATAATGAATCTGGTTAGCCATGGTATTTTGACTTTTCAACTAACAGTGTTAAGAATTTTCTGCATGTTAATGCTTTAGCATTTAAAATGGAACATTGAGAACATGATCTAATTTCAAGGGGGGAGTCTGGCATTGCCCCCGGAGTGTCTGTCTTCTCAGTTGCAGAGCACCTCATTTATCTCTTAAATGCTCAAATAACTGAAAAGCTCGACACATCCTTTCTCATCACAAAAATAAATCTGTCTCTTTTTTTTTTTAAGTTGCTATTTACCAACATGTGTTCTTAAAAGGATTTTTTTCCTTAGGGCTTCAGTTTTTTTAAATTGTACAAATATTCAGGATCTAAAGGGGGTCTACTGTAGAACTGAATTCTGCAGTTAACGCCTTGCAAATTGGAAAAAAAGGAAAACTGGGGCGAATGCCACTTGGCTTCTAGTCTATTTCCCTTCTCTCTCTCTGGCATTCTTAGTACATTCTACTAAGGAGTAGAACTGTTAGGACACAGTACCATTTCTTATCACTGTTGCCACACAGTTCAATTCCTGTGTTATTTGTCTGTCTTTCTTTTCCCCTTTCTGGGGCTTAACTCCTGATACCTGCCTACTTCCTAAAAGTGTAGTCGGTGGGTAAGGTTTGTTTGGGGGTTTTTTTGTTGTTGTTGTTTCTAATAATGTAATTTCTGAATGACTGCTCTAGTCTGAACTTGATCTTCTTTGGTCCTTGTTATTAGTGTTGCATTTTAAAAGTTTTGTAATATAAAAATAGGTTCTAATCTGAGGATACTGTTCAAGTAGTATAGTTAACTGATGTCATCCTCATCCCAGCAGCTCATCTATTAGAATGAAGTTGAGGTAGTTCACTTCCATGTTTCTGTATTTGGGAAGGATCCAGAGTTGAAAGTTTAATGTAGTGGGAGTTCTTAGAGATGGCAAACACTGATGCTTGTCCAGTGCTCTGCCTCTGCATCATAGTTGGGATTTAATTGTCCCTTTCTAATCATAGTGTCTGGCTCAGACAGTAAAGCATCTGCCTGCAATGCGGGAGACCTGGGTTCAATCCCTGGGTTGGGAAGATCCCCTGGAGAAGGAAATGGCAACCCACTCCAGTATTCTTGCCTGGAAAATCCCATAGACAGAGGAACCTCGTAGGCTACAGTCCATGGGGTTGCAAAGAGTCGGACACAACTGAGCGACTTCACTTAAATCATAGTGTCAACAAAATTCTCAATGAGGTAGGAAGCTAGCTAGTATTGCTAAGAAGTGGTTCTGCCATTTAGGTAAGACCACAAAGACTCTAAACTGAGGACCTGACACCTACAGTGTATTTGCTTTTTTTACAAAATGAAACAAATTTTTGCCTAAAGCTAGCTGGGATAATAGGATCATCACAAGTTGCAGTTTCTAGAACTAAAATTAGATTGAAATCTTATCTGACCTAGAACATCTTCCTTCAGGCATTCAGCAGCCTTCAGAAAGAATAACCTTATTTTGAGCTAGTTTGGTTGTTAGTTTACTGTGTCTCTTACTCAATAAACAAGCAGAATTTTTGTCCTGCCTTATCCAGGTCTAAAAGATGAAAAGTTGGATCCGCTGAGTTAATATGTTTCCTTCGAAAAAAATTGTAATTAAACTGAAGTTTAATCCCTATTTTGTATTGTAGCCATTTTTCATAAAAGCAACTTAAAATCTTGTAAAAATTTCATAGCGTTATTAGACACTGAGGTTATACAAATATCACACAAACATGGATGATTCATAAAACATACCACATTATCACCACAGACTACTCAGAACAAAATTCTTTAACTTGTTTTATTTGGGATATAAAACTTAGTGCCCTAACCAGATCTTCCACAAACCCACCCATATATAAAGCCGTGAAAGCTTGAAAGTGGCATGAAAAGGAGAATCTATTCCCCCTAACTAACCTCTAAACACAACTCCATTATCTGGGTCATCCAGTAAGAAATCTCCTGTGAAGCCTGGAGTTTCTAAGTAATAAAGGTGTTTGAAGGCATCTCTTCTCTTAGGATCCCCTACTGTAAGTTTTTAGGTAAATCTCTGTATTGCAAGCACATGCATTCCGGGGTAGGGGGGATCCCCCAAATAGTAGCTTTTACTAATATGTTTTATATAATAATATTGGGGAAATCCATGTCTAACATTTCTTCCATCAAAAGCTATAAGTTGTTCTGGCAGTTGACTAAGAATGTGCAAAGACTTCAAAGTCTGACTTAGCTAAGATGGACTTCCTATGTGTAATAGACTTCTGTTTACTTTTGTAAAAAGATCTTTTGAAATACTCCATTTCAAAGGCCATCAAAAGACTAAGAAACAAGGCATCTCCTGTAAAGCTGGCTGTGATCACTACTGTTTTTAAGTGCTCAGGTGCCACAAGATTACAGTTACTGTTTTTATACAGATTAAAGAGGAAAAGAAAAGATTTACATCTGGTACACTTCCAAATGCATTTCCACTCCCTTTTATTCAACTGTATTGATTATAGGGAAGGTACTTTTCAGGACATTTAAGACATAGTAAAGGAAAGAGAAATATTTTTAGGACATTCAGAATTCACCTAAGTTCACTGTTTCTTTAGTATAGGGCAGAGATGGGGAAAATTGCAGAAGGTAGCAAAGCCAAAGGGGGATCCTCTCAGAATTCTATTACTCTCATCATCTTAACCCATCTGTTTACTGTTCCACTAGCTACTAAGCATAACTGTATCATAATGTAAATGGATGTCAAATTGTTGGCATTTAATAGATTAGAAATACTTTTTCCATCACATTATGCTACATGTCCATGATCTTCCTTGAATTACCTTCCAGTATTTACTGGGCTTCTCTTACCATTTATGTCCAGTTTAACTTTTTCTGGCTTCACCAATTGCTGCCAGGAACGTGGCTGGTCATTCAGCAGCATAAACCAGATGACAGGGGAAGACCTTGAAATATCTGGAGAGACTGCTTTGCTCTGAATACTCTCAATCCAGAGGAGTGGCAGGGAGCTGCATCTGTTTCAGCTGCTGCTGAAATTTTTATCAGATGTTTTTTCACTGCGGACAATAAAGCTGGAGAAAAGAGAACCAAATAACCCAACAGGAAATGAAGATGATTGCTTAAGAGTTGATTTGACATGATCTAAAGCCCACATCTCTAAGGCTTGCTGGACCTATCAAACTTTTCAACTTGTCAGATTGGAAACAACGGAAGACCTGGAACAACAGTCAGAAGACCTAGAAGAGCACAGTGCTGCTGACTCCGTGGTGTATAATGCAGACCATCTACCAATTGGGGAAGGAATCAGTTGTAACAGGTATTTTAAAATTCACGTCCTTCAAAATCTGTAGCAGAATTAATTGCGTAAAAGAAAAGACAAGAAATCAGATCATCAGTCTTTTTAAAATGCAGTGTGAGGATGGTGTGTACCGGCTATATTAAGTTGTCATCTATTTTGTTTGTAGTGATAAAAATGTTTCCCTTATCTTTCCCAACTGAATACATTTTAGGTTCTGTGGAAAAGGAAGAATTATTGTAGCTCTTCTTTCTTTGATGTTTTGTTTTTTGTTTTTCTTTAACTTTTTTTTTTTTTCTTTAACTTTTATATTGTCAGTCTGATTCAGAATTCTCCAAGCTTGATTCTGATTGTGCACAAACAAAAAAACTGCACAAGCGTGTTATAGGAAAAGGGAAAAAGTTCATTAATATAAATGGCATTCATAGTGAATATAAATATTATAGTCAATATTTTTGTCAAAAGTAATGTCTTATTAAGGAATTCTGAATTTTAAAAGCTCATCACAAACTTCCTAGCCTTACTCTTAGATATCTCTTTGAACTAGTTTGTGGTTCTGTTGAAAAACAAAGTCAAGTTCATATGAAGTTAATTTACAAATAGGATCAAATATATACTTTTTAAGATATCGGACTGAGGGATAGAATCTCCTGGTTAATTGTATACAAATGAGCATTTTTTCTTCTTTTGCAGATTTGTTAAATCTTAAATGTAGCTATTAACTCCTGAATTTGTCACATTAGTCCTCCAGCCTTGTTTTAACTTTTCCCTCCTCCTCTTTTGTTTTAGGAACAAATGGATTCATTCCTTATTTTAACTGTTGTAATGAAGATGGGTTTTGGACTTTGGGAAGCCAGGAGACACCACCTGAACTACAAGACAAACCAAGGACTAATGCACACTGGGGAAAAGAATACTTGAAGACTGAATATTGAATACCTGCTGAATGCTCCTATTGAGATTTTTCCTAAACAAACATCTGTGACATTTTAGGACAATTCACCGGAGAAACATTGATCTCTGGGTGGAACATCCTACCATTGTCCTGTCTGAAGAGTTTAATCTGGATTTGACTCCTCTCTTCTACCAGGAATATTATTAGGCCAGCCTTTAACCAGTCCCTAAACAATTGTAATCATTAATTAACCCAGCAGTTCTTCAAATATAAGATTAAAAAGATGAACAGATATAATTCTTATCCTTATTAAAGACAAAAGAGTTTTCTAATATGTTGACTGATGATGTAACTTACGTTTTCTTTTTAGTTTGTTAGTGGTTTTTATTTTAAAGCTGTTTGGATATTCAGCATAGTACAGGTTTGCCCTCTACCTGAAAGTAGGGTGTTCTTGAAACTTTTCCAAAGCTATGTGGCATAAAGCGAAAATACAAGTTACCTTAGGATACATGTTGCTGATACACTGAGGTAATGCTTAGATGCTAGCAGACACAGTTCAGAGCTGTGGCAACTTCAGGGCTGAGAGCAGTTCCCAGGGAAAGAACTTGGTGGTGCCATTCTTACTACTCCAGTTGCATACTGCCTCTAGGTCTGCTGTGAAACGCTGAACACTGTTTTTGATTTTGCCTTTGTTTTTGTAAAAGCAAAAAATCTTTTAATTTTTTCTGGTTAGTTAAAATAGGTACTAATGTAGGTCTTTCCTATGTGAAGTGTCATACAGTGAGCTTTTGAGAAGTTAGGTGGATACGTAATTAAATTATGCACTGTAATGTAATCGTGTAAGAAGCTGTGATAAATGAAGACCCAGCAATCGTAGTGGTTGTGAAAACATTTTTATTGTATTTTTCAATAATTGCAAGACTTGAAACCAGACACTCATCAGGATAAGGATCATTGCTATTTAGCTAACCCATAGTTACAATCTGCTTCAAAATATTCTGTATTTTAACATTGAAACTAAGTTAAAACTGACGGTCAGAATTTTTTAAATTCAAGTTTGATCTGACAGCCTTTTTGTGGTGATACTGCTAATCCTGATTAAGATGCATCAGCAAGGTGGTATTTGTTGTGATAAACTACATTTTCAGAAAGTTTTTTCTTTCATTTTTAGCATTTGCTTTGTGAACTTAGTACTAGGATGGGTAGCAAAGGCCTCTATTTCACACCTACTTTGTTGTTAGGCATTATGCAGAGACGGAGAAGTACTCACATCTTTCCCTTCGGAGCTTGTCACAATCTAGTTTTTATGTGAATAAAGATGACTTTCTGCCCTTAAATGAAAAAGCAAAGACATACATGCAGGAAAAGTAAATTACAGAACTGTTTCATTTATCGCACAAAACCTGTCAGAGATGGTCCTAAAAATGTTGAAGTACCAAAAAGCAGCTTATTTTTGGCAAAACATAACTTGTGCTGAGGAAGTGAGTGAGTCAATGGAGTAAGCTAGAATTATATATATATACACATATATATATATGTATATATATATGTATTGGCTTTAAGAGGAGAGATTGGACCAAGAGGGCATTGATGCCTCTAGGTGAGAGAAGATGCTGATGGGATATTCCTGATGTTGAGAGACAGTATGTTCCTTTTAGCTACACATAAAGCTTATAGGCATTAGAGATAGACATAGTTCCTCTCATTGTCTTCAGCTGTAGGTAGAACATGGCAATTATATACCTGAAGCCTCCTCCTATTCAAACCTGCCTTTATGTAGTAGCCCTAAGGTCTAATTTGTGAAAGAGGAGGGGTGTATTTACAGAGTGAGGAGGCTTGAAGAAAAGCCAGAAGGCCTCATTCATTTACACATAAAATCAGTGGTAAAAACTAGTGTTTTTAATGTAACTGATAAAGAATTTTTAAAGGTCTATGGTTCCTGTATAAAAATCATATACTTATTGCCAGATTTGTGTTCAGTGAAATAAGTCAGATAATTGTGCTTTTAATACATTTGTTAGTAAAGCCTTTTGTCCTTCATTCATATCAGAAATAATGTATGGAAAAGTTCTTGCTCATAGTGTGATTAAAACTATATTTTCTAGTTGATAAAGCAATCTTTTTTTTTTTTTTTACTTGACAAACACATATAACGTATTCTAGGTACTAGAAATACAGAAGTAAAGTGAATAGGCTTATTGGAATTAACACTAATTCTCCATCCTGAGAATTGTATGCTGGACTGGAAGGCTTTGTATACCACTCCTGCCTAGAGGCATCCAGAACAGAAGTTTCCTGTTTTCTTAATTTTAAACAGTTGGCCTGACCTGGTGGTTTTCAAATAGATGAGAATAGCATGAGTTATCATTCTAAAGTAGTTATTTCCCTAATTTGGGTATGGTTAAGAAAATTTACCTAACTTGGATTTTAACCTGTTTTTCTGTTTTGATTTTTTTTTTTTTTGATAGGTTTCTAAGCATGAATCAAGGAACAGAAGAAGCAGAGCAGATGATCGGAGCAGCATTTGTTTCTCCCCAAATCTAGAAATTTTAGTTCATATGTACACTAGCCAGTGGTTGTGGACAACCATTTACTTGGTGTAAAGAACTTAATTTCAGTATAAACTGGCTCTGGGCAGCATTGGTGATGGATGCTGTGTCCTGAGTTGTAGCCGCTGTAATTGTGAATATTAACTGAGATAGTGAAACATGGTGTCAGTTTTCTATTGCATTTTTTCAAGTGGAAAAGTTCACTAAATGGTTGACACACACAAATTGGTGGAGAAATTGTGCATATGCCAATTTTTTGTTAAAATCTTTTATTTTGAACTATACTGCTTTGAGATCTCATTTCAGAAGAACGGCATGAACAGTCTTCAGCCACAGTTGTGATGGTTGTAAATGCTCACAATTGTGCATTCTTAGGGTTTATCCATCCCTGGGGTTTGCAAGTTGTTCACTTAAAACATTCTTAAAATGGTTGGCTTCTTGTTTGCAAGCCAGCTGATAACGGTAGCAACCAAAGATTCCAGTGTTTGAGCATATGAAAGACTCTGCCTGCTTACCTGTGCTAGAAATAACAGCATCTAAGTGAAGACTTTAAGAAAAACTTAGTGACTACTAGATTATCCTTAGGACTCTGCATTAACTCTATAATGTTCTTGGTATTAAAAAAAAAAAAAACGCATATTTGTCACAGAAATTTAGTTAACATCTTACAACTGAACATGTATGTATGTTGCTTAGATAAATGTAATCACTGTAAACATCTATATGATCTGGGATTTTGTTTTTATTTTGAAATGGGAGCTTTTTTGTTTACAAATTCATTAAAAACTATAAACTGTTTCTGTAAGGAAATGAGATTTTTTAAAAAACAAAAAAATGCCTTGCTGACTCACTATGAAATCAAAATCTCCCCAATTTTTTAATAGACTACTTCCAACTATTTGTTACGTAATATTCCTTTGCAAATCATTTTAGATTTACTGTCATACTTTCTCAAGTTTTTTATTTAAAAAATTTTTTTGCCCTGAAGTGGAAAGGCATTCTTTCATTTTTCTTTTTTTTTTTTTTAATGACTTGCAGACACAATACCTAGTGCTGCAGCAGCTGCCAGGACTTGGTATTGTAACTTCTGCAGCTTCATACTAACAGCTGGACTGATTTTGAATAAGAATGAAAGCGTTAAAGGGTTTATCTATAAAATGAAGCTATTCTCTAAATTCCTGGTTGATTGGGCAGATTGACTCCTAATCTTGGAGAGCATCATACCATGAGAGATTCTTGTAATTGCTGATCCTCCCCAGCCCCCACCCATTTCTATAAATTATCTGCAGTTTATCTCTCAGTCTTACTGTGGCTCTTTTTCTGACCCAAGAGGAAGAAAAGCTTTCTATGACTCATTCTTTAGTGTAGAGTGAAAGTCGCTCAGTTGTGTTCAGCTCTTTGCAACCCCATGAACACAATCCATGGAATTCTCCAGGCCTGAATACTGGAGTGGGTAGCCTTTCCCTTCTCCAGGGGATCTTCTCAACCCAGAGATTGAACCCAGGTTTCCCAAATTGCAGGCGGCTTCTTTACCAGCTGAGCCACAAGGGAAGTTAGTGTAATTTATTCATTTATAGCATGTCAGAATAAATTTTAAAACTTTTGTCTGAAAATGCTGCCAGGCGCCTATTGTGTAAATGTAGGTATTTTGTAAAAGATAACCTTGAAATTGTAAATTGACACGTGTTTGGTCCGATTGTGTCAGGTTTGTTTCCTTTTTTTTTTTTTCAAATTTGAAAACTACATTAGCAATAATTAATTCAGTGATTACCACATTCTGCCATTAAAGGATATATTAGTACCATCATACTGCAGAAATCTTAATGAATATGAACTTTGGGGTAGGCAGCTTCTTTGTTTTCTTTTTATCCACCCATGTTGGTTAAGGTATTTGTTTCTTGACTAATAAACCCTTTGATACTTTTAGCCAGAAATCAGTCTCATAAAGCTATTTTTGAGTATAGTTTGTGTAAAATAAAAATGTTTAGCTTTGGTAATAACTTCCAAGCTGAACTCCCTCTAGCAAGATATTTTTCAGTGCTTTTATTTACTATGCACTTAGACTATGCACTTTTTCTGAAATATTTTTGTAACACTTAACTTTTTTGTATTTTTGCCATTTGAAAAGGTTGTGGTGTAGTTGGTCTGTAATTAAGTTGCAGATTTAAAACTGCTGTTAGCTTTGTAAATCAAAATATAGGTGTTTTTGTCCTGGTATATTGTCGTTCCATCTGCAGCTGGAGTTGGAATCCCATTGATCTTCTAGCTACCATTCATTTTCTTCACAGTTCACGAAAGAAGAATGTGAAATTCAGTGAATGCTGTTACTAATCCTGTCGGGAGATGAATCTCATTTCACCAAAATTAAATTATGTTTTTCCACTAAAATGATGATACAAGTTGAAGACACATCACTCTGAAATTGGAAGACCTCACCACTTAAGGCTCCACAGTGGCTTACTCAGCTGAACTCTAGGTTACTACTCTTTACTTTGTTCACCCATTGGGGGGTGCAGTTTTTTTAAATGTTGGGAGATGGCCATTCTAACTACTGTTGAATGTCTGTTTTGGGAAGGTATAACAAGAAAATAAAAAAATATATATGAAGGGAGAGACTGGTTATCTCCTCCCATATGATTGTGCTCATGCTCCTATGGCCTACAAGTGGAATTTTGGAGGGTTGCTTTTACTGTTATTTTCCATCAACAAGAGATTTCCTATTTCTACTAGTCCTTGCAATGTTTTGAGCAAACTATACTTTATAAACTTAATTCCATTGTAATAAAAATACCAACCAAAAGGATTTTAGAAGCCAAGCCATTGAGCTAGTTTTCTCTAACATTTGCTGAGATACCAAGATTACATTCTTGCAACTTGACTAGAATGAACCTTGGAAAGGGGCGTCCTAGACGTTTTCAGCTTAGCTCTTAAAAACTCATTGGTAGTGTGGGAGATAGTTGACTTTTTCTGAGCCAAACTGAAACTTAGCAGTCTTTCAGATTTTCTCTTTGTCACTTTTTAGACAGCGATAACTGTGACCAGTGATTTTATGTATCTGAGATGTGCTGTTCCCTTTGAAGTGAGACTATAATCACATTATGGTTGCTCACAACATATAGTTGCTCACAGCATTTTAGGGATTCTCTCAAAGAAAAAGAGATAATTTCCACTCTTCTCTGGAGTATATTTATTGACTTAGTGAACCTCTCATCTTTTGAAACTGCTTAAGACAGTAATGAGTTAGGTGTAACATGACCTGAATCTGCTATGCATTTTGTAGTCAGTCATCAAAAGGTATATTGTTTAGTGCTTTGTATTCTGACCTGTTAGGCCACTTTTGAGGATGTGCAGATGCACAGTGGAAATGTTGAGCAATATCAGAGCTGTTAGAGAAATCAGCTGTCTTAAGACATGTTTTAAGTTGGTCAAATTCATTGTGTCTTGCTTGATTGAGGCTGTGGACTCACGGTGTTTGGAGTTCTACAATGAGAACAAAAGTAGGTGGTTCAGTTTCAGATCCCAGTTCTTCAACATGGTGACTGATCTCTTGGAGGAAGTGGAAAGAAGTCATTCTGTTTTAAGATGAAATTTAGCAGCTTATGAATTGCTTCAAATTTGCCTTTAGCAAAATTTAGGTTTTTTAAATCTACATTTCTTAGATGCCATTAAAAATATTAGCACAGGTTGCTTTAATTTTGTACTCAGAAATTAAGATAAAAACTTTACTTTTCATTGATGAAAGAAAATATTTATCTACTAAATAATACAGTCACTGTTCAGACTTAACAAGCCAGAGCTTATTTAATGCTAGGTCATCTTAATGAGCTGAATCAAGGCTTTACCCTGTGTTAATGGTCCTTTAGTTGAAGAGGTACTTTTAAGCATTTTAATTTTGTAATTTATCTTGATACTATTCAAAGCAGAATTATAACAGTAGTACAGTGATCCCCTTATGCTCTTGACACAGCTTCAACAATTGTTAACATTTTGTCCCATTTACACTTCTGTTTGTACATTTGCTCTTTTAACATATACTTAACTATTTGAAAATAGGTTACAGAGTCATGATCCTTTACACCTAAGTGTAGCATTCCTAAGAAATTAGACATGTTTAATATTGACCCAACTTTCTAGGCCAGTCTATTCAGTTTCATCAGTTACTCTAATGTTGCATAACTTTTTTTCCCCAAGTCCTGTCATGGATCCAACAAAAGGATCATTTATCTGCTTTGGTTTGTGTGTGTAACACTCTTTAATTGGGAACAGTTCCTCACCCTTTATCTTTTGTGTGTTTAGTATTTGTGTGTATCTATGTAATGTTTCCTTTACTTCCCAGCTATGTTCACTGAGGGCCTAGAAGACATGATACTGCGGTCACAGTGAGCACATGTAAGACCTCAATCTTGATTTCTAAATACTAAAAGAAAGCATGGCTGCTTGGAGAAATGTCTGACTTCAGGGCTAGAGCAGAGAAAGTACAAAATGAACCTGGAACTTTCTATTGTGCCAGAGAAGAAATCTCAAAAAGTGTTGGGTATGGGTTGGAAGGACACAAGAGTCACTTGAAGGGTTCTTACTGGCCAGATCTATCACTTACTTTGTCAAAATAATGATAGCACGTTAACTTCCTGAAAAAGAACACATGATTTCCATATTGATATAAAAAATGAGAAGGGGGCGTACAAAGCTAATAAAAAAGATGAATGATGCATTAGAGAAGTCATTTAGCTAAAAGCAAGTACAAGTTTGATGAGTAAACAAAGGTGCAGAATTGAACTTATATAAAACTTTATGATTTTCAAAATTATGTGCAGCATGTCAGTTTTCTTAACAGTGTGTGGAAAAGTTATTGTTGGTCCCATTGGGTAACTGAGGACAGTGGGACTACCTTAGGCAAGACAGCTGAGTAAGTTTTGCAGAGCAAGGACCTAAACCTCATAATCTTTAGTTTTTCATCCTGTTGAACCCTGGTGTTCCTTAAAATCTAATATAGCACTTCGTCACCATTTTAAACCGTGAGATTGGTAATGTTATTTGGTGCTATATGCCAATCACTTTTCTAAGCGCTTCACCTGGGTATGCCTGATTGTCACAGCTTCCCCTAAGGTAAGTCCTGTCTCCATTTTACTTCCAAAGATAATGAAAGTAAAGGTTTGGAGGGGGTATTTACTTTACTCTTGGCTTCATAAGTGAGAGCTAACTATACCCCTTATAATTTATGGTCTCTGTGTCTTAAATGAGTATCAAACAGGATGGTAGTGTAGGAGGAGTTAAAATCCAAAATGATACGATAGGTTTTCATAAGTCACCCACTTAACTGTTTGGGCTATTAGTCGAGTCTGTGTTTAGGACCAAATATTCATACTTGTTATCTTTAGTCTCATGAAGATCAGTTGATGTATGTGAAGCCCAAAAAGATGTACAGATGTGCTCAAGTTCCCACAACCAAGACTAGAACCAAGGTATGACAGTATAGTTCACATTAAAGATAAAATGATCTAGCCGCACTTGATATTAAGCCAGAGCAATTCTTAATATTGATAGATCACATTTTTCAGCCTTTACCTAGTTATCACCAAGTACTCCGTCTGTGTGTGTATAGGAAAAGAAAATCTCATCCTGTTTTGCTACTAACAGTCTTAGTAAAAATTGAAATTTTTAAAAAGTCAGTTTAAAATTATTTATTGAGGTGGTTAATATTGGATGAATTTAAGATATGTTATCCACATCTAAGTAGGATACATGAATAAAGTCTGCATTCTGCTGAATAAGAAATTTGATCAGGTTATTTTTGCCTGTGGTAAATATTTCATTTACAATTTTGGAGCATTTCCATATCATCAGGTTTATAGAGGTATGTAATTCTAATGTATTAGTATATTCACTGACAGGATTTTCTCACTGTCTAGTACCATAGTACATGCGTAGTCTGATTATTTATGGAGTAGAATATATTAGGTAGAAAAATGTGGCCCTTTCTCACTATTACCATATTAAGTCTGTGTTAATAATGCAGGGATGTGAAATAGTTTGAATAACCATTGGAAACAATTTCGTCAGGCAGACATCCATTGGTTCTCTGCCAGTGCACAGTGACACAAATCTTGGTGATGAAGTGCTACGTTAGATTTTTAGGATTGGAAGAAAAGTGGGAGGTGGGTATTTTTAGAAACTGCTCTCAACAGTTGCTAAGTAAATATTTTTTCATTAATTGCAAAACTGGTTTGCACTATGCTAACATGTGATTCCATTAAAAGTATAATGTTTTAGTCTAGATTTAGACAGTAAAAAGGAATAAATTAGTCTCTAGTGTGTGTGACCACCAAAAAACATGGTTAATACAATTTTTAATATTCTTGACTATACTTGCCCTTTGCAAAATGGTAAAGAAAGTGTTACTGCTTTATCTTGAATTTTATACGATGGTGTAATTTTTTAAGCTTGTGTACAAAAGTTCAAGTTTTGTACAAACAGTAGGGGTTAATTATACTTGAAAATAGATTAGTGTTTAAGGAATATTTAATGGGTTTCTTAAGTGCCAGGCACTGTGCCACACCCTGGGGATTCAGGGATTGACAGTTCACATGAGACTGCAATATGGGATGTTAACCAAGATGGATTGAGTACTAGTGGGACAGGTGGCCGTCAGAGAAGGTAAATCCCTGAATTGGATCTTGAAGGATGAAGCAAATACCTGAGGGAAATGGTAAGTCATGTAATTTTTTTATAAACAAAAATTTGAAATTACACGGAAGTTTAGGGAGGAGAACTTCCATGCAGCCATGTCCATATCCAGACAGTTAAAACAAGCCTTTGCATGACCATCAAGGAGATCTGAGAATAATAAGAAAAATGACCTTAAGTGGTAGAGGCAGAGGAAGGGCTAAGTTGTGAGAAAGTCCAAGCAGCAACATGTAAGGAAATGCATTGGGCCATGTGGGTGGTCAATAGGATGGTTTCAGAGCAGTCCCAACAGTAGTTTCTAATTCCCTTGTGCCAAGTCCAGCCCACTGCAGTGTTCTGTGCACAAAGCTAACTGTGCTTAAGTAACAGCATCATGAATTAGTGGTCATGAGGACTCCAAGTTCTGTTGTATATTAAAGCAAGTCTTTGTAGGATTTTAAGGTTGTTAATCTGTTCCTATAAGATAAATACATTGTAATGTCTTAAAATGCCACTTGTCTAGTTTCTATCTTTAAAATGTGCTATGTCTTTAACAACATGAGGAAGGAAAATGCCATAATTCTGTACATAGTCAGCCAGGAGAATATTAAGTCTAGTGGATATTTTCCTGCTTGTGACATTTGGGGGTACCCAGCTCTGCTTTTTTTGTCTCTATATAGTATACATGGAGTGATAGCAGGCTAAGATGGATAAATAAGAAAATAGCAGTGCATGGAAAGTTAACAATAAGATCATTGAATCTTGAAGCCCTCTGATCTTCCTTTGAATAATACCCTGTACCCTGTGACCCTGTTCAAGGTCACAGAGCTTATTAGTGGCAGAGCTAGGAAAGAATCCAGCTGCGGCCTTTTGTCACTGAACCACCACTCTGAGTGCAGGGCAGTGATTCTCCTAAATAGAGTTCCAGAACTAGCAGCAGTAGCTGGAAACCTGGCTAGCGATGTGACTCTTCATGCCCTGCTCCATACTTAACGGAACTCGGGATGGAGCCCAGCTCTCTGTCTTTAGGAAGACCCTCATGTATCCTCATGCTTAGTATAAGCATGAATGACACTACTTCATAGGTAAAAGATTTGCCACAGATGATGGAAAGTTGGAGCATTCTCTTGGCTCACAAAAACTGCATCTCTTCACCACTCCACATTTGGTGACATGGTGACTGAAAAACTTGGTAAATTAGAAAGCTTACCCACCATTTCCAGTCCATTTATCAGCATTCCACTGGTTCCACATAACAAAGTTTAAAGTTTCTTTGTCCTCAGATCTTGAGTTAAAATTGGTGACTTTTTTAGTGACTGAAGAAGTAGAATCTGTTTACGTTGGAAACTTAGGGAAGAAGTTTGATTTATACATCGTAACAGGACTTCACTCTCTATCTGAAACAATTATCCACAAATCCTTCAAAGCACTCCAGGAGTGCATGTGTGCATGTGCGCACACATATACACACATTGGCGCTCACGTATTTTGAATAGCTTTTAAGGCCAGCAGTGCCCCAAGCTAGAGATATTTGGACTCAACTTTTGATCTGAATGTGACGAGGTTGAGCACAGAACTTGGGTGAAACACAAGTATAAAGAATAATCAATTACTGAAGAAAAGTGGGGAGCAGTCACAAAGGACATCCAGAAAGTCATCAGGATCATATGGAGGGGTCAAGAAGGAAGCTGCATTGTTTACTAGTCAAGGTACTTGGTGCAGGTACAGGTGCTTGCTGCAGAAGACAAGCTGTGGAGTAATGACTTTATGCAAAGATAAATTCTCTGAGGAGAGGAGCCTTCATCCTCACAGGGTGACGCAGCAGGGGCCGGGTGCTGGAGGCGCACCAGCCCAGCGGTGAACTGCCTCAGCAGGATTGTCACTTTTTCCCCCACAGACCATTGACCAGGACAGGTCAGGCTCAGTCTATTTGCAGAGGAGACATACAAACTCTGGGGCACAGGTTGTTTGCAAGTTCTGTGATGGAGAAAGCTGGGTGTGTCACCAGACTCTGGCCTCTGTACTCTCAGGTATCCAGGCTAGATCTTCCAGGAAGCCAGAGCTGGAGCCAATAACTTCTGATGGCTTCTCTGGCATGGGTTGCTCGCCTCTCTTCAGGGCTTGTCACATAGGGGAACAAGCCATGAAGTCACTGTTGCTAGGAAATACATAAACACAGCAAGAAATAAACTTGCTGAGGGTTTAGCATTGCAACTTTCCCATAAATGACCAACGGCTGTTTGCCCTTGGTGGGAGATATATCCATGTTGGCATAGGAATAAGGAGGAAAAGAGTTTGAATGCATCTACTCTCCTAGAAAAGGAGTTTCTTGTAGAGCAGAAGCCATAACTTTTTTTCCTCCCTTGTATTCCTAGTTTGGGCTTCCCAGGTGGCTCTGGTAAAGCTGCCTGCCAATGCAAGAGCCACAGGAGAAGATCCCAGGGTCAAAAAGATCCCCTGGAGGAGGAAATGGCAACCCACTCCAGTATTTTTGCTGGGATAATGCCATGGACCAAGGAACTTGGTAGCTACAGTCCATTGGGTTGCAAAGAGTTGGACACCAATGAGTGACTGAGCACCTATGCACGAATTCCTAGTTAGTAAAAGATGATAGTTGGTAAAACCGCTGTTGAATATTAATGAAAACTAGGATAGTATTAGCTTTCTTTCAACAGTAGAATGCTCTTGATTCATTGAATTTGTGGTCATTTAAAACCTGCATTATCTCTTTTTCCAAGATATGTTGCCAGGCCACATCTATTTTGGACCTATGCAAAAAAAAAAAAAAAAATCCTGTCTGCTGATGATTTTAGATTCAAAGACTAGATGACTCCACCATTAATCAATACTACTCCCAGAAGAGATCAGGAAAAACTCACCGGATTAATAGAATTAAAATCTCCCTAACTGTAAAAGGAATTTAACCAGTACTTGATCTGGGGCATATGTGTGTGTTATGTTGTGTTTAACTGGCTTTTTTTTTTTTTAAGTGTATTTTCAAATGGTTCTTCAGGCCTACTTAAATCTGACAACTTTAGTTCTTTTTTTTCCTCCAAACTGTGCTGACACTTCAAGTTGACGTGAAAACCGAAGTGCTTTCTTATGTTTGCCTAATGCTTAAGAACCTGCTATTCCTCTACCCCTTCTTTCCGAAAGACCGTGAAAGATGACTTGAAAACTTACTTAGATATGTTTAATATTGGGCTTCAGAGCCCACACTCAAGGTGGCTTGTTACTTTGGTAATATTGTGTACCTAATGATTTGCCACATATAGTGTGTGATAAACTCACCTGTGGCTTTTGTGTAACCTGAAGTTCAAGATTCATGCATTGCAATGACTTAAGTGTCAAGATTGATTAACCATGTCTACAAATGAACCTACTATTTTGCCTCCTTAAACCTGTTCTTTCAATTGTTTAAAAAAATATTTATTTGGCTGTGCCAGGTTAGTTGTTGCATGTGGATTCTTTAGTTGCGACACGTGGCGTCTAGTTTCCTGACCAAGGAATTGAACCTGCCCCCCGCCCCCAACTCCAGCCCCACCCCCACATTGGGAGCTCGGAGTCTTAGCCACTGGACCACCAGGGAAGTCCCTAATTCTCCCTTGAATGGAAACTCCCAAACAGCCCTGGGAGCCATCTTGACTCATCTCTCAAGTCCATCTCCTCGCTTTCCTCATTGGTTCTGCCTAAATTTGGCCTGTATCATCTCTCCTCTGAACTCAGATTAGCATCTAATACAGTCTCCTTACCTGAAATATAACTTCTCCAGTCCACTTTCCATTCAATTCTTGAGTGTGCCACCCCTTTCCCCCCTTACTTTCAGGATAATGACCAAACTCCATAATGTGTCACCTGCTCATCAAGCTATTCAGCCTCATCTCTTGGTTTATATCCCCAGCCCCAGTCTCCATCCCAACACCCTACACTCACTTGCAGTTTCCAGCATTCACTGTGCTTTCATATACTTCTCTGTGCTAAAAAGACTTTCCACTTTCTTCTCCAATATGTCCATTTGTTCGGTTCAAACAGCTCTAGGAAGCAGTGGCATTTAGTGAGGAACTGGGGCCCACACTCTTAACTGAGCAGCTCTGCTCGCTATTGGTCCTTTGAATAAAAACACCTGGACAAATGCCAGTCAGAAATTTTACATCATTTGTTTTTCTCTTTGAACTATTTCCATTCCTTTTTCCCAACAGGATTTCATCATACAAACAATTCATTTTCATGCCTTACTGTCTTTTAATGATTGCCATGTTATATTTCTTTGAAATGAAAATATGCATTTAATTTCAATTTTATTTTCTTGTGACCATAAACCTTGAAGTGTTATTTCTTCTGGTAGAGTTGCCATTACAGTTATTACACCTAATTGATCAAAGTCACCAAAATGGATTTTGATAACAATTTGAATATGGAGAGTTAAATTTTATTTATTGAGAAGGATTAAAAAAAAATTTTTTTTAATGTTTATTAGAAGTCTTCACAAAATTATATGTAACTGGAAGAGGTTTTGTTATTGTGGTGTTACTGAATTCTTTGCAATCTTTCCAAGATACATGCGTAAATCACTTAGAGATCTTTTACTGAAAAGCAGCAAACAACTCAGAACTTTCTTCAATGTTGTACCATGGCAACCTCTTTTCTCTAAGGCCATTCCCCTGAAGGAGCTTCTAGAACAAGGAAGAGCAGTTTTACAGTATGCCTACTGGTTGGAGGCCCATGGGGCTTCCCAGGTGGCTCCGTGGATAAAGTGCAGGAGACATCGGAGATTGTGGCTTCTATTCCTGGGTCGGGAAGATCCCCTGGAGGAGGGCATGGCAACCCACTCCAGTATTCTTGCCTGGGGAATCCCATGGACAGAGGAGCCTGGTGGGCTACAGCCCATGAGGTGTCCATGAAGAATTGGACATGACCGAGCAGGCACACAAGCACATAGAGGGCCCTGAGAGTAGAAACTTCCAGGGCAGGGCTCCCCTCAAGGTCTCAGGCTCCTAAGCCCACAAGGGGTCACCAATAGTTTTCTTCTAGCTCTCACTTTACTCCTTTCCCTCTCCAGGTTTGAATCTCTGGATCTGGTACCTGAAACTCTCTTGGTCTGAGTACCTGAATTGTATTCTTCCTCCCACTATTAACAGTTCCTCTTCCTGAGCTGACTCTATGCATGACAAAGATTCAACTGGTATAATTAACAAATCAACTCGGACCTAAAATGATGGTGCTGACAACATCCACAAAAAGATGGCCTCTGCAGGCTGGCCTACCACATTCACTTCCCAGGCTCAAAATGAGGTGCTTTTTAAAAGACAAGTTTGCTGAAAGCGTTCAGTGTCAGCTTTGTGAGCCATTTACAATCAGCTCTTATACAATGTAGGAAACTAGCAGGCTCTACTCAATTCACTAAACCACTCTAGAAAATTGTGTGGTGCTGGCCCCAACTTGCCTCCGTTAGCGTTTTAGTTCAGGGCATTAGCTTTGGTTTTGAATCTGAGCCTACTTGGATTCGTGCCTCTTTCTGACCACATTCATTATCTCAGGTTCCACCAGGGCCCTCCTTTTGGCTCACTCCCAGTTCTAATAAAGATGGAGTCACAACATCAAAGCTGTGTACATTGGTGACTTCCTCCAGGTTTGACCTTTGCTGTGAAACAAAAACCAGAATCCTCTGTTGTTGGAAGGTGGCTTGATGCCTCAGAAATAGCACGGAAGCTGGTGGAGACAGAAGATCAAAGTTACACAACTTCACTCTCACCCACAGTTGCCCCTGTTAGCCTTCCTTCACCCCCAACATCTAATTACTGTATCCAAACAATTGGATACAGTTTTTCGCTGTCTTATCCTCCTACCCAGAATCAAGAGAAAGGCAAATGTTTTGCTATATTTTGCTACAACAGTGCCAAGCACACAGTCAACTGTTGAAGAATGTCAGCAGCCATTAGTATCCAAGAGGAAGATGTTCCCCAGAATGTGAGGCCCAGCACTGTTCTCATGGTCTCAGGGAACATGGACTATGTGGATTTTGATGGGAGCTCCAACTGGTGGGCAGGCCTAGAGGGTTCAAACACTATCTTCATAAGCCCATCATCAAGGCTAGGGGGCACAGGCTGCTTTCCCAGGTGGGACCAACCCAGCTGGTTTCCACAGCTCTTGGGGCGGGTGCGCGTGAGTCACAGTAGCTGCATGTCTGGGCAGCACTTAGCCTACCTGTCTGGTGAAGGAAATGCTGAGGACACCTGGGAGAGCCCATCCCGCCCCAGGGTGGCTACCCAGAAAAGCCTGCATTCCCAGTCCCGAGGCAGATGATAGAAAATGGTCCGGTGGAGCAAGGGAAAGAGGACATGCTGGACAATCACGGCCCACACCAGGGTGTCTGAGGAGGCCCGGGCCCCACCCTCAGACAATGGTGGTCCATTCAGAGCAGAGACCCATCTGTAGATAGGGGCCGGGAAAAGCAGTGTGAATGGTCATCTCAGCACTGAAATCTCAGGAGGTTTGAGTGTGGCTTCCAGCTACACCGCCTACTAACTGTGTGTGTGTGACTTTAGGCAAATCGCTCAACCTCTCAACTCTGAAGAAAGGGCTGGTACCTGTCCCCTGGGCTTTTGGTGAGAATTCAATGACATTTTGTAAAACTCACTTCAATATAAAGGTCTCTGCAGATGTCTGCTGAAGCTGAAGCTCCAATACTTTGACCACCGAATGTGAAAAGCGAACTTGTTGGAAAAGACCCTGATGCTGGGAAAGATTGAGGGCCAAAGGAGAAGGAGGCAGTCGAGGCTGAGATAGTTAGCTAGCATCACCGACGCAAAGCACATGAATTTGAGCAAAATCCTGGAGACAGCAAAGGACAGAGGAGCCTGGCGTACTGTAGTCCATGGGATCTCAGAGTCAGACACAACTTAGCATCTGAGCAACAACAACAAGCAGAGGCCTAGTGGATAGAGTTGGAGGCTTTCCAGCCAAAGTTGAATTAAGGGTCTGAGGCTGAAAAGTGATGTTCTCCTGAGAGTTGAGAAGGCAACAGAGAAACTCACGGGAGTGGGTTTAGGTGAAGGAGGGCCAGGAGGAGTGGAGGAAGGTGCCTTAACTGTGGGGTTCTTGAAGACCAGGTTGCAGAGACAGACTTCTACTCTTTAGACCACAAGGACTCCTTAAATGTGTCTGGAGAGGGTAGGGATGCCTTCAAAGCACTGGAAGGCAGAGTGGTACTATATTTTCAAGTGCAAGTTTTGGCACATTTCCTTGGGGAAGTGACAGGGGAAATGAGGACAAGGCAAAACATGAGCCGACCTGGGCCACACCCACAAGCAGGGATCAGCTTCATACTTCACCCAGGTAAGAAGCCAATGGGTGGCCGAAGTTTTGCTCCAGGACTCTCTGGCTCTGAGCTCCCAGGAGGCCCTGGCCCAGTTAGAGACCAGGCTCTCTGGTATAGAATCAAAGAACCAGGAGCCTCTGGCTCTGCCCTGCCATTTTTGAAGGAGAGAGAACAGGCCAGAGTGGGAACTTCATGTGCACAAGTCACATAGCAGGCGGTCACAAATGTAGAAACTCCTCCCTTCACTCCAGCCCACGCCCCCTGTAAATCACACTGCCCCCCCTCCACTTGCTGCCCCACAGCCAGTGGGATCCCACACCGACCCCAGGGAAAGGAGGTGAGGGCAGCAGCTCTCAGAACAGGAGAGGAGGGTGTTGCCCTGCCTGTCATGGCCTCACCGTCTCCACCCCATCTCTCCTGGCTATGGTCAGGAGCTTCTGATAAAACTTGCTGGGTGACCTTTGCCTCCTTGGAAAGCTAAGCCCCTGCTTGCATTCTATGTTCTCCAAAAGCCTTCATGCTCTCTGTCCAGAGGCTTGGGGCTGTTCTTTACCCCCTTTCCAGCCTGTCCTGGTAGCCTCCACACACAGGGAGGCTCCACACACAGGAAGAAGGCCCTTCTCCTTCTCTCCGCCATGCTGGATGCACTCAGGGTCCACCAGAGAAGCTGGAGGAGGGAGAACAGGCAGTGAATGAGCCTCAGGACTCGCCTTTCGTGGCCCTCTTGCAGCTCCTCCCAGTGCAGCAGCAACAGCCTTGTTCCCCTCTACAGATATCCAGCCAGATCACATCAGCCCCCAGTCAAAACCCCACCTCTGTCTGGGTAAAGCCCAAGTCTACACAAGCCCTGCCCTTAGGCCTTCTGACACTTCCTTGACCTCATCTATGTGGCTCTCCCTTAACCTCCCCTTCCCTCCTCTCAACCTCTCACTGCCAGCTTCTCAGGGAGAAGGCCTTCCAGGACCATTCTCTCGGCAAATGCAGATCTTCCTTCATTCCTCACCCCTCTCCCTGTTTTTTTTTTTTCTTTTTTTTTTCCTCTCCCTGTTTTATTTTTCTCCAGCTAACATACTGGCTGGACTTCTCTGATGGCTCAGTGGTAAAGAATCTGCCTGCAGTGCAGGAGATGCAGGAGATGAGGGTTTGATCCCTGGGTTGGGAAGATCCACTGGAGGAGGAAATGGCAACCCACTCTGGTATTCTTGCCTGGAAGATTTCACGGACAAAGGAGCCTGGTGGGCTACAGTCCATGGGGTCTCAAAGATTCGGACACGACCGAGCATGAATGCAACATATTGGTTATTTGACTTATCATTCGCACTGGCTGTTTTACTTATCATTGTAAAGTAACAATCATCTCAGCCCCAGCTATGATGACCGCAACATGAGAGCAGATGCTCTGTCACCGCTATATCCTTGGAACGCAGTTCTGTGCTCGACCCACAGCAGGCCCTCCACAAATGCCTTTGAGCGAGGGGATGCAGAAATTAATTAAGAGAGCAGCATATGCTGTTTTGCCCTCCCAGGCAGGGGAAGTTCCCTCCTGGTTATGGAAATCCTGAAAAATGCCAGATGTGGACTTTCGTAAGAGAGAAGGGGCCACTCCCCCACCCCATCCAAACACACTTCTTTTATATTTTTTACAGAGTGCTTAATCCGCCCCTTTGATCCCAGTTGTCACTCTTGACTGAATTATCTCCAGTTTTTTGTGATTTTTTTTCTGCATTTTTTTAATCAGGGATTCCATAAAAGGTACAGATCTGAAGCCTGCAGCTTGGTGAAATTTTACATGTACACCCACCTGGGTGACCACCACACAATTCAAGATCTGAGCCGTCTCTCCCACCACACAAGGTCTCCCTACGGCTCCCCACCCTCCTGACAACAGAATACAGTATGGACACTTTTGTGTCCAGCTTCTTCTGCTCAGCATTGTATCTGTGAGAATTTCCTACATGGTCTGTCCTGTGTTACAGGAGTTGGTTTTTTATTATTATTATTGCTATTTATATTCCTCTTCACACCTTCTTGAGTGTGGATTACATGCTTTTGTTGTTTTGTTGTTGTTTTTTGGCCGCACTGTACTTCACGCCATGTCTTAGTTCTCTGACCAGATTGAACCCCTGCCGCCTACAGTGGAAGCTCAGATTTCTAACCACTGGACTGCCAGGGAATTCCCTTGAGCATAGATTTTAAGATCTGGACCAAATCTTTCATTAGCCTCACAAAGGACATGTGGAGCCCCCCACACTGGCTCAGCCCTCTGGTCTCTGGCTTTTCGTGGACACACAGGCTAGAGAGAGACTCAGTTGCTCTGCTCCAGACTTGGGGACCTCATCACAGACCATGGTTGGTGGACCAGTGTTGTAGGAAAGGGCTTGGGCCTTGGAATCAGGTCTGGGTTCAAATGGCTAATCGTCACTTCTTGGCATTATGACCTTGGATGAGTCACTAAACCTTTGTTTCTTGTCTTTTCTCTCTCTCTCTTTTTTTAAAAAATATTTATTTGTTTATTTATGTATTTGGCTGCACCAGGTCCTAGTTGTAGCACTGAGGATCTTCAATCTTCATTGAGGCATGCGGATCTTTAGTTGCAGAATTCGAACTCTTAGTTGTAGCTTGTGGGATCTAGTTTCCTGACCAGGGATTGAACCCGGGCCCCCCGCCTTGGGAGCACAGAGTCTTAGCCACTGGACCTTCAGGGAAGTCTCCCTTTATTTCTTCCATTCATCTGTAAAATGGAACTATAATTACACTACTAACTGTGGCACTGCTGTGAAGATTAAAGAAAATGACGTGTGAGTCTGGTGCTCAGGGCATGGTAGACGCTTGATAAATGCTAGTTGTTTTTATTTCTGCTTACACCACCTGATGCTCCTCCAGGACTGTCTACCAGGATCTTTGCCCCACAGGCCAAACCATAGCTCTTTCCTGGCCATCTCTCCTCAGCCCTGCTGGGCTACCTGCTCAGGCCTCAAGTTTCCCAACTTTCAAAGTACTTTTATAAATAGGGACAGGGAAGCAACCGGAAATTAGAAGAAACAGGAGGAAGGACACGTACGTTTACAAGCACCATAATGAAAGCTTTGTATCCTCACTGGCTTAGATTCATTATCAGGTCTTTCTGCCAGGACTTTGAACTTGAGCTCCGCAAAGTGCTGAGTGAAGAGGTAGCTTAAATGCAGGAGGCAGGTAGCAATCTGAGATTCAATCTGCCCCTCACCCCTCCAGGGAGACGCCTGGGCTGCTCCCACCCACCCAGGAGGGGCTGTTGCCTCCCAGCTAGAGAGCTGTGGTCCCCACCTACATGGGCACACATGGAAGGGGCTGGGCACATTGTGGGGTTCCCAAAGTCACCCCATGACTCAGCTCCTGGGGCTCCCAGCCCGTCCACAACAACACATTGCACATGCTGTGGCTGTGTCAAAGGTGCCTTGGGAGTGCTTAGTCATGCCACCTCACCGTCCGTGATGACTGAGGAACCATCCCAAAGGATTGATAGCAGTGATGGTTCTAAATAGTGTTTGATACGGGCCACAATTGACAGTCCCTCAGTCACAGATTAAGTGGGACTCAGAGTGTCTTCAGAATCATTGCGGTCTTTGCTGGTGAGATCGGGGCCGTCAGCGAGCACTGAGCCCCTCCACCCTCAAGGTCCTCCTTGCAGGGAGATTCTGGAGCCATGTTCCAGGAGAATACTCACACTGTCCCTGTGGCAGTTGCCCCACAAAGACACACTGCAAGACACTAGCAGCCACTGCACAGCAGATAACGATATGATAATGATATGATAATGACGAACATTTGTTGAGTGAGTGATGAATCTGCAGCAGGCGCTTCGTGCCTTGGCGCACTTAATCCACTCTGCAGTTCTGTGAGGTGGTACTCTGGGTTGAATTGTGTCTCCCCCTAAAAGATGTTGAATTCATAACCCTCCGGTACCTGGCAATGTGACCTATCTGGAAACAGGGTCACTGTGGATGATGAAGTTAAGATGAGATCATAGGCTGGGTCCACATCCAGTTCAACCAGCGTCCTTATAAAAAGGGGAAATTTGGACACAAAGACTCACAGGGAGAAGGTCATGTGGAGACGAAAGCAGGGATGGTGTGGTGAGTCTAAAAACTAAGAAATGCCAAAGACTCTCAGCAAACCCCCAAGAGCTAAGGGAGAGGTCTGGATCCAATTCTCCCCCACAACCCTCAAAAGAAAGTAACCATGCTGACACCTGGATTTCAGACTCCTAGCCTCCAGAAATACACCTCTGTTATTCAAGCCTCCCAGTATGTGGTACTTCATTACAATAACCCTAACAAGTTATCACAGTACAGACTGAGGTTTGCCCCTCATGGGGCTTTAGAGAGTTGGGATGATGGAGGATCTGAGGTGGGACCAGCAGGGTTCCCGAAGGGCTGTCTGTGCCCTGACAGTTGGGCAGGTGTCCCCCTCTCCTTGCCAGTGGGCGTCCACGCCTACAGCAGCAGGAAGTTTCACACCCAAGCCTGGTGCCTTGTTTGTTCCCTCACATTCTTAAGGCCTAAAGACTGAAGTCAGTGACTGGGGAAGGGAGCTGCTAACACAGTCCAGAGGCTGTAGCGAAAGGAAAGGGTCTCACACCCACAGCGGGAGGGTCTGGCTTGAGGATGGAGGAGCTACCACAATAGCCTTTCCTTTTTACTCTTTTACTCTTCAAGATCCTAAATGAACCTCTGGTGTAGGCAAAGACCCTGACAAGGCCACAGAGTGGAACAGCAAGGGCGCAGGCACAGAAGGGAAGTGTTGCCATGTCAGGAGGATGTGGTGAAGAGGGAGTAGGTGTGCCTGTCCAAACTGTGTTTTTTTCACTTATTGGCTAGGGGAAGTTGGTCTGACTTGGCCCCATCTGTAAAATGGAAATAATAATGTTATAGCCTTACCTTATAAAATAGTGGCAATTAAAAAAAACCCTCACTTAGACTTTCCTGGTGGTCCAGGGGCTAAGACCCCATGCTCACAATGCAGGGGGCATGGATTCCTGGTCAGGGAACTAAGATCCCACATGCTGTGCAGAACTGCCAATAAAAAAAAGCAGAAAAACCTCACTTAGCACAGCCCATGGACGTATTAAGGACACAGTGTTATTGATTTTTCTAATGATTGTTACAGGGATGACCCTGAACCAATCCTGAAAACAAATATGGTGTGGAGGGAGCAAGGTCTCCTGTGTAGAGAGGTAGACTATGGGGCACCAGCCACCAGGCCTGGGTTCGCGCCTGACTTAGCCCCAGCTCCTTGGCTGAGCTTGAGTGAGGTCGAGGGAGGCTGGGAGGGCCAGATTTTAGCTCTTGCAGCCTCTGCATTAGGCTGGAAGAAGGAAGGGGTCCCTGTCAATTCTCAGATGTACATCCTTAGTGCTAGGGCTGTGCTAGCACCCGAGGCTCTAAATAGCTACTTGGCTTGTCTTCCTCTGGGTGCCAGAAAGAGCGGGGTTTTCCAGGAGTCATCATTTCCGGGTTTGATTTGTTCCCCAGATGGGGTGTACTGGGAGGGGCAGATGATCTGGGCTCTGGTCCTGGCTCATTCTGGACTGGCATTGGAAGACTTGGGCCTCTATCTCCCCACATGTAAACCAACTCTTGGTTCCTTTTGGTGATGAAATTTTGGATGTTCTTCCTTACCTCAAATGACAGTAGGTACTCACAGAGTGACTCCTAAGTGCCAGGGGCAAAGGTTCCCACACACTTTATCCATTTACTCCTCATAGCTCTAGGAGGTAGCTGCCATTACTCTCCCACTTTGCAGATGAGGAAATGGGTCTCTGAGAGGCAGGTAGCTTCCCTGAGGTCCTGCAGCTAGTAACTGGCAGAGACGGAACTTACACTTTCATAGCTTTGTTCCAGAACTTGTTCACCACTCCAACCCTCTCTGCTCTCCATCCTCACTCACCACGTGTCACTGGGGCCACTCCCCTGAGCACGTTCTCCAGAAGTGCCTCCTTTTTGACTAATTTTTAAAGATGGCATTAAGAATAAGGTAGGGGGGAATGTGCTGCCACAGCCGTGACTCATTATGGAGAGAAGGCATCATGTTTTAATACGCGTACTGCCTCACCAGGTGTGGGCACCACTCCCTTCCTGCCCTCCCCCACCCCGCTCCACCCTGCCCTGAGCACCAGCCACAACCCTGCCTGGCCCGGGAAAGGTCCCAGCTCTGGCTGTAACTCAGGCCCTCTTGTGACCAGAGTAAACCCTCCGCTCCCGTTTCCCAGGACCAGGCCTTCCCTGCACCCTGGGGTCTCAAGGCTCCTCACCTGTTGTCTGATGCTATGTGCTTCCTTGCCACCAGGCTCCTCTGACACCCTCTGGGGCCTTCAGGTGTGGGCTTTCCGGAAGGGTCTGCCCACCTGGAGGCATGTCTGGTGTTCAGACCCCAGCCCAGCCCTGCATCGAGCAGTGTCTCTGCAGCAGGGTTCCCACGGTAGGTTTCACAGCGGGTCCAATCTTGTTCTACAGCACCCAGACCCACCCCGTCAGCCTGCTCTGTGCACTTGCCTCACATTTTGATGTGTTGAGATTGCTATGAAATGTTTGAATGGACCAGCACTCCCTGGGCTGGCCTCATGTTACACTCTTTCCATGCCCTTTCCTGGAGCCACCGCCACAAGGGTATGTGTGGGCATCCTGGCTGGTCACTCAGGACTGCAAAACGACCGAGAAGAGAAGCCATGCCCTGGGCTGGTTGGATCTGCCTGGTTTCTATGATGACGAAGTGGGTGGCTCTGGAGCGTGTGAGCACCCAGCAGAGCGTGGCTCTGGGAAAGCCTCTCTGGTCCTCACGGGCATGTAAACACAGAGACACGGCATCCCAGAGGCCGGCACAGATCGGAGCTCTGGCCAAGGGGTGCTGGAATCCGCAGTTTGGTTTCAGGCTCTGGTGTCTTCAGCTCTCGACATGAGAGAAGCTCATAGAAAACCCTGGAGGAAAAGACCTGAGATTCTTCCTCTAAAGATATTAAACACATACACACAAACTGAACGCTCCAAGTGAAAATGTGTTTTCTGAATTACTCACCACAATTTAAAAGTATTTCACAGAGAAATCTGGATTTTTGTCTTCTTTTGAAAAATTGGAAACTCTGGCAACATTGGGACTGGGCTCTTGTGTGGAAAAATTAGCAGGAGCTGAGGGTCCTCACTCTGGCTTAGCTTCTCATGCAGGATCGTTTTAACCGTGACTCATTCTCCTATCCAGTCCTCTTCCCTCTTTCTGTTATCTGCATTCTTCCACAGGGAGGTGAATTTCTTTTATTTAAATCCCATGTGGTCCAGCTGCCAAAATAAGCCCAGTAATTTGAGGAAGCCCTGTGTACTCTTCCTGCTCTTATTCATGCACAGACCACATGAATATATTGAGGCTCTGGGAAGTCCTGATATTTCCAAAGCATAATGGTTCCCATCTGACACAGTGGGTGTCTCCCCAGACAGGGAGTGGGTGCCTCCTCAGACAGTCCTTGTGCCTTTGGGGCAGCTCCCTCTGCCCACTGCACCCCCACCTGGAGAATGCTTTGGCATCTTCTCAAAGGCCTGGGCAGGTCTCCCTAAGCTGGCTGAGGAGCACCTGTTGATGTGGGAGATGTTGCTGTTTGACTCACAGAGAGACAGAGACAAAATGGATCAAGTGATGAAGAACTTCAAACCCAGAGCCAGTGAGTCAGCGTCTCACCCTCAGCCTTTTTCTTGACCTGGACATCCCCTCAGGAGCCTGACTGATGTCAATATCCTAAGGGTTATCAGTACTTAGACTCTCTCCCCTGGGGAGCCCTGACCACTGGTTTCAGGCCTCCCAGGCTGGGTGTTCTGCTTAGGTGGGAGCGCTGACTCAGACACAAGCCATGCCCGTGCCTAAAGCAACTCTAGAGATCTTCCCATCCTATCTAGTTCTTTCATGTCAGCTAGAATCGCTTGGCAATGGCTTCCTGGAGAAAACTGTTGATTCTGAGTCTGATTCAGTGCTCAGCTCACTGAAGAGATACCTGCACTCCACTGGTATCACCTGCCATGGTGGGAAAAGAAAGAGTGGTGGATTTGCCCCAGATGAACATCCTGACTCTGGTCTGTGGGTCAGTTCAGGGGTCTTTCCTGCGGTCAGGGGCAGCTAGTGAGAGGGAGCTGGGTTCAACTGTTAATAAGGGAGCCAGGCATGAAGGAGACAGTTGAGGGCACAACCATCTGGTAGCACATTGTCCAAGCCAGCCTCAGCCTGCCTGCCACTCCCACAGTCTCCTTCAGAAGCAGTCATGTTGGTGTCACGTGATGCCTCCCCCCACCTCCCTGGTTGCAGCCGACTGGACCGTGGGTGGGGACCCAATCTACAGTCTGATTCACCAGCCTCTGAGGTAACTTGGTAGGAATGGTAGGAAATTAACTGCACCATTCTTTTGGGGGAACAGGAATTGAAGCAAAGATAATAGTTGATGCAAGAACCAAAGCTGATCAACAGAGAGAAGTGCAGAGAGAAGAGAGAAGCTGTGTGGGGTTAGTGATATACCCTAGAGTGACAACCTCCCAATTCCTGCAGCTGACACACCAGTTATGGCAGTAACCATGGGTGAGGGTGTGGGAGGGTAAAAGCCATGCTTGCTGGTTTATCAATAATCAGGGTCCTATAGGGCTTCCCTGGTGGTCCAGTGGAGAAGAATCTGCCTGCTAATGCAGGGGACATGGATTCAATCTTGGGTGCAGGAAGATCCCATGTGCCACGGAGCAACTAAGCCCGTGCACCGCAACTATTGAGTCTGTGCTCTAGAGCCTGCGAGCCACAACTACTGAAGCCTGTGCACCTGAAGCTTGCACTCCACAGCAAGAGAAGACACCACAATGAGAAGCCTGTGCACTGCAACGAAGAGCAGCCCCTGCTTGACTCAACTAGAGAAAACCCCAGCACAGCCAGAAAGAAAGAAAGAAAATAATCAGGTCCCTCCAACCCACTGAATCTGTTTCTGACCAAAGGAGTTTTTCTTTCTGCGAGGGTTGGCTTGTCAGGGTGGGCTCCAGAGGGCAGATCATGGGTGGGTTGATTAAAGTGACAGCCAACTTCCATCAGAACTCATGCCAGACGCCTTCCTGGGCCACTGTGGGCAGAGCACACTTCCCGTGCCCCACCTCTCACTCGCAGGGTCTAGTAAATATCTCTTGGGGGTGGGGAATTGGGCCTTAAGAGAACATGTGTGAATTCATCAGAGGCTGCAGCCTGGCTCTACCCTTTCACTATTTCAATAAATATTCAAGATGAGCAGATAAGAGGCTGAGCTTATCAGCCAGATTCCCTGGATATACCACTTACCAACAGTAAGACTTTGGCCAATTCACATAAACTACCGGTGCCTCAGTTTTCTCAGCTGTGAAAGAGGGGCAGTGAGGGCCCCTGACAGGGATGCTGTGAGGGATTAAAGTAGGATGGGCACATAGTAGGGCTACTAAGTGTCAGGCCCTGTGCTGGGTGCTGAGGGTACCAAGTGGATTTGGCTCCTGCCCCCACGGAGCCTAGAGTCTAGAATTCAGTGGCTGCTGGGGACTCCTGCACACTTCTGACCTCCACACTGTGGGGAAACTGGGCTTTTCTGGGCCTGGTCTCAGCCAGCCCTGGTGAGGCTGATATTGTGCCCACACGTCTAGTCCTGTTTCTGCCCTCCCACCCAGCCTGGCTGGCAGGTGCTGGCAGAGCCCGTACTCAGGGAGAGGGAGGCATTCAGAGTTAGGGCTAGGGTTTAGGGTTAGGCTTAGGAAGGAGAAGCACTAACATCACCAGGAGCCACGTGGGGGTGGGAGTCCCTCTCCTGAGTGACCACTGTGTAGCAGATATAAGCATATAGACATCCCTTAGGCATTTCGTAGGGTTGCTGCTGACTTGAAACAACAGGAATTTGTTTTCTCACAACTCCCAAGGCCAGAAGTCCAAAATCCAGGTATCAGGTGGGCCATGCTCTTTCCAAAGGCTCCCGGGAGAAGCCTTCCTCGCCTCTTCCAATCTGGTAGCTTCTGGCACTCTTTGGCTTGTGGCTGTAGCACTCCAGTCTCAGCTCTGTCTTCACACAGCCTTCCTCCTACGGGTATGTCAGACAAGTGTTTGCTCCTCAGTTTTTGTCTCGTCACAACAAAGATTTGGAGTGACGGACATTAAAGCCCCCTCGGCGTGTCACAGCTCTCGGGTCTTGGACAGACGTGTCATAGCTCTCAGGCCTCGAACGGACCGTGTTACAGCTCTTAAATAAATCAGTGTTACAGTTCAGTGTTACAGCTCTATTTTATTTAGATAATAGCAGGAAAATCCATCTTCGAGGTGTGAAGGCACATCGATCCAAAGACGCGAAGAGAAGAGCGCCCCATCACGCGGGAGAGAGAGAGAGCTAGCTTTGGCTCCTCTTTTTATATGTTTTTCTCTCCCTGGGCCTGTCCTATGTAAATTGGGCCAGCCAGGGGTGCTGTTTGTTTTACCTGAGGTTCACACTCCGGTCCTCGGACCTTCCTTTGTTCTACTTTCGCGGGCTTTTCCCTCCCAGGTCTTTTAGCCACTGCCATTCTGGACTCCTTTTCCCTATTCTAACTACCTAACAGGTATTTGTGTTTCATCTCTGTGTCCAAATCTCCCATAAGGACAGCAGTCACAATAGATTTAGGGCAACCCTACTGCACTATGCCCTCTTGATCACATCTGCCAGGACTCTATTTTCAAGTAAGGTCAAATTCACAGCTTCCTGTGGATATAAATTTTAAGGGGACACCCAGTACCATCCCTTAGCTATCACCTATCAGAACACATTCAGTATTATTTCCCCCATTCTACAGATGAGAAAACTAAGGCACACACCAGCCCAGGGCCATACAGCAAACCCAGGTCCCTGACCTACAAAAGGCCTCTGAGTCTGTAATGGCGACCAGATGCTAGGTTGCTAGACGAGAGACTGGAGATACACTTATGAGGAAGAAGGAAGCAACAACAGGAAATTCTTAGGGCAACGTCCAAGGCTGCTTATCAGCCCAGGGACTGGACTTCAGCCTCCCAGCCCTCCTCCCTCCTCTTTCCAGGCCCAGGACCCTCAGCCCTTCCCAGCAGCAGGCAGGAAGCAGCTTAGCCTGATACTCTGCTGAGATCTGGGCTGTGCTGATCTGGCATGAATAAGCCAGCAACAGCTCAGGAGGCAAAGCTAGAAGGAATGTTTATCTGGGGCCAACAGAAGGGAGAGGGCTGGAGCCGGCAGCCAGAGACGCTTGCCTGGGAAGGGCCCCATCTCGTGTGTGTGTGTGTGTGTGTGTGTGTGTGTGTGTGTGTGTGTGTGTTGACCAAAGGCCCTATTGCCTGTGCTGGGGCCCTGCCAGAGCTCGGACAGCTGCTGATTCTGATCACAGGAGTGTGCTCATCAGGGAGGGAGGGCCCTTAGAGAGATCCCAGTGCAGGGGTATCAAATAAATGACAGGCCTACCATCAGAGGAGATGGTTGGATGGCATCACCGACTCAATGGACATGAATCTGAGCAAACTGCAGGAGATAGTGAAAGATAGGGAAGCCTGGGATGCTGCAGTCCAAGGGGTGGCAAAGAGTCAGACACAACTGAGTGACTGAACAACAACTATCAGATTTCCTTTCTCTGAATCCTCCTCAACACAGTGCCCCATCCAGAGCTATTATCTACCAACTGGATCTGACAGGAGAGTTAACAGCTGCCCTGTGGTTCCAATTCCAGACCCAGGAGTCTGAGCCTCAGTGATTCCTCTCCAGGGGATTGAAGAGCCTCCACCAGATCCTATAGCTTGGAGAGAGAAGCCGGCCAGTTCTCCCGATCCAGACCCGAGGCTCTTTTTCCTGACATCAGACTTATTACATAGGGTGACACCCAAGCCTTCCTGTCTTCCCACTCCCTGTGAATCATTGCTGGCTGCTGCCAAGAACCAGGTTTCACAGCTGCTGTGCTTGCAGCCCTGGCACTGGCTTCCGAGGACAGCTGCTGCTGCTGCTGCAGGGCGTGCCCTGCCCCCAGGGCAGCTGGTTTGTGGGCCGGGAAAGCAAAGAATGGTGCTGAAGTACAGGTAAGAGTTTGCCCAGTCCAGAGAGTTCAAGGAGGACATTCTGGGCAGAAGAATCAGCATATGTAGAAGGGCCTGAGAGAGCTGAAGGGAGAAGAGGGGTGGGCGGGGGCTGGAGGAGGAGCTAGAGGTAGCAGGGTCCTGGCTTCAATGACATGACACCATTGTCCATGGGACCTGGGTTCTGGTCTTGGCTTAGCTACCGCCTTGCTGCGGCTCTTAGGGCAAGTCCCCGCCCTTCTGGGCCTCAGTTTCCCCACCTGTTCGGTAAGAGGGAGCTTTTTTCTTTACCGGTGGCTTGGTGGTAAAAATCTGCTACACAGGAACTCCAGGAGATGTGGGTTTGATCTCTGGATTGGGAAGATCCCTTGGAGAAGGGAATGGCAACCCTCTCTAGTATTCTTGCCTGGAGAATCCCATGGACAGACGGGCCTGGCTGGTTACAGCCCATGGGGTTGCAAAGAGTCAGACAGGACTGAGGGGACAGAGCACATGGACATAAGCACAGTAAGAGGCAGGATCCTGTGCTACTAATGCCATTCCTGACTTGTCAGCGGTCCCCGGTGCCCTCCTCACTGTCCTGGCTGGTGGAGGGGACCAGATGCTGATCCTCAGAGAGGCTTAGCCTGGCTGGGAGCTGGCCCGGTGGTCCCTGGGCTTCTGCAGGAGCAGGATGGGGAGAGGGACATGATGTCCTTCTCACCTTTGTGCACTGGGGCAGGAGGCAGCTTGGCACAGGGTACCAGCCACCACACAAGTCTCTGACCCTGGTGAGTCATGCACCTTCTCTGGGCCTTTCCTCCAAAGGGCAACAGATCACTGGACCCAGGGCCCTGGCAGCTGGTGGGGCGGTTGGAGCCGGGGGATGCCTGCATGGCCAAGGAATGTGTTTACTTCCCCCCCTGTTGAGAGGAAACCCAGCAAGGCCCCTGCTGGATTCCTTCCCAGCCAGACCAGCAGGACTTTCTGCCTCCTCCCCAGGCCAGCCACATGGTTCTAGGCAGCGCCTCCCACCAGCCACTTTTCAGGGCTATCCCGCATCACTTTATCCTTCCACAAATAGAAAACTGGGCCAGTCGGGGCCACTCACTGGTTTTTGGTCCTTGTCCTGGAACCAGGACCCTGCTCTCCCCTAGCTGTGTGTCTAACCGCTGTGGAGCCCTCACAGGTGCCTTGCTCTCTCTGGCCTCAGTTTCCCCTTTCTCTTATGCAGGGATAGGATGAGGTAAGCTCTGAGGGCCCCTTCAGGCCCAGGAGTCAGGGGAAATCCTGGGGAGGCAGGGTGATTTGGGGGCTGTGAGCCCAGGCTGCCATTCATTCACCAAGGTTTCAGCACCTGGATGTGCCACGTCCCATTCTAGGTGCCGACACACCAGCAGCAAGCAAGACAGATGCAATCCCCGGCACCAGCGCCGGAGATAGGCATTGAACAGACACCTAAGTGTGTTGAGAAGGAGAAGACTCCATGTGAATAAGCTATCAGAGTGGTGAGAGATGGCAGGTGGTGGTCAGGGAAGTCTTCGTCCTGGAGGTGACATTGAAGCTGAGATGTGGGGGAAGAGGTGGTGCCCATGTCATCAAGAAAGGGGCAGAAGAGAGCATTCCAGGCTGCAGGAGTGGGCTGTCCGAAGGAGTGAGGAGGAAAGACTCGGTAGGGGACATGCAGACCAAGGCGCTAACTTCACCATTAGAGCCCTCGGGACTCTAGAAAGGACCCTTAACCTCCCCGAGGCTCATTGTCATCATCTTAAATTAGCCAAAATATCTAACCTGCAAGATACTCACTAGGATTTAATTACATAGCTTATTCCAGGGCCTTATGAAGAATAAGTACTCAATAAATAGCAGCAAAGTATCTAGTTATGCCCTGTGTGTATATGACTTCTTTCTTTCTTCCTTTAAAGCTATTGTCTGATCGAGGGGAGAAGACGGGGGCCTGGGGACCCCCACGAGAGGATGGGGAGGAAATAGGGGCCTTTGGGCAAGAAGGATGGAGTGCAGCATGACAAGGCGTGGGGACAGACAAGGGCTGTGCCCCCGGGGGAGTGGGACGGTGTGGGGAGAAGCTGGGTGGGGCTGGAAGGACATCAGGTGCGGGCGGCACTGGATTCTGGGGTACGGATCTCAGTCCTCGAGGGCTGAGCCAGGCGTGGCCTGGCAAAGGTCAGGGCTGCTCTACCAGAGGCGGCTGAGGAGGCTGAAGGGTGGGGTCCTCGGGAAGGCTGTGAGACCCCACACGGAGGGCCACAGGGGTGCAAAAGGACCACGGCTGGTGGATGGCGGTGCAGGACGCCCGGCCCCTCAGCACCGTGACTTCTCTGCGCTGTGTCATTACATCATCCATCCTCCCACCCACCCGACCCAGGCCCAGCCCATGGCCGCGATGCCAACGTACCACGAGGGAGCCCTGGACTCTGGGTCACCGCGGGCCCCAGCAGCCTGACCCAGCCCTCCTCCCCAGAGCAGGGCACCCCTTGCCCCCTCAGCCCCCCGCTAGCCGCACTCCCCTTCTCCCAGAAGTGGGGGGGCTTCGGCCTAGGTGACCAGGCCAGTAAAGGGGAGCAGCCACAAGTGGAAGGAGGCAGGCTGCCCACAGAGCAGCAGAGATGGAGCGAGGACCGCCAGACCTGTGAGCCTGTGCAGGGATGGCGCCTCCATGGACAGGTGTAGACACTCCCGGAAACATAGGTCTGGAATGCACTGAGGCCAGGACTGGGGCTTCTGACGCCACCTGCCCCATGGTGGGAAGGATGACCCCAGACCTCCTGAGCCCTCAGAAGTGTGGGGGGCGTTTGGAGAGCAGAGCTGCCCTGGGCCAGACAGTAGGAGGGCGAGGTGTCACCCTGGGGAGCCCGGGGGTCAGCAGACTTCAGGGCTAAACCACAGCGAGTCACCCCAAAGCCCTGGATGTGGAGCTGGGACGATCTAGGGCCCTGGATAAGGAGGATGCATGGGGCGGGGGCGGGGGGGAACCAAGACCACCCCCAGCCCTGGGCATGGACGGGACTCCCCCTCCCCCTAGTTGCTTAGGGGGCTGGAAAGGGCCTGCAGGGGAGGATTTAGAGCCAACTCTGCCCCTCCCCCATGGGCCAGGCCCCCCAGGGGTCCCGCTGGTCACTAAAAAAAAAAGAAAAAAATTAAAAATAAAAATAAAGCTATTGTCTGATTATATTTTGTAATCCATTCTTTGTTTTTCTTTATTCCTTTGTTCCTAACTTTGCACCTTAATGCTACATTTTACATATTTCTTTAAATTTCTATAATGGGAACATTATTATTATTATTACTAATAGTAGTAACAATAATAGTAATAAAATGAGAATGTGGGAGAAAGTATGTAAGCTGTTATGCAAATGGGAGGAATTCTTATCACATATTCCAAATGTCTCAAACTTCATTGATGTATAATACACTGCATCACAGAGTCAAAAGCCGCTTGCAAACCTGAAGCCTCACCCATGTGTGGGGAAGCTGTGGATACTGAGTCTCTTTTCTCATGGGGCTCTGGGAAATGGCATAAGGGATACACAGGCAGATCCTGCGAGGAAGGGAGGGAGTCGGGAATAGAAGCTCTGGGCCCTTGTGAGCACTGTCAGCAGGACTCTGACCCTCCTGAGGGAGAAAATTGGCTGTATACAGACTGAATGAATGAAGATGAGGAAGACTTTTCTAACACATTCCTAACAATTCAGTTCCAAAGATGAAATGACTACGAGAGGTAGTGATTGTGTGAGCTGTCCTAATCCTTTAAGGAATGGATTCAAGCCTTGGATGGAAAGATGGTATTTTTGAGGGGTGGTGGAGGATATGGAAAATTTGGAAGAGATAATGCCATCAATTAGGAATTGATTCGACTATAGGAAACAAGTTCAAAACAATGGCTTCCCAATATGGATGCTTATTTCTTTCTCTCATAAAAGTATAAAGTAGTCGAATAAAAAAAAAGTATAAAGTAAAAAATATATAAAGATGGGAAGTCCAGGGCAGTGGTGGCTCTCCTAGCTAGTTCAAGTCCTTCTAGTTCACGTCCACCTTCCCTATGGTGCAGCACTCATCCTAGTGATACAAAAATGTGGCCATCATACCCACATTCCAGGAAGCAAGGCTGAAGAGACAGAGACAGAAAGGTGGACAGACAAAGAAGGAAAGAACAAAGGAAGACTCAGAAGCTGCCTCATCTTGTTGGCCAGAACTTAGTCACATGGCATACCTACTGGCAAAGGGGCATGGGAAATGAAACGTAGTCTTTATTTTAGGTAGCCATTAGCGAAAGCATGTGTACTCAGTCATGTCCAATTTTGTGACCCTAGGGACTGTAGCCCATCTGGCTCCTCTGTCCATGGAATCTTCCACTCCAAGAATACTGGAGTGGATTGCCATTTCCTCCTCCAGACTGGCATCTCTTGCATCTCCTACTTTGGCAGACAGACCACTGAGCCACCTGGGAAGCCCGTTGTGTTAAGTCACTTCAGTCGTGTCTGACTCTTTGTGACCCTATGGATTGTAGCCCACCAGGTTTCTCTGCCCATGGAGATTCTCCAGGCAAGAATACTGGAGTGAATTGCCATGCCCTTCTCCAGGGGATCTTCCTGACCCAGGGATCAAACCTGTGTCTCTAAGGTGAAACCCCTTAGGTAGCCATGGTTCTAGCTAATAAGTCCTTTGGTGGAAAGAGGGAATCAAGGTTAAGGAGCAATCAGCATGTTTCTGATGTCCTTCAGTTCCAAAAGTCCATAAGTTTGTGATTCTTGACCTTCTCTCACTGTAACTAAGGTCCAAACCCTTACTTTTGACCCAAAGTGGGTACTGAATAGAATAGGACAGGCTAAGACTGCTGAGGGAAGGCAGGAAGGACCACAGAAATGCTGTATCAGAGAGGGAACTGCCTCTCTCTCTTCTCCATGCTGAGTGCTGAATTGATATTTGGAAGCCTCTCACCAGGAACCTATGAGCTCAGCAACCTACAAAATTGCCTTTCCTTGAGGTAATGAAATGTTCTGTAGTTTGTTGTGGTTCATGTGCAGGTTGGAAAAGAATTTCCAGACATGAGGCAGAATGAGAGGAGAATAAAGTTTATTAGAGTGGGAGACGCTGTTAGAACAGTGTGCTGGCTCAAGGGAGAGCGGAACACTTTTGCAGGCAAGCAGCCAATTTTTATAGTCTCAAATCAGAGAAAATTCCTACCAGAATGGTGATCATCCTGGTCATCCTAACCAGGTGACTGGTTAGGATGCTATAGGGTAGATAATACAATGGGTATTTTACCTAATATTGGGTCCGGAAACTGGCCAGTTTTGATTCAGAAGCTCGTGGCAACAGTTGCTGTGGGGCTTGGTCAGTTTCAGAGATTTTTATCATGTGACCTTGGTACAGAGCTTCCACACCTGTGACCTTGGTATATGACTCCAAATTGTTGGCTTTCACAGGTGGGTGATTTACAAAGCACACACTTGAAGGATGTTTCCATATCTATGCCAAAATGGGGTGAAGCTGTGGTCCACTATGTCAGGAAACAGCACTGGATTTCACCACTGTGTGAAGGGATCCATTTTGGAATTTAGAATCAGAAAAATGCTTATCTCTAGCTGAGCTCACATGATTTTCTTTCTCTGTAACACATCAGATAACATAGTGGCCCTCTGTTGTGTGTGCTATCTTAGCATTACGAGTCCCCTTCCTTTGGTAACGTCACCAGCTTTTATTTGGGGAACACCCCATTCCAACTCCCCACCCCAGCTTCCAGTCCAGGTGGTTCTGCTGGGGCTGGTTCTACCTCCTCTTCTCTTCCAGGGGGAAGGCAGGATGAGCAGGCCTGGCTAATTGAAGTCACAGTGATTCCTTCCTGGATTGGATTATGACTCGTTCTGGGATGTTTACATGACATCCTTGAGACTTTTGCTAATATTATTGAGGAGTGGGAGAAGTACATGCTCTCCACTGGGGACGTTAAGCTGATAAGACACAAATCTGAAGCTGCTGGTGGCCATCTTTGCACCTTGTAGAAAGAGCTTGCTTGAGAATGAGGGAACGAGGCAACACAGAAGATGGCAGCAACACATTCCTGATGACACAGGTTGAGCCTATGAGGCCAGGCCATCCCTGAATTTCCCAGTATTTCCCTAAATTTCCCTGTAAATGAGTCAATATATTCTCTCTCTCTCTCTCTCTTTTTTTTTTTTTTTTGCTTAAGTCAGTTTGAACTCAGTTCCCATGACTTACAAATGAAATAGTCCTCAGTCAAATACTAACCAAACTACAATTCTGCCTGAAAGTGGAGATAAGAGTTTTGTGATTAAGAACGCTAAGTTACCAAAGATTCTTGATTTACCTGCTGCTCAGTTTCTTTCATAGGAAACATGTTGGGAGTTAATGAGCATGCCACCTGTGGCAGAGTGCCTGCAAAAGTGATTGCCAGTGATTCCTCTCATCCCTATGCATGGGTGCCACTCTTCCCATTGGGTTGTGAAATCCATTGTTCTCCTCTTAAACCATGGATCTTGGTTCGTTTTATGAGTTGCTTTGACCCATACAGTTGATTTCAGGGGTGCTGTGATAGTTCCAGGCTTAGGTCTTCAGAGGACTGGCAGCTTTTGCTTTTGCTGTCTTACAACCTGAGGTGCTATATAAAGTCTGGCTAACCTGCTAGAGAGATCCTGTGAGAGAGCAGGTCCAGGCAGCCCCAGATGTTCTAGGCACCACAGTGGAGACACTATGCATGTGAGGAGAGCCATCTTGGACATTTAGCCCCAGGCAAGCAGGGCAAAGAACAGGAAGTGTGGTACATTCCTGCTGATGTTACTTGACCCTCTGGATTTAGCCATGCCTGAAGGCAGTCAGTCCAGTTGGATGCAGCTGAATGCAGTAGCTGAAACTCCAATACTTTGGCCACCTGATGCAAAGAACTGACTCATTGGAAAAGACCCTGATGCTGGGAAAGACTGAAGGCAGGAGAAGAAGGGGACGACAGAGGATGAGATGGTCGGATGGCATCACTGACTCAATGGACACAGGTTTGGGTGGACTCCAGGAGTTGGTGATGGACAGGGAGGCCTGGTGTGCTGCAGTCCATGGGGTTGCAAAGAGTTGGACACGACTGAGCGACTGAACTGAACTGAATTGAATTGAATGCAGTAGACTGAGTACTCCCAACACCAAATAGAGACCAAATAGAGCCCAGATGAGTCCACCCAAACCTAAGGATCACAAGAAAGAACAAATTGCTGCTTTTTTTTTTTTTTTTGCCACAAAGCATGTGGGAACTTATATCCCTGACCGGGGATCAAACCCGTGCCCCCTGCTGTGTAACTGTCAAGTCCTAACTACTGGACCGCCAGGGGACTACCTCAAATTGCTGCTTTAAGTCATTAAATATTGAGTCGGTTTGCTACACAGCAATAGCTGACTGAAATGCCCACTTGAGCAACTTTAAAATATCAGGATGTGTTACTGGGTGTTTTGTTTGAATGAGGGCCTTTTGAGAGATGGCGGTGGGAAAGGTCAGGACTACGGGTCAGATGAGTGGAGCCTGAGGACGACGAGGGGAGGAACTCTGCTTTTCAGTGGCTGGGAACTCAACTGGTAGGAGAGAGAGGACAAGGTCAGGGTTTCAGCTTAAGAGGCTGACTGCTAGTGGTTGGGAAGGCAAGTGCAGAGGGATGGTCATGAGGTCATGAGGCTGACCCTGGGGCTCTGAAATCGCAGGTCATTGGGTCCTTACCAGGTTAGAAGCCTCAGGTCTGGAGAAACAAGGGTTATGCTTTTAAGGCTTCTACCCTCCTGTTTTTCATTAGCCTGTTTTATTTAGGATTTAACCTTCTCAATCATCTCAAATCCCTTTTGAAAGTGGGTGGGAGGCAATGGCTCACAGTCTTCTGAGAGCTGGGATTAACCCTGGGACCCAACTTGAGGGACCGGAGCTGGCAGGCAGCCCCCTGGCTCCACTGGCTCTTCTTGGGAAAGGCCCTCAGGTGTGTGAATGTGTGAATGTGTGAGTGTACATGTGTACAAGTTGTGTGTGTGAGTACTTGTGAGAGCTGGGTGGAAAAAATGGGTGTGTGCTTGTATGTGCTTGAGGTATGAATGTATGTGAGTTATGCGTGCACACAAGTGTGAGTATGAAGAAAGCTGGGTGAACCTGGATGTGCATTCGTGTGTGCAAGCATGTTTGTGTGAACGTGTGTAAGTGTGATCATGAAATGTGTGTGTTGGTGCGATATGAATGTGTTTGTGTGTATCAGTTGGGTGTGATTTGGGTGGAAATGCGTGTTAGTGTGAGTGTGTTGAGAGCATGCTGATGGGAGAAGAACAGGCGTGTGTGTCTGAGTGTGTGGGGGTTAAGTCCATCCCCATCACAGCATCAGCGTGATCTTCAGAAAACCGTTTTCTGGATTGGTTTACAGAAAAACAAAGTGCTGAGCGTGAGCTGCTTCTAGGACCAGCCCCCTGCCGGACCCTGTGACCCTTCACCGACAGACTGTCCCGGCAGCCTCCCCGCCCCCATCCTCACCCCCACCCCCGCCCCCACCCCTGCCTCCCTCTGCCCTTGTGGCCTCCTTCCGCACGCTGATCACAGCTGGTCATTCCCACCTCGCCCCTGCACCTCCCTGCCCCAGCCCCAAGGCTGCTCTGCCCCTCCGGGGGTAGAAGAGTGAGGAGGGGTGGGCCGCCCCGGGGCCGAGATCCAAGAGAATGCCGCTGCGCCAGAGGCCCTTGTGAAACTTTTTCCTGACAGCAGTGAGGCTGAAAATCCCCAGGCCTCCGCCTTCGCGGACTGACGAGGTCACTGCTCCCTTGCGCTGGGATCCCGCTCTCCGCCGCCCTCTTCTGGGCGTCCGTCGCGGGCGAGGGCAGAGGGCAGCCGGCCTCGCACCGCACCCCACCCGCTTCGCTGCCACACAGGGATCAGGGGGACGCTTTCCAAGGCCTAGGATCAGAGTTTATTGTCTCTTCCATGCTTATTGCAGGTCTGACACTCGCTGGATGCCAGGAAGAGAAAATGAATGTATACATTGGCTCACTAGTCGAAGGGGAAACTGAGGCCCAGGTGGGGTAACTCTCAGTGAGCTGGTTGCCCATGCAGAATACATACTGTCAAGTGCCCAAGGCTTGCCCTCCCGTAGCTTCATGGATAGGGGGAGGTGGACGAGTCCTGGCCTTTGCCTACTCAGCATGAACCTTTCTCAGCTCACTGGGCTGCGCTACTAATTGGAGCAACTGGGCCAGACTGGGGAAGTGGGCGGTGAGGAGCAGAACACAGCCTGCCTCTTCCGGGCTCTCAGGCCAGTCCTACAGCGACTTTGCTGAGCTGGCGGCCCACGCCCGGGCAGATGCTGACACAGGCACACCCGGGAGCCTAAGGGTATGTGAGTGTGTGTGTGTGTGTGTGTGTGTGTGTGTGTGTGTTGGGGGTGGGACCTAGGCGCGTCCACCCCACCCACTGCCTCTGCTGTAGAGTCATTATCCCTCGGGGTAGAGGGAGACACGAGAGGCTGAGTTGCCAAGGGCCACTCCAGGTGTCCAAGCCTCTCCCACCAGGCCCAGGAGCTCCCCAGGGGGGCTCATTTGCTGCCCTGAGCGTGTCCCTCCCGTGAGACAGGGCCACCTGGTTCCCAGCCTGGGGCTCCCAAACAGAGGTAGCCCACTCCCTTCTCTACTAGTTACTCAATGTAGAAAAAGGGGAAGCACAGGAAGCAGCAAGAAAGCCAAACCACCTGAGGTACCAACCCAATGATCAGCCCCACTCCCCAAGTAGGCCCATTCGTTCCGCCGTTGCTGGAGTCTAAATGGATTCCTCCCCTTCCACCTTCTCCAGGACTGAACCTCTCCTTCCTGACCTGTCTCGGCGACCTCACCCAGTCCACCCAGCCACTCTCACTTGAACCCAGGTTGTCCCGACCCCAAGGATATGTCTCTGTGCCCTCCCTCCTGTTCTGTTCCTTCCCCCATTGTGCCTGCCTCCGTGATGGCCCAGGAGCCCATGTGGGGCGGTAGGGTCTAAGATCTCATTTCTAAGTGAGATGACCAGATCAGCCACTCTCCTGCTGTGAAACCTGCCCTGGGTCCTGGGCAGACAAGAGAAGTTCTCAGATTAGTCTGGCCTTCAAGGTTCCACCAATCCTGCCTAACGCCACCCTAGCCATTATTCCTTCCCACTGCAGGTCTACAAGAACGGTTAGTTTCCTTTTGGGCTGCCTTCCCCTGACGTTTTGTGATCTAAGTGAGCAGGAGCTGCATCCACTTTATTTCTATGTCCCCAGTGCTTAGCCGAGGGCCTGGTATGGTGTAGCTTCTCAGTAAATGTTTACCGGAAGGAATGTAACTGGCTGGGGCAAACCAATTCACTCCTGTTAGTAATAGTAAGAAGCTTTTAGTCAGCATGTATTATGTCCAGGCATTGTGCTGTATGCATTACAAGAATTGCTCATTGTCCTTAGAACTACTTTCTAAGATGATGGTATTATTTATTCACTTATTTATATTTTGGTTGCACAGCTTGTGGGATCTTAGTTCCCCCACCAGGAACTGAACCCAGGCCCTTGACAGTGACAGCACAGAGTCCTAACCACTGGACTACCAGGGAATTCCCTAAGGTGATGCTATTATAATATCCATTTTCCAGATGAGAGAACTGAGGCTGAGAGATACTAAGTGATTTGATCAAAGTTGTATCCAGGATTCCACCCAAGCCCATGACCTGCTGTCCTAGACTGTTGGGTTTGTCTGCTCCTGCCTTGTAAGCGCATTGGCTTTCTGCTCCCTTTTCCCACACTCCTTCATCTGGGCCCAAAGGCGCGTCCATTCCGCCTTCTCTTCAGGCTCAGCCCCAGGGCCTCAGCAGTGCAGGGCAAGGCTCTGACGAGTCTCAGGTGCCTGGTGCTGTGGCTGAGTATGCCAAGGAGGCTGCAGGAATGGTTCTGTAGTGAACAGGAACGCCTCTGTCATAGGTCTCAGCAAGATTCAACAGGTCAGTTTTAGGTCCTGAGACAAGTTTCTGACATGAGCTTGAACTGATGCAGCAATGGAGAGGTCTGGCCTGGGAATCTCGGTCCAGGCACAATCCCAGACTCTATGTGACTCTGGGCAATGAGCTTAGCTATGCTGAGCCTCAGTTTCCACATCTGTACAATGGGCATGAGAATATCCACTTCACAGTGTCTTTGGGAAGATGAACTGTGAACTGGCATGGGAAGGCACTTGATAAACTACAAAACTGCTAATGGAGGATGAGGGGATAGTGTTGCCTTGTGGGACTGGGATTGGCAGTGGCCTCGTTTAGAGGCTGGAAGAAGGGAGAGGCAGGACAGATGCTGCCCAGACACAGGTTTTTCTGGTTAGGATGTGCAAAGGGGGTGGAGGGAGAAGTGAAAAAGGGGCTGGTGAAGGTGGGCGGGGCCTCTGTTGGGAGCTGCTGGGGATCCCAGAAGAGATGCTGAGTCACTCCCCTCCTCACTTTCCTTCTCTTTTTAGTCTTAATTGCCTTTTTCTGCTTACAAAAGCAGTATATGCCTGTTGTATAAAGTTCAAACAACACCAAACTAATAAAGGTAGTTTCCTGTTCATGCTCCCCAGCTGGAAATGCTGTAACATTTTAGTGTATGTTCTTCCAGATTTTTCTTTTGATAAATAAATAGATGGGAATTTTTATAGTAATACAAAAGCATGTTCCTTGAAGATAACTCAAAGCAAGGCAGAACTAGAGATTGTGTAGTCCTTCTCATATCCTCCTCAGAACCAGCCACTATTAACAGCTCTGTAGGGATCTCCTTGAACTTTTATAAGCATTTATATCCATAAGAGGGCATGAATGAGGAGAGGCAGTAATGATTATAGACACAACAGCCAAGACTGCCAGGGTACAAGTCCCAATCCTAACAGTTACTAGCTGGGTGGCCACGGGAAAGGTATCTAACCTCTCTGAGCCTCATTGTCTTTCTCTGTAAGGTGAGAATAATGATAGCACCTACTTCAAAGTGTGATGGAGAGAATTAAATGAAATAAAGAAAGCATGCAGTGCTCAGCATAATACCTCAGTGAAGATTACTATTGTTATAGACACACATAAAGAGAGTCATTTTCTCTCCTATGAAATTAGGATCTTACCATGCATACTGCCCTGTTTGGTTTGGAGGCAGAATTATGTGGAAAGATTAGTCACAGGGATCCTGAAATTTACACTGAAGACAAGAAGTCTTGCATTTAGAGTCAAAGCATTGGTTGTATAAATGTAGGATGGAAGAAACCTAGATTTCCCAAGCTGAGTCACAGCCATCTCTGTGATGTGGGCTTGCATCAGTAGATGTTGAGCTTTCCAAACAAAGGAGGTGATGGGCTTTCTGTAGCTTGGGCTTGTTGTCCATCTGAGGCTTCTGTTCTCTTGAAGGTTTTTGGAGGCCTTGCCACATACATCCAGCTACCTTCATGGTAACTTCTGCTTTAAATGTCTACAACTTCTCCCTCCCAATCTCACCTCCTTGGAGCCCCCTTGTCTTCTGATCTTCCCGGACTCAGGGAAGGTACCAAAATCTGCCCATTTACTCAAAGCAGACCCAGGAATGGTGGTGGCATGCTTTATGAGTGACCCTCCATCCTGCAATAGCAAAGAGAGATAAGAAATCTTTCCTCAGTGATCAGTGCAAAGAAATAGAAGAAAACAATAGAATGGGAAAGACTAGAGACCTCTTCAAGAAAATTAGAGATACCAAGGGAACATTTCATGCAAAGATGGGCACAATAAAGGATAGAAATGGTATGGACCTAACAGAAGCAGAAGATATTAAGAAGAGCTGGCAAGAATGCACAGAACTATACAAAAGAGATCTTCATGACCCAGATAATCACGATGGTGTGATCACTTACCTAGAGCCAGACATCCTGGAATGCAAAGTCAAGAGGGCCTAAGGAAGCATCGCTAGGAACAAAGCTAGTGGAGGTGATGGAATTCCAGTTGAGCTATTTCAAATCCTAAAAGATGATGCTGTGAAAGTGCTGCACTCAGTATGCCAGCAAATTTGGAAAACTCAGCAGTGGCCACAGGACTGGAAAAGGTCAGTTTTCATTCCGATCCCAAAGAAAGGCAATGCCAAAGAATGCTCAAACTACTGCACAATTGCACTCATCTCACACGATAGCAAAATAATGCTCAAAATTCTCCAAGCCAGGCTTCAACAGTACGTGAACCATGAACTTACAGATGTTTAAGCTGGATTTAGAAAAGGCAGAGGAACCAGAGATCAAATTACCAACATCTGTTCGACCATCAAAAAAGCAAGAGAGTTCCAGAAAAACATCTACTTCTGTTTATTGACTATTCCAAAGCCTTTGCCTGTGTGGATCCCAACACACTGTGGAAAATTCTTCAAGAGATGGGAATACCGGACCACCTGACCTGCCTCCTGAGAAATCTGTATGTAGGTCAAGAAGCAACAGTTAAAACGACATGGAACAACAGACTAGCTCCAAATCGGGAAATAAGTATGTCAAGGCTGTATATTGTCACCCTGCTTATTTAACTTATATGCAGAGTACATCATGAGAAACACTGGGCTGGATGAAGCACAAGCTGGAATCAAGATTGTCGGGAGAAATATCAATAACCTCAGATATGCAGATGACCCCAACCTTATGGCAGAAAGCAAAGAAGAACTAAAAAGCCTCTTGATGAAAGTGAAAGAGGAGAGTGAAAAAGTTGGCTTCACATATACTAAAATTGGAAAAAGTTGGCTTAAAATTCAACATTCAGAAACTAAGATCATGGCATCTGGTCCCATCACTTCATGGCAAATAGATAAGGAAACAAAGGAAACAGTGACAGACTTTATTTTTGGGGGTCCAAAATCTGCCTCCTTCTCTATGGTCTGACAAGTCTCCCCTGTGTGTCTCTTGTAAGAACAGATGGTGACTGCAGCCATGAAATTTAAAAATGCTTGCTCCTTGGAAGAAAAGTTATGACCAACCTAGACAGCATATTAAAAAGCAGAGGCATTAGTTTTCCAAGGGTCCATCTAGTCAAAGCTATGGTTTTTCCAGTAGTCATGTATGGATGTGAGAGTTGAACTATAAAGAAAGCTGAGCACCAAAGAATTGATCCTTTTGAACTGTGGTGATGAAGACTCTTGAGAGTCCCTGGGACTGCAAGGAGATCCAACCAGTCCATCCTAAAGGAAATCAGCCCCGAATATTCATTGGAAAGACTGATGCTGAAACTGAAACTCCAATACTTTGGCCACCTGATGCAAAGAACTGACTCATTTGAAAAGACCCTGATGCTGGGAAAGAGTGAAGGCAGGAGGAGAAGGGGATGACAGGGGATGAGATGGTTGGAGGGCATCACCAACTCGATGGACATGAGTTTGAGTAAGCTCCCGGGAGTTGGGCAGGGAGTTGGACAGGGAGGCCTGCAGTGCTGCAGTCCATGGGGTCCCAAAGAGTTGAACAAGACTGTGTGACTGAACTGAACTGAACTCGGTCCTGCATGCGATCCTTCCAGAGTCCAGTGGACCTTTACTCACATACATACCTCCCTCCCTTCACCTCCCTCCTCTATCTGTCAATGTGCAGTCCCTCTGCCACCCCAGAGCTAGAGCCCCATTTTAAAGTTTACTTTGATCTTATCGGATAGGCATTGTGATGGATTGAATGGTGGCACACCAAAAGGCAAGTCCACACAGTAATTCCTGCAATCTGTGAATGTGACCTCATTTGTAAAAGGGATCTTTACAGATGTCATTAAGTTAAGGATCTTGAGATAAAGAGATTGTACTGGATTATTCAGGTGGGCCCTGATTCGATGATAAATGCTCTTACAAGGGACACACAGGGGAGATTTGTCAGACCATAGAGAAGGAGGCAGAACAGAGCAGAGTGACGTAGCCACGAGCCAAGGAATGCTCCGAGTCCCCAGATAATGGAAGAAGCAAGGGCAAACTCCCCTAGGATCTTAACAGGGAATCTGGCCCTGCCAACACCTTGATTGTGGATTTCTGGTCTCTAGAACTATGAGAGAATACATTTCTATTGTTTTAAGTCACCTAGTTTATCATAATTTGTTATGGCAGCTACCAGAAACTAACACAGGTAAAATATTCAGGTCATTCAAATGTCAAAGCAAAACAACATAATATGTAAATATTGAGAAATCTTGCTTTTCTAAGTAACCATTCTTTATTAAGTTCTTTTGTATTTTTCCAGAATTTCTGTATGCAGATATAAGGAAACATGAGAGGGGAATACATCTTGATTCCCTTCCCCGGTTTGAGTGATCTTTTCAAATGTATACCTGACTATATCACTCACTGTACTTACATGGGACCCAGACTATCCATTCAGCCTGGCCCTGTGCTCCCTAATCAAGTCTTACACACCCTCCTTCACTCCAGGCTATAGCCTTCCTGGTCTCCTTCTGCCTGAGTCTTTTTTTTTTTTAATTATTAACTAATTAATTAATTTGGTGGTGCTGGGTCTTACTTGTGGCACACAGGATCTAGGATCTTTGATCTTAGTTACAGCATGTGGAATCTAGTTCTTGGACTAGGAATCGAACCCTGGACCCCCTACATTGGGATCGCGAAGTCTCAGCCATTGGACCATCAGAGAAGTCCCTCGCCTCAGAGTCTTGACACCCATCCTTGCTCCTGCCTGACCACGCCCCCTTCCATCCCAATGTCTTCTGATCTCTACTTAAATGTCAGCCCCATCCCACCCCCCAGGACCCTCCCTGACCTTCCAATTTAAAACAGCCCTCCTAATCCTGCCACTTCTCATTGTAGCACTCTCCATTTTCTTCCTTGAATTTGTCACAATAGAAAATTAAAGATGTGGTGGCTGATTTGTTTGTGTCTCTCTCCTGCTCCAGATTGTAAATTCTTGGAGCTGAGATTTGTTTTAATCACCCTTCCATCCTGGGCACCAGAAACTGTGCTTGGCATGTGCTAGGTTCTCTGTAAACATTTGTTGAATACATAAATTAGTACTAAAGGCCAACCACTTTCTGGAAACTGCCATGCATTAAAGAAAGGGCCTATGGACTCTCTAAAGTAGTGAGTATTGCTATTTTCTTGGAGATGGTTGATCGTTTGTATTAGGCTCTCAAAGGATGTCCTGACCGCAAAGGAGGGGTCTTGATTGTGCAGGCAGGGAAACAAACTTAAATTCAGTCTCAGAGGCCCACTGGGAGCCCTGGGCATGTTTATCTTGGGGGACAGGAAAGAAGCCAGAGCCACTGTTTGTACATCTCTGTGTCAACTGCAAATTGGCACTTACCAAGAGCATCGCAAAGGACTGAACAACAAAGGCATTTGCCATCTGCCTCTAAGGAGATTGAAACTCATGCTGCTACCACTGTTGACCTTCAACAATCCCTGAGGGAGTTGAGGGTAGAGAGAGACACTCTGCTCCAGGGAATCTGGTGGGACAGGTCTTTCGATAGTTGAATGTTTTTAGGAACAGATTTTTATGATCTCAATCCTTACATCTCCTCATATCTAGAGAAGTACTAAATCCCTTCATAGTGACATCAGATCCTTATGACTAACAAAAAAACCTTTTGTAAAATGAGTACTTCATGGTATTGAACTCCGCCTTCACCAAAACCTTGTATATTGGCCTTCCCCCACTGCCGCTTTGGAGCAGTCTCTCAGAGCTATCTGAGATGCTGCCTCCCAGGCTGCAGTCCTCATTTTGCCCCAAATAAAACTTCACTCACAACTCTCAAGTTGTGCAACTTTTTTAGTCCACATCTGTGGGCAGCAAAGGAGCTAGGGAAAAATGACAGAGCTTTTACTCCAAGAGAAGGACCTCCTAACAATCCCTGCTGATCAAGGACATAGCCTGGCTGGTAAGATGGTGAGGTCCTTGTCACTGGAGGTATGAAAATTGATGTGCATGCCCATCTGTCGGAAATTGTGGCATGAGCAGACAAAGGAAACAGTTTTGGAACTTCAGAGTGGTATATGGATTAAGGCAAGGGGGACAGTTTCTAAATTAATATAGCTATGGTTCCTTCCAGGCTCCCACAGCCTGGAGTGCAACTGACATGGCTCTTGATGTCCCCAAAGTGAGGCCATTTGGGTGCCATCCCCATATTTTACATAGAAGGAGCAAATTCAGACCTATCCCTTCCCTCCTGGGTTGATTTTCACTTTGCTGCTTCCATGACCTGGAGCGGGGCTGTCTAGGTCTGAAATGCCCAGACAGGCCTGAGTCCCCTCTCTGGCCACTCTCCTTTCACAGCAAGGAGATTGGCTTGCGCAGGCTGCTGGCCAGGCCCCTAGGACTCCTGGAGGTGTGCAACCTTCCCTGGACTAGACTGACTGTCTGCCTCTCAGCTTCTGGCTCTGGATCCCTCAGGATCAGAGCAGTCCTTTTCATCTCCTTTGCCTGCATCCTCGGACCATGTGTTAGTCGCTCAGTCATGTCCAGCTCTTTACAACCCCAAGGACTGTAGCCCACCAGGCTCCTTTGTCTATGGGATTCTCCAGGCAAGAATACTGGAGTGGGTTGCCATTTCCTTCTCCAAAAAGCATCCTCGGACCTTAGCCTGTAGCAATTTTGGAATGCCCTTCTTAAAACAAGGATCAAGGGAGATCACGAGATGAAAAGTGTTTTGAGATGCAGTGTGCATACGTGCTAAGTCATTTCAGTCGTGTCTCCCTTTACGACCGCATGGACTGTAGCCCGCCAGGCTCCTCTGTTCCTGGGATTCTCCAGGCAAGAATATTGGAGGGGATTGCCCTGCTCTCCTCCAGGGGATCTTCCCCACCCAGGAATGAAACACACGTCTCTTTTGTCTCCTGCATTGGTAGGCGGGTTCTTGACCACTAGCGTCACCTGGGAAACCCCCTTTTGAGATGCAGAATCCTATGCAATTATGTTAGACAATGGTCATTGATAATAACAAAAAGTCCTTCTAAGTTAGCCTGTCTTTCCAGGGTGGGCCACAAGAGGGCACCGCCTCCTTTTTGCGTGCGTCACGCCGCCTTCTTGGACACGCCCCCAGGAGGCACCTGGTCCTGGCTGCCCTGTCAGTAAAAGGAGGTGCTGGTCCTCACTGCGGAGCCTGGTAGGCTGCGGTCCATGGGGTCGCTAAGAGTCGGAAACGACTGAGAGACTTCACTTTCACTTTTCACTTTCATGCAGTGGAGAAGGAAATGGCAACCAACTCCAGTATTCTTGCCTGGAGAATCCCAGGGACGGGGGGAGCCTGGTGGGCTGCCGTCTATGGGGTCGCAGGGTCGGACACGACTGAAGTGACTTAGCAGCAGCAGCAGCAGGTCCTCACTGCTGGAAGATCTGTCACCAGGCTTGTCAGGGGGTGCCAGTTCCTTCTCCCCACAGGACAGAGGCCCATGGCTTGCCTGGGCATGTCGGGACGTATTTGAGAGACTGTTACCACGTTATGGCTCTGTTCAGAAGAGGTCTCGAGGCTGAAATTCTGGAAGAGGAGCACGAGACCTCACACCTGTGTGTGTGTGTGTGAGCGAGTCCTCACACGTCGGAGTTCTCTGGTTGTCTCGTTCACTGCTGTGTCCCCAGCAGCAGGCGCATAGGGGCACCCAGTCAAGAAGGCTCGCAGAGGTAAATGGAGAGGACACACCTCTGCTGGACATTTGTTGTTGCTCCCACCCTCCACTCCTGGGAAATCTCAAACCACAGAGCAGAACCCGCCTGTGGGAGTCAGGAAGCCGCATCTTAGCAATAATTCCCCAGGGGTGTGAGGGAAAGTTCTAGAAGGACTTCAGCAGGACTAGCCCCGTGAGTTTGGAGGAGGCCCCAGTGACTGACGCTCCAAAGCTCATCGGGGCGTGGGGTGTGGTGGACGGCTGGGTGGTAGCAGGGGAGCTCTCCCTCGGTCCTGCCTCTTCCTCGTCCCTGTGGCTCCCCAGCTGCTGCCCTGGGCCTTGTGGGACCTCGGGCTCCTCTGCCGTGTGGCGCAGGCGTGCAGGCCTTGTTTTGGGGCTCAAAGGAGCGTTGAGGGGAGGCCCTGGGCATCTGGGAATCTGCAGGTAGGAAGTCATGTTTATTTTTTCCCCCCTCAGAATGTATCGAAGTTTAGAGGGTCAGTGCCAAAGGTAGAGAAGTGTGTTTAAAATGTCCACAAAGTTGGGCATGATGCCTGTGGTGCAGCTGATGTTACATTCACTCTGATTCCTGGCACTGTGTGAGGTGTGATTTCAGAGCCTGTCTTGCCTCCTCCACCTGGTCAGTCACACCTTTGGGACTGAAGGGGAGAGGCTGCCGTGTAGCCTGGCTCCTCAGACTGTGCCTTGGCCCCCGCCTGAGGGGACCTCACCTTGTAGGACGTTCCCCCTCCCCTCCCTCTTTGGTGGGTGTTCTCAGACACAGCCTGGCACCTTCCTAGAGCTTCTGACTATCCTGGTGTGGGTCCTGGTTGCTGTGTAGCTGGCCCCTGAAAATGTCCAGCAGTGTGAAGTCACTTTAGGGTTACCTCAACTGGGGCTGGATTGTGTCCCCCTACTGTGTTCATGATGAAGCCTTAACCCCCAGTACCTCAGACTCTGACTATATTTGGCGGTAGGTCTTTAAAGAAATAATTTCTGTTAAATGAGACCTGTGGGTGGGCCCTAATCCAACAGGGCTGGTGTCCTTGTCTGAGGAGATTGAGACACTGACACGCACAGTGAAGACACAGGGAGAACATGGCTGTCTACAAGACAGAGAGGCCTCGGAGGACACCAGCCCTGCTGACTGACACCTTGCTCTTAGACTTCCAGGCTCTAGAACTATGATAAAATAACATTCTATTGTTTAAGCCACCCAGTCTGTAGCACGTTGTTATGAATGCCCTAGAGAACTAATACAGGCTGTTAGGCTGCCTTCACCTCCCCTCCCCTCCTTTCACATTCCCAGGAAGACACAGGACACAGTCAAGGGTCTCCCACTTTATTATTGTCACAGCACACAGGAGGGACTGCTTGGGTCTCCCTGAAGGCTTGTTTTACCATCTGCCGCAGGGGAAGCCACAGGAGACAGCTCCACCAGCCAGACCAGGCCAAAGGGGAGAGAGGGGGGCAAGGGCAGGTGACGGGTATAAACACAGACTTGATTTGACTCAGCCTTACAACTTGTTAGCTGTGTGATCTTAAACAAGTCTCTTAACGTCTCTGTGCCTTGGCTGCCTCGTCTGTGAAGTAGAAAAAGTGATAGAACCTATCTCACGGAGTTGTTGTGAGGATTGAATGGGACAATGCTTGTGACAGTGTTTAACACAGTGCCTGGTAAGTTGCAAATACTCAGTAAGTGGAAGATATTATTATCATTTGGAGCAAATCAGATTTCTTCATGGTCAGGCCAGCTCCAGTGTCTGAGGAGGAGAGAGACGGGAATCTGATACTTTATAAATTGTCTGCAGCATGGCCTGTTAAGAGAGACAGCCTGATACATAAGTGGGAGCCACCTGGTCCCTGGGAACATGGCTACTAGACCCCAAAGTAAGGATCCTGGGGTCATGGCACCTCTTGTCACTACAGACTCCATAAAAAGCACTGGGAAGATTTTTTGAAAAGTTCTAGTATTAACACCTGGACTACATCAGGTCTCTAGCATTCAGCCAGCATTTTCTACACCTATTCAGATGTCTTCCTTTTATTTTTTATTTTTGTAGTTTTTACTTTTGGCTGAGTCACTGAACTCGGAACAGATCCTCGCTCTGCCTAATGCTATCTGGGTGACCAGGGGCTCGTCACTTCACCATCTCACTGACCTTCAGGAGTTTTGAGGACAAAGCCAGGTAATGTGAGTAACATTAAACTGTAAGTGATGGAGACATCATTGGTAATGAAATGATGGATGGGTCTTAAGCTGGTTCAAAAGGAGTGTGTGTGTGTGTGTGTGTGTGTGTAGGACAACCCAGTGTTCCTGGGTTCTCCAGGGTTGTGGCAGGCGTCACCACAAGAGGGCAGTCTGAGCTTTTTTGTCTTTACCTTAATGAAAAATTATAACATTTTTCTGATACTCCAAATCGAACTAAAACTTACAGATTTTTAGTTTACGTTAACTGATCTAGTGAACTTTTAAAATAAATTCACATATATTTATTTGTTTATCACTAATGTGGATTTGATATTGTGACCCCACCCCCACCACTGCTTGGGATGCTGGGAACTGGGATGGGGGTTGGGGGAGGTGGAAAGAGACACAAGCTTTATGGCGTCCTGGTTCAACCACTGCTCAGCTGAGTGTCTGGACAAATTTCCCAAGAGTAGGACAGAGGTGAAGTTCCCATTCCAGCCTCACAGGATGTTGCGAAATGGACAAAATGGAAAGAAAAGCAGTTTAAAGGTCAAGAACACAGTCCTCAAGTCCTCTTACCTCCAGCGCATGGCCTTCCACGTGGCCTCATGATGTGCTTGAGCCCAAGTCCCGCGGGGGCAACTTGGGGTGGGAAGGAGGCGAATCCAGCTGTTAAACCATGACCTCAAGAACAGTATTTCCAGGAATCCCCATCTTAGCATCTAAGGGATTCCTGGGAAAACTGGACCGTGAGGACAAGGTGAGATAGTGGCCTTCAGCACCAAGGCCCTGCCATATCCCTAAGGACCAGCTGGAGTTTTCTTCTGCATCCAGCCCCATCTGCAGAAGCCAGTGCGGCCACCATGTCTGGCGGGATGTGGATGATTGCTTCAGGGGAGGGGGTAGTGACTGGAACTTCAATGGCCCTGGAAAGTACCTTCCTGTAGTCAGAGGCCATGTTGTCGACCAGAAATCATCTGGTAACACCCCACCCCCCTCTTCAGTTGCCATGGATTGTGTGTATTCCTGAGTCTCCAGCCAGAGGGAGGGTTCTACTTGAAACCACCTGGACAGTTCTGGTTCCCAGTCTCTGTTTGGCACCTTCCTTGCAGGTGACCTCCAGCAACTCATTTAACCTCAGTCTTCCCCAGTTATAAAATGGGATGGTATAGGACCTACTTGAAAGGTGAGATAAATACAATGGTGGGGGGTGGGAAGAAGAGGAAGGAAGTCTATAGGATTATTGGAAAATGTCTCAGTCTGTCTTTGCTAAAAATGACCCAGGATGTAAGGACAAGACTAGAATAGGATTTATTATGTTCTCCTCCTGCTCCCCCAATCCCAGGTTCCCAAGTCACACGCAGTGGGTAAAAACATGAATCTGAAGGCAGACAGATTAGGTTCCAAGCCCAGCTCAATATAATTTATGTGTGACCTTGGGCAAGTTGCTTACCTGAGCCTCGGTTTTCTTATCTGGAAAATGGGTCAATAAAATCCACCTCCCAAGCTTGTAGGGAGGTTAAATAAAATTGTGCTTAGCCCAGTGGTTTTCCTCTGCTATTTCTGACTAGTCTGAAGCCCCTGAGAGGGATCAGATATTTGGGAGATGCCTGGATTAGTTTAGGCCACACCTCAAAGAGTAAAGAGCTGGACTCAGAGCCCATGACTTTGTCTTTAGTCTGAAAGAGTTTTTAGGAATTGACCAGTTCACAAATGATGAAGTGTTTCAGCTTTTTTTTTTTGAGTGTTTCAGCTTTGAATCAATAGTAGCTCTCTAGGACTTAGCATTAAGGAGGATTCTGAAGCCACATCTGAATGCTTTAAGAAAGGATGCCTTGACTGATTCAGCTGTGTCTGCCAGGGGCTCAGGAGAAAGCAGAGTCAGGGTACTACGTAATGGCTACCACCGAATGCTCCAAAACCTCATATCACAGATGAACAAACTGCGGTGCACAGAGGAGTCAGGACTTGCCCAGAATCATGAAGCAGATAGTGGCACAGATAGGACTCAAGTTCAATACTTCCTCAGTGGACAGTCTGGAGAATGGAAACACTCCCATCCTTCCTGGTGCCTACAGGAACCATACCACTTACCACTTCTGGCGACGGCTGCAGAACAACTTCTCCCTTCCCGAGCTACAGTGCTTCATCTCAGACTCCCAACTGACCAGAGATGCAGCACTGCACCTCAGGCTGGGAGACAGGACGCCATGCCGCTCTGCACCAGGGGTCGATGGCAGGGAGTCCACCCTAGGCAGGAGAAGGGGCATTAGAGGGGCCTCGGCTCCTCCCTCCAGCCCCTGCCCCGGAGGCTGCTGCAGCTACACCGGTGTGCTTCCTGTCCTCCGCCTGGCATGTGAGCCCTCTGGGACCAAGCTTCACCCTTCCTTTTCTTTTTAAACAGTTTTGTTGAGATATAATCCTTCTATTCAAATTACACAATGAAATGGTTTTTTAGTTCAGTCACAGAATGGTGAGTTGGGCTTCCCGGATGGCTCAGTGGGACGGAATCTGCCTGCACTGCAGGAGATGCAGGAGAGGAGGGTTTCATCCCTGGGTCGGGAAGATCCACTGGAGGAAGAAATGGCAACCCACTCCAGTATTCTTGCCTGGAAAATTCCATGGATGGAAGAGAGCCTGGCGGGCTACAGTCCATGGGCTCACAAAGAGTCGGATACGACCGAGCAAGAATGCAACAACACAGAGTGGCAGAAGCATCACCACAATCAATTTTAGAACATTTCATCATTCCAGAAGAACCCTCTAACGCCCCATCACCCCTCACCCTGGGTGATGTTCTACCTTTTTGACCCCATACCTCCTCACCTTTATGCTTGGTGTATCCCAGCCAAATGGCACATTCATGGTACTTTATATCCTCAAATATTTGCTTCAGCCTCCTACCTGGCTTCCCTTGCTTCTACTCCCACCGACTTCCCACCCATCCTTCCCAGCCATCCTCTCAGAATGATTTCTCAAAATGCAAATGTGCCCATATTTCTCCTGGGCTTAAAATGGTGAAAGGTCTCCCTCTGGCTGAATTCTAAAACCTTCACAAAAGGCTATAGTCCTGCCCTATCTGGCCCAGCTGGGATATTCCTCTTGGGCCCTTGCCCCCTTTTCCCACTCCTCCAGGGAGTCCTGTGCCCACCACTTTGGGGCTCCTAGGAACCATGTTACTCCCCCTCACTCCCCTGCCCGTCTCCTCTTGGTGGGATGAGTCTCTACTTAAATGGCCACTTTTTCTGTGAAGCCCTCTCTGACTTTCAGACATCAGAACTCCCTGGTCCACATCCTTACACATCCTTTGCCCTCTTTCTTATTTATTTATTTTTTCCTCTTTCCTTTTTAAAAAAATTATTTATTTGACTGGCATTAGATCTTAGTTTCGGCACATGGAGTCTTCGTGCGGTACATGGTCTCGCTAGTTGTGGCATGAGAGCTCAGCTGTTCGGTGGGATGTGGGATCTTAGTTCCCTGAGCAGGGATTGAACCTGAGTCCCCTGCTTTGCAGGGCAGCTTCTCCACTACTGAACCACCAAGGAAGTCCTCTCTGCCCTCTTTCTCATCCTTTATTGCATTTGTGATGGTAGATGCTTAATATGTGTTGTCCGAGTGACTGAATCATGTTCTTCAGCTGCATTCTCTCCAGTGTCAGAGCTCTTTGCCTCTGGGTCTGACTGGGGTAGATCTCCAGTTCCCTGAGGACGGCACCCATGTTTGTTCGTGGTGGGGATCCCCGGGCCTTGTGGAGGCTTTTGTACGTGGTAAAGGACCCCAGGGAGTGCTGCTGGTAGATGACTGAATGGCCATGTAGATCATTCGTTTTCCTCTTAAGACCTGGCTTAGGTGGGAACCTCTGAGTGAGCAGATAGAGCCCTGTACCCCCTTCTCCTGTCCCGCCAAGATCTCAGGGCAGCCCTCTTGCACTGCTTGTACCATTGTGATCGTCTTGATGCTGGATGACTTTCAGGGATGTCTGGAGGGCGGAGGGGGCTGGCAGCCTTTTCTCAGGGCTGGGAGAGAGCAGGAAAACACTCACATCCTTCAAAAATTAGCCTCCCTGGTGGCTCAGAGGGTAAAGTGTCTGCCCTCAATGTGGGAAACCTGGGTTTGATCCCTGGGTTGGGAAGATGCTGGAGAAGGAAATGGCAACCCACTCCAGTGCTCTTGCCTGGAAAATTCCATGGATTGAGGAGCCTGGTAGACTACAGTCCATGGGGTCTTAAAGAGTCGGACACGACTGAGCGACTTCACTTTCACTTCCACTTTCTTATGCCTCGGACAGAAATCTGACATCAGGCCCCAAACAGCAGAGTGTTTTCCTTTGGTCTGCCACTTGGGGCAGGTCAGCCCCTCTATGAGGTATTCCCACCCAAGGAACTGCCTTCCTCAATAATGAGTAGGAACTTCTTCCAAACTGCATTTGGCTGGGGAGTGATTCCAACAACAGGACCCAGCCTGGGGGGTCCCGGACAGCCCACAGCCTGTCTACTCCACTCTCGGACTGCTCCCACTCGCTCTGCAAGAGAAGACGCCTGGCCTAGCCAATGTGGAGGTTTCAGTAAGAAGCCAGGGAGGGTCGTGCCCCAGAAGTGAGCCTTTGCTGCTGGGAGGCCAGCTGATAGGCCAGGCCCCTGCATTCCTCGGTGCGGGACTCTTTCCAAAGCTCTTTCACCTGACCACTTTTGGCTTCTCGCAATTTTGCTGCATATGTGGCCTGAGCACTGACTTTGGAAAACACAGTGACCCAGGCTGTTCCCTGTCAGTTTGCTTCCAGTCCTTCTGTTTTCCCGGGGTGGGGGAAAGAACCTCAGTTTGGTGCTATCCTGTCTCTGACACTTTTCAGGCTCCTGTTTATCTCCCTCAAGTCCAGAGCACTGCTGCATATTTACTGTCTCTCTTATCTTTATTATCTCCTAATTATGGACAGTGTTTAGTTTCCTATTTATATTTAGGTATTAAAAAAGACACCTTAAAATTTAAAATCTTAAGATTGTTTGCAGATATGGCAAAACTTAAAAAGGGGCATCTGAAAAAAAAAGAGGGGGGTGGCATCTGAGTGCCTGCCGTTTGAAAAACCACCCCACCATGCTTAATCTACAGAACAGCTGTGCGGTGGTCGGGGGAGCCTTATCACTGCACATGGCGAGCCAGGAAGGGGAGGAGACGGTTCCAGGGTCACAGCCCTGCTTGTACTAGGGGAATTGGCGGCTATTTCCAGCACACCCCATTGGGCTCAGAGGATTGCTGCAAAGATAGCAGCTCTCCTGGGTGTAGAGACAGGAAATGGATGGGAGGCAGTCCCACGCTCCTGTGGGAAACTCTGACGCAGGGCCAGAGGTTGAGGCCTTTGACCAGGGGAAGGTATTTGCTTCCGTGTCCTCTGTGGCTATAGGCTGCCTGGTTCTGTTCCTTTGTCTCCAGAAAGACCATAGTGACGCTGATGGTAAAAAGAACGGTCATGTTTCGAATGTTTTCATTGTGCTAATCCCTGTGCATCCCAAAGTTCCGTGAGAAGGGGATTTTCTAAGGGCACAGAGCTGGGAGCCCAGCTTGGGTTCCTATCAGAACGGCCGCCTCAGGATCATGACTTTTAACCTCCGTGCTGAACATCTCCTCCCCTGACTACTATACCAGTCTGTCAGGGTTGAGGACAGGGTCTAACCATTTCATACATCCATTTAGCAAACCAATTGTGTCTTCTATGTGCCGAGGGGACAGGCCTGCATCTGATATGGTCCTTACCCTGGAGGAGCGCAGTCAGGCTGAGATGGAAGGATAAATGCCCTTGGTGAGTTGAATAGGGGACAGACCCAAGTGGCCTAAGAGCCCAGAGAGGACTGCTGAGGGCTTAGGTTCCTCCTCCCTGGGGGAGCTAGGAGGGCTTCCTGGAGAAGAAGGTGCTGCAGCTGGACTGGGAGGAGGGCAGAGGTGCAGGAGTGCAGGAAAGGTGTCATTCTGCTGGCTGTCTGGCTCCAGGAACTCCTCCCTTGAGTTTTGCATCCTTGCTGGGAGGCAGACAGAGCTGACCTTGACCCCATTTCTCTTTCAAATGAGGTCTCACTGAGAAGGGGGTCTATAGCTCTCCTGTTCCACTTACCCCACAAGAGGCCCCTCCTTGCTCTGGGTCCCCAGTCAGGAGATGGGTCCCACTAGGGAGACTCAAGTAGTGTGATCCCTTCTCACAAGCACTTCTTACTGTCTCCCTGTTTCTCATTCCATCAAAAGAGTCAGTCGAACAGGTGGCCTCACAATCTTACCTGGCAGAATCTTACCTGGTGCTGGCTGTTCACATCCTCCTACTCCCAGAGGATGGACTGTTTTTCCTTCCCTGTTCCCCACTGTCTTCAGGAAATGTCGCTTGGCCCCGGGGGGCAGCCTGTGTCTTCTGTTGGGAAGCTCTGGGGAGGCTGGGAAGGAGAAAATAAACAGTGGCTGTCTGGATTTTCTCGCCAGGCCTGAGCGAGGAGACCTTCCTGGCTCCTTCCCTTATATGGCCAGGCTGCTCTGGGCTGGGAGCCTGCTGCTAAGCGCCCCCACCCTCCGCCGTCTCTGCGGGCGGGGGGCCACTGCTGGTCACCTGGGACTCTGGTGCTGTAGAGGCTGGGCAGGGCTCAAGGAGGAGGGCAGGACCCAGGACATGTCCCTGTGGACCCTGCACAAACTGGCCAGCTATTGTGGCTCTGGGCTGCTTAGGGTGAAGCGGGGCAGGGGGCAGGGGGCAGGGATCCACCTGGTTATGACTTAACCCCCAGTGTGACCCTGGCCGAGCCCTGCACTCTCCAGACCCCTGTTTCTCCCTGTGTCGAATAAGCGTAAGGAAAATAAGAATTAGTCCTCACAGTCAGTCTCACAAGGTGGGAGCTTCTGTATTTTCCATCTTACAGGTGGGCAAACAGGCTTCAAAAGACTAAGACCACAGCCATCCAGTTAAAAGGAAAGCAAGGCAGGATTTGAACTTGGGGATGTCTGACTTCAGGATCTGTGTTCTGAATGGGCTGATTGCTAAGGCTTCTCTTGGTGATAATTTCAA